>NC_142927.1:26575021-27217521 GCF_054131065.1 Drosophila arizonae
TATATTTTATTTTCGGGCAATAATTAAAGCCAATTTAAACAATATTACAATCGTAGGCTTCTCATTATGTGGATAACGTAGATTGTTTACGTAATATTGAATTAGCAGTCTTATGTCAAGCACCTTCAACTGCTGGGCAGTTATCAATTCTGGCAGCTTACGATTCTTAAATTTTACAGCAAACATAAGATCATTTTCGTAGGGAAATGCGGCTAAGATAATTTCTGGCTTGAGACCCGCGTGCAAAGCCATTATTGACAGTGGCAACAAGCTTCTTGTGTTTCTTTATTGAACGCAGCATTACTTTTCTTGTGTCATTCGTGTTATTGACACTGTCTTCTCCCATAACCACCGAGTTCAACTGACTGTTACGTGGACGTCCCTGCAATAAGAATCAATGGTAGCTGGCGCATTGACACAAAAAGGAAAACTTACCCGCCGACGCGGTGGAGTACGTTCTGGTGGTTCGGAAACTGCTCCTGCAATAGATGGAGCCGGAGCAGCGCTAGTAGCACTGGCAGCAGAAACCGCTGTTGGAAGACAAAATATGTAAAATGTATCCATATATTATATAAATGTATACATATTAATTAAATATCTAAATTTAACACTTACGTTGCATATTCTGGGCGGGAGAAACCCTTTCGCCGAGTATCTAAATTAATTCACATTTAAATTAATTAATTAATTTACATTTAGTTAATATTCGAAAATGTAAATTAAAAAATATAAAAAATTACCAATTGAGCTTTAAAATTTCGTCTTCCCATTTTATTGTAAGTCGGTTAATTTTTACAATATATTTGAAGCTATATCAGCATATTTGAGTTGACATACAAGTGTGACATCAACCACGCAGACCTACTAGGATTGTTTGATGCTGAGCAAGGCACGAACATATTTCAGAGGTGCGCAAGCGAACTTTCGTTATAACTTCAGATTATGAAATAAGCACTATTTGAAATAAGCCTTTTACAAAGGTGATGGTGAGGGGGGTGGATATAAGGGTGGGGGATGAATTACAACAAAAATCGAAATTATATAAAATACATAAAAGTATACATTTAAAATTTGGAAGCACTTGCTCTAAAGGTGTATGAGATATAATTAAATAACTACTTTTCGATAATAAAATATCGGGAATAGTTATCGATATTTAGAGAAAAGTTTCAAGTCTCTAGCTCTTATATCTTCTGAGATCGACGTGTTCATACATACGGACGGACATACGCACGGACAGGGCCAAATCGACCCAGCTCGTCACCCGGATCAAGAATATATATACTGTGTAGGGTCTGCCTGTTACATAATTTTAACAAACCCATTATACCCTGATTTCCCATTTGCAATGGGTTCAGAATATAAAAAAACACTAATAGTGAAATGTAAATGATGTCAAAATATATATGCCGACCAGTGTATTCTGAAAAAGTGACGTCCCAAGAGGATTGTTAGTTAACATTAAAAGTAACGGAACTGCTCTTTGCGCAACATACTGTGTCTTTTAACAGGGGCGCAACATAAAATGTCTTTTAACAGTGTGCGCAACATAAAATGGCTTTTAACACTGGCGGGGCGCGAGCTAAGTTTCTTCTTAGTTCAGTCTGCTTTGCAGACTCGTCGAGAGCAGACCGACTTTGGTCTGAATTTTCTCTCTTACATTTCTATTGCTGAAATGTGTTATTTTACTGAGTTTTTTTTATACCCTGAACCCATTTTCAATGGGAAATCAGGGTATAATGGTTTTGTTGAAATGTATGTAACAGGCAGAGGGAGGCGTGGCAGACCCCACAAAGTACATATATTCTTAATCAGGGCGACGAGCTGAGTCGATTTGGCCCTGTCCGTCTGTCCGTATGTTTGAACGCGTCGATTTCCGAAGATATAAGAGCTAGAGACTTCAATTTTTTTTTTTAAATGACCGTATATACAGCGCGGACGTCGAGTTTGCTTTTAAAATTCGATAAATCATCCCGTTATGTTTTTATCGAGTAAAAACATTCAAGTTCAAATCAGATGCCACTATAGGTAATTGTGAATGATTTTTCTTTTTTTTTTTTTAAAATTTCTCAAATCTATATATATAAAAGAAAGTTGTGTAAAAGTGAAGACTGCTTATAACTTGATTTGGGCTGAACCAATTTTCATGGTTTTTGATTTGTTGGATTTGTCTCCGCAACGAGTTTAGTATAGGGTCTTAAAAATACTGAAAAAATTTGCCGAATACTTGAAAAACGCGGTTTTTTCCCCAAATGTTCAAATTTTTTTTATACCCAGTAGGCTTGGTAACAGTGACAGTTTTGACAATAGTGTAGAAGTAAATAAACAAATGTAGTCAGTCAGTCTACGGTCTCCTGACCTCGAGCAGACCTGACTATTCAAAAAAAAAAAAAAAAAAAAAAAAAAAAAAAAAAAAAAAAATTTCAAATCAAAAGGAAAAATATTTCAAATCAAAAATCTGCAAAAAATCAAAAGATTAAAACCTGACTGTTCAAAAAATAAATAAAAAATTAAAAATTCGAAATTAAAAAAAAAAAAAGGTAATTATTAAAAAGTGTATTTTTGGCTTTTTATATTTTCGGACTTTTAAACTTTATAAATATTTCAAATCAAAAATCTGCAAAAATTAAAAAAAAAATCAAAAGATTAAAACCTAACAATCAAAAATAAATAAAAAATTCAAAATTCAAAATTCGAAATTAAAAAAAAAAAAGTTAATTATTAAAAATTGTATTTTTGGACTTTTACAAAAGCTAAATATCTCGAAAGTTCAGGTATTTGTTTGTCTCAAACATAAATTTGTGTAAATTATTTATATTTATATTTCTCGATTGTTTTATATGGTTTTGTGCGAGGGCAGTATTACTATTAATAAAAATGCCGCGTCCTAGAAGATCTAATCTTTCCCGGCGGACCCATAATGCAATTAGGCAACGGAATAGCGCGAGTCAATTATCTGACGAAGAGCGAGAAATCGCCCGAGAAAGGCTCCGCGTTAGTACCCAGGGAAGAAGGGCCTTAATTCGTGCTTCTCAAAGAGAGGCAGCCCGTGAAATGGCAATAAGAAATGGTTCAAGGATTGATTTGAATCGAGCAGCGTTTCGATATGATTGCACCATTGATTACAGCTTGAATCGTTTAGTTTGCATTGGTCCAATGGACGTTGTTTGCTAGCATTGTGGCGCATTGAAGTTTGCTGGTGAAACGCCCGGTTTGTGCTGCCTTAGTGGTAAAGTGACATTGCCATTAGCGGTCACCATAGCCATTGCGTTCCCTGCTTTATGGCGAAACACTAGAATCACGACATTTTCTAGCGAACACTCAAAAATACAATGCCTGTTTCCAAATGACATAATTTGGGGCGGAAAATATTGGAGACGGATATTTAAGGTAATTTACGTTAAAAATTTTATTTTCTATGACTGCCAAAAAAAAATTTTGAATAATGTAGTTTGTTAGATTTCTGTAAATAGTGTTTGTAAATATAACTATAACTATGGCTTTGAATTTAAAGATTCAAGGCCAGATTTGCCATCGCATTGGATCATTGCAACCTATTGAAGATGCACAGCAAAAATTCTTGCAAATATACTTCATGGGCAATATGGAAGAACAACTTGACCGGCGTCAAGAAATGAACACAGCTATGAAAAGAGCAATTCTCCATGATTTGCATGCTTAGAAATTTAAACCAACCAAAACTGTGCAATGGAACGCGTTTGGTGATAAGAAAACTGATGAGCAATGTGATTCACGCGTCGATACTCAAAGGAAAATTTAAAGATGAGGAAGTTCTTATTCCTAGGATTCCGATGAGCTCAACAGATATGCCCTTTGAATTTAAACGAATTCAATTCCCGCTTCGTCTTGCCTTCGCCATGACGATCAACAAGTCACAGGGCCAATCTTTGACTATTTGTGGCCTCAATCTAGAAAATGCGTGTTTTTCTCATGGTCAATTGTACGTGGCATGCTCACGTGTTGGCAAACGATCCGCATTATTTGTTCTTGCACCCGACCAAAAAACGAAGAATGTCGTTTACAACAAGGTGCTTGAATGAAAATCCGATTAATAAATTTATCAGTGTATCCCAGCCTGAACAACATAGCTTTCAACAATTTTTTACCTAGAAATAATATAGAGGGCAATGCAAAGTTTGCCGGGCCAGCTAGTATTCAATATAATATGTAGATCATATGCTGAAAGTCTCATTCAATTCCGTTCAGTCAAAAATTAATAAAAAATAATCAAATATTTGGCCAATTAACAAACGCACGTGCAGCAGCTTCAACAGCATCGTATGCGTGTGCACACATGCATTCAAACTTCTTCTAGAAACATTCGTTGAATCACATCAGCTGTTAGTTTCGTTTAGTTTTGGTAGATGGCGCAGCAGCAGTGAATCTATTTGAGTTTTGCCAGCGCCACTAGCAGAAGTGAGGTGGCGTAGTGTGTTAGCTGCATGACGCTCGATCGAGAAGTCGCGGTTCGAATCCCGATCTCCCGATCGATGCAACTGATGTTAACTTTTTTAATTGCTTCGAAATATTTTTATATTTTATTAAATGAGTTTGGTATTTTATTTATATTTTTATTTTCGGGCAATAATTAAAGCCAATTTAAACAATATTACATCGTAGGCTTCTCATTATGTGGATAACGTAGATTGATTTACGTAATATTGAATTAGCAGTCTTATGTCAAGCACCTTCAACTGCTGGGCAGTTATCAATTCTGGCAGCTTACGATTCTTAAATTTTAGCAGCAAACATAAGATCATTTTCGTAGGGAAATGCGGCTAAGATAATTTCTGGCTTGAGACCGCGTGCAAAGCCATTATTGACAGTGGCAACAAGCTTCTTGTGTTTCTTTATTGAACGCAGCATTACTTTTCTTGTGTCATTCGTGTTATTGACACTGTCTTCTCCCATAACCACCGAGTTCAACTGACTGTTACGTGGACGTCCCTGCAATAAGAATCAATGGTAGCTGGCGCATTGACACAAAAAGGAAAACTTACCCGCCGACGCGGTAGGAGTACGTTCTGGTGGTTCGGAACTGCTCCTGCAATAGATGGAGCCGGAGCAGCGCTAGTAGCACTGGCAGCAGAAACCGCTGTTGGAAGACAAAATATGTAAAATGTATCCATATATTATATAAATGTATACATATTAATTAAATATCTAAATTTAACACTTACGTTGCATATTCTGGGCGGGAGAAACCCTTTCGCCGAGTATCTAAATTAATTCACATTTAAATTAATTAATTAATTTACATTTAGTTAATATTCGAAAATGTAAATTAAAAAATATAAAAAATTACCAATTGAGCTTTTAAATTTCGTCTTCCCATTTTATTGTAAGTCGGTTAATTTTTACAATATATTTGAAGCATACTTTTCTTGTCAGCATATTTGAGTTGACATACAAGTGTGACATCAACCACGCAGACTACTATGTAGATTGTTTGATGCTGAGCAAGGCACGAACATATTTCAGAGGTGCGCAAGCGAACTTTCGTTATAACTCTCAGATTATGAAATAAGCACTATTTGAAATAAGCCTTTTACAAAGGTGATGGTGAGGGGGTGGATATAAGGGTGGGGGATGAATTACAACAAAAATCGAAATTATATAAAATACATAAAAGTATACATTTAAAATTTGGAAGCACTTGCTCTAAAGGTGTATGAGATATAATTAAATAACTACTTTTCGATAATAAAATATCGGGAATAGTTATCGATATTTAGAGAAAAATTTCAAGTCTCTAGCTCTTATATCTTCTGAGATCGACGCGTTCATACATACGGACGGACACACGCACGGACAGGGCCAAATCGACCCAGCTCGTCACCCGGATCAAGAATATATATACTGTGTAGGGTCTGCCTGTTACATAATTTTAACAAACCCATTATACCCTGATTTCCCATTTGCAATGGGTTCAGAATATAAAAAAACACTAATAGTGAAATGTAAATGATGTCAAAATATATATGCCGACCAGTGTATTCTGAAAAAGTGACGTCCCAAGAGGATTGTTAGTTAACATTAAAAGTAACGGAACTGCTCTTTGCGCAACATACTGTGTCTTTTAACAGGGGCGCAACATAAAATGTCTTTTAACAGTGTGCGCAACATAAAATGGCTTTTAACACTGGCGGGGCGCGAGCTAAGTTTCATCTTAGTTCAGTCTGCTTTGCAGACTCGTCGAGAGCAGACCGACTTTGGTCTGAATTTTCTCTCTTACATTTCTATTGCTGAAATGTGTTATTTTACTGAGTTTTTTTATACCCTGAACCCATTTTCAATGGGAAATGGTTTTGTTGAAATGTATGTAACAGGCAGAGGGAGGCGTGGCAGACCCCACAAAGTACATATATTCTTAATCAGGGCGACGAGCTGAGTCGATTTGGCCCTGTCCGTCTGTCTGTCTGTCCGTCTGTCCGTATGTTTGAACGCGTCGATTTCCGAAGATATAAGAGCTAGAGACTTCAATTTTTTTTAAATGACCGTATATACAGCGCGGACGTCGAGTTTGCTTTTAAAATTCGATAAATCATCCCGTTATTCATTCAAGTTCAAATCAGATGCCACTATAGGTAATTGTGAATGATTTTTCTTTTTTTTAAATTTCTCAAATATTCAATATAATATGTAGATCATATGCTGAAAGTTTCATTCAATTCCGTTCAGTCAAAAATTAATAAAAAATAATCAAATATTTGGCCAATTAACAAACGCACGTGCAGCAGCTTCAACAGCATCGTATGCGTGTGCACACATGCATTCAAACTTCTTCTAGAAACATTCGTTGAATCACATCAGCTGTTAGTTTCGTTTAGTTTTGGTAGATGGCGCAGCAGCAGTGAATCTATTTGAGTTTTGCCAGCGCCACTAGCAGAAGTGAGGTGGCGTAGTGTGTTAGCTGCATGACGCTCGATCGAGAAGTCGCGGTTCGAATCCCGATCTCCCGATCGATGCAACTGATGTTAACTTTTTTAATTGCTTCGAAATATTTTTATATTTTATTAAATGAGTTTGGTATTTTATTTATATTTTTATTTTCGGGCAATAATTAAAGCCAATTTAAACAATATTACATCGTAGGCTTCTCATTATGTGGATAACGTAGATTGTTTACGTAATATTGAATTAGCAGTCTTATGTCAAGCACCTTCAACTGCTGGGCAGTTATCAATTCTGGCAGCTTACGATTCTTAAATTTTACAGCAAACATAAGATCATTTTCGTAGGGAAATGCGGCTAAGATAATTTCTGGCTTGAGACCGCGTGCAAAGCCATTATTGACAGTGGCAACAAGCTTCTTGTGTTTCTTTATTGAACGCAGCATTACTTTTCTTGTGTCATTCGTGTTATTGACACTGTCTTCTCCCATAACCACCGAGTTCAACTGACTGTTACGTGGACGTCCCTGCAATAAGAATCAATGGTAGCTGGCGCATTGACACAAAAAGGAAAACTTACCCGCCGACGCGGTGGAGTACGTTCTGGTGGTTCGGAAACTGCTCCTGCAATAGATGGAGCCGGAGCAGCGCTAGTAGCACTGGCAGCAGAAACCGCTGTTGGAAGACAAAATATGTAAAATGTATCCATATATTATATAAATGTATACATATTAATTAAATATCTAAATTTAACACTTACGTTGCATATTCTGGGCGGGAGAAACCCTTTCGCCGAGTATCTAAATTAATTCACATTTAAATTAATTAATTAATTTACATTTAGTTAATATTCGAAAATGTAAATTAAAAAATATAAAAAATTACCAATTGAGCTTTTAAATTTCGTCTTCCCATTTTATTGTAAGTCGGTTAATTTTTACAATATATTTGAAGCATTACTTTTCTTGTCAGCATATTTGAGTTGACATACAAGTGTGACATCAACCACGCAGACTACTATGTAGATTGTTTGATGCTGAGCAAGGCACGAACATATTTCAGAGGTGCGCAAGCGAACTTTCGTTATAACTCTCAGATTATGAAATAAGCACTATTTGAAATAAGCCTTTTACAAAGGTGATGGTGAGGGGGTGGATATAAGGGTGGGGGATGAATTACAACAAAAATCGAAATTATATAAAATACATAAAAGTATACATTTAAAATTTGGAAGCACTTGCTCTAAAGGTGTATGAGATATAATTAAATAACTACTTTTCGATAATAAAATATCGGGAATAGTTATCGATATTTAGAGAAAAATTTCAAGTCTCTAGCTCTTATATCTTCTGAGATCGACGCGTTCATACATACGGACGGACACACGCACGGACAGGGCCAAATCGACCCAGCTCGTCACCCGGATCAAGAATATATATACTGTGTAGGGTCTGCCTGTTACATAATTTTAACAAACCCATTATACCCTGATTTCCCATTTGCAATGGGTTCAGAATATAAAAAAACACTAATAGTGAAATGTAAATGATGTCAAAATATATATGCCGACCAGTGTATTCTGAAAAAGTGACGTCCCAAGAGGATTGTTAGTTAACATTAAAAGTAACGGAACTGCTCTTTGCGCAACATACTGTGTCTTTTAACAGGGGCGCAACATAAAATGTCTTTTAACAGTGTGCGCAACATAAAATGGCTTTTAACACTGGCGGGGCGCGAGCTAAGTTTCATCTTAGTTCAGTCTGCTTTGCAGACTCGTCGAGAGCAGACCGACTTTGGTCTGAATTTTCTCTCTTACATTTCTATTGCTGAAATGTGTTATTTTACTGAGTTTTTTTATACCCTGAACCCATTTTCAATGGGAAATGGTTTTGTTGAAATGTATGTAACAGGCAGAGGGAGGCGTGGCAGACCCCACAAAGTACATATATTCTTAATCAGGGCGACGAGCTGAGTCGATTTGGCCCTGTCCGTCTGTCTGTCTGTCCGTCTGTCCGTATGTTTGAACGCGTCGATTTCCGAAGATATAAGAGCTAGAGACTTCAATTTTTTTTAAATGACCGTATATACAGCGCGGACGTCGAGTTTGCTTTTAAAATTCGATAAATCATCCCGTTATTCATTCAAGTTCAAATCAGATGCCACTATAGGTAATTGTGAATGATTTTTCTTTTTTTTAAATTTCTCAAATATTCAATATAATATGTAGATCATATGCTGAAAGTTTCATTCAATTCCGTTCAGTCAAAAATTAATAAAAAATAATCAAATATTTGGCCAATTAACAAACGCACGTGCAGCAGCTTCAACAGCATCGTATGCGTGTGCACACATGCATTCAAACTTCTTCTAGAAACATTCGTTGAATCACATCAGCTGTTAGTTTCGTTTAGTTTTGGTAGATGGCGCAGCAGCAGTGAATCTATTTGAGTTTTGCCAGCGCCACTAGCAGAAGTGAGGTGGCGTAGTGTGTTAGCTGCATGACGCTCGATCGAGAAGTCGCGGTTCGAATCCCGATCTCCCGATCGATGCAACTGATGTTAACTTTTTTAATTGCTTCGAAATATTTTTATATTTTATTAAATGAGTTTGGTATTTTATTTATATTTTTATTTTCGGGCAATAATTAAAGCCAATTTAAACAATATTACATCGTAGGCTTCTCATTATGTGGATAACGTAGATTGTTTACGTAATATTGAATTAGCAGTCTTATGTCAAGCACCTTCAACTGCTGGGCAGTTATCAATTCTGGCAGCTTACGATTCTTAAATTTTACAGCAAACATAAGATCATTTTCGTAGGGAAATGCGGCTAAGATAATTTCTGGCTTGAGACCGCGTGCAAAGCCATTATTGACAGTGGCAACAAGCTTCTTGTGTTTCTTTATTGAACGCAGCATTACTTTTCTTGTGTCATTCGTGTTATTGACACTGTCTTCTCCCATAACCACCGAGTTCAACTGACTGTTACGTGGACGTCCCTGCAATAAGAATCAATGGTAGCTGGCGCATTGACACAAAAAGGAAAACTTACCCGCCGACGCGGTGGAGTACGTTCTGGTGGTTCGGAAACTGCTCCTGCAATAGATGGAGCCGGAGCAGCGCTAGTAGCACTGGCAGCAGAAACCGCTGTTGGAAGACAAAATATGTAAAATGTATCCATATATTATATAAATGTATACATATTAATTAAATATCTAAATTTAACACTTACGTTGCATATTCTGGGCGGGAGAAACCCTTTCGCCGAGTATCTAAATTAATTCACATTTAAATTAATTAATTAATTTACATTTAGTTAATATTCGAAAATGTAAATTAAAAAATATAAAAAATTACCAATTGAGCTTTTAAATTTCGTCTTCCCATTTTATTGTAAGTCGGTTAATTTTTACAATATATTTGAAGCATTACTTTTCTTGTCAGCATATTTGAGTTGACATACAAGTGTGACATCAACCACGCAGACTACTATGTAGATTGTTTGATGCTGAGCAAGGCACGAACATATTTCAGAGGTGCGCAAGCGAACTTTCGTTATAACTCTCAGATTATGAAATAAGCACTATTTGAAATAAGCCTTTTACAAAGGTGATGGTGAGGGGGTGGATATAAGGGTGGGGGATGAATTACAACAAAAATCGAAATTATATAAAATACATAAAAGTATACATTTAAAATTTGGAAGCACTTGCTCTAAAGGTGTATGAGATATAATTAAATAACTACTTTTCGATAATAAAATATCGGGAATAGTTATCGATATTTAGAGAAAAATTTCAAGTCTCTAGCTCTTATATCTTCTGAGATCGACGCGTTCATACATACGGACGGACACACGCACGGACAGGGCCAAATCGACCCAGCTCGTCACCCGGATCAAGAATATATATACTGTGTAGGGTCTGCCTGTTACATAATTTTAACAAACCCATTATACCCTGATTTCCCATTTGCAATGGGTTCAGAATATAAAAAAACACTAATAGTGAAATGTAAATGATGTCAAAATATATATGCCGACCAGTGTATTCTGAAAAAGTGACGTCCCAAGAGGATTGTTAGTTAACATTAAAAGTAACGGAACTGCTCTTTGCGCAACATACTGTGTCTTTTAACAGGGGCGCAACATAAAATGTCTTTTAACAGTGTGCGCAACATAAAATGGCTTTTAACACTGGCGGGGCGCGAGCTAAGTTTCATCTTAGTTCAGTCTGCTTTGCAGACTCGTCGAGAGCAGACCGACTTTGGTCTGAATTTTCTCTCTTACATTTCTATTGCTGAAATGTGTTATTTTACTGAGTTTTTTTATACCCTGAACCCATTTTCAATGGGAAATCAGGGTATAATGGTTTTGTTGAAATGTATGTAACAGGCAGAGGGAGGCTTGGCAGACCCCACAAAGTACATATATTCTTAATCAGGGCGACGAGCTGAGTCGATTTGGCCCTGTCCGTCTGTCTGTCTGTCCGTCTGTCCGTATGTTTGAACGCGTCGATTTCCGAAGATATAAGAGCTAGAGACTTCAATTTTTTTTAAATGACCGTATATACAGCGCGGACGTCGAGTTTGCTTTTAAAATTGGATAAATCATCCCGTTATTCATTCAAGTTCAAATCAGATGCCACTATAGGTAATTGTGAATGATTTTTCTTTTTTTTAAATTTCTCAAATATTCAATATAATATGTAGATCATATGCTGAAAGTTTCATTCAATTCCGTTCAGTCAAAAATTAATAAAAAATAATCAAATATTTGGCCAATTAACAAACGCACGTGCAGCAGCTTCAACAGCATCGTATGCGTGTGCACACATGCATTCAAACTTCTTCTAGAAACATTCGTTGAATCACATCAGCTGTTAGTTTCGTTTAGTTTTGGTAGATGGCGCAGCAGCAGTGAGTCTATTTGAGTTTTGCCAGCGCCACTAGCAGAAGTGAGGTGGCGTAGTGTGTTAGCTGCATGACGCTCGATCGAGAAGTCGCGGTTCGAATCCCGATCTCCCGATCGATGCAACTGATGTTAACTTTTTTAATTGCTTCGAAATATTTTTATATTTTATTAAATGAGTTTGGTATTTTATTTATATTTTTATTTTCGGGCAATAATTAAAGCCAATTTAAACAATATTACATCGTAGGCTTCTCATTATGTGGATAACGTAGATTGTTTACGTAATATTGAATTAGCAGTCTTATGTCAAGCACCTTCAACTGCTGGGCAGTTATCAATTCTGGCAGCTTACGATTCTTAAATTTTACAGCAAACATAAGATCATTTTCGTAGGGAAATGCGGCTAAGATAATTTCTGGCTTGAGACCGCGTGCAAAGCCATTATTGACAGTGGCAACAAGCTTCTTGTGTTTCTTTATTGAACGCAGCATTACTTTTCTTGTGTCATTCGTGTTATTGACACTGTCTTCTCCCATAACCACCGAGTTCAACTGACTGTTACGTGGACGTCCCTGCAATAAGAATCAATGGTAGCTGGCGCATTGACACAAAAAGGAAAACTTACCCGCCGACGCGGTGGACTACGTTCTGGTGGTTCGGAAACTGCTCCTGCAATAGATGGAGCCGGAGCAGCGCTAGTAGCACTGGCAGCAGAAACCGCTGTTGGAAGACAAAATATGTAAAATGTATCCATATATTATATAAATGTATACATATTAATTAAATATCTAAATTTAACACTTACGTTGCATATTCTGGGCGGGAGAAACCCTTTCGCCGAGTATCTAAATTAATTCACATTTAAATTAATTAATTAATTTACATTTAGTTAATATTCGAAAATGTAAATTAAAAAATATAAAAAATTACCAATTGAGCTTTTAAATTTCGTCTTCCCATTTTATTGTAAGTCGGTTAACTTTTACAATATATTTTAAGCTATATCAGCATATTTGAGTTGACATACAAGTGTGACATCAACCACGCAGACTACTAGATTGTTTGATGCTGAGCAAGGCACGAACATATTTCAGAGGTGCGCAAGCGAACTTTCGTTATCGGATTTTAAAGGAACTAGTTCGATTTTTATACCCTGAACCCATTGAAAATGGGAAGTCAGGGTATAATGGTTTTGTGAAAAAGTATGTAACAGGCAGAAGGAATCATCGCAGACCCCATAAAGTATATATATTCTTGATCAGGATGACGAGCTGAGTCGATATAGCCCTGTCCGTCTGTCCGTCCGTATGTGCAAAAGGATCTCAGAAGATATAAGAGCTAGAGAGCTGAAATTTGGCATGCATACTCGTGTATACCGTAGGCAGTACAAGTTTATCTTATTTTTTCGATAACTCGTCCAATAACTTTTTTATCGAGAATAATCGAAAAATCGACATTGTTTTTTCAGCCTTATTTGAACACTTTTAGACCTGGAGACTTCAAATTTGCGTTGTATATAAAGTTAATGGATACAAAGATTTTGCAATCTACAGAGTTTATATACCACGCCCCCTTCGCCACCAATTTGTAAAAAACGCATTTCAAGTACTAGAGACTTGTGCTTTGGAATGTGCACACATTTCAACCATATGATTACGCTCTGAAAGTTTCAATAAGATTGTATATCTATAAAAGAAATTATTCAAGAAATAAACTTTCATAATATTCCTCACATTGCAGCGCAGCCCAAGCGCAGCCGCTGCTAACTGCGCAGTCAGTAGAGCGCGTGCTTATAAGTACATGTGTATGCATAAAAGAAGTCCAGAATGATTAGAATATTAGCTCCTAGTCGAGCAGTCTCGACTGGAGCCTTCTTACTTGTTTTTTTTTTTTTATTTTAGTGAGGAGGAGAATTTACAATTTTATTGTAATGTTTCTCTTTTGTCTACCATCTTTATTTCAGCCATGGATTATGGTTGACGACCATATATGCAATATTTAAAAATTATTTGTATTGTCCTAAACCAATAAAATGGGAAACCAGATGCTTCTTTTTATATTACACCACAATAAATCTCTCGAAATGCGCAACGAGAAGGTCGTGAAAAGACATAATTCATATTTTCCTTATATATTAAAAGGAAACTAAAGATCGCTTGGCCTGGGCATTTTGACATGAGACGAGTAGATAAATGGTTGTTGTCTCGAATTTTTTTTCTGGGCATCCTGAACTCTTAGGATTGATTTCGGTTATCACAAACCAAGCCCCAGATTTGACAACCGTTCTTCCATATTCCCACAATAATATGCATGTTAATTGTCCCCTCACTTGACACTCTCAATTTACTGCGTGAGCAGAGAAGCCAATAGTGCTTATTAAAAGAAGCACGTAAGCGCATTGTAATGGCCGTTACATGCTTGGAGAAAGTGAGTCTACGATCCAGCAGCATCATTCGCCTATAATAGCTTATAAGCATTGTTGGGGCGTGCTCCGTTTCAGCGTGTAGCATATATCGAACGATTTGCCGCTGTTGAAGGCAATATTCCAGCGCCTTGCCCAGTCCGCGAATTTTCGCAAAATTGGGGCAGAATTGATGGTCCTTAGAGGCTATTACCTCAATAATTTTTCAAAATATTCGATGACAATGTGTGAACAGGCTATGGGAGAAAAGGGATTGTAATAAGAGCTGGCGTCGTACATACGGTCTAGAAGCTCTTGGTTTATCAATTGTATTTGCTTCCACATCTGGGCTCTTTAAAGCAAACAATTATATTACCGAAGTCAAAGATTTAAATCAGTATTAATTTCAATCCAACGGATGAAAAGCTTTCGTCCTATCTACGGGTTTGTCTATTTCTTTATGCGCCTGCCTAAAGGTTATGCTTCACATCAAGTGAACGCTGAAGCTTACAGCTATGCGTAAGTTAACCCTATTTGGTTTTATCGCATGCGATTTTTGCTCGGTGTTTTTTCTTTACCAAGATGCATCTATGGAATTCGAGAGAGAGAGATAGTGTTAGAGTTAGTTCAGGGGAGCTTGCGGCGAATACCTTAATCTATCACGCCCACGCACGTGCAGACGGGAAGATGGCGAAAGCTGAGTCGCGCCGGCTTGGTCTCGCTATCAGCATCTGGTGTGATGAAATCATTCCTATTTAGACTCGGGTGATTATGCAAATTGGATGAGTTTCCACTAGATTTATACTCCTTGTCGCAAATGAAGCATTTGACGAATTCATTTTTTAACGACATTTTGAAATACTTCCAAATATCGGAAATTAATGCTTTCTTTTCCTTTGTGTGAACAATTTTAATTTTAACAATTCCTTACACTTCTATAACTTACGTATTACTGCATATGCACTATAAATCTAATTTATAGCTAATATTTACAGCTTACAACTACAAAGCTACACACTATTGATCGCACCTATAACTATTATTCACAGCTTATAGGACTACAAACTTATGGCTACACAACTGTTGTCATGTCAGTCAGTTGGACGCTCATTTCTATGGTATCTGACATTTTTTTTAGCCACTGAAAGCGCAAGCTCCATGTCCGAGCAAAGTCAAACGGATGCCAGATAACTGACTGTTATATTTCTCAGGATAAAACCCCATCCAACCGTATGGGAAGATGTGGCTATTGAGTGTTTTCAAGGTAAAGCATGGGTTGGTGGTTTTCCGTTGGTTTATCTTCAGCTCTCATCTTTTACACCGAGCTGCCAGTGTATTCAGATATCTTTGCATTCTATTTGCTGCCTCAGTGCGCCATTTCGAGCTGTATATGTAGCGAGAAAAGTTTTACTAGAAATCTGCATGTGGTGCATGCCAAGGAAGGGTAAATCAGATGTGTATATAGAGTAGAGCAGCGACCTTAATACGCTACCCTGTGGAACTCCAGCTCTCATCTGGCAAGGAGTCGAATAGATGCTCCGAACCCTGACCATAAATTGTCGGCCTTCCAGGTAAAATCGTAAGATCCCGAAGTGCTGGAATGAGCTTTTTCATTTTGCTCAGAGGACCCTATAAAAAGCTTGCTGCATATCAACGAAACCCGCATTGCAGTATTCTAGATCATCGAAGGGCCGGAAAATGTGCTTCGTTAGCCTTTGAACCTGCTCCACAGTTCCATGTCCCTCCCGAAAGCCAAACTGGTGTTTCGGTAAAATGCGACACTCCCTGATTGTACTACCAAGTCGATTGAGTCATCTGGTTTTCTTGTTTTATGGATTATTAGGATTATGCCATCTTCCACTGCGTAGGAAATGTGTATATAGCTCTTCTGCTTAAACACCATCATTCCACTTGAATATTTCGCAAGTTGCGATTTTAGATGACTCGATAGGTTTTCAAATGGGCTCATTTTTGGAGATTGCATGTCCACTTCGGGTCATTGTCTTGTGCTTCAGGTCATTGTCTTGCTGAAAAGTGCATTTTTCAACAGCTTTCCGTCGGTTTGGCTTTTATAATAAACAAGTAAGAAGGCTCCAGTCGAGACTGCTCGACTAGGAGATACCCTGAACCCTCCAAACTGATATTCTAATCATTCTGGACTTCTTTTATGCACACATACATACACATGCACGTATAAGCACGCGCTTTGCAAACTGCGCAGCTAGCAGCGGCTGCGCTTGGGCTGCACTGCAGTGTGGGCAATATAACGAGAATTTATTTGTTGAATAATTTCTTTTGTAGACATACGATCTTAATGAAACTTTTAGAGCGTAATCATATGGCTTAAATGTATGTACATTTCAAAGCACAAGTCTCTAGTACTTGAAATGCGTTTTTTACAAATTGGGGGCGAAGGGGGCGTGGTATCCAAAATCTGTAAATTACAAAATCTTTGTATCCATTAACTTTATATACAACGCAAATTTGAAGTCTCCAGGTCTAAAAGTGTTCAAAATAAGCTGAAAAAACATTGTCGATTTTTCGATTATTCTCGATAAAAAAGTTATCGGATGAGTTATCGAAAAAATAAAGCAAACTTGTACTGCCTATGGTATACACGAGTATGCTTGCCAAATTTCAGCTCTCTAGCTCTTATATCTTCTGAGATCCTTTTGCTCATACGGACGGACGGACGGACGGACGGACGGACGGACAGACGGACAGGGCTATATCGACTCAGCTCGTCGTCCTGATCAAGAATATATATACTTTATGGGGTCTGCGATGATTCCTTCTGCCTGTTACATACTTTTCACAAAACCATTATACCCTGATTTCCCATTTTCAATGGGTTCAGGGTATAAAAATAGCTTCTACAGGCATTACTTCCGGAAAGGAGTCATGCTCCTGATGAGCAAGAGCTCTTGTACTTTCTTCAAAGGATCGATCCACAAAATCTTTCGCCTATAATAATTTATAAGCATTGTGGTGGCGCTCTCCGAATTATCCACTTTCGGAATTTTGCCTTCTATTAAATGCAGATAACCTGTTTTTATACCCTGAACCCATTTTCAATGGGAAATCAGGGTATAATGGTTTTGTTGAAATGTATGTAACAGGGAGAAGGAGGCGTGGCAGACCCCACAAAGTATATATATTCTTGATCAGGGTGACGAGCTGAGTTGATTTGGCCCTGTCCGTCTGTCTGTCCGTCTGTCCGTATGTATGAACGCGTCGATTTCAGAAGATATAAGAGCTAGAGACTTCAAATTTTTTTAAAATGTCCGTAATTACAGCGCGCATATCAAGTTTATCATTAAAATTCGATAACTCATCCCGATCTTTTTTTATCGATAAAAAACCTTATCGAAAACCAGTTATAAAATTATATCGTCTACACCTTTACTGCTAGAGTCTCCAAATTTTTAATGTATGCTTATATGCAATTTATACAATTTCGGTTTTTGTTAAAATTTACCCCCCACCCTTAAATTCACCCCCTCACCCTCACTTTTGTAAAAAGCGTATTTCAAATACTAGAGACTTGTGCTTTGGCAATTACATGCATATCCATGTTATAATCATAATCTGAAAGTTTCATGAAGATCTTACGTCCATAAAAAAAGTTATTAAACAATTAAGTTCTCATAGTAAGCGCACACTGCAGCCCATGCGTTTATGCGTGGGTGCTTGTGTGTGTATGTGTTTGTGTATGTGTGTGTATGTGTTTGTGTATGTGTGTGTGTATGTGTATGTGTGTGTGTATGCGTTTGTGTATGTATGCGTGTGTGTGTGTGTATGTGTGTCTATATGCGTGTGTGTGTATGTATGCCTGTGTGTGTGTGTGTGCGTGTTTCTTGTGTAAGCTGAAAGACGCGAAAAATTATTGAAATATCTATTGCTCCAAGGGTTCAGGGGATCTCGTAGTCGAGCAGTCTCGACTAGAGCTTTCTTACTTGTTTATTTATTTATTTATTTTTATTTTTATTTTTTGTTTTTTTTTTTTTTTTTTTGCAAATTTCCAAGAGGTTTTTTGGTTCAGGGAAGCAGCCATAAGACTGTATTTGCGAGTCTTTTCACCTATCCGATCCAAATAAATTGTAGAGTTTGTTGCCGTCTCAAAAGGCTCAAATACAGAACAAAGGTCTTCGATAATGCGGAACTGGTCCTCCGACAAGGGAATCTGCGCATTTTGCGATTGCAGCACCTGAAGAGAGCTGTTCCATCTGGTTGGGGCTTCTTGCAACAATATTAAAAGAGTATCCGTGACCTGAGTTTTTTAAACTTGGCATTGGTAATAATAAATGCTACAACCCGTTTAACGATGTTCAATATTTGTTTGACATTACTCTCGCCGTAACGTCTTGCGTGACCAGATTTAAGGTATGAGCACAGCAGGGCAAGTGTTTTGTTTTTTTAAATTATATTTTTCATCCAGTGTTTTCATTAAATTTCAAATTCAAATGGGTGGTTAAGGGCCTGCCAAGGGCGTTTAATTGCGTGGCAGATTTGGAATGAAGTCCGCAAAGGGAGTGCTAAGTGACCTTTCAATATCCCTTCAATGTTTTATTATTCTATTGTTAAGAATTTTGCCACAATTTGGATAAAGTCAAACTGCCTATTGATTTATTATTTTTTATTTCCTTTAACTTAAAATGCTGTTTTTACCAACAATCTTCTCAGTTTACCATTTACAATTCCTTTTAATTAGAATTAAAGCAAACTGTTTAAGAACAAATTTCCTATGCTCATAGCAAGGGTGGGTTGGAAAAAACCAACTGCATGCATGCAGTACAGAACAATTTTTTCTTTAATACGTGGGTTATATGGTTTCTTAATTTTCTTAAATGTTTCAAAATTCAGTTTAATTAAATAGTGAAAAAGGTCAGAAGGGGCTTTCAACTTCAGGTATTGGTTTATGGAGTGGAAATTTTCATAGATAACATTTTGGATATCATAGAATTAAATTCAAATATGGTGTGATTCGTATTTGTTTTTCCCCGACTTCTAATTAAATAATAATTCTAATTAATTAATTTTCTAATGAGTCTTGGTTTAAAAAAATATCATTGTTGTCACTTCAAGAATTTTTTTTTTAATAATCATCACATCAGTGCAATATATTGCAATATATTATAATGGCACATTTATAAGGATTGCTATCAAATAAAACATGACTATTTAAGCAATCAAAAACATTATTCACTTTCTCAATGAATATTGCCGCTACAATCGCACTGTATTTGCATTGCCCACCTGAATGGACAACTGTGCGTATCGCTGCAGCTACACTGTGGCAAATTTAACTTTCATTTTTTCAAAACAGTTTGGACTGACATGTTTTAAGCTCAATTTCGGACATGAAACGTGTTAAATTTTTGGTCTCAGTTTCATATAATTTTCTAATTATTCCCCATGAAACTGTATCTTCTGATGTTGAAATATTATTTTTTAAAGAATATTTCTAAGAGATTTTACTAGATGCGGTGCCTCAAATATCGAACAAATTTCTTCACCACTAACTTAATAGCTAGAATTGTCTAAATAAATACCCTATCTATTGAAAACTGCTCTATTATTGGATTCCTGATTGCAAACAACGGCTCGACAATAAGCTTGCGATAGTGCAATATTTTCTTCTACTTTATTATTTTGGGTCAGTATGTTTTAAGCCATGAGCTGAAACTGTATAGCTTGAAACATACTTCCAGTTCTCAAACAGGCCCCTAATAAGGATACCACAGACTTGCTGTCTTAAAAATTTACTTCTTTTTACACCTTCGTTTTTAACTCCTTGTATCTCGTTCAGAGATGAATTGTAGTGAGGACCTCTTTTTACTTTGAGCTCATCGCAAACTAATATGGACTACTTTTTTCATTTTTCCAACAAAGTCCTGTAGATTATCTAATAACTCTGGATTAAATTTAGGAACTAAATATTTGAAATCGTCCTTCGATTTAATGATTTCCTACATGGGAGTCCTAAATTAAGAACATCCCTAAGATAATCATATGCCCTAGCTGCATAACAATTATTAATTAAATATTTTGTGAAACTGCCCCTTCAGCACTATTGTAGACATGGTTATTTTTCAAGAGCATTTTACATAACACTTTTGATTGTTCAGAAATATTTGTCATGGGCTATAAAAAATGATTCTTTATATAGAAGCATTTTTTAAAGCTTAATATCTTTTTTTATACCCTGAACCCATTTTCAATGGGAAATCAGGGTATAATGGTTTTTCTTCTAATTAATATAATCATTTTGTACCTTCTTAAGATCGGCTTCTATGTCATAATAATTTGTTCTATAATATACCTCATTCTTTTGTCTATTTAAACAATTTGAGCAAAAAGAATACCTACCACAATTGATTTGTTTCAAACCATTGTCAATAAATTTTCTTCCTCGTCACTTTTATTTTGAATGTTTTGCTGCTGTTCTGTGGCAGATGGCTTAACAAAGTCATCCACTACTTTATCTAAACTTTTCATTTCATAGCTATAAGGATGTCTATTGAATAAATTTGAGGTTGACAAATTTAAGTTTGGGACTGCATTGACGATTAATATAAATTTATCAAAACATTTACGTTCGAAATGCTCGTTAAATATTTTAGCCTTTTTCCAGTCAATATTATGGGGTAAACTACATACTTTGATCCACTTGTTCAAATAAGCTCCCCTTGATGGAAGCGGGTACGGATTATCGAGACTCGATTCTATTTCGATTCACAAGAAAAAAATTACATTTTAATACTGTTTTGTAGAGGCTGGTTATTTTTTTGCGACTAGCCTTGTTTCAGTAGAGCTTTATGTTTTGCTGTATACGAATTGTACCCATCAGTTGTTAAAGCTTCCATACAGTCTCTGCGTGCACAACTTTATTTTTGCGCTAAGAAATATATCCGGCGAACCCATTCTCTTAATATTCGGCCCTCCATTAGTTGACCTCATGCGATAAGGTGTGAGGCGACATCGCGTATTCTCTATTTTTTCTAGTTTTTGTCGACTCGTGCAAATTTCGCCTGAAATACTCAAATTATTTGAATGTGTGGGGGTTTCAACAAACCCTATATTGAGTTTCAGCATAAGCTAATCAGATGACATGTCAGGAAACTGGCAATTCAGACTTTCAGTATAATAAACACTTACGTCCTCGTTTATCAAATGATCTTATTGAGTCTTAAGGATTTATTCAGAGCGGAAAAAAATTAATTCCAGATTAATAATTGAAGAAGCATCTGTAGGAACTTCTGAACGGGAGTCTATAAAGGATATCAAAATTTGATGTCTCATCTGTTAAGCAATTTTTCAAATGTCGATCCAGATTTGCAGAAAGAGGGAGAGAGAGAGAGAGAGACAACATTCTATCTCCGTTTATTCAAATGTTTGGCAATAACTTCTTTTTAAATCAAGCAATAAATGTATTATTAAATATGTATATTTGAATTTTTTTTGTAACTCTTCAGCTTAGTTTACACTTTTGTACAATCTTTTAAAATTTAAAGTGCTTTACGCCTCTTAGACTTTTATAAAGCGACTTGCAATGGCTGAGAGGATACTTCAAATGTCATTAAGAGGTTCAAGTCCAGATTTTGCGCTTTTCAGCAAACGACAAAGAAGCCTTCATGTGGCGGGACAGTAGCCACCGGGAGACTCTTCAAGGCTATAATTTTCTACTGCCATTGTGGTTGTTGCTCGGTCTGCCCCTGCGTATACTGGATGTGGAATGTTTTTTTTAAATTATTAGCAATCAAATTTCTGCATAAAGCAGTCTTGCCTCCTTTTGAGATGTTCATTGCAAAGAGCATGAGGAAAACATGTCTTTATTTATGATTGACGGATTTTAAAAATTTTGATAATTTTGAATATTATTCCGTCTATTGCTGAGTATATAAAACTCCGCATTGCTCTCTTAACTATGTCCTATCGCCGAGTTTGATCAGCGCTTGTCTCTTGCATATTCTGTTGCTGGGGTTGCAAGGGTTATAGTTCATCTGTCTGTACTAATATATACCTATCTTTTTTTATACCCAGCCTATTTTATTTTCGCCAGATGGAAATTTCCTTTCAATTATTAAGCCTCATTTTAATATACTTCTAATTAAATTATCTTTGGAAATGCTAAGCCACGTTTGCAATGTCAGGCGCATATCTTTGGTAGCTGACATTTTTGTAGCCATTGAAAGCGCGAGCTCCATGCCCCAGCAAATCCAAACGGATGCCAGATAACTGACTGTTATGGTTCTCACGATGAAATAACTGTTGCAGTTGTGTCCAGCACAGCACTCAAATTTATGTGTAGTGTATTGAATGATGACAAATGTCCGTAGGATAGTGAAAAAAATATTACTCTTACTTTGACCATCCGTTTCTTTTCAAAATGTATCAAAGCCCGTTTGAGAATACTAAGCTTAGTTTCTGGCAGTTCAAGCAATTGATCTTTCAAAATGGTGAGCATATCAGTAATTTGCAAAGGCTGAGAAAAGTTGTGTTCCCTATTAGTTTTCGTTGTTATACTCTACTTTCAATAGTCTTCGTAATGTTTGGCGATACAAAAATACAATAAGCAATCTTACATTCTGATACTGTCGTCTTATGAAGAGGTATTCTTGCCGAAATTCGATATCGCCGTTTATTTTTAGATAAGCAACTGTATGTGCAGTTTCCCACTCTTTTAAGTTTGTTTACTCACATTGGGTTCTTACATTATTGATTAGTTCGAGCTTTTTTATTAATTCTTGAGGAGAAGAATGCCAGCATTGGATAAGTCCACGGTCACATTACAGTCTTTAATATAACAGATATAACGCGACAATTCTGAAAAGCACGCGCGCTTCTTTTTAACTAGAAGCGACATTTAGAGTCCGCGCAGCCTAAATAATAATCACATATTGATAATATTAATAAAAACAAAAAATCAGCATTTAAATGTCTAATTACAATATTATCAACATCAGCTGCCATCTTCTTTATGCTGCTTCCACAGCGCAGAGTGCAAAATACTAAAATGGTCACACTTTTTTTCTGTATGTACTGCGTTGCTTGGGCCTGTGTGTGGTACAGCAGCGTCGTGTATGCGACGCGAAGTAATTCTAATTTTAAATAATTGTTGTTGGCTTGTTAGAAACAATATCTGCAGCAACAACAAAGTTATATTCATATTCCAAGCTTTGGGGAACTTTGAAATCTTTTTTCTAAGTATTTTGGTGTGATTTATTAACGGCCACACAAAAGTTTAATGACAAAAGAACTCCTCGTTTTTTATTAGTATTAAATAATAAAGTAGGTGTCTGAAGAAACTTTTGAGCGTGAAACTGGTACACTGGGGATGGACCATTGTTATAATATAGTATTATTTTTGTTCCGCTGTACGGTATTACGTTATCCCAGTATTCTACCGGTTATCTTATCTATATAGCGCTTATAGATAGCAATAGCTTCTGCAGCCACTGCCGGCAGTTGCTTCCCAGCATTAGCTCTTGCACTTTCTTCAAAGCGCTGAGAGGGCGGAGGAACCTTGAAGAGTATTTATGAATGACTTGATCTGCTGTTTCATGTGACAAAACTAAGGCATACTCATTCTTCAGATCTCTGGTATATGCTCGTGAATTGCGTGGTTTGGTCAATCTTCGTCGACTTCTTTATATTTTATTAATAGCTTGTACAGCGATTTGTTGCGCAAACTTTTATTTTTATAGTTATTCCATTTAACTTGACTCCAGGGCACTACAGGGAATTTTGCCGTTTTTCGGGTATTTAGTCATATTTTCGAAGTATGAAAATTTATAATTTTTTTATGTGGACATATTTATAAAACTACAAACTTTAAGGTGGTGTACTCAACTTTGCGAAGACATATAAAACAGCCATAAAAGCGCATATTTATAATTCCAATTGTATGTCGTAGAGCCATTAATTTTGATTTTAATGCATTTGTCCCAAGGTGCACTTTTGCGCACAACGGGCGCGAATCAATTTTTAGCAGGTGACTACGAGCTGAGATGTTTGGCTCAATAGAAAAGGGCAACTACAACCAAGAAACAGTAATTATGAATTTTTTTAAGGCGAAACTAAATAAGACTAATATTGATTCAACTTATTAAGCATATTAAAGAAGCAAAAGCAGTTTTTTTGCCAAAATATAAATGCCAAATGGAAGAAATGCAGCAGGAAAAAAGACTATCTAACAATTATGAATGACTGCCTATGACAGCAAATATTTATAAAATAATTGTTCATTCGTGGCAGATTATGGAAAATACTGTTCATCCTGTAGGCATTTTTGGCAAAGAAGCATCAGATTTGCACAACCAGGTCTATAAATCAGACAGATTTCCTCACGCATCGAAGCCTAGCAGAATCCATAATATCGCTTATGTTTGTAATAGAGCAATGGATACCTCTGATCAGACTATTTCTTCGGCAAATCTTTAGAAACGAGTTTGAAAGCATAAAGGTCGGTTTCTAATGAAGTTGTAGGTCTTGTATTATGTAAAGTTGAAGGCACAATTAAATCAGTTGAAGAATCCAAAGTTTTTTTTAGCGGATTAATATTTCTGGCTGATCTAGAACTTGAAATTGAATAAAATAAATTTTGATTTAATATAAAGCTCGATTGCTTTCAAGAAAAATTATATATTTTTCTAAAATATATTTCTGAGGGTATGCATATTAATAATAAAATAAAAACCGGATCAAAAAATCTGGCTTAGTTTTCAAGTTATTAATTAATACCCGATAATTTGGATTTTTCCCCATAGTGCCTTGAGGGACTCCGGCTGCTATTGTTTTAGTAGAGGACTTGAAGCCATCAACTGTTACTCGGAATGTACACTCTTCGAGAAAACTCTTAATGAGCTCGTACAGTTGTAGTGGTAACAGTAGTTTGGCTTTATGAAGAAGTCCAATGTGCCACACTCTCTCAAAGGCTTGCTCTATGTCTAAAAAGACGGCAACTGCATACTCCATTTTTTCCAGGGCTTCCAAGATAAAATTAACAACTCTATGTAGCTGTTCTGGAGTGCCGTGTTGTAGTCTAAGCCCAAACTGAAATTTTGGTATTGCCTTATTGACAGCTTCGATGTTGAGCATTACAATGTTCGCCGACTTCCATATTTTTGGGAAATATCCTACTCGCAGTATACCGTTAAAGATCAACACAAGGAGGAGTAAGGCTTGATCTGTTATCAATAATGTTCTGTTATCAAGGAGGTCCTCGCCCGAGGCCTTATTGGGCTTCAGCTTAGCTATAAGAAGCTCTACTTCATCTAGTGTGACAGGATCAGCAGGCAGTGTCATTTGAAAAGGCGTTTCGAGAGATTCTTCAACAAAAATTCTTTGTCTTTCCGGAGCTAAGTTATGTGGACGAAAGCGTTGCTCTAGATTAATCGCAAACACTTCTGATTTTTCCCATGAAGTACGGCACCAACCTCCACTCAGGTTCTTTAAAGCTGAGTTTGGTGTGCGCTGTGACTTATACCTTTTAGTGAGGCGCCAAAGAGAGTAGTTTGTGGAAGCATCAGTGCCCAAATTTTCCAGCATATTATCATTTTCTATTTGCTTTCTTCGGGCAAGCACTTTTTGAAGATGATTTGCAAGCCTTTTCTGAATCTGTTGGAGGGTTGTAGGAGTAAAATATCGGTTCACCCGTAGCTAAAATTTTATATCGACCATAAGCAATTGCTTCTTGCAGTACCTTACCTCTTTGGCAGGCTCTTGAGTTGCTCCACCATGTGTGCTTGGCATTGTAATCGCCGCCTGCGATGAATTTATCGCCGAGCATCGCGAATAAAGAATCAAACTCAGCTCTTATCCAGCGTTGTCCGGGTGGAAGGTATACTGCAGCGAGTGCGATGAGACCCTCTGTTGTCTGCAGCTGTACAATAGATATCTGCCTGTCATCGTTGGAAATGGCAGTCTGGGGGCTATGACAAATGGTGGAGCGAACAATGACTGTAGCGCCACCTCTGCTGTTACCACTAGGGCGTGATAAGTGGAATATCCAGGTATGAAGAGCTCCTTAGAGCCCCTAGCTAGTCCGCGAGCGTTCCATAATCCGATTTTTATGATTGGTTGCGTCATTTATACATCCTTGTGATCAGTACCTGCACCAGTTCTCTGAATGCATTATTTGATTCCATAGTCTCTTGTATTAATTTGAACAATTTGTCCATTCTAGAGTTAATAGCCGTAATAGCATTTTCCAGTATTTGAAATCTGTTGCCGGATGTTCGGTTATTTCTAGCGTTGCACTGCATGGCAGCAGTTGGTTTTGTAGGTCTAACAATGTCGGCATATGACATATTGCCTCTAATAGCTTCAGATGAGATAAAGCCACGAGAAGCATTATGATTGGTGTTTAGGGCGTTGCCAGTAGGTAGTCTTGGTTTAGTTCTCAGCTTTTTTAATTTTTCGATCCTTACTGGACATACCATATCTATTGAAGCATGCTCTCCACCATAGCTTATACACGGTTTATTAACGCTGATGCAGCGCGTAGTCTCGTGAGGGCCAGAGCAATTCGCACATATTGGCTCACGGACACAATAATTTTTAGAATAGCCAAAAATATTTCATCTCAAGCACTGCAGCAGTTCTTTTCTGCGACGAGCCCGTTCTACAGTGACTCTGAATCTGCCTAGTTGAGTTATTTTTAAAACATCTACTACGTTCGGACTCTGTTTGACGTTGACTAAAACAGATTTTGACTCGTTTTGTAATTAACAGTTGCTTCATCTTCATTTTCACCTATTTCTATATTGCGCCAATCGACCTTTCTTGGGCAATATATGTTGAGACATTCAAAGCCTTTTTCAGCCATAGCTTCCATTATTTGCATTTTCGGCACGTTTGCATGCATTCCCTTGATGACCACAGTGAAAGCCTTATCCTGCTTAAGGTGATGGTGCCAGAATTCACATTTTAGAATTGTTAGTTGATCTACTATTTTGCGAAAAGTTTCAACGTTGCTTGTGTATATTCGTGACACACCAAATTTGGATGTGCGGATAGAGTAGTTATCTGCATTGACGCACAAATTCAGCGCTTGTTGTAGGCTGAGAGGATCGCTAACACTTGGCACACATATAGCTAGAGGCTTAGGGGAGCCTTTTGTGGCTTGGCTTAACGAATTTTCCTCAGCCGCTGCATCTTCTTCAATAGAGTCCGTTTCTAGTGAGTCTTGCTCCATAATGTTGTCTACTTCTTCTGCAAGAGCAGCAAAACGATTGTTGTTAAATAAGGTTGGTGTTAGTGAGGTCGGCGCAGCCTTGGGTGACGGCTTTGATTGACTTGTAGCATGCAGCATAACCTTACGGATAGAGCCGGATAACTCCTGTTCTCCTTTTCTTTTCAAACTTTTGCGTAACACAACTTTTTGAAAAGGGCATTTGGCTTTGCGAGTATTATTTTGGGTTATTTTCTTCAACGTATCAGTCTTGGAGTTGCTGCCAGTCAGTGATGATGAGCATATGTTGGGCCCTGTTGAAGCCGCCACGGTGTAGGTCGAGGTGTAAGCACAGCTTGCTTGTGACGTAGTTATGGTGCTTGTAGATTGCGTGCCACTACTTGTTGTCGTGCTTGGCTAAGAGCTATTAATTTTAGTTAATAGATTGGCAGCTTGGCTGCTTGGTGGCAACTCATTGATTGATTAGAAGTTCGGATCGTATTTGTGAGCGCATAATTCCAGGGTCTGCATACGAAATTTTTCTCATTGTCTCTGCCATTGTATTTCTATCGCTAAGGTGCGAGTAAGACGACGAGTCATCAGTTAAATAAGCTTTAAATAAGCTCGATTTTTTTGGCATTTATTAAAAAAAAATTTTGTTTTAATTTAAAATTTTCTTTGATTTATTAAATATATATACTTCAACTAGATTAATTAGTACTTATTTTTTATTTTTTTTTTTTTTTTTTAGCATTACAAGTTTACATATACTCAAAGTCAGCTGTTGCATAGTTGCATTTGATATACAAAATGCACGGGAAATTTTGTGCAACTTGAAATTAAAGTGGAGCTTTTATGTAAACATAAACAAAGAAAGTGTATAATGGAAAACGTACCTAATGGTATGTAAAATAAGTTACTGCTTTTACTTTTTGATTGTAATTGTGTTGTTGTCCAGTTGTCCAGTGTGTTGTTTATGTGTATTTTTAGCTAAAAACTAACAAATGTACACGTGTTCCGTGGACTATTACTTTTGTGCAGCACACCACTTCACAGAGGTTGATATCACAGTTATTGTGTATTATTCTTGGTATCCGATGTCCCCAACTGTTCACAAAATTTTGGTGCATGGATACCAAACTATGGACACTTGCACAATTCCTGTTGGCATATTAGGAGAAAACGCGTCTGAAGCCCGGAATAAGTTGTATAGAAATGATAGAAAATCTCACGCCAGGAAATGTAGCCGTTTAGAGAATTTAACTGATATATTTAATAGGGCTTTAGACTCATCTGATCCACTTCTCTCTTCACTCAGTTTAAAAGAACGCAAAAAGAAAAACAAGAAAATAAAATTTCCAACATTTGAAGGCTTAATGGAGCCAACCTTAGTTGAAGAAGAAGTTGAAAGTGGAGATGAAAATGAGGAGGAAAATGAAGACCACAACATAGATGATAAAAATTTAGAGTTAAATTTTGAATTAGATGAAGAATATGATGACCATTCAGTTTAAAATTATATCCCATATACTTTAAATATCACTAAATTTCTTCAAATATTAATATTTATACCCTGAACCCATTTTCAATGGGAAATCAGGGTATAACGGGTTTGTTAAACGTATGTAACAGGCAGAAGGAGGCGTGGCAGAGTAAAGTATATACATATATTCTTGATAAGGGCGACGAGCTGAGTAGATTTAGCTCTGTCTGTCTGTCCGTCCGTCCGTACGTCCGTCTCCGTATGTTTGAACGCGTCGATCTCGGAAGATATAAGAGTTAGAGACTTCAAATTTTTTTCCTAGCTCCGTGTATAGCACGCGCATATTTGTTTTAAATATCGATAACTTGCCCTGTTATTTTGTTATAAACATGTAAGTTACAGTTTTCTGTATTTATATCTTTTCATAAACCATTTTACTCTTGCAGAAACAGAAAGTAAGCCGGTTTGTTGAGTTTCGAGTTGGTTGAGAAATTTGCGAAAAGGACATACAATGGGCAAGTAGCTTCAAAGTAAGTTTTTCTTTTTTTTTTTTTTTTTGACAATGTGATTGTGTACAGTGGCTCCATCAAATCGACAATGAGTTTTCCGAGTTTTTTTTTTTTTTTTTTTTTTTTTTTTTTTTTTTAACTTTGCCCTATTTACTAAATTAAATTTATAATTTATACAATTATAGTAAATTTATCAAAGGAAAATGAGAATCCTCCAGAAAAGCGGAAAAGGGAAGCGGTCTCTGCTGTGTGGACTTTTTTTTAAAAGAGCCAAGGATACGACTTTGGTTATTTGTAAATTATGTGGAAAGTCGTATAAGACCAGCGGCAATACAACAAACCTGATGGATCATCTAAAAAGGATTCATCCGGAAGCCAAAGCTGATGCAAAACATGAGTTGGATTGTAAAATTGATAAGTACCTAGAAAAAACCTTATACTCAAACGATTCCTCTAAGAAGAAAACGCTGGATAAATTAGTCATGCAAATGATTGCATTAGATGTACAGCCGTTCAGTGTTGTTAACGATTCTGGTTTCCGACGGCTTCTCTTTGAGTTAGACCCAAGATACCAACTACCAAGCAAACCACATTTCCGTAATATCGTATTGACCAACGAATATAATGGAATAAAGCTTAAATTAAAAGCAGTTTTTGATGATATTGAGTACGTGGCTATAACAACATATCCTTGGACATCAAAAGCTAACGAGGGTTATCTATCCGTTACATGCCACTTCAATAATAACCAGTTTAAACTCAAATCAGCGCTATTATCAACAGAAAAATTATTATTACCAACGAATCATAATGCTGAAAATATTGCCGATTCGCTTAGAGTCGTTTTTAATGAGTGGGCTTTAATGAACAAGATTGTGGCGATAGTGTCCGACAATGATGCATCTATGAAAAAGGCGTGCGAGATCCTTAAGATTAAAAACATTCCGTGTCTCGCACATACAATCAACTGGTGCAAGATTTTCTGAAACAACCTTTTGTGTCACAAATTTTGTCCAAATGCAAGCGTAATGTGGCATTCTTTAAAAGTAGCACTATAGCTTATGAAAAGTTTAAAAAATGTTAAGGTGTCGCTAATCCATATGGTCTAGTCCAGGAGGTGGCTACTAGATGGAGTAGTGCGTTTCAAATGCTAGAACGCATTATAATTACTAATGAGCTCATTTCCAGCACACTCCTTAGCATCCCAAGAGCCCAGCTTAAATGCTTTAAATGAAATGAAAGTACTGTTTTTTTATTAATTAGACTATAAGTTGAAAATAAATGAAGTTTATAAATAAATTAAAAATAAGAAGCTGTTAATAAAATGTTTATAATTTATTTTATTGAGCTCTGTATACTGAAAGAATATAAATAATTTGTCAGAAGACAATAATTTTGAATATTCCGCGCAAACATCGAAAGCATAGATGTAACATCGATGGTGGCAAACATGCATATCTATGTTATATTCATAATCTGAAAGTTTCATGAAGATAGTCCATCCAAAAAAAAGTTATTAAGCAATTATGTTTCTATAGTAAGACAACACTGCAGCCAATGTGTGTTAAAAAAAAAAAGTTAAAGCTTGTGTTGTTCCTCCCCTCCCGCCAATACATCTCATATTTCTACACTTAACAGCTGACCACCACGCAGAAAGGCCTTTCGTCGCGGGAGTAAAAACTGTAAGTGATTAACCCCAATGTGCCCTTGTCCCCAAAAATTTAAATTGAACAAAAAAAAAAAAAAAATTAATAAAAGAAAGAAAATTTTAATTTTATTTAAATAAATAAAATGGAAAAATGTTAATATAAAAAAAAAATTTAAATACAACAATGAATCAATATTTGTGTTTCTTGCATTTCTTTTCTATTTTTATACCCTGAACCCATTGAAAATGGGAAATCAGGGTATAATGGTTTTGTGAAAAGTATGTAACAGGCAGAAGGAATCATCGCAGACCCCATAAAGTATATATATTCTTGATCAGGACGACGAGCTGAGTCGATATAGCCCTGTCCGTCTGTCCGTCCGTCCGTCCGTCCGTCCGTCCGTCCGTCCGTCCGTCCGTCCGTATGAGCAAAAGGATCTCAGAAGATATAAGAGCTAGAGAGCTGAAATTTGGCAAGCATACTCGTGTATACCATAGGCAGTACAAGTTTGCTTTATTTTTTCGATAACTCATCCGATAACTTTTTTATCGAGAATAATCGAAAAATCGACAATGTTTTTTCAGCTTATTTTGAACACTTTTAGACCTGGAGACTTCAAATTTGCGTTGTATATAAAGTTAATGGATACAAAGATTTTGTAATTTACAGATTTTGGATACCACGCCCCCTTCGCCCCCAATTTGTAAAAAACGCATTTCAAGTACTAGAGACTTGTGCTTTGAAATGTACACACATTTAAGCCATATGATTACGCTCTAAAAGAGCGTAAGATCGTAAGATCGTATGTCTACAAAAGAAATTATTCAACAAATAAATTCTCGTTATATTGCCCACACTGCAGTGCAGCCCAAGCGCAGCCGCTGCTAGCTGCGCAGTTTGCAAAGCGCGTGCTTATACGTGCATGTGTATGTATGTGTGCATAAAAGAAGTCCAGAATGATTAGAATATCAGTTTGGAGGGTTCAGGGTATCTCCTAGTCGAGCAGTCTCGACTGGAGCCTTCTTACTTGTTTATATTATTATATTATTTCTGTGAATTGATTTGATTTTTTTTTTTTTTTTTTTTTTTTTGATGCAGCAAATATAAACATAAAGGTAAAGAAAAAACAATGTAATTACACTGGAAAAAAGGAATGAAATGAGATTCAATAAATAAATAAATAATAAATATTACTATAGTAAACAAAATTAATAATGCTAGAAATAAAAATAAATAAATAAATAAATAAAATAAAAATAAAACAAAACAAAAAAAAAACATATACAAGTTTTTTAAACTTTAAACATTGCAATGAGAAAGTTTATATATAAGTTTTGAATATTAGTTGTAAGAACTTATTTTTCTGAGTCTGCGTACTCATCAATAAATTTGGAAAAAACAAAACAAAACGAATTCAACAAGTTACACCAGTTATTGAGAAGGAAGCATACAATTTTAAGACTGAAGAAAATTTTGTTAGATAATGGGGTAGGAAGTCGTCTAAAGTTCTCTTTGGGAGTTTTTACCAAATTTCTAATAAAAACCATGGTAGGGTAGGGTAGAGAAGCGAGTGCCAATCGTCACCTAAGGCCTCGCCTCTTCATATTTTTTTGTCTGGTATAAGTACAAACTCTGTGTTCGTCTTTCCCCCCTTCCCCTTCACTGCGGTCATGTGGACCATCTAATAAACTTTAGGGATCTTAACAATTAAAATTTGTGTTCGGAGATCTGAGAGGTAGCAAAGAACCCCCCCACACTCCCGAATGAGCTAAGGGACCAAGAGATTCCGCACGTTACCCCTCGATCCATAGCTAGCTCTACACACTACATAAAGTTTTGGCGCCCGAGTAGGGACCTGAGATTAAGTAGAGCCAAGGCAGTGCTTTTTACATAGCAGTTAAGCAGCTAACACAGCAATTGTTACAATAGTGTTAATGAGTGTAAATTCAAGTGCATAATTGCATATGTGTGATGATTTCTGTTTTCGTTTCACCCGCCGCGACGCGTCACTTTTCTAATTTTGTTGAGCCGTGCCGAAGTGATTTTAAAGGAAAGTATTCTACACTAAGTTATAAACATTTGTGAAATTGGCTTGTTGCGTTATATTAATGAAAGCAGTAATTTGACCATCTTAAGTGTACATATACATTTCAATTCTGGCCATTTATTTGCCAGCAATTATTTTATGCTCAAACTATTATAACCACGTGCAATATACACACGTATGTACATTTGCTAATAAGTTAATAATTTAGTAATCGCAACATACGCCGACTTATTGTCAGGGAAAGAAGTGAAAGTAATGTGTTAGTTCTAGCAATGCCAATGAAGATGAAATTTTAGAACATGTTGCCATGCATATGTCTGAAGGTACTAGCCAGCAAGACGCTAGTGAAAGATTAAGCTTAACAGCAAAACTTCGGGATTGGTATATAAACTTCAGCCCACCTAGAAGCTGTGTTCGAGCCCTTTTGAAAATTTTGGTCGGTTCAGGAATCGATGTTCCTGGGTCTGTGGATTGTTTAGTTAACCGTCGAGAGAAACCTGTTTTAAAGACAGTAGCTCCGGGAAACTATCTACATCTAGGCGTCGAAAACTATGTAAAAAGAAACAAGCACATTTTTGAGCAATATGCAAATCTTGAAATGGATGTTGGCAATGACGGCATGCCTCTTTTTAAAAGTCTGGGTCTTGGCTAATATTCGGACACTTCTCAAATGTTGAAGACGGTGAAGCTTTCATGATTGGAACATTTGTAGGGAACCAAAAACCTGCTAATCCAAATGTCTTCTTAAATGATTTTGCTCAGGAGTTGCAACGCATAGAGTTAGACGGTATGAAGGAAAAAATGGCTGAAGTAAAAATTAAATGCAAATCATTTATATGCGATGCCCCCGCTAAAGCATTTATATGTGGGTTAAAAAGTCATTCATCCTTCAATGGATGTATGAAAGAAATGCACGCAAGTAGGCACTCGAATAGAAAATTTTATAGCATATTCTACAAGCAGAGGTGTTAAAATATCTGACAGTGATTAAACGTCAAGAAAATATGTTGATCATCACCAAAACTATTTCCTTTCGAACGAAATGGTTTTAGAGAAACCTAGGTATTGGTATGATTAGACAGTTTCCCTTAGATAGAATGCATCTAATAGATTTCGGAGCTACAAACAAAATTTTAAAATCAATTTACAATAATTCAATCAAGGACTGCAAATTTTCCAATGTCCATAAAATAGAAATAAATAGACGCAGCCTTTCAATAGCACCTTTAATTCCGTCTGAGTTCCACAGAAAACCCCGAAGCCTTGAAGAATTAAGCATGCGGAAAGCCACAGAATTTAGGCTTTTTATTTTATATATGTACTTCAATAGTTCTCCCTAAAGATTTAGTAGCAGAAGATTACTATTATTATTTACTTTTGTTGCACACTGGTTATAGGCTCTTATTAACGATATAATTAGATATAATACAACAAATTTTCGAATACTTTGTGAGCACGTTTGCTCTTAAATATGGCAATCAAAATGTTTCTTTTAATGTTCATAATTTGTTGCATATTTGTGAGTCTGTCCGAGAAATGGGATATCTTCATTTAAATTTGAAAATTTTATGCAAATCAAAAAATCTATTAAATGTCCTATTAACATTCCGCAGCAAATTAATAATACATTTTAATTTTAAAAAAAAGTGAAATTATCAAATGCAGAACTTAATTTCTTAGGAATAAAGAGGGTCAAATAACGAAGTGGATTTGTAAAAAATTCACTCATTCAACTATAACTCTCAATAATTATTGCTGCATACTTTCTTGTTATCCGGCCACCATAGTGCAATTTGTAGAAATTAAAAACGAAAAGTTCGCTCAGTGTCGACGCTTTGAGGATCCTCAACCTTTTTACACTGAGCCTATTAATTAAAAAACAATAGGAATTGTTCAAGCAACAACAAAACTACTAGAAGAGCTTGTTCCTCTTAGCCAAATAAGTTATAAATGCGTTTGCTTGCCATATAAAGAAAATTTAGTTTTTATTGTTATTTTACACTCGCAGACATAAGTAAGTATTATTAACTAATTCATTTGTGTTTAAGATATGTTTAAGAAACAGTTTCTCCTAAATTCTTCGTACTTCGAAGTCGATGAGTCCGAACCGACCACTATACGAAGCTGGAGGAGGATATTACCAATATGAGAAAGACACTTGCCACCATTGAAAGTCGTCAGTTAGAAATTTTAACAGCATGAAATACATTTCCCATCCTTACCATGGAAGACTTAAAAAAAAAATAGACGAATAGTTGGTCAAAGAGGACAAAGATACTTTTGTAAGTAAGTACCTTATGCCTATTGTGTAATAGAATTTAACTTTACGATTTTTCTTTAATTTATATACACACGTGCGAATTCTTCAAAAGATTGCAAAGGGAAATCTTGTGAAGAATTTCGACAGCGTCATCGGAAGTAATATCATACCCAATTTTAACTTCGACGGCCTGAACGGGAAAGAGCCGTTTAAGCAGCTCAAATATTTGAACGATGGTCTGTCTGGTATGTATAAATAATTTTAATATAATCTTAATGTAACAAAAAATTAATAATTTTTAATTAACAGATGCTATTAAAACCGAAAGGTGGACAACGAAGAGCTATATCACAGCTATCATGAAAATTATATAACTAAATACTTAATATTAAAAAAAAAAAATTATTATAAATTTAAATAAAAAATATTGCATTACTGAATCGTTTCTATATTTCCATTAGCAATCAATTATTTCTGCAATTACATTTGCAAAGAAGTAAGCATATTATATGGTGGGAAAATGGGTTGCAGGTATATTGTACGTACATTACTAATCCATAAGCGATTTTGAAATTGTATACTACGTTTTCTTCAAAAACATAGTTTCTGTGGTCTGAGTAATACGTTCAGTGAACCGAGTGTGAACGGACACACTAAGCCCCAATGCTTCCGATAGTCTAATATTTTCTTCAACTTATTTTTTTTTGACAGTATGTCTAATGCCACGACACTTCTCAAACTGACTCCTCCTTGCTGTCCTAAGAACTTCAAATCCCTTTATTTCGTGAAGAGATGAATTGTAGTGAAAATCTCTTTTTACTTTGCGCTCATCGCAAACTAATACACATATTTTCCCTTGGCATTTGTTCAACAATGCCCTGCAGATTATCTAATAACTCTGAATGAAGTCCAGGAACTTAATTTTTTTAAGCCGTTAATGTCTTCCTACATGGGAGTTCTAAATTAAGAACATCCCTAAGATAATCATATGCATTTATGAAATTGCCCTTTCAGCACTTTTGTAAACATCATTATTTTTCAAAAGCATTTTACATATAAATAAATAAATATTCTTTACCATTTGCATATTTAGCGTTTTTTAAAGCTAAATATCTTCTTCTTTTTTTTAATTAATATAATCTTTTTGTACCTTCATAAGATCCACTTCCTATCATAATATTTTAAATATATAATATAAACTATAATATACCTTATTCTTTTGTCTTTTTAAACAATTTGAGCAAAAAGAAGTCCTACCGCCCTGGTAGGGGCCACGTGCCACAATTGATCATTATCAATCAATTTTCTTCCTCGTCATTTTCATTTTGAATGTTTTGATGCGGCTGTTCTGTAGCAGATGGCTTAGCAAAGTCATCCACAACTTTATCTAAATTGTTTTCTTCATAGCTATAAGGAATAATATCTTCTTCCTGAATGTCTATTGAATAAATCTTATCACTCAAGTCAGCATTATTCTGAGAGCAAATTTGAGATGAACAAATGTAAGGTTGGGATTGCTTAATTTAAATTTATTAAAATATTTCCGTTCGAAATACTTGTTACATATTTTAGCCTTTTTCCAGTCAATATAATGGGGTAAACCATATGCTTTGATCCACTTGTTTAAATAAGCTTCATTTGATGATGAAAATGAAAATAATCTAAACGGAAAATGAATAGAACTTTTTCTATAGCGCATCAGCGCTTTCATACCCTTCCTACAAATAATCACCGAAACAGTAACATTTGGTTTGTCTGAGCGTGGCAAACGTTTTCTATATCCTGAACCCATTAAACATGGGAAATCAGGGAATAATGGTTTTTATATTTTTGATCCGGGCGACGAGTTGCCCGAGCCTCCAGCGACCGAGCCAAGCAAATACGAAGTATTAACATTTTCTTCCGTAAAAAAAATTCGCCGTGTCCGGTCTGTGTGTTGTCTGGTTCGTAATAATAGTCTGCGAGACCTAACGGTAGTTTAACTCCCAGCAAAATCAAATATTACGAAATATAGGACGCAATATCATCGCCGATTAGGCAGAAGAACTTCGAATTAACGAGGAGACCAAAATGATCCCATACATTTTTTACTAATTAACAAAGGCCAGCAGCTTCCTAAAAATACGAGATTTTCGGTATAGGGGGTGGGAATTATCGAGACTCGACTTTATTTCGATTCACAAGAAAAAAGTACAGTTCGCCAAAACTCGATTGGCGTATTTTGATACTGTTTTGCAGTCTTGTTATTTTTTGGGACTACCCTTGATGTATGCTTTGGTGTTATGTACATCATCAGTTGTTAAAGCTTGCATACGGTCTCTGCGAGCACAACTTTATTTTTGGACTGTATCATAGGTACTTTTAAAAAACGAATGGGCATGGCTGAGAGGATATTTCAGAGGTCATCAATGGGGTTCAAGACAAGACTGACTCATCGGCCACTTTTCGTCCCAAATTTTGTGCTTTTCAGCAAACGACAAAGAATCCTTCAAGTGGCGGGACAGTAGCCACCGGGAAACTCTTCAAGGATATAATTTTCTACTGCCATTGAGGTTGTTGCTCGGTCTGCCCCTGCGTATGCTGGATGGGGAATCTTTTTTTTTAATTAGCAATAAAATTTTTGCATAAGACAGTCTTGCCTCTTTTTGAGATGTGCATTGTTAAGAACATGAGAACAAAAATGCCTTTTCTCTATGACCGAGAAACTATCAATGGGATCTAGATTCGGGATCTGTTCATTTGTTCTTTAAAATGCTCAAATTAATCTCCTTACTCATGATATCATTGAATATTTGCAGCTTTCCTACACCTTTGACAGAAATACAGCCACGCACCATGACTGAAAGATTGCCAAACTCAATATTTTTGGCCTGGAGAGCTATTTCTGATTTTGGCCAAACGTTTCCGGGGTCAACATTATAAAAAAAAAAACAAAACATGAACGTCTCTTCAGAACAAATTTATTATTCGAATAGCTAAGAGGGTTCTTAGTAGTCAGTCTTGCGAAGATCTAACGCTCATCAATATTTACAGCAGATTTGTGAAAATAAACTCAGTCTCAGGACACACTGTGTTCTGAGAGTTTATTTCAATGTTAGTTACCAACTCTCTGAGGCTTGTTTGTGGTTTGTTTTTCACGGTCTATAGTATTTGATACCCAGTCTATTTTCTTTTTCGCCAGATTAAAATTTCATTGACATTATAAAACCGAATGAATTCGTGGACCACAATTGAAGCCAATTTCGGGCATTAATCTCTTTATGCCTCATTTTAACATACTTCTAATTATATTATCTTTGGAAATGCTCAGCGCCTCATTTGCAATGTCAGGTTTAAATGCTAGTTCTTCGGCTATATATGCACCACAAACCACAAAGGAAAGATTTCCAAGTTAATTCTCTGGGATTCATCTCGTCGTCAATCAATTGGACGACGCGCATTTCTGTGGTATCTGACATTTTTTAACCACTGAAAGCTCCATGCCCCAGCAAATCCAAGCGGATGCCAGGTAACTGACTGTTATGGTTCTCACTATAAAATAATCTTTGCAGTTTTGTTCAGCTCTCAGCGACTGCGCTGCAGTGCGGGCAATAATTTGAGAATTTATTAGTTCTCTTGTAGACGGACTATCTTTATGATTTCTCTCCCATTTTCAATTGGTTCAGGGTATAAAAAATATTATTCTTACTTTCCCTATTATTCTTGCTTTTTTATTAGTTCTTCAGGAGAAGAATGATAATAATTGCACGCGAAACTCAGCACACGCCTGCATTGGACAAGCCCACGGTCACATTACAGTCTTTAACATAACAGATATAACGCGACAATTCTGAAAAGCGCGCGCCTGCGTCTTTTTAACTTGAAACGACATTCAGAGTGTGCACAGCCTAAATATTCGCATATCAACAATTAAAACAACAAAAAGTCATAATTTAAATGTCTAATTACAATATCATCAACATTAGCTGCCAACATAAAAAGCCTACAATATCAGAAAGCTGGTACTCTGGGGATGGACCATTGTTTAAATATACCATTATTTCTGTTCCGCCGTACAATATTACGGTATCCCAGTATTTTACTGGTTATCTTACCTATATAGCGCTTATAAATAGCAATATAAATATAAATTGTGGCGTTTTTATCGACCTCTTTATATTTTAGTAAATATAAATATTTTACACTGTATAAGTCAATGAGTTTTTTATATCATTTATATTTTGAAACATATCGAAATTGAAATCTTCGACCGTATTAAATATTATTTAGTCGAGCACTCTCGACTAGAGTTTACTTCTTTTTTTTTTTTTTTTTTGCAAGTTTGTTTTTAATGAGGAGGGTAATTTACAAATATATTGTAATATTTCTACCCTCTTGTATTCCAGCCACAAACTATTGTTGACGAATAAGTATGCATTATTTAAAAATTATTTGTATTTTCCTAAACCACTAAAATGGAGAACCAGGTGGTACTTTTTATATTGTATTACACCGTAACATTTTTCATATTTTTCTTATTTATTAAAAAGAAAGAATGAAGAAGTATTAATACGCAATTCGATCGTCATATTTTTCATTAAGACGTTTTCTTTGCTAAACGGACAGAGTTCTTCCTATTAGTCAAATAGTTAGCCACATCCCCATGCAACAAGGTGGGGCGACATCATTTATTCAGGAGATTGTAAAGCTCTGTTCGATGTTGCTTAGGCATTTTGGCATGAGACGGGTGGATTAATGTCTGTTTTTCTTTCTTGTTTGAAGCTCATCTCCACAAGTGAGTTATTTTCATAATCAGTCTCTTTCTCTTATTAAACAGTGTAATGTCATATCATGTCAATCTCAGAATTTTGATCTGGGCATTCGGATTTCTTTCGGCTATCACAAGCCAAGCCCAAGGATTGACAACCGTATTTCCATATTGGCGCAATAATCAGCTTGTAAATTGCCACATTCCTTGACAGTCTCAATTTACTGCGTTACCTGCTTTGAGAAAGTGCGATCCAGTAGCATCATTCGCCTATAATAGCTTATAAGCATTGTTGTGGCGTTGCCCAGTCCGAAAATTTTGTGATATAACTGGTAGGTATTACTGAAACGCGAATTTGTTTAGAAGGCAATTTCTTTATACGCCTGCATAATGGTTATGCATCGCATCAAGCGTACGCTGAAGCTTTCCGCTATGCGTAAGTTAACCCTATTCCTATCGCATTCGATTTTTGCTCGGTGTTTTTTCTTTACCAAGCGGCATCCATTACACTCTACTAAATGTCGCCTTATTTTTTTTGGAATTCGAGAGTTCCGTTCAAAAGAGCTTGCGGCGAAAACCTTACTTCGTCATGCCCACGCACCTGCAGACGGGAGGGCAGCGGAAGCTGAATCGCGCAGGCTGGGTCTCGCTATCTGGTCTGGTGTGTTGAACTCAGATTCGGTTGATCATGCAAACTGGATGTATTTCCACTGGTTTTATACTACTTGTCGCAAATGAGGCATTTGACGAATTTATTAATTTCTGACCTATTGAAATACTTTTCGAAATTAAATTTTTCTTTTTTCTTTTTCTTTGTGCGGGTTTTTCATTCCGTTTAACACTATTTTGAATGAAATTTAGGTATTACAAACGTACAGGACCTTATTTGCAAATGATTGATTTGAATTTGCAAATAATACATGTATATAAAACCTGTAAGGTGGGGTTTCCAGCTGAGGCAGACACAGTCTGCCTAGGGTTGGCTTACAGGAAAGTTTTTGCAAAACAATTGCAAAAAATTACGATTTTTTTCGGTACTTCACTGTGCCTTTTTATTGGGTACCTCTACGACTTGGGTACACAAATTTTAATTTTGTTAAAATCCCTAAAACTCGACAATGTATAATACTTTAATATAATATTTACAATATTTTTATTTTCTTTCCAATTGAGTTTAGAATTTAAAAAAAATTCCTCTTGAATTCAATTAATTCCATTTAGCCTAACCTTTAACCCTTAACATTTTCTATAACTTTTATGTCTTCATTATTCAAACAAAAATACGCATTCATTCATTTATTTATAAATATAGATTTATATATTTTAGTTTATAACTTAAAAAAAAGTATTTTTTTGTTTTCTTATTATTAGTGTTAATTATTATATTTGTTTTTATTGTTTTATCTATTCATATAATTAAATTTAAATCTGACATTTTTATAGTCATTGAACCGCGAGGTCCATGTCCCGTCAAATGGTTGCTAGATAACTGACTGTTATGTTTCTCAAGATAAAATACCGGTCATATACCAACCCACTAGCCTGAACTGTTGGAGTTTGGTGCTGGTTGAAATAATCTGTGTACCGTTATGCGAGTGTAGAACATTAGGAATATGAAGGGAGAATGAATAGAACTTCATTCGAGAGCTGATCATTAAAACAGAATCACGGGGAGTTTACAGAAAAGTGTATTTTTTTTTTTTTTTTTTTTTTTTTTTCAAATTAAATTTTTTCACTCTTTGTTATGGCTACAGATTGTTATGTGAATATTACAATATTTTAACCGAATATCAACTCGCAGATATTAGGAAATAGCGACAGGTTTTAGATACATTGAATCTGATTTTATTGGTGACGAGAATAAATAGAAGTTTTTTGCATCCGTAAATATATTACATATGGCAATTAAATTGAATTCCCAAAAGCAAAATAATAGGCATTCATTTTTGCGAAAAATAGGGAACTCGTATGTGTACACACATATGTATGTCGATTTGGTATAGCTGATCCTTCAGTGCCAGAGAGGAAAATTATGTTTCTTTGTCGGAAAACGCTTCTCGCGGAAAGCACTTATCATCACAAGATTTAATAACTCGAATTTATTAAATGCAGGAATAGCAGCAGCGTGTGCCTTAGTTTCGTCGCATGAAACAGCATAAATACGCATCATTGTATGAATCCTTTCTGCTAAGTTAATATAGATATTGCCGATGGACAACGGAACGACTGGCATTTTTATATAGAAATGTTTTAGGGCAGTCAGCCTCTTAATTTTGTGGATCGATTTCCTTGAAGAAAGTGGAAAAGCTAATGCTCGTGCTCAACGCGGACATCATGGGATATCACCCGGAAGCAATTCCCAGGTGTATCTGCAGAAGCTATCGCTATTTCTAAATGACAGAGATGTTAGGCAGTAGAATACTGGCAAAACTTATAATGTTATATTATAATAATGCTTCATAGCCAGTATGGCCCAAAGAACTAACATAAACATAATTCCAGTCGTCAAATTTGGGAAAAGTTTCCGTTGTGATTTTGGGTTTTGGGGGGAGTACACTACAAACTCTAAATTTCCAAATACAATTTAATCAGAAGTATATTAAAAAAAGGCTTTACTGATAACGAGACCTTTTCCTCAAGTCTTCCGCGCATATATTCGGCACTTTATAAAAGTCATCCGCCTCTTAGAATTTATCATTTTTATGAAATTGTACAAAGTTATTATAAATAAATCATATGAACTACAAAATACGAAAATAAATAATTAAATAAATATTAAAAACATTTGTTAATTGAACAGGGGAAAATGCAGATCATTTACGAAACGTATAGATGAATGCCCTAGACTAACCCGTGGGTATGACGAACGATTTTCATCCGTTGGCTTCATCAATTGAAATTAATAATGATTTAAATCGTTGACTTCGGTAATATAATTGTTTGCCTTAAAGAGTCCAGATGTGGAAGCAAATACAATTGATAAATATTTCGAAACTGGCCCAACCTGTTTGGTGTGAGAGCTTCTAGACCGTATGTACGACGCCAGCTCTTATTACAATCCCTTTTCTCTCATAGCCTGCTCACACATTGTCATCGAATATTTTGAAAAATTATTGAGGTAATAGCCTCTAAGGACCATCAATTCTGCCCCAATTTTGCGAAAATTCGCGGACTGAGCAAGGCGCTGGAATATTGCGTTCAACAGCGGCAAATCGTCCGATATATGCTACACGCTGAAACGGAGAACGCCCCAACAATGCTTATAAGCTATTATAGGCGGATGATGCTGCTGGATCGTAGACTCACAGCCAATGCGCTTACGTGCTTCTTTTAATAAGCACTATTGGCTTCTCTGCTCACGCAGTAAATTGAGAGTGTCAAATGAGGGGACAATTTACATGCATATTATTGCGCCAATATGGAAGAACGGTTGTCATATCTGGGGCTTGGCTTGTGATAGCCGAAATCAATCCTAAGAGTTCAGGATGCCCAGAAAGAAAAGAAAAAGACAACAGCCGTATATCTACTCGTCTCATGTCAAAATGCCCAAGCAACATCGAACAGAGCTTGATAGTCCCCTGAACAAACGATGTCGCCTCCCACCTCATCGCATGGGTGTCCGTTTAGTGGCTTAGAAGAATACAAATAATTTTCCCGTAATTCATACATACTCGCCAACCAAAATCTATGGCTAAAATACAAGAGGGTAGACAAAAGAGAAATATTACAATAAAATTGCAAATTCTCCTCCTCATTGAAAAGTAAAAAACTGCAACAACAAAAACATTCCAGCAATAGAAATGTAAGCGAGAAAATTCAGACCAAAGCTGGTCCGTTCTCGACGAGTCTGCAAAGCAGACTGATCTGATCAAAAGCTAGGGACGTGAGCCGAAGCCGAAAATGTGAGCAGCTGAAAGTCTGTTACGATTGCAAATTATGTTAGCTTTTCGTTTTCGATATGCGTCCCTGGTTAAAGGGCTGTTAAGAGGTTTTTTCTGTTACTCTCCTGCAACTTACAGTAAATGAATAATTTATTAATTAATAACTAATAATAAATTAATTAATAATTAATGCATTGATATTTCAGCGTAATTAGGTTACGGAGAATTTTATTATAGTATATGTACATATTTGTTTGTCGGAGATGCCTCTAAATTATTTTGCTCCATGACAGATTTATATTTCAGCAAGCGATATTTTTTCTTTTTACTTTATTTATATACATACATATGTATGTATGTATGTAAATATTCTCTTTTTCACATAACAACAACAATCGCGCCACACTTCGATCACATATCTAGCTCCAAAAACTGTTCAGTCAGAATCGAGCTGAGCAAAAAGCTTAAGCCGCCAGCAAGATTACCCCAAGATGGGATTCTAAACGGCAACATAAGTAAAATACCACTGGTCAAATCTCAAACCATTCCTAATGCTTCAATTAGAACTGGATTCTCCTATGCTGACATAACGAGACAGCGTGGGGCGAAACACATTAATACGAATGCAGCACTTGTCAGCTCCCAGGTGCAAGATAATACTGAGTATGAACAGTTTGGTAGCAAATTCAAAGAGCTCGAAAAAGCTATATTCGAACTAAACAGTAGAATGGATCAACTGTTCAAATTAATGCAGGATTCGATTGAGGCAAACAAAGCCTTTCGTGACCTGGCTTTAAAACTGATTTCAAAATGAACAGTCTACAAATAAAAATTGGGTTGTGGAATGCAAGGGGTTTAGCGAAGAACATTGAAGAGCTAAAACTTTTCATAAGTGCCAATACAATCGATATAATGCTGATTACTGAGACGCACATGCGACCCGGCTTGTCAGTATTCCTACCAGGTTATGACCAATATTATGCTGCTCACCCCAGTGGAACAGCGAAAAGCGGATCTGCTCTATTCATTCGATCGAGCATTTCTCATGTGGAGAATGAATCTATCTCAAGACTAAATATACAAGCTGCCAGCGTGAGCATATTGACACATGGTGGATTCATTAAGATCTCTGCAATATACCTGCCTCCCAACCAATCTTGGACAAAAGACGACTTTGAGCAACTAATTCTTAGCTTGGGCAACAGATTCATAGTTGGTGGTGATTTCAACGCAAAGCATCCCTGGTGGGGTAACAGCAGGTCATGTTCTCGAGGGAAGCACTTGCAAGATGCCATTGCCAATAGTACGTGCGAAATCCTAGCCACTGGTGAGCCAACCTTCTTTTCGTACAACACCCGACTCACACCATCTGCACTGGACTTCTTTATTAGCAATGGAATCGAGAGAAGTAAGCTAACAGTTGAAAGTAGGTACGAACTCTCTTCGGATCATTTGCCTATCATAGCAACAGTGCATGCTGCACACCAAAACAAATCTAAGAGGCAACATATTCTCCCTAGAGGTTCATGTGTAGAGGTTTTTCAAACTGAACTGGCTAGCAGAACCAATCTCAACATGGAAATAAACAGTCCGGATGATATCGAAGATGCAATTTCAATCTTCATGAGAAACGTTTCTTTAGCTGCATCTTCTGCCACTCCAGTAACCCAATGCCCACAAATTCCACATCGAAGAGAAATCCTTCCCCCATATGCTGACGCGCTCATAAGACTTAAAAGAAGGGTAAGAAGAGAGTATTCAAAAACCGGGGATACTCGAGTCCATCAGATCTACACAAGGCTATCGAACCGGCTGCAAAAGGTCCTTGCAAGAGTCAAGCAGAAGAAAATTGATAGAATACTAGAAAGTGCGGGCCCTGACACTTCCTTCAATTACACACTCTGGAGGCTTACAAGTCGGTTTAAAAGAGTCGCCATACCGAAAATGCCAATAAAAAACCCATCGGGTGGCTGGTGTTATTCCAGTCAGCAGAAGGCCGAAATCTTTGCAGACAGCTTAGAGGAAAGATTTAGGCCATTTAATCTTACTTCTGACAGCACAAGAAGAGATGTTGAGCTAAGTTTGGAGACGCCCTTTCAGATGTCACTACCTACAGTTCCAGTCACACTCCAAGAGATTGTGCAGCAAATTAATAAACTGAAAATCAAAAAATCGCCTGGAGAGGACTTGGTGGACAACAGAACTTTAAAACTACTACCCAAAAAAGCGCTACTGTTTATCGTCCTAATCCTCAACAGTATGCTTAGACTGAGACACTTCCCAACCTGCTGGAAGATGGCGTTGATTACGATGGTACCCAAACCTGGAAAAGACCACACAGAAGATGAAGGATTTCGCCCAATTAGCCTACTTTCCGCGCTAGGGAAGATGGCAGAGAGGGTAATCCTTGATCGTATCTTACAGCTCGAGCCTTTAAAGCAGAAAATACCGAATTGGCAGTTCGGATTTAGACAAGGACACGGAACGCCGGAACAACTTCATCGTGTAGTCAACTTCTGCCTCGATGCTATGGAGCAAAAAATGTATGCGGCTGCTGTTTTTATGGACATCCAACAAGCCTTTGACAGGGTGTGGCACGATGGTCTCCGGTTTAAACTGAAGAGCATCCTACCAACGCAGCTATTCCAGCTTGTTACAAGCTTCCTCACTGATAGATGCTTCAGAGTTGTTGTGAATGGAGAAAAGTCCTCGAAACGATTAGTTTGCGCAGGTGTCCCACAGGGTAGCGTGCTTGGACCTACGCTGTACAATCTGTACACAGCTGATATGCCGACCACAAATGTAGTCACAAATGTAGATGAGGAATATGTCCTGATAGCAACCTACGCAGATGACACTGCAGTCTTGACCAGGAGTCCTAGCATAAACATAGCCACGGAGTCCTTGCAGCAGTACGTAAATAGCTTTGAAGGATGGGCTAGAAAATGGAATATAGGCATCAACACCAGCAAGTGCGTAAACGTCACGTTTACGACAAGAGCCCTGTCTTGTAGTGGCATTACTATGCTGGGTTCCACAATCCCACAAAAAAGCTCATATAAGTATCTTGGAGTTTTACTAGATAGGAAACTAAACTTTAGGGCCCATACTACCGTGGTACGGCAGTCAGTAATGGCGAAAGCCAGAAAGATGACGTGGCTTCTTGCTCCAAAAAACAAGCTATCACTATATAGTAAAACTTCGATATACAAGAGCATTCTAAGCCCTATCTGGAGATACGCCCTTGAAATATACGGCATTGCGTCTAAAGCAAACTTAAACAAAATTAGAGTTGCCCAAGCCAAGGTTCTGAGGCGAATATGCGATGCTCCATGGTATATGAGAACTCGAGACATCGAAAAGGATCTAAAGGTCCCAAAGGTGGGAGATGTCCTACAATTATGTTCGGCAATATATTTTAAACGTCTTGGCAGCCATACAAATTTATTAGCCACCCAACAGATCTTCCCAAGAGGATAATCCGATAAAATATAAATAAATATAAAAATAGAATATTAGAATAAACAAAAATAAATTAGCATAATAATAATAGTAATAATATTAACAAATGTACATATATAATCTAAGTCTATATCTTATATCTTTCTTTGTTATAATTTTTAATGTAAAACTAGATTAAGTTGCCACTATGGTAGCAGAAAGCTTGTTAATAAAATATAAACATTTTTACAAAAAAAAAAAAAAAAAAAAAAAAAAAAAAAAAAAAATCGCGCCACACTTGGCTAAAGCATATCGCTCTCTCGCTCTCGAGCCTCGTTCTCGGCATAGAAATTACCCCAATTCTTTTTTGTCATTTACTTTGCTTTTTGCATTGCGTATAGTAGCGACACAGTCACGCCGCTATGAAGTTTTACAACATCGCAAAGAAGCATCGCAACATTGTGTCAGAGTGACGGACGCGGCAGCGCACCAATACATAGCTACGTTATCAACATTTCACATTCATGTTATTAGCATAACATGCTCCTGTTATGTAAAATTCTCATGTTAATTACATAAACATCTGACAAGTTTAAATCCGTTATTAGCATAACATGCTCCTGTTATGTTAAATTCTCATGTTAAATACATAAACCTCTGACATGTTTATATCTAAAAGTTAAGCAAATTGATCTGTTAAGTTAACAGTGTGACAGTTGCCGCTTACAGTTTTTACAAGTGGCACTGCATTATATTTCGTATTTGATCGGCTCGGTCACTTTAAGCACTGACCAGAGAACACATGCGTATTTCATTTCAAGTTTTTATAGTCCACTAGCCAATATATTGTAAATCATTTAATAAACATATAAGTGTACCCTGATAAAATTTTTTCGGTTGAAATTTGAATAAAATATTTAATTATAATTATATATATGTATATATATATGATTAGATAAATTAGTATATAAATGTACGTAAATATGTACATATACATTTGCGTGAAGTGGATATCCGTAACACCAACCAACCAGTGGCACAATGATCTTTACTGCCAAAATTACTGATTAAGTCATAAAGGCTCATTTGGCAGTCACTCTACAATTCAAACAATACAAAATTGACAAACTACTGAATCGCCAGACAATTATTATCCCATCTCATACATACATACACATATGTATGCAAATGTATGTGCTCCCTCAAAGGCCAATCAACGGTAAATTTTGGGCATTACAATTTGCTCAGGCAGCAAGAGTTACGCACACAGGCCACAAATGCTCACACATGTTTCCAGAGACTGCAAGTGTGTGTATGCTTGCCCGTCGCGAATTCATATTCTTTATGCGTATCAACGCTTTCATACCCTTCCCACGAATATCCATCGAAACGCTACATTTTGTTTTCATGAGCCTGACAAACGCTTTTATGATTTAGGTATACCCTTCGCTGAAAAGGAAAAAGCTGGGATCGTCGCGAACAAAAATTTCAATTTTTGTGCGCCGCTGAGAGTGATGATTTCAGCGACCATAGAGAGCGAGAGAGAGGAACTGAGAGAGAGAGAGAGAGTAGGACAAATGGCACATAAGTGTGCTTCATACATAATCACGACCATTTCGTCTGAGCGCTCACAGCGCACTGTTTTTGTCGTCCAATATTTTCACTGCTCGAACCTCCAGCGACCGAGCCGAGCAAATACGAAGTAAAGTGGTCGACCAACTTAACATTTTCTGCTGTAGAAAAATTTGTTCTACATGTCTAGTCTATGTGTTCTCTGGTCAGTGCTTTAAGCAACGAATTGACCTGTGAAAAGTTACTTGTTGTATAATTCAGATGAAACAAGTGTTGCAAACCCACATAGTTGGTATGTATTTAATGTAAAAAAATGTTTGTGCCCAGTGCTTCTGCGTATTAGCTAAAAAGTGGCGATTAACTTAACTACTTAACATAAGCAAAACGCTATTTTTTCACATACGTGAACTTTCGTAGACTAACTCTTAATATTCGCAAGTATTCGCCCAGAACAATGGGGCATGATCCCATTAAAATTGGAAAATCATCGATAGCTATTGCTATGATCATTGCATCATTGTATTCAAATTAATTGTTTGCAAAACAAAAAAAGTCGTACAAACTCATTGTTAAAAGACACTATCACTCAATCGTGGTACAAACTTAACTTTAACATCATATTTTAATAGGAAAGGCACTTTTTCTCAGATTTTTTTTTTTTTACATTACTTTAGTTTCATATATTCTTAAAGAAAATAAATAACAAAAATAATAAGAATAGCAACAAAACATACAAAATAATTCAAAACAACACAGTCACACCTCAACTCCCGCAGAGATAAGACGTGTCGCAATACATTAAACCTCGCTTAACGCCAGTGCATCTAAAAGTAACAGTAAAACTCTACAAACAAAACTCAAACACAAAAGAAAACAAAGACAAAAACAAATCGCACGTTGCAAACCGTTAAGCCGGGCTTCAGTCCAACAACAACAAACATGTTCGATCCACCAGACATACACAAAATCAACAGAAACAACAACACACAACTGGGCGAACCGAAATATATAATACTAAAACGCGATGATAACTGTACATTCGAAAAAGTGTCTCCCTCTATAATCAAAAAAAACAATAGACTACACTACACGAACAATGCAAGAACCACAAAAAATGCCTTAACTGCAAAAATAACCCTGAAATCGACCATCAACACTCACCTCTCGATCGACAATGCCCCACATTCCGCAAACAACAAGAATTAACAGCTATAAAAATAACCGAAAAAGTGGATCACAAAACAGCACTTAACATATACTTTACAAGACACAGTCAACAACTGGGAAACACATATGCTAAAATACTCACACTCCCGACTGCACACACAGGAACCGTCCAACCAACACACTCTCCAGGAATCTAAACACATACTCAGAAGACTGCTCGCTACAACCATCAACTTCCACACCAATATCGATACACAATCCACCAGCCAACTCAATAAAAGTAACAGAAACACGATCAATGCACCAAAAAGAACATAATAATCAACAGACTACAACAGAGGACATGGAAACCGACTGTAATCTGACAAACACAACATATACATCACAACAGACCAGCAATCTAAAATTAGAAATATTTTCTAAAGATCCCAAAACTAACACCCTCTCTATCAATTTTAAATCCACAAAAACAAAGACAAAACCCAAAACTCTAACTAAGAACCAACAAACAAACAACAGCGATAGTGAATCTATATAAATAAAGTAGCTAAATCAACTTAAAACTTAAACACTTAAACACACTTAGATACTTAAACACGAAAACTTATACTTATTTATAGCAATGCTTAAGATTTTACAATGGAACATAAAAGGATACACTAACAACTACAACGAACTCCTAACTATTATAAAAAAAAACACTCACCACAAATAATATGCCTTCAAGAAACACACTATTATAATACACACATACCTGTACCAATCCCAATTAACTACCTAATTTTCACCAATACAGCTTCCAACAGGTTCGGTGGCACAGCCATATTAGTCCACCAATCTATTGGCCATACCCAGATTAACCAAACCGACTACTTTGAATCACTTACCATAGAAATAGAATCAAAAAGAAAAATTCGAGTAACATCAATATATATTTCCCCTAACAAAAATTTTTCCACTAAATCTTTAAACGACAACATCGATACAACAATAGCCAGATTATTGTAGGTGATTTCAACAGTTGGCATAACAGCTGGGGCTCACCACAAACAAACAAGAGAGGTAAAAACCTTCACAAATTCCTTCAGAATGCAAACCTACACATCCTTAATGACGGATCTCCAACACACTTCTCAACACACAACACATTCACACACACAGACCTATCCTTATGCTCACCTCAACTTACACCCTTCGCTAATTGGAAAATTATTGATGACCTTCACGGCAGCGACCACTTCTTATTTCACTATTCTCCCAATCAAAAACAAACAACTCCTTTCGCCCCTATTTTAAAATAAAAGAAGCCAATTGGCCATCCTTCACTCAATATACCCACGATAAAGACGAAATCGTGCCAATATGCTCAAACATAAACAAAGAAACTGCAAACATTACCAAAATCATTCTCCAATCAGCCCACCATAATATACCACAAACCTCCCCCAACCACTTCAAAAAAAATACACCTTGGTGGAACAAAACACTTAGCGTACTTAGAGCAAATAAACAAAAATCCTTGGAAAATATTCAAATACAACAATAACACTGACAACTTAATCAACTACAAAAGAGCCAACGCAATCTTTCGCAGGGAACTTAAACTATCTAAAATCAAAGCCGCAAACGAATTCACCTCCACAATACAGCACAACACCCCCTCCGACAAAATTTGGGCCAACATCCACCGTTTCTGCGGACTTAACCCAGTCAAGCAAATCCATTGCATAACCAACCCATCCAACAACCTACCCACAATAGACCCAATCTCCATAGCCCAACTATTCGCCCAACACTGGTCTAACCAATCAAAAGATGACAACCTTAAACAAACCTTTATAACAAACAAATACTCAAACAGATCAACAAACTACATACCCCACCCTTCAGCACAAATCATAGAATCCGACATATCCCAAATCGAACTCCTTTCCGCATTACACTTAAAGGAACCACACCCGGCATCAATAGAATATCATACCCTATGATTAAAAATAGCTCCAACACAGTCAAAACCCGTATCAAAAACCTCTTTAACAACATATTCAATAACTTCATACCACAATCCTTTAAAACCAGCCTAGTGATCCCCATCCTAAAGTCAAACTCACACAAGACATCAATCAGAAACTACAGACCAATTTCCCTAAACTGCTGTCTCGCAAAAACTCTAGAAAAAACAAGTAAGAAAGCTCTAGTCGAGACTGCTCGACTACGAGATCCCCTGAACCCTTGGAGTGCTAGCTATTTCAATAATTTTTCGCGTCTTTCAGCTTACACAAGAAACACACACACATACACAAACACATACACATACAAGCACCCACGCATAAACACGCATGGGCTGCAGTGTGCGCTTACTATGAGAACTTAATTGTTTAATAACTTTTTTTGTGGACGTACGATCTTCATGAAACTTTCAGATTATGATTATAACATGAATATGCATGTAATTGCCAAAGCACAAGTCTCTAGTATTTGAAATACGCGTTTTACAAAAGTGAGGGTGAGGGGGTGAATTTAGAGGTGGGGGGTAAATTTTAACAAAAACCGAAATTGTATAAATTGCATATAAGCATACATTCAAAATTTGGAGACTCTAGCAATAAAGATGTAGAAGATATAATTTTATAACTGGTTTTCGATAAGGTTTTTCATCGATAAAAAAAGATCGGGATGAGTTATCGAATTTTAATGATAAACTCGATATCCGCGCTGTAATTACGAACATTTTACAAAAAATTTGAAGTCTCTAGCTCTTATATCTTCGGAAATCGACGCGTTCAAACATACGGACAGACGGACAGACGGACAGACGGACAGACAGACAGACGGACAGGGCCAAATCAACTCAGCTCGTCACCCTGATCAAGAATATATATACTTTGTGGGGTCTGCCACGCCTCCTTCTGCCTGTTACATACATTTCAACAAAACCATTATACCCTGATTTCCCATTTTCAATGGGTTCAGGGTATAATTATTGCAAAACGCCTTTGGTGGTTCGTCACCAAAAACAATTTGATCCACCCTAATCAAACAAGATTCAAACGCGGCAAGTCTGTTTCAGATGGTCTGCTCATAGCAGACTATCTTTTAATAAAGTCGCTGCGCACCAAAAAGCACTCCTCTGTCATTGCTCTTGATTTTTCAAAAGCTTTCGACAGGGTCGGAGTGCACTCCATAGTCGACCAATTAATAGAATGGGAAATGGGCCCCAAAATGATCAACTTCGTCAAAAACTTTATGTCCAACAGGAAAATCAAAATCAAAATAAAAAACACATTCAGTCACCCCCTCCCACTCTTTAACGGGATTCCCCAAGGATCTCCCATATCAGTTATCCTTTTCCTAATTGCTTACAACAAACTTTCCCACATAATTAGCCTACAAAAAGAAATCCAAGCTAGTGCCTATGCAGACGATTTTTTCCTAATAATTCCCCTCAATAGACAAAAGAACCAAACATGCAACCTTGATTCCCTTTTTGCAAACATCCAACAATGGTGCTCATACTCAGGAGCATCACTATCCCTAGACAAATGCCAACACCTACATATTTGTAGGAAACAAAACTACAAATGCAAAATTTCCTCAAGCAAGATAACAATTCCCGAAGTAAACAACCTCAAAATTCTAGGCCTAACAATAAATAACAAATACAGATGGAACTCACACATAAAATACATTCAACCATCCCTTAACAAAAAACTCAACATAATAAAATGCTTAGCCAGCCCCAAATTTAACTGTAACACCCACACACTGGTTAACATAACAAAGGCAACACTCGTAGCCAAAATTGACTACGCCTTATTCATATATGGACACGCCCCTAAATCGTCTCTTAACAAACTAAAAACAGCACTTAATGCAGGAATACGCGCAGCCCTAGGAGCCCTTCCCTCAACACCAATAGTCAATCTGCTTTTCGAAGCTAATATACCCACAATAGAACAAAAAAGAGACCTCATGACAGCAAAAACTTTCAAAACAATTTTACACAGCGCAAACTCCCCAATCCAAAAATATACCAAACAAATTAAACACCACAACAAAAAGAAATTACAATCCGCAATAGAAAGGACCATAACATCCTGCAAAGAGCATAATATTCCCCACCTTCCGCCACTCAACAACCAACCTATCACACCCCAATGGCTATTCCCCCCCTCTAACATCAACACTTCACTACACGAACTTAGAAAACCCAACACATCACCAGAAATATACCAAAAAATGTTTCTAGACATAAAATACAAACACCAAAAACACAATTTCATCTACACAGAGGGCTCATTACAACACAAGACAGCTACATTTGCCATAACAACCGAAACAGAAGTTTTAAAAGCAGGTGTCCTTCCACATTATTCCTCCATCCTCTCTGCAGAAATAATAGCCATTCTGGAAGCCATAAAACTGATAAGAAATAAAAAAGGAAACTTCATAATATGCTCTGACTCCTTATCAGCAATCAAATCAATCGGCAACATAAACATCAACAACTTTTATCCCACATTAATAAGAACAATCCTAACCCTAACCAAAACCAAAATAAAACTCCTCTGGATCCCGAGCCACCGAGCCACACACAAGTCTCCGGGAGTTGGTGACGGGCATTAAACCTTCAAACCTTCAAAAGACAGTGTGTCGCGAGACTGTGAGAAAAGTTCTTAATTTACACAAATACTCCTCACATGTGGCAAGAAAGAAACCGTTGCTGTCTGCTGTAAATATTGAAAAACGTCTGACCTTCGCAAGACTTCATATTGACTGTCCTCCTAACTATTGGAATAATATTATCTTTTGCGACGAGACAAAGATAATGTTGTTTTATAATGATGGCCCAGGAAAAGTTTGGAGGAAACCCAAAACAGCCCTCCACGCCAAAAACATTGTGCCCACTGTTAAGTTTGGCAAGCTATCAGTGATGATGTGGGGTTGTATTTCTTCGAAAGGTGTGGGAGAGCTGAGAATATTCGACGATATCATGACGAAGCAATTTTATTTGGATATTTTGAAGAAAGAATTGACAAAAAGCGCGCACAACTTTGGCTTCATTAATCCTGAAAGCCCCAGCAAACTAAAATATAAGCTGTATCAGGATAATGATCCGAAACACAAGTCACTGCTGTGTCGCACTTGGCTTCTTTATAACTGCAGCAAAGTTATTGACACCCCACCCCAAAGCCCGGATATCAATCCGATTGAGAATTTGTGGGCTTTACTAAAGAGAAATGCGCTAAACGGGACCCTAAGACGAAAAACGAGCTAATTCGTTGCATACACGAGGAGTGGCGCAAAATACCGGAATACTACGACATATATGAACTAATGTTGTCGATGTCGCCACGCCTCAGAGGTGTAATGGAAGCTAATGGTGGACATACCAAATATTAGCCAATTCCATACCGATCTGAGAGAGATACAGATCTCATAATATTAATGTTTGCATTTTGCAATGAATTAATGGACAGCCGATATTTGCTGTTTTTTTTTTTGTTTTGAATTATTTTGTATGTATTGTTGCTATTCTTATTATTTTTGTTATTTATTTTCTTTAAGAATATATGAAACTAAAGTAATGTAAAAAAAAAAAATTCTGAGAAAAAGTGCCTTTCCTAATAAAATATGATGTTAAAGTTAAGTTTGTACGACTTTTTTTGTTTTGCAAACAATTAATTTGAATACAATGATGCAATGATCATAGCAATAGCTATCGATGATTTTCCAATTTTAATGGGATCATGCCCCATTGTTCTGGGCGAATACTTGCGAATATTAAGAGTTAGTCTACGAAAGTTCACGTATGTGAAAAAATAGCGTTTTGCTTATGTTAAGTAGTTAAGTTAATCGCCACTTTTTAGCTAATACGCAGAAGCACTGGGCACAAACATTTTTTTACATCAAATACATACCAACTATGTGGGTTTGCAACACTTGTTTCATCTGAATTATACAACAAGTAACTTTTCACAGGTCAATTCGTTGCTTAAAGTGACCGAGCCGATCAAATACGAAATATAATGCAGTGGCACTTGTAAAAACTGTAAGCGGCAACTGTCACACTGTTAACTTAACAGCTCAATTTGCTTAACTTTCAGATATAAACATGTCAGAGGTTTATGCATTTAACATGAGAATTTAACATAACAGGAGCATGTTATGCTAATAACGGATTTAAACTTGTCAGAGGTTTATGTAATTAACATGAGAATTTTACATAACAGGAGCATGTTATGCTAATAACATGAATGTGAAATGTTGATAACGTAGCTATGTATTGGTGCGCTGCCGCGTCCGTCACTCTGACACAATGTTGCGATGCTTCTTTGCGATGTTGTAAAACTTCATAGCGGCGTGACTGTGTCGCTACTATACGCAATGCAAAAAGCAAAGTAAATGACAAAAAAGAATTGGGGTAATTTCTATGCCGAGAACGAGGCTCGAGAGCGAGAGAGCGATATGCTTTAGCCAAGTGTGGCGCGATTGTTGTGTTTATGTGAAAAAGAGAATATTTACATACATACATACATATGTATGTATATAAATAAAGTAAAAAGAAAAAATATCGCTTGCTGAAATATAAATCTGTCATGGAGCAAAATAATTTAGAGGCATCTCCGACAAACACATATGTACATATACTATAATAAAATTCTCCGTAACCTAATTACGCTGAAATATCAATGCATTAATTATTAATTAATTTATTATTAGTTATTAATTAATAAATTATTCATTTACTGTAAGTTGCAGGAGAGTAACAGAAAAAACCTCTTAACAGCCCTTTAACCAGGGACGCATATCGAAAACGAAAAGCTAACATAATTTGCAATCGTAACAGACTTTCAGCTGCTCACATTTTCGGCTTCGGCTCACGTCCCTAGCTTTTGATCAGATCAGTCTGCTTTGCAGACTCGTCGAGAACGGACCAGCTTTGGTCTGAATTTTCTCGCTTACATTTCTATTGCTGGAATGTTTTTGTTGTTGCAGTTTTTTACTTTTCAATGAGGAGGAGAATTTGCAATTTTATTGTAATATTTCTCTTTTGTCTACCCTCTTGTATTTTAGCCATAGATTTTGGTTGGCGAGTATGTATGAATTACGGGAAAATTATTTGTATTCTTCTAAGCCACTAAACGGACACCCATGCGATAAGGTGGGAGACGACATCGTTTGTTCAGGGGACTATCAAGCTCTGTTCGATGTTGCTTGGGCATTTTGACATGAGACGAGTAGATATACGGCTGTTGTCTTTTTCTTTTCTTTCTGGGCATCCTGAACTCTTAGGATTGATTTCGGCTATCACAAGCCAAGCCCCAGATATGACAACCGTTCTTCCATATTGACGCAATAATATGCATGTAAATTGTCCCCTCATTTGACACTCTCAATTTACTGCGTGAGCAGAGAAGCCAATAGTGCTTATTAAAAGAAGCACGTAAGCGCATTGGCTGTGAGTCTACGATCCAGCAGCATCATCCGCCTATAATAGCTTATAAGCATTGTTGGGGCGTTCTCCGTTTCAGCGTGTAGCATATGTATATCGGACGATTTGCCGCTGTTGAACGCAATATTCCAGCGCCTTGCTCAGTCCGCGAATTTTCGCAAAATTGGGGCAGAATTGATGGTCCTTAGAGGCTATTACCTCAATAATTTTTCAAAATATTCGATGACAATGTGTGAGCAGGCTATGAGAGAAAAGGGATTGTAATAAGAGCTGGCGTCGTACATACGGTCTAGAAGCTCTCACACCAAACAGGTTGGGCCAGTTTCGAAATATTTATCAGTTGTATTTGCTTCCACATCTGGACTCTTTAAGGCAAACAATTATATTACCGAAGTCAACGATTTAAATCATTATTAATTTCAATTGATGAAGCCAACGGATGAAAATCGTTCGTCATACCCACGGGTTAGTCTAGGGCATTCAACTATACGTTTCGTAAATGATCTGCATTTTCCCCTGTTCAATTAACAAATGTTTTTAATATTTATTTAATTATTTATTTTCGTATTTTGTAGTTCTTATGATTTATTTATAATAACTTTGTACAATTTCATAAAAATGATAAATTCTAAGAGGCGGATGACTTTTATAAAGTGCCGAATATATGCGCGGAAGACTTGAGGAAAAGGACTCGTTATCAGTAAAGCCTTTTTTTAATATACTTCTGATTAAATTGTTTTTGGAAATTTAGAGTTTGTAGTGTACTCCCCCCAAAACCCCAAATCACAACGGAAACTTTTCCCAAATTTGACGACTGGAATTATGTTTATGTTAGTTCTTTGGGCCATACTGGCTATGAAGCATTATTATAATATAACATTATAAGTTTTGCCAGTATTCTACTGCCTAACATCTCTGTCATTTAGAAACACTTTTCTGTAAACTCCCCGTGATTCTGTTTTATTGATCAGCTCTCGAATGAAGTTCTATTCATTCTCCCTTCATATTCCTAATGTTCTACACTCGCATAACGGTACACAGATTATTTCAACCAGCACCAAACTCCAACAGTTCAGGCTGGTGGTTTGGTATATGACCGGTATTTTATCTTGAGAAACATAACAGTCAGTTATCTAGCAACCATTTGACGGGACATGGACCTCGCGGTTCAATGACTATAAAAATGAAATGCGAAATGCAGAAATGCGCGTCGTCCAATTGATTGACGACGAGATGAATCCCAGAGAATTAACTTGGAAATCTTTCCTTTGTGGTTTGTGGTGCATATCTAGCCGAAGAACTAGCATTTAAACCTGACATTGCAAATAAGGCGCTGAGCATTTCCAAAGATAATATAATTAGAAGTATATTAAAACGAGGCATAAAGAGATTAATGCCCGAAATTGGCTTCAATTGTGGTCCACGAATTCATTCGGTTTTATAATGTCAATGAAATTTTAATCTGGCGAAAAAGAAAATAGACTGGGTATCAAATACTATAGACCGTGAAAACAAACCACAAACAAGCCTCAGAGAGTTGGTAACTAACATTGAAATAAACTCTCAGAACACAGTGTGTTCTGAGACAGAGTTTATTTCCACAAATCTGCTGTAAATATTGATGAGCGTTAGATCTTCGCAAGACTGACTACTAAGAACCCTCTTAGCTATTCGAATAATAAATTTGTTCTGAAGAGACGTTCATGTTTTGTTTTTTTTTTTTTATAATGTTGACCCCGGAAACGTTTGGCCAAAATCAGAAATAGCTCTCCAGGCCAAAAATATTGAGTTTGGCAAGCTTTCAGTCATGGTGCGTGGCTGTATTTCTGTCAAAGGTGTAGGAAAGCTGCAAATATTCAATGATATCATGAGTAAGGAGATTAATTTGAGCATTTTAAAGAACAAATGAACAGATCCCGAATCTAGATCCCATTGATAGTTTCTCGGTCATAGAGAAAAGGCATTTTTGTTCTCATGTTCTTAACAATGCACATCTCAAAAAGAGGCAAGACTGTCTTATGCAAAAATTTGATTGCTAATTAAAAAAAAAGATTCCCCATCCAGCATACGCAGGGGCAGACCGAGCAACAACCTCAATGGCAGTAGAAAATTATATCCTTGAAGAGTTTCCCGGTGGCTACTGTCCCGCCACTTGAAGGATTCTTTGTCGTTTGCTGAAAAGCACAAAATTTGTGACGAAAAGTGGCCGATGAGTCAGTCTTGTCTTGAACCCCATTGATGACCTCTGAAATATCCTCTCAGCCATGCCCATTCGTTTTTTAAAAGTACCTATGATACAGTCGAAAAATAAAGTTGTGCTCGCAGAGACCGTATGCAAGCTTTAACAACTGATGATGTACATAACACCAAAGCATACATCAAGGGTAGTCACAAAAAATAACAAGACTGCAAAACAGTATCAAAATACGCCAATCGAGTTTTGGACTGCAAAACAGTATAAAAATACGCCAATCGAGTTTTGGCGAACTGTACTTTTTTCTTGTGAATCGAAATAAAGTCGAGTCTCGATAATTCCCACCCCCTATACCGAAAATCTCGTATTTTTAGGAAGCTGCTGGCCTTTGTTAATTAGTAAAAAATGTATGGGATCATTTTGGTCTCCTCGTTAATTCGAAGTTCTTCTGCCTAATCGGCGATGACATTGCGTCTTATAATTCGTAATATTTGATTTTGCTGGGAGTTAAACTACCGTTAGGTCTCGCAGACTATCATTACGAACCAGACAACACACAGACCGGACACGCCGAATTTTTTTACGGAAGAAAATGTTAATACTTCGTATTTGCTTGGCTCGGTCGCTGGAGGCTCGGGCAACTCGTCGCCCGGATCAAGAATATAAAAACCATTATTCCCTGATTTCCCATTAAAACCATTATACCCTGATTTCCCATGTTTAATGGGTTCAGGATATAGAAAACGTTTGCCACGCTCAGACAAACCAAATGTTACTGTTTCGGTGATTATTTGTAGGAAGGGTATGAAAGCGCTGATGCGCTATAGAAAAAGTTCTATTCATTTTCCGTTTAGATTATTTTCATTTTCATCATCAAATGAAGCTTATTTAAACAAGTGGATCAAAGCATATGGTTTACCCCATTATATTGACTGGAAAAAAGCTAAAATATGTAACAAGTATTTCGAACGGAAATATTTTAATAAATTTAAATTAAGCAATCTCAACCTTACATTTGTTCATCTCAAATTTGCTCTCAGAATAATGCTGATTTGAGTGATAAGATTTATTCAATGGACATTCAGGAAGAAGATATTATTCCTTATAGCTATGAAGAAAACAATTTAGATAAAGCTGTGGATGACTTTGCTAAGCCATCTGCTACAGAACAGCCGCATCAAAACATTCAAAATGAAAATGACGAGGAAGAAAATTGATTGATAATGATCAATTGTGGCACGTGGCCCCTACCAGGGCGGTAGGACTTCTTTTTGCTCAAATTGTTTAAAAAGACAAAAGAATAAGGTATATTATAGTATATATTATATATTTAAAATATTATGATAGGAAGTGGATCTTATGAAGGTACAAAAAGATTATATTAATTTAAAAAAAAAAGAAGATATTTAGCTTTAAAAAATGCTAAATATGCAAATGGTAAAGAATATTTATTTATTTATATGTAAAATGCTTTTGAAAAATAATGTTGTTTACAAAAGTGCTGAAAGGGCAATTTCATAAATGCATATGATTATCTTAGGGATGTTCTTAATTTAGGACTCCCATGTAGGAAGACATTAACTCAATGGGCGGCTTAAAAAAATTAAGTTCCTGGGCTTCATTCAGAGTTATTAGATAATCTGCAGGGCATTGTTGAACAAATGCCAAGGGAAAATATGCGTATTAGTTTGCGATGAGCGCAAAGTAAAAAGAGATCTTCACTACAATTCATCTCTTCACGAAATAAAGGGATTTGAAGTTCTTAGGACAGCAAGGAGGAGTCAGTTTGAGAAGTGTCGTGGCATTAGACATACTGTCAAAAAAAAAATAAGTTGAAGAAAATATTAGACTATCGGAAGCATTGGGGCTTAGTGTGTCCGTTCACACTCGGTTCACTGAACGTATTACTCAGACCACAGAAACTATGTTTTTGAAGAAAACGTAGTATACAATTTCAAAATCGCTTATGGATTAGTAATGTACGTACATTACAACACAATATACCTGCAACCCATTTTCCCACTATATAATATGCTTACTTCTTTGCAAATGTAATTGCAGAAATAATTGATTGCTAATGGAAATATAGAAACGATTCAGTAATGTAATATTTTTTATTTAAATTTATAATAATTTTTTTTTAATATTAAGTATTTAGTTATATAATTTTCATGATAGCTGTGACATAGCTCTTCGTTGTCCACCTTTCGGTTTTAATAGCATCTGTTAATTAAAAATTATTAATTTTTTGTTACATTAAGATTATATTAAGATTATTTATACATATCAGACAGACAATCGTTCAAATATTTGAACTGCTTAAACGGCTCTTTCCCGTTCAGGCCGTCAAAGTTAAAATTGGGTATGATATTACTTCCGATGACGCTGTCGAAATTCTTCACAAGATTTCCCTTTGCAATCTTTTGAAGAATTCGCACGTGTATATATAAATTAATGAAAAATCGTAAAGTTAAATTCTTCCATGGTAAGGATGGGAAATGTATTTCATCCTGTTAAAATTTCTAACTGACGACTTTCAATGGTGGCAAGTGTCTTTCTCATATTGGTAATATCCTCCTCCAGCTTCGTATAGCGGTCGGTTCGGACTCATCGACTTCGAAGTACGAAGAATTTGGGAGAAACTGTTTCTTAAACACATCTTAAACACGAATGAATTAGTTAATAATACTTACTTATGTCTGCGAGTGTAAAATAAGAATAAAAACTAAATTTTCTTTATATGGCAAGCAAACGCATTTATAACTTATTTGGCTAAGAGGAACAAGCTCTTCTAGTAGTTTTGTTGTTGCTTGAACAATTCCTATTGTTTTTGAATTAATAGGCTCAGTGTAAAAAGGTTGAGGATCCTCAAAGCGTCGACACTGAGCGAACTTTTCGTTTTTAATTTCTACAAATTGCACTATGGTGGCCGGATAACAAGAAGGGATGCAGCAATAATTATTGAGAGTTATAGTTGAATGAGTGAATTTTTTACAAATCCACTTCGTTATTTGACCCTTTTTATTCCTATGAAATTAAGTTCTGCATTTGGCAATTTCACTTTTTTTTTTAAATGAAAATGTATTATTAATTTGCTTCGGAATGTTAATAGGACATTTAATAAATTTTTTGATTTGCATAAAATTTTCAAATTTATATGCAGTTAAGTCCTGAAGATATCCCATTTCTCGGACAGACTCACAAATATGCAACAAATTATGAACATTAAAAGAAACATTTTGGTTGCCATATTTAAGAGCAAACGTGCTCACAAAGTATTCGAAAATTTGTTGTATTATATCTAATTATATCGTTAATAAGAGCCTATAACCAGTGTGCAACAAAAGTAAATAATAATAGTAATCTTCTGCTACTAAATCTTTAGGGAGAACTATTGAAGTACATATATAAAATAAAAAGCCTAAATTCTGTGGCTTTCCGCATGCTTAATTCTTTAAGGCTTCGGGGTTTTCTGTGGAACTCAGACGGAATTAAAGGTGCTATTGAAAGGCTGCGTCTATTTATTTCTATTTTATGGACATTGGAAAATTTGCAGTCCTTGATTGAATTATTGTAAATTGATTTTAAAATTTTGTTTGTAGCTCCGAAATCTATTAGATGCATTCTATCTAAGGGAAACTGTCTAATCATACCAATACCTAGGTTTCTCTAAAACCATTTCGTTCGAATGGAAAGAGTTTTGGTGATGATCAACATATTTTCTTGACGTTTAATCACTGTCAGATATTTTAACACCTCTGCTTGTAGAATATGCTATAAATTTCCTATTCGAGTGCCTACTTGCGTGCATTTCTTTCATACATCCATTGAAGGATGAATGACTTTTTAACCCACATATAAATGCTTTAGCGGGGGCATCGCATATAAATGATTTGCATTTAATTTTTACTTCAGCCATTTTTTCCTTCATACCGTCTAACTCTATGCGTTGCAACTCCTGAGCAAAATCATTTAAGAAGACATTTGGATTAGCAGGTTTTTGGTTCCCTACAAATGTTCCAATCATGAAAGCTTCACCGTCTTCAACATTTGAGAAGTGTCCGAATATTGGCCAAGACCCAGACTTTTAAAAAGAGGCATGCCGTCATTGCCAACATCCATTTCAAGATTTGCATATTGCTCAAAAATGTGCTTGTTTCTTTTTACATAGTTTTCGACGCCTAGATGTAGATAGTTTCCTGGAGCTACTGTCTTTAAAACAGGTTTCTCTCGACGGTTAACTAAACAATCCACAGACCCAGGAACATCGATTCCTGAACCGACCAAAATTTTCAAAAGGGCACGAACACAGCTTCTAGGTGGGCTATACTTTATATACCAATCCCGAAGTTTTTCTGTTAAACTTAATCTTTCACTAGCGTCTTGCTGGCTAGTACCTTCAGACATATGCATGGCAACATCTTTCATCTTTCATCTTCATTGGCATTGCTAGAACTAACACATTACTTTCACTTCTTTCCCTGACAATAAGTCGGCGTATGTTGCGATTACTAAATTATTAACTTATTAGCAAATGTACATACGTGTGTATATTGCACGTGGTTATAATAGTTTGAGCATAAAATAATTGCTGGCAAATAAATGGCCAGAATTGAAATGTATATGTACACTTAAGATGGTCAAATTACTGCTTTCATTAATATAACGCAACAAGCCAATTTCACAAATGTTTATAACTTAGTGTAGAATACTTTCCTTTAAAATCACTTCGGCACGGCTCAACAAAATTAGAAAAGTGACGCGTCGCGGCGGGTGAAACGAAAACAGAAATCATCACACATATGCAATTATGCACTTGTATTTACACTCATTAACACTATTGTAACAATTGCTGTGTTAGCTGCTTAACTGCTATGTAAAAAGCACTGCCTTGGCTCTACTTAATCTGAGGTCCCTACTCGGGCGCCAAAACTTTATGTAGTGTGTAGAGCTAGCTATGGATCGAGGGGTAACGTGCGGGATCTCCTGGTCCCTTAGCTCATTCGGGAGTGTGGGGGGGCTCGTTGTTACCTCTCAGATCTTCGTACACAAATTTTAATATGTTAAGATCCCTAAAGTTTTATCATATGGTCCACATGACCGAAGTGAAAGGGAAAGGAGAAGACGAATACAGAGTTTGTGAGTATACCAAAAAAATATGAATAGGCGAGGCCTTAGATGACGATTGGCACACGCTTCTCTACCCTACCCTACCATGGTTTTTATTAGAAATGTTGTAAAAACCCCCAAAGAGAAATTTAGAAGACTTCCTACCCCATTATATCAACCAAAGTTACTTGAATCCAATGCCATATTTCTTTTTCAATAAGTGGTGAAAGATTTCGAATTCATTTTTTTTTTTTTTAATTAATTAATTGGCGAGTGCAGAGACTCAGAAAATTAATGATCTTAGAGCTAATATACAAAACTTATATATAAACTTTTTAATATTTATTTATTATTTTTTATACCCTGAACCCATTTTCAATGGGAAATCAGGGTATAATGGTTTTGTTGAAATGTATGTAACAGGCAGAAGGAGGCGTGGCAGACCCCACAAAGTATATATATTCTTGATCAGGGCGACGAGCTGAGTTGATTTGGCCGTGTCCGTCTGTCTGTCCGTCTGTCCGTCCGTCCGTCTGTCCGTCTGTCCGTATGTATGAACGCGTCGATTTCAGAAGATATAAGAGCTAGAGACTTCAAATTTTTGTGTGTGTGTGTGTGCGTGTTTCTTGTGTAAGCTGAAAGACGCGAAAAATTATTGAAATATCTATTGCTCCAAGGGTTCAGGGGATCTCGTAGTCGAGCAGTCTCGACTAGAGCTTTCTTACTTGTTTATTTGTAAATTTATTTAGATATATATAATTTTTTCTGTAAAGGGTATTAACTGTGTCTTGATTCATTTTTCTTTTGATATATTGTATTTTACTCTATGTTTCTTATTTATTTATTATTATTATTCATTTATTCACATATATTTATTTATTCATATATATTTTAATTTGTTGTTTTTTTATACCCTGAACCCATTTTCAATGGGAAATCAGGGTATAATGGTTTTGTTGAAATGTATGTAACAGGCAGAAGGAGGCGTGGCAGACCCCACAAAGTATATATATTCTTGATCAGGGCGACGAGCTGAGTCGATTTGGCCCTGTCCGTCTGTCTGTCTGTCCGTCTGTCCGTCCGTCCGTCTGTCCGTCTGTCCGTCTGTCCGTATGTTTGAACGCGTCGATTTCCGAAGATATAAGAGCTAGAGACTTAAATTTTTTTGTAAAATGTTCGTAATTACAGCGCGCATATCAAGTTTATCATTAAAAATCGATAACTCAACCCGATCTTTTTTTATCGATAAAAAACCTTATCGAAACCCAGTTATAAAATTATATCTTCTACACCTTTATTGCTAGAGTCTCCAAATTTATAACGTATGCCTATATGCAATTTATACAATTTCGGTTTCTGTTAAAATTAACCCCCCACCCTTAAATTCACCCCCTCACCCTCACTTTTGTAAAAAGCGTATTTCAAATACTAGAGACTTGTGCTTTGGCAATTACATGCATATTCATGTTACAATCATAATCTGAAAGTTTCGTGAAGATCGTACGTCCACAAAAAAAGTTATTAAACAATTAAGTTCTCATAGTAAGCGCACACTGCAGCCCATGCGTGTTTATGCGTGGGTGCTTGTGTGTGTATGTGTTTGTGTATGTGTGTATGTGTTTGTGTATGTGTGTGTGTATGTAAGTGTGTGTATGCGTGTGTGTGTATGTATGCCTGTGTGTGCGTACGTGCGTGTGAAAGACGCGAAAAATTATTGAAATAGCTAACACTCCAAGGGTTCAGGGGATCTCGTAGTCGAGCAGTCTCGACTAGAGCTTTCTTACTTGTTTTTTTTTTTTTTTTTTTTGTTATTTATTTATATGTTACCTATAAATTTTATTTTAGAACCATTAAAACATTATTTTTTTGTGCTTCTCTTTAAACACTTCAAAAAAAAAAAAAAAAAAAAAAAAAAAAAAAAAAAAAACTTCTCACTTGCCGTCGGCAATTTAAACGTCTTGCACTTTCTTTATATTTCGAAGTTTTTACTTTTTTCTTTCTGTTACAGACTATATGCAGATACTATTTTAAAATTACTATTTTATTAGTTATATATTTTTATTTTTTTTTTAATGTTTTATAATTTTTTTGTTTGGCACTCATATATGCATATGCATATTTATGCACAGTTTTTGGGCTTTTTATACCCTGAACCCATTTTCAATGGGAAATCAGGGTATAATGGTTTTGTTGTTATACCCTGAACCCATTTTCAATGGGAAATCAGGGTATAATGGTTTTGTTGAAATGTATGTAACAGGCAGAAGGAGGCGTGGCAGACCCCACAAAGTATATATATTCTTGATCAGGGCGACGAGCTGAGTTGATTTGGCCCTGTCCGTCTGTCTGTCCGTCTGTCCGTCTGTCCGTCTGTCCGTCCGTCCGTCTGTCCGTCTGTCCGTCTGTCCGTATGTATGAACGCGTCGATTTCAGAAGATATAAGAGCTAGAGACTTCAAATTTTTTTTAGAATGTCCGTAATTACAGCGCGCATATCAAGTTTATCATTAAAAATCGATAACTCATCCCGATCTTTTTTTATCGATAAAAAACCTTATCGAAAACCAGTTATAAAATTATATCTTCTACACCTTTATTGCTAGAGTCTCCAAATTTTTAATGTATGCTTACATGCAATTTATACAATTTCGGTTTTTGTTGAAATTAACCCCCCACCTCTAAATTCACCCCCTCACCCTCACTTTTGTAAAAAGCGTATTTCAAATACTAGAGACTTGTGCTTCGGCAATTACATGCATATTCATGTTATAATCATAATCTGAAAGTTTCATGAAGATCGTACGTCCATAAAAAAAGTTATTAAACTATTAAGTTCTTATAGTAAGCGCACACTGCACCCCATGCGTGTTTATGCGTGGGTGCTTGTGTGGGTATGTGTTTGTGTATGTGTGTGTGTATGTGTGTGTGTATGCGTTTGTGTGTGTATGCGTGTGTGTGTGTGTGTATGTGTGTCTGTATGCGTGTGTGTGTATGTGTGCCTGTGTGTGCGTACGTGCCTGTGTGTGTGTGTGCGTGTTTCTTGTGTAAGCTGAAAGACGCGAAAAATTATTGAAATGTCTATTGCTCCAAGGGTTCAGGGGATCTCGTAGTCGAGCAGTCTCGACTAGAGCTTTCTTACTTGTTATACCCTGAACCCATTGAAAATGGGAAATCAGGGTATAATGGTTTTGTGAAAAAGTATGTAACGGGCAGAAGGAGGCGTGGCAGACCCCACAAAGTATATATATTCTTGATCAGCGTGACGAGCTGAGTCGATATAGCCCTGTCCGTCTGTCCGTCCGTCCGTCCGTCCGTCCGTCCGTATGAGTGCGTCGATCTCAGAAGTTATAAGAGCTAGAGAGCTGAAATTTGGCATGCATACTCGTGTGTACCATACGCAGTACGAGTTTGCTTTATTTTTTCGATAAATCGTCCGATAACTTTTTTATCGAGAATAATCGAAAAATTGATTTTGTTTTTGTAGCCTAACTTGAGCATTTTTAGACCTGGAGTCTTCAAATTTGTGTTGTATATAAAGTTAATCGATACAAAGATTTTGTAATTTACAGATTTTGGATACCACGCCCCCTTCTTCCCCAATTTGTAAAAAACGCATTTCAAGTACTAGAGACTTGTGCTTTGGAATGTACACACATATTTACCATATGATTACACTCTGAAAGTTTCATTAAGATCATATGTTTACAAAAGAAATTATTCGACAAATAAATTCTCATAATATTGCCCACACTGCAGCGCAGCCCAAGCGCAGTCGCTGCTTACTGCGCAGTTAGCAGAGCGCAGGCTTATGCGTGCGTGTGAATGCATGTGTATGTATGTGTACATAAAAGAAGTGCATAATGATTAGAATATCAGATTAGAGGGTTCAGGGTATCTCCTAGTCGAGCAGTCTCGACTAGAGCTTTCTTACTTGTTATCTATGTTTGTATGTGTTTCACGCACTAAAGTTTTTTTTCTCGTTTTTGTCGGATTTTTCCTATTTTCTGCACACTTCTGCTATTCCTCTCCCCCATCGCTTAGATATTATGCTGCTCTGCAGATTTTTTCGTACCCTAACTTCCGGTCGAAAGGTGACCCTTGCTGGCGTGAAGTCAAGGTAGTAGAAGTAAGAAGAGAAAATGGACAAAAGTCCGCTGAAAAGCAAAAGTTTTTGTTTTTGCACGAGCAGTCGACCATTGCTATAGGACAGTCTGAGTTTTCCTTATTAGGGGTCTGTTTGAGAACTGGAAGTATGTTTCAAACTATACAGTTTCAGTCCGTCGCATAAAATATATTGACTCAAAAAATAAAGTAGAAGATAATATTGGACTATCGCAAGCATTGGGGCTTAATGTCAAAGTCGTTGTTTGCGATCAGGGATCCAATAATAGAGCAGTTTTTAGTAGATGGGGTATTGATTCAAACAAGTTTAGCTTTAAAGTTAATGATGAAGAAATTTGTGATATTATTTGCCTTTCAAGAATAATATTTCAACAGCAGAGGGCACAGCTTCATGGGAAATAATTTGCAAATTGTGTGAAACTTAGACAAAAAATTTAAAACATCCATGTCCGAAATTGAGCTTAAAACATGTCAGTGTGAACTGTTTTGAAAAAAATGGAAGTTAAATTTACCACATGGATCGTTAGCCACAGTGTAGCTGCTGCGATACGCACAGTTGTCTATTCAGGTGGGTTTCCTGATTGCAAAGACCGTAATATTTATTGAGAAAATTAATGGTCTTTTTGATTGCTTAAATAGTCATGTTTTATTTGGTAGCAATCCTTATAGATGTGTCTTTAGGGTGGTCACGAGTACCTTCAGGAAATGCGTGAGTATTTTCCAAATCTTCATTATCCACACAAAGTATATTGCATTGATGGGATGATTATTACAATCTCATCGTTAATTACTTTGGCGTAAATTATTTGGAGTGACAACAATGATCTTTTCTTTGTTGCCATATCCAAATTGAACCAAGACCCATTCGAAACTTAATTTTATTTAATTAGAAGTCGGGAGCCACAAACACGAATCCGACCATATTTGAATTTCATTAAATTAAGTAATACCTAACAGACCCCTCAACAGGCTGTTAAAAAGGCAATTTCAGTAAGGACTCAGACAACAACACGGCATTCCAGAAGAGCTTAATTTTATTCTAGAATTAATTTCATACTAGAAGCCGTGGCAAAAAACAAACCTTTGGCGCCTGCTACCATCACAACTGTACGAGCTCACAAAGAGATTTCTCGATGGGCGTACATTCTCAGTAACAGTCGATGGCTTCAAGTCCTTTGCTAAAACCATAGCAGCCGGAGTCCTTCAAGGCACGCTCGACGCAAGTAATGTGCTAATAGCGAGATACGCTGACGATACTGCAGTGCTCAGACGGTACAGGCCACGAGTGCACTACAGCAAAATATCGATGCATTCCAGAAATGGGCACAAAGATCGAACATCTGCATCAATGCTAGCAAATGCGCAAATGTCACATTTACAAATCGCCCACTTAGCTGCCCTGGGGTCACGTTAAACACAGGAACACTGAATCACACATCAGCACATCAGCTGGTATCGCAGCTAAATCGTACTTAAATAAGCTTCATATACTACAAACTAAAACACTAAGGAAGATTACTGGGGCTCCTTGGTACGCGACCTCGACGTTACCAAATTTGGTGACAAAATCCAGGAGGCAGGCAAGAAATACCTTGAGAGACTAAACTCGCATCCAAGTAGCCTGCCGGGGCGTCTAGGTTCTGCAGCGCAAAATTTACTCAGTCGCCGTACTTGCATTAAAAGGGATCGAGTCTTGACCTGAACACTGAAAAATGCTTTGCGATATAAAAATGTCCCCCACATAAACCAATACCTGAATTTGAAGGCCCCTTCTGACCATTTTTACTATTTAATTAAACTGCATTATACAACATTTAAGAGAATTTTCGACAAGAAACCATATGTCCCACGTATTAAAGAAAACATTGTTCTATACTGCGTGCATGCTACAGCGAAACAAATTTTAGATACTTTTTCTTCAACCCACCCTTGCTATGAGCATAGGAAATTTGTTCTTAAACAGTTTGTTTTAATTCTAATTAAATGGAATTGTAAATGGCAAACTGAGAAGAATGTTGGTAAAACCAGCATTTTAAGTAAAAGCAAATTGAAAATAATAAATAAATAGACAGTTTGACTTCAAATAAATTTTGGCACAATTGTTAACGATAGAATATTAAAACATTGAAGGGATAATAAAAGGTCACTTGGCACTCCCTCTGCAGATTTCATTTAAAATCGTAAAAATCGCGCAATTAAAAGTCCTTGGCAGGCACAAGCCAAATTCACGTATAATACACGTATACATATGTATGTATATTTGTACGTACGTACAATATTCCATAGGCATCAAAATAGAGATTCCCTGAAATTTGTGATGAATGGACAATATTTGACAAATTCCAAAAGGCACTTGCCCAGCTTCGCCCATGCCTTCAATGTGGTTATGCGAGACATTATGACTGAAAGTAATGTCAAACAAATATTGAACATCGTTAAACGGGCTGTAGCATTTATTAAGAGCAGCTCCATTACCAATGTTGCAAGATGCCCCAACATGATGGAACAGCTCTTGTTACGTGCTTCAATGGGTCTTACGAACCAAGGAACCGCTTATTGCGCCTCATTAAAAATCGAAAAATGCGCCGATTCCCTTATCGGAGGACCAGTACGTGCATTTGAGCCTTCTGAGACGGCAAAAAACTGTACAATTTATTTGTATCGGATAGGCGGCAAGACAAGCCTTCTGCTTCCCTGAATCAAAAAACATGTTCAAAATTTGCAAAAAAAAAATTATTTTTCAAAGGCTAAAATTGTTTTGGTATATTTTCAACTAATCAACCCAATATATATCAACTACCTATGAAATCGCTTAAAAGCGGAATGCAGTTAAATTCCAAAAGAAATGAATCAACATTAACTACAATGCTGCTGCTGAAACTTCAGCGTAAGCTACGGAGCTTGATGCGTTGCAGTGAACTACCAAACTAGAAGCGCAACACAATTTTCTGAATCATTACCTTATTTGTTTTGGATTGCGGCTGTTCCAAAAAAATAAATTTGGTTGAAGAGCACCCCTCAAGTACCTCATTTCGAACTTATCTTATCGTATAAGTTTCCTTTGCTCGCAAAAGGCCAAACATATGTTTAATACATAGGAGAAAGAGTATGGAGTTTGCTAAGGCGACTCTCAGATAACATGCACCCAATGGAGCAATGGAAGATGCTTGAATAAAAATCAGAAAGTGGTTCAATTCAAAATAAATGATTGATGAAATATGACCATTCAATTGTGTATTAATACTTATCGTCCCGTATTTTCGGAGAATATATTAAAACAATTTTTTTTTTATTATTTTCAAATCAATTTCATCCTTAAGAAAAAAAAAAAAAAAAAACATTGACTTTCACGAAATGACGAAATGTTTGTAGAGTATTAGGGTCGCTGCTCTACTCTATATACACAGCTGATTTACCCACACCTAGCGTGCACCACATGCAGATTCCTACTAAGGCTTTTCTCGCTCCATATGCAGATGACATTGCAGTGCTTTACAGTTTGAAATGGCGCACTGAAGCGCACTGGCAGCTTGGTTTAAAAAATGCAATCTGATTAACCCTTCCTTGGCATGCACCACATAGAGATTCCTAGCCTTTCTCGCTCCATATGCAGAAGACATGGAGTGAAAAGCTATCTGAATAACTTGGTGTAAAAGATGCAATCTGAAGATAAACCCACGGAAGACCACCAACCTTTACCTTTAAAACCTTGAAAACACTCATCAGCTACTCCTCCCCATACGAGTAACATTGGACCAACATTCGCACGCTGATGATTTTATATATGACCGCTATTTTATCTTGAGAGCCATAACAGTCGGTTATCTGGCATTCGTTTGGCTTTGTTGGGGCATAGAGCTCGAGCGACGCTCGAGCGTCCAATTTATTGATGGGTCAGCTTGTAATACATGACAACAGTTGTGTAGTCATAAGTTTGTACTCATATAAGCTGTGAATAATAGTTCTAGGTGCGATCAATAGTGTGTAGCTTTGTAGCCATAAGCTTCGTAGTTTGTAGTTTTTGTTTGCCCCAGACCAGCCCGTGGGTAGCCAGGGAGACAGAGATAAGTTCGGATTCGACTTGGGCAACATAATTGTCTGCCTAATAAAGTCCGAAACTGGAAACATGAATACAATTCCGAAATATGTTATGGTTCTAGCAGTATGTACGACGTCAGCTGTTATTACACATTGTCGTCGAATATTTTGAAAAATTCTTGAGATCCTGTATGTACCAACAAAGCTGTCGCAATTTAGCGAAAATTCGCGGACTTCGCAAGGCGCTGGAATATTGACATCAACGTCCGATGTATGCTCCACGCTGACACGGAGATCGCCACCACAATGCTCATAAATTATTATAGGCGAATGATGCTACTTACAATGGAGGACAAAAGTATATTGACAACACATTGCTGAGAGAAGTTACGGCACCCAGTATATTTTTAAGGGAGAGCAAATATTAAAAGCTTTAAGTGACCAAAATATTGCATTGATAACTTAACTCATTATTTTTCTATAATTATTTGCATGGCAGATTTTCATTCTTTGGCTGGACAAAAGTATTTTGACATTCCTTTTCATATTCATTTTCGGTAATTCGATTACGTTACAAAATACATATTTAATTCTTAAGTTATTTTTCGTGTCCTCTTTGATAATAGCTATTGATCAGCCATCACGGCTAAAAAGAGATTTATAGCAGGTTCTCAAAGAATTTTCGCAAAGAAAACAGCGGCTGTCACACGGTGAAGAATCGGAAATGCTCCGGGCTTTCGTTTGCCTCAATCGTCTGTGCTATTTGATAATCATTAATGGAACAGTCGCTGCTAACTGCGCAGTCAGCAGAGCGCGTCATTATATGTGCGTGCGGATGCGTGTGTGCATAAAAGAAGTACAGAATGAGTAGAATATCAGCTTGGAGAGTTCAGGGTATCTCGTAGTCGAGCAGTCCTGACTGGAGCCTTACTTGTTAATCCTGTGTCAGTGCGAGAGCACATTCCAAACCTTTCGAAAGATTCTCATTCTAGTTCTTGATCACTAAATCAAATCATCAAATATTATAGTAAGGGACCAAAATTCATAGCAAAGCTGAAATTATAATTTTAAATATTTGCTAAAAGCTTCACGCCTTAAAACAATAAAACATTTCGTATGATTTTTTTTTTTTTTTTTTTTTTTTTTTTTTTGAAAAGGGAAAAAATGCAATTTTATTTTCAATAAATTGTTATTTTTTGCTCATTTTATTTTGTTAATTAGTTGGTTTTTGCTTTAGTTATTCTCTCTTTGATTTGTTTTGTGTTGCTATTGATGTTTGCATTTGTTGATTTTTTTTACAAATGAGTTTACATGCCTTTACAGTATTCTCTCGTTATATGGCACGCACTCGAGCTTTTTGTTTTGTTTGTTTTTATTTTTCGAATGATAAACTTTTTATTGAATGCTGAATTAGTCGCTTAATTTGTTGTGAATTTATTTTTTATTTTATATATTTTTTTAAATTTATTTTTTTATTTAAGTTATGTATATTTAAATGTAATTTTTAATATATATGTAAGAAAACATTGATATTCAAATTTTGACGCTTTCGTTACGATTTTTGTGTTTTTTTATTTTTATTTTTTGGAATGCTTATTATTTTATTTTTTATTTTTTGCTCTTGAATCTTCTTTACTTCGTGATCTTATTTCGTTTGTTGTTATCAATTGGTTTTTAAGTAATTGGTTGCTGGTGTGTTGTTGTTGCTATTTTAAATGGTACAAATACAAATACAAATTTAAATTCAAATACGAATACAAATTATTTGCTTAATTGTTAAATATGTTAACATTTTCTCTCATATATTTATTTAATTTCTTTCATTTTTCTTTTCAATTGTTTGCGGCTCATCGAAGTTTTCTTTCTTCGTCTATTTCGTGTTTGCATTTACTACAAAGGAAAGTGAAATCAGTTGAATATATATATATAGAATAATTATATAATTTATGGAGCAATACATAATAGAATAAACATACATACATATATAATAATAATAATAATAATTATTATGGAATATACATTGATAATACAAACTAAAAAAAAACGTAAAACGTTCGCGCTACAGTAAATGGCCAAAGAGTGTGTTCTTTAATCCTTTATTTATAATTTATTTTGTTGTAATCGGAAATGTTTATGTTTCTAGTGACAAATTCATTCAGCTTTTGAGACACTGTGCATACATATATATAAGATAGCGTAAAGTGAATAAATATATAATTAAGACAAAAAAAATCATATGTAATAATAATCATGTCGGTAATGATTATGTATGTATATATATGTATATACATATATGATATACATACATAGATAATCATAATCATAATTGTGTAAATTGTAAATATCACAAGCAGACGTCACTTGCATCGTATATGTACTTGTATGTATATGTACTCATGTATATATATACATGAGTGTGTTTGTGAGTGGTGTAGGTGTGTGTATGTGTGTGCGGCTGTGTGTATGATTGCAATGATTTCTATTACTTAAATTAACTGAATTGTTGCTTTAAGAAAACAATATGTATTTGCTTTATGTTAGACGCGACACACACATACACACACACACATAGTTGCTTAACTTTTGCCTCGATTAAACAAAAAAAAAAGAGTTCTTAGTTTGAACATATTTTCAGTTGATTCAATAATTTTTTTGTTTTTGTTTTTATATATATATATATATAAACAGCTCTTACGTGTAACTAACATTTTTGTTTACTTCTCTACTAGAAAAATTCAAAGTGAGTACATAATCAACATGTTTTGTTTTGTTATTTACTACATACAAATGATGTATCAGACCAAATGTATATATATACATTCGTACATATATATTATATTTGATTGTATTTTCTATATAAAGTTCTATGCATTTCGATTTTGCGTTTTTTGTTTTTTTTTTTATTTATTTTCAATTTTTTTTTTTTTTTTTTTTTTGCTATATTTAAAATTGACTTTTTACATTGTTTTAGCAGCTCTGTGTGTATATTTTTTTGTGTTCATCTACTGCAAATGCATGAATGAATAATAAAAAAATTATATATATATATATATATATATATATATATATATGTGTGTGTGTGTATGTGGGTGTGTTCTGAGTGTGTATACATGTGTATGTTTTGCTTTTATATATTTATAATAACTTTTGTAGAATTTTTATACCCTGAACCCATTGAAAATGGGAAATCAGGGTATAATGGTTTTGTTGAAATGTATGTAACAGGCAGAAGGAGGCGTGGCAGACCCCACAAAGTATATATATTCTTGATCAGGGTGACGAGCTGAGTTGATTTGGCCCTGTCCGTCTGTCTGTCTGTCCGTCTGTCCGTCTGTCCGTCTGTCCGTCTGTCCGTCTGTCCGTCTGTCCGTATGTTTGAACGCGTCGATTTCCGAAGATATAAGAGCTAGAGACTTCAAATTTTTTGTAAAATGTTCGTAATTACAGCGCGGATATCGAGTTTATCATTAAAATTCGATAACTCATCCCGATCTTTTTTTATCGATAAAAAACCTTATCGAAAACCAGTTATAAAATTATATCTTCTACACCTTTATTGCTAGAGTCTCCAAATTTTTTATATATGCTTATATGCAATTTATACAATTTCGGTTTTTGTTAAAATTTACCCCCCACCTCTAAATTCACCCCCTTACCCTCACTTTTGTAAAAAGCGTATTTCAAATACTAGAGACTTGTGCTTTGGCAATTACATGCATATTCATGTTATAATCATAATCTGAAAGTTTCATGAAGATCGTACGTCCACAAAAGAAGTTATCAAACAATTAAGTTCTCAAAGTAAGCGCACACTGCAGCCCGTGCGTGTTTATGCGTGGGTGCTTGTGTGTGTATGTGTTTGTGTATGTGTGTGTGTTTCTTGTGTAAGCTGAAAGACGCGAAAAATTATTGAAATAGCTAGCACTCCAAGGGTTCAGGGGATCTCGTAGTCGAGCAGTCTCGACTAGAGCTTTCTTACTTGTTTCTTATATATTTGAATAAAGTTTTCAATGAGAATCTATAAATTTGATTTGCTTAACATTTGTTTAATTGGTGCTTTGCTGTGTGTGGTTATGTGGGTGTGGGTGTGTGTATGTTTCTATATAAATTTGTTTGTTTGTATGTAATGTTTAACATTCTTCTGCTTTCTCTTTCTCTTTCTATTTCTATCTCTAACTCTATGTGCTAAAGTGCTGTTAATAAACTTGAAACATTTTGTTGCCGCTGTTAACATTTGTTTTCGTTTTTCGTTTTTATTTTTGTGTTTTTGTTCTTGTTGTTGTTGTTGATGGTGGTATTAAACCCATTGCATAATTTACAAATATCATCATATATAGCTAATATATATTTTATACAATATACATAAGATATATAGCACTTAAAACATAATATGGTTCTATTCCTCTCTGTATCGATTACTGTGACTGTCTGTGTCTGTGGCTATGGGCATCTCATGTATATATCATTTTGGACTAAGTTAATTGGCCTTCTCTATTCTTAATTTCACTTTTTTGCTTAAGCTAACGAAATAATAGTGGATACACAACGAGAAAGGGAACGGAAAGAGAAACGGAAACGGAAACAGGCACACAGTCACAACACAATCGAATAATCTGCCATACATAATATACAAAATTGTGATTGAAATACAATAGACTGCGAAGGTGTATGTGCGTGTGTATGTGTATACGTGTGAGTGTGACTAAGATTGCATTGAGCCGCTCGCTGTGATGTTGCTGGGATGGTTAGGTTGCAATATATATGTATATTTGTATATATATATATATATATCTATATAGATCTGATCAATGCGTCTGATGAGCCCGTAAGAAATCCTTCTAATCGCCGCTGTCCTCCCATTTGCGCTCCTCCATAATCCGATCAAAGCAGTCCGCGAGAAATGCGTGCTACAAAAACGTATAACAGTTAGCATAGATTGAGTATTATATTTATATATATTTACATATGGCGTATAGACTTTGACCCAACGTGGTGGCTTATCTGGACGATTGTACTGAAAGCAAAACGACATGGATTCCTCGTCGCTCTCGGAGCTAGTGATGCTATCCCATGTTAGCTCCACCATTTGCGCCTCCAAAGAGCCATCCTCGCGGCACGCGTGCAGGCGAAAACTTTTCATTCCTGCAAATACATTACAAAATTAGTTGAATGTTTCAAATATTACTAGTTGTTATTTAAATGGAATGAGTGTGAGCTATTATATTTAAACTAAATTTAAATTTAACTAGTTCAGATATTACAATTTCGAATCATTACGTCACTTCTCATTGAAATAGACCGTCTCTGATTTCGATTGGAATTTTCATTGAATGGGTTTATTATTCTTTTTGTTCTCTTTTAACTGCATTTCCTTGAACCACTTAAAGACGAAGCTTGACTATACTATGGAAAGCATCGCATAAGTATAGTATAAATTGTGAATCGTTGAGTCACTTGCGAACTGAAATTTGAATCTAAAAACTTCTCACGAATGCAGATCCACTTCAATTGCATGCGAACCAGTTCTGATTGTTGGAGATCTTTTCTTATGAACATGAATATACGAATAGTATGGACTATTCTACCATTGATCGGGGACTACATAATCTTATATGTTAGCTCAACTGAACTGTGAATAAAGCTCTTCTAATATTTATCTACGAGTACAATATTTATTATTGATTATATAGCTAAACTATAAATTAGCTAAACTCTTCTAGAATTCACCCAAAATGCCTATTGGTCCATTAGTGGACTTTGGGACTCACCCACGGCGGGCACGACGTGGCCCTCCTTGCGACTATCACAGGAGCAGTGAGGAAAGACAACATCACCATAGCCGGGCAGTGTGCGGGCCAAGGCGAGGTAGTCGTTGGCCTTTTTGGCATCCTGCAATGCTTTCAGCTCGTAGAGACGCCCCTCGGCACGTATATTGCCCCGATTCACCTCATCGACGGCCTGGTAGAAGATGAAGCGCGCCGCCTGCTCGCCATCGGGCAGGGTCAGCTCCTTGCTCACGGAGAAGAGCCAGCGACGCACGCAGAGGCATGTGGAGGATGCGGTGCTGTAGTTCTGCACATAGAGCTGATGCGGTATCTCGTGTGGCTGCAGCTTCCGCTCGAAATTGTATTCAACTATCTCGAACAGATAGAAATATTGTTGCGTATAGGCTGTAAGGTTGGCGCGCTGCACCAATATCTCCCACACCACCTGGGCATTGGATGACTTCTTAACCGATACGCTGGTCACCTCATGGTCGGGCAGCATCACTTTGATGTCCACCGGGGATGCAGATATATCATCCTCCGTATCGGTCAGGAAATCCTGCACTGCATCGCTCTCGGCTATCACGCGCACCGCGCACACCTTCTCCAAATACTGCTCGAGGCCCCGTCGACGCGTGTCCAGCTGCTGTTCGCTCAGCTGGAAGAGCCATTTGCCCGGCAGCTTCGGAAAGTTGAAGCCGCTGAACTCCTTGCGCAGCGCCGAGTGCAGGTTGGCAAACTCGCGATAGCGACGCGAGCACAGCTGCCTGCCGGCCATGTGGATATTGAAGACAATGTAGCGCTCCCCATTCCGATTCACAATGCTGTAGTCGGGTATGCTGGACAGAGATAGACAGATGATTAGACTGGCGTCGGGATCACTCTGGAGAGCAGACCGCAGCAACTACTCACCTGATGGGCAAGGAGCGCTTGTCCGAGTAGTCTATGTAGGAATAGCCAGTTTGATCCTCCTGCGGCTCCAGTCGGTCAGCCTCCTGCTGCGTAACCGATATGACCGTTAGGGTCAGGCAATCGCCGCCCGATTTGATGAGATCCACCACCTGTTTGTGTGTGGCGCCCTCCACGCTGACGCCATTGCTGCAATATACAGAGAGAGATAGAGAGTTTGTGAATAACTTTTGGATATTCCGTGGCTCCAATACCGCCTGCAGCGCTGCTCCATCGCGCTGAGCTGCGCATAGTGAATGCAATGAAAGGGCAACATTCTAAAGGATTCTCTGTGGCTTGTCCGCTCGTCAAGTGCACGCGTTTCTCAGGCGGCTGCTGCTCGACAGAGTCTGATTAATTAAAAGCAAAAACAAAGACTGAGCCACTGCTCTGAGGTGGACTGATGGAAGCTCTGATTCGCTCGCTTGGAGCACCTTCTGGCACTTGGCGCACTGATAAGACGCCGCTGTCAACAGACTTGCCATTCGGGTCAAGTTGAGTTTGTTTACGATAAACTCGAGCACATTCAATGGAGCTCCACTCTACGGCGCTACGGCTCTACGGCTCTCAATCGAAAACAAACAATTTATTGGGGCACGTCGACTATGCATGGATAAATCCTAGCGAGTTAATCAATTTGAAAACATATATATGCATATGTATATAGGAATTGAATTCTTGATGTAAAATTGCATAGAAAGCAATATTCCAGGGTTAAGGATATTACGAAAGGCGAAAGCAATAGAAACAGAATCCGAATGTGAAACAGAACTAGACTCAGAGGAGGGTTTCAGAAAGAGAAAGAGCAAAATTTAAATAAATTAAATCAGAGCGATATATACCGAAAAATATATATTGTGAGAGAGAAAGAAAGAGAGAGAGAGAAAAAAAAGCCACAAAAAAGAAACGAGAGATCTATAGAATAAATATACATAGATAACGAAATAGAAAGAGATACAGCATGTAAACAGACACAGAGAGAAAGAGCGAAAGTTAAGAAGAAAGAGAGGGAGACAGAGATAGACTCTGCAATAATGAGTGTGAAAGGGCAAAAGTATGGAATAGTAACTAATAGAAAGTAAAATAGAATAAGAAGGAGACTGAACAAGAAGAGGAAAGCAAAACAGAGAAAGAAAGGTAGATATTGAGAGAGACGAGGAATGGGCCCTTTGAGAGCAGGAGGAGAAGATATATAGAGAGGTAAAGAAGCCCAATAGGAAAGCACTAAGATAGTGAAAGGTAGAGAAATAGGAAGAGGGAAAGAGTGAAATAATAAAAATAATAAAGAGTAATAATAGCGAACATTTGCCGGGGCAACAGAGAATCGCAAGCGTCATTAATTCAATTTTCACGAAATAAACTCAATTTACATATATGTATGTGTGTAGCTAATAACAATTCCCATTTGTATGCTTGGGCAGCTCTATTAAATATTTGTTTATTATTCCAATTGACTTTACATTGCATTCAACGATTGTCCAATGAGTCTTACAAGTGCTTAATTACATTCGCTGCCAAACGCCAAATGGAATGACGATATACATATTTACGAATGAGTTAATTCAATTAGCACAAGCCAAACGCATGCAACATGAATGGTTTCAACAATTAAAAAAAAAAAAAGCAAAAATATTTCAGATAAAAATATTTGAAAAACTGAAAATTGATTAAAAAACTGATTCATTTGGCAGTGATTCAGCCTGCGAACTATGGAGCGAACTCTGCCTATCTCTGCTGCAGTCTGGCAACGCCAACGGCTGAGCCTGTGACGTCACAAGTGCCCACGAAACAAGCGCCGGCCAATTTGTCATTGTTAACGAAGCAAAAGTAGAGAAATCAAACAAGTTACAGTTGCACGTGCACTCGAGTGAGCGTGAACGACTGCAAGATACCCTGTTGCGTTAATATGTATGTACATTTGCAGATAACCCATATACCTCGCATTTGCATATTCAATGGGTGTGCCGCAAACTAAATAGGCAAATGCATTGAAATAGAGTAATTCAATTTATTAACACTTGCATGCAATGGCATTACATTAGATTAAATTGTATAATATATATAAAGATTTATACATATGATATACATGTATATGTATGTACATTTGTACACCAATTTTGTATGGCTTAGGCTGCAGCTTGCTTTTAGATTCGATCAAGTTTTTGCTTTTAGCCAATTCGATTGGCAGTTGCATTCGCCGCGCTGTCGCTTGTTGTTGGCTTCCTTTTGGCCACCTTTGGACACGACCAGGCGACACTTCTTAGACATTGTTGTTGTTGTGTGTGCATTCTGCGTGTGTGTGTGTGTGCGTCTTTCCGGTTTGACTTTTGCCACTGCAGCACAAATAAATAAATCGCAGATATCATTGCTTTTCGTGCCGCCGCTGACGCACAGGGACAACAATGTTAATAACAACAGAAATAACAGCAATGCGACATGACTCACATTGAAGCATACCTATCATACACACACAAACACACACACAGATACATATATACATGCAGACATACGCCTGCTGTATGCCAAACTTACTAGATACTCTGTAATTCTCATAACAACCAAGTGCTGTCTTAAAGCAGCTCTCGAGCAACTGTCAAAGATCTGTTGAAGACACGACCACTTAGATACTCATTAAATTTGATCAGAGCTCTTGTTGAGAGTCGCTGTTAAGTTGACAAGCAGTCCAAGCGAAACTCCACTCTTTTCAGCAATTGCCAAGTACTGTTCCTAGTGGCATAATGCTCAATATGCAACTGTCAGATACCCTGTAATTTAATTTCAAGTCAGCAAGCAGTTAAACTCAGCTCTGGCTCTAAAGAGTTCTTCTCTCTGCTCGACTAGTCAGATACTCTGCAATTCAGTTTTAATCCATGACAATTAGAGCTCAGCTTAGGTCAATAAAAACTTTTGCTATACTCAGTTTCTTCTTCGAAATGAATCTTAAAATGATATTGAAGCTTACGTTAAGCTAATTACTGCTAAGAAAGATTCGAGTTAGTTAATGAATTATAGCATTTATTATAATACTATAATATTTAATTTCAATTTACAATTTAATGGCTGTTAGATTTTAGCCCACTTTACCTTTGGCAATGCCATATGCCATTATAAAAGTGGCTATTATATTTGACAGCTAATTAGTTGGTCTATGGCTAGTTATGTCACGTAAGCCACATAGCCATAGGCAACTATAGCCTTCCTTATGAACAAAGTTGGCATAGCTCAAGTGAAAGATCAAAGTCTGCAGGAGATCAGCAGAGATTGAGATTGGCGGAGAGACGTGACACTAAACGAAACCAGTTTCGGCAGCTAACAACTAGAATACATTTATTTGACAGAGCCACGTGAACATGTTCAAACAATTACGCAACTTTTGCAAATTGTAGATGGCGCTGCAATGCTAAACATGCATGCAAATATAAGAGCTCTCTTTGCAAACAGAATTTTCATTAAGAGAACAAACTTTTTACAGCTAAAATTTTAAGGGATTTGAAGATGGATTCGGGTTAGCCAATAATAAAAGAAGATGAATTATATAGATTTTTGTATACCCTGTAAATCGCTTCAATGTCTTGAGCGAGAAACCTATGAGGATAAAAGGCAAATGAAACTTATATATTTATTATTTCTATCCCTATCTATAATTCCATCCTATTTCTATCTTTATTTCTATCTCTATCTTTATCTCCATCACTATCTCTATCTCCATCTTTACCTCAGTTTGTACTGTAATTATATATGTTTCTCATATAAAACGTTTTGACGTTATCCATAATTATGATAATATTAATCATTTTGGTACAAATAAAAGGCTCATACAGGGTATCTCACAGGCAATCAGTTGCTCTTTGTATAGTATAAATTGTCTTATAGCTTCTTTATAGTACTTGAAATTCTATTGTACTTCCTATACTTTTTCACTTTTCTCCTCTTTTGCTCGTATTTCGCTCACAATTTGCACGAAAAGCTGTGCTTGATATCCTTCTAGCACTTTCTTCCAAATATCCCTTGACAAAAAGAAACAACTTTTGAACTGTTGAAAGTTATTTGAGCGTTTATGTAATTAAAAATCAAAGTTGAAAGTGTGCGAGGGGGGGGGGGGGAGAAAGAATTAAAGAAATGTAGAGAGGAAGTAAAAGTATATTTATACAATATTCATTCCTGTTGAAGTTTTGTACGCACACAAAATACTTTTCTCGTAACACATTCAATAACCAATTTTATGCATATCTACCCGATTTAGTTTAGATGATGGAATATATACACCTCTCTTTATTTACACAATATTCATTTGTTTTGCAAATAAGAATATAAGAGAAATTAATGAAACAAAGAATAAACACAATTATTCGGTTGGCAAACAAAATTTTGTTTTTCAGAAATACCTAGGGTTAAGGATTACTATATTAAATTGTCTATTATCCAAGATTACGATTTACTAGTTAATCAATTGAGCCAACACAGCAACACAAGCAAATTAAATAAACAGAGCATAAAATTAACGTCAATCAAATTGATGTACTTCAACAACGTCCCGAGCAAATCTAACGCTCAATTGGCGGTGGTAAACAACATTTATAGTGGATTAGATACACATACTTTGTATATAAATAAAGGGGTTTTGTATATATAGGTTGAGTCTAAGTTCCTTAAATTGCAAGCCGAAACATGAAATTTGTATGTGAAAATAAATAATATTGAAGTTTTTAAAGAATATTCATATATAATAATATAAATATAAAGAATATTCATATATAATAATATAAATACTTGAAAACTATTTCTATAATATGGTATGGTATGTAAATCAGATAAATATCTTTTAAATTAAGCTGAAAAGGCAATCTTGAAATATATTGTACAGTAGAACCCGGTCATGACGATGCTCAAGAGACGGTCGTTACAACCAGAGGTCGCTATAGCCATATACGTTTCCCCATATAAGTTTGTCTGGGGTCTATAGTTTTCGTCATAATAACGGGTTGAACATTATAAATGGAGTCGTTATAATCGGATTCTACTGTATATTATATATACATATGTATATAGACCAGATCTAACTTAGATATGTTACACCCATGTATCATATCTAGTCAAGTACTATTGAATGGAAATTATAAACCCTTGTCTTTTACATATATAAGGATACATAAGGGTATATTCTTTTCGTTTTTTAGCTAATCATCTGAATCTCAGAATTGTTTGTTATAGCGCTTCCACCTGTGTACAAATTATATATCCATATCTCACTCACTCTCCCTCTCTCTCTCTTTATGTCTCTTTCTCTCTGAACATGTTTTTTCTTTCTTTCCGGAAATATTGCTATTTTGGCTGCCTTTTTCGAAGCATTTACCTAAATCTAAATCCAAATGTGAGTCCAAGCCCCGGAAACCACAAAACTCATCAGCTTAGTCCAAGGGCTGACGGGCCCAACCTCCAAGCACTTTCACCTACTTCTGCCAAAACCAATCCAGTGACGCAAATCTATTGATTATTCTTGGGGCATATGCCACCCGAGCAAACAACAACAACAACAACAATTTGAGCATGGGAATAACAACAGAACATGGAACACATAACCACAAAAACACAAAATTTGTGGTAGCATTAAATAAATTCAAACAAAAAACGAAAAAAGCCACTTAGTCGACGTGTGAATACCCTTACTCGTATGTTTTAAATAGAAAGAGAAGAATATATACAAAATACATATTTGAATAGAATCATATAGATTCAAAAATTTATATGGCGTTTGGATAAACAGGGATTTATTATTATATATTATTAATATTATATAATTTCAATTATCCATATATGATCGTAACGTTACAAATTTGGGTTTTCTAACTCTTAAACTGTAGAGTATACAATTTTACTCGATTTACAACGTAGATATATCCGCCATACCTTTTTGGCCTTGGATTTCCAACGCGAGAATACATTCCATTTTTGCTTGGAAAAATCAAGTTATTCACGCCTAAATTAATACCTTTAAATACATTAAGCTCTTAAGTTCATTAAGCTCTAGCAATTGTTTGTAAATTACTTGAGAGTCAGCTAGGAAGAGAGATAGAACGCATGTGCGCAAAAGAGAAAGAGCTAAATAAATTAAGCTGTCTTAAGCAGTCAGAAGCCCTGAACATACAACAAAGTAGATAAACGTTGTACTATTTATGGTTTTGAGGCTGCGTTATAATGCGATTCGAAATATCGAAGTGAGAGTGACCGACTAAGAACATACCCTAACCTAACTATTTTTTTATGCAACAACAATAGAGAGTTTAACATTATATTACTTGAAATCAAGTGAATTTATATCGAATATCAAAAACATTTCTGGTCAAGTCAACATAGACCATAAATGACAATACCGAAACTTTTATATACAAATATATAGAGTCTCCAGCTTATATGATCTCTAAATTAAATAAATCGCTATATCTTATTCCCTTATCGATATCTATCACTAAGGGAATAAGTAATACCCAGCTATAAAGGCTGTCATTTATTTATATATCAATCTTGGAGACTCTAGATATTGCAGTTGCCAAAATTATAGGGCAATGGTACAGATATGCAGATGGGATAGTTTCCTATATCGTATATGGAATTGTTGATTATATTGGAATATTGATTATATTATATTATGGATATAAGAAACTATCCCGAATCCGGAATAGTTGATGCGATATATGAGACTTGTTAATCAAGATAAGACTGCTGTTTTTATATATAATGATAGATATAGCCTTATATGACATGCTAAGAATTGTGCCTGGCTTCAAAAATTTCAAATAGTTTCGAAATTTCACGAATATTATATCAATTTCGATCCATTTCTCCACGTTCTGCTGCTGATATTGGACTTATTCAATATACCCAATGCTCCTGCAAGCGTTTGGGCAGAAATATACCTTCGCCTGTAGCACGGAAAACAGCTAGCTAAAGTTCAACCCTAAGCTTATTGAATTTATGTATGTATGTTTTTTTTTATTTTCATGTTTACCGTTCTTTATTTGGTTGTTGTTGGTGAGTGGGTCGAATGGGTGGATGAATGGCATTGTTGCCGTAAATGTTTCAACGAGCCACACGTCGAGCAACAAGAAATGAAAATAGTTCATAATCCCCATTGATTGCCATGCCCCGACCGTGCGCCATTCCAAATTGCAAGTGCAACAGAAGCAGAAACCCAAAAAGCTTAGCAAAATATCTTAAGTGTAACAAGCACACATCCACACACACACACATTCATATACTCGCACACACTTTCGATTCATGGCAAATGCAACTCAGTAATAAATATTCCTTTTTCCTGAAACAGTTTCATGATCTAGATCCAATGAATAGTTGCTATACTAAATTATTGATATCTAATATCTAGAGCTTATAACACCCGACTTCCATTAGGCGATTACTGTTTGCTCTTTGCGGCTTGTGTTTGACTATTTTAGATATATTTATGATTATATCTATATAGAGTATATATGGCATAGTAGACTAACATTTGACAGTTGCCTTTGATGCCAACAGCATTTAAAAATTATAGAAAGGAAATATATTCTATGATATTTCCTGGAATATTGATAAAAATAAGTTCCTACATATATGATATACTACAGTATATCATATAGGAACTTATTTAATTCATAGGCTTGCAATTATAGGCATACAGAGAGAAGATTTAAACCAGATTTAGAAGACGATAAAATAGAAACTGTGTTATATAGAAACCGGGGTTTACGTCAATGTCTAAATAGAGAAAACGAATTCAATTCGAGCAAATGAAGTCTATGTAGGGGATACTGGAGTCTAGGAAAGACATCGCAATGCTTTATTATGGACAATTGACAATATCAGTGCGATCGGAGAGATAAAATATATATATATTTATTTATATAGAATATATATTAAATCAAACAATGGAACAATGAAAAGACTAAGGGCATTTTGGACAAAGCACTTGATGATAGACATCGAGCTAATCTAATCTGGAATTGTGGCTAAGCCCAAATCGTTTAGGATTTCTTTGTTGGACAGTCGAAAAGTGGCAACAGTGGCGAGAAGATGCGAAGCTCAAGGTGCTTGTTATGGATTCTGACTGTGATGCAGTTGCTCCTGGCTGCCGTTGGCCTGGAATGCTACGCCTGCGACTCGGCCGAGGATGCGGAGTGCGCAACACGGCCGGGCCAGCAGCTGGAGGTGGAGGAGTGCAGCCAGCCGAACGATGAGTGTGTGACCTCCATTACGGCGGGCCTGACGCGTCGCGGCTGCCTGCGTCGCCTCTATCCGAATGGCTACTGCGCCGAGCCCTGCGATCGCTGCACTACGAGCCTCTGCAACCGGCACGTCTTTCCGGTGGATCGGCTGCGCTGCTACCAGTGCAGCGGGGCCACCTGCATCGATGTGAGTACGCGGCCCGAGCTGCTGCTGCCCTGCCCGGTCTACAACGAGAAGGATCGCTGCTACACCAACATCTTGCACCTGAGCAACACGCAGCGCGGCTGCGAGCACACCAATCTGCCCCCGGACTGCCCCCATGTCTGCCTCAAGTGCAACTACAACGGCTGCAATGCGGAGCTAACGGTCAGCGAGAGCCACTGCCTGCAGTGCACGTCGAATCGCGTGGCGAGCAATCCGGACTGCCAGCGCGAGCAGCAGCCCGAGCAGCCGGGCCAGTGTGCGCTGTCCAATGCCACTGTGACGCAGTGCGTCAACAAGGTGATGTATGGCCATCGGGAGCGCTGCTTCACGCACCACAATAACCAAACGGAGGTGCTGCAGCGCGGCTGCTCCACCACCATGGGCTTCTTCCCCACCGGCCAGCTGCAGGAATGCTATGGCGACAATTGCAACGCCCAATGCCAGGACATTGCCTGCGCCACCTGCAACTCCACCAGCGATCCCAATTGCCGCAGCGGTCATGCTCTGAAGAGCCAACAGTGCGCTCCGGGCATAACGGCCTGTTACTCGTGCGAGCAAGGTTAGGGTGAGTCTGGCGCTGCGTGAATGTGAACTAGTTCCAATTTTGAGCCAGGCTTGGGTGAGTCAGGCGCTGCGTTAATATGAGCCAGTTCCAATTAATCAATTCATTTGTCCAGTTTCAGCTATGAGCCACTCTCTCTCCCTTTAAACTACTCTCTCGTTAAGCAATTATTTTAATTCCAAATTTAAGCTCAGTCCGTGATTTTCAACCAAACCGAGACCCACGCATGTATTGAAGTGTAAAATTGTGTATTGTCTTTGCTTCCAAATATTAACCACTCTGTAAAACAATTATTTTGATAAATGACTTTCATGGGCTCTATGAATTTTTGAATATTGAATTTACATTTAAATTTTGAGTTGAAATAAGATTTATATATTAATAGTTGCTATTTTGCCAAAATAAAGAGAAATTGCGAACTAGTTCGCAGCATTTAGATCAGGAACTGTTTATTAACTGCTTGCAGCCCTGAAGCTCACACACACACACACGCTCAGACGCATTAGTCACGCGCAGCCAACTTAACGCATTAGCATATAACAGTTATGCTTCTTTCCAGATTGTTTCTTGTTTCTTTTGTTCAGCTATTCCTTTTCTTATTCCCATTCATTTCCACAGATACGCTGCTGCGTCGCGGCTGCGCGGATGCTAACTTCCTGCCCGGCAGCGGCGAGGCTTGCCAGCTCTGCCGCAGCAGCGACGGCTGCAACCGCTGGTCGGTGCGCAGCTGCTATCGGTGCAATTCGCTGGAGCACGGCGACGACTGCGCTGCCATGCAGCTGCCGAGCGCCATGGCGCTAAGCAACTGCAGCAGCCCAGCCGAGCTGTGCGTGAGCACCGTCCTCAGCCGGCTCCAGTTGGTCTATACGGTGCGTGGCTGTGCCAGCGAGGTGCCCGAATGCACCGCTAACGATCCCTACTGTGTGCGCTGCAATGGTACCCTCTGCAACAGCGTGCCCACCAAGTGGCAGCAGCAGCAAAAGCAAAAGGAGGAGGAGGAGCAGGGGCAGGAGCAGCAGCAGCAAGCAGTGGGCGTTATAAGGGGCGTGCAACGCCTGCTCGGGCATCTATGGCCGAATCTATGAGTTATTAGCAACAAATTATTGCAAAGCATTTGTTCTGATGAATAAACAATGAGAGAGAGAGAGAGAAATTTCACACACAGACATACATATACATATATACACCCCAAACCTTATCCCTGTGCAGCGCCCTGAAATAAAACTGTAATGTTGATAAGCACGACGACCAGGCGGATGTGGAGGGAGCGAAGAGGCGGCATTAACGGTTGCCAACCGGCAACAGAAAAGCCCAAAACAAAAACAACAAAAAACGCCCCTCAAAGCCAGCGCTAACGAAAAAGAGAGTGAAACAGCAAGAGAGATGGAGCGAGAGTGAGAGTTAATGGTGAAGAAGTACGTGTATGAGAGACACTCAAAACACAGGGCTGGACGAAATTAGGGCTGGGCAAGTGCAACTGCAAACGACATAATATCACGAACTAAACAAATCCTTTTTTGCATATGAATGATCTTGTAATGTAATTCGAAACAAAATATGACAAATTTTCAAAATAAATAAATAAAATATATATATAATAGATATATTCATATATATAAACATTTTATTAACCATAAAGAAATAAATAAGATATGTAATATATATATTCAATTATATATATAAACATTTTATTATAATTTTCAAGAATTAAGTGATTAATCGATTATATTATTATTATAATTATATTACTTGCTCACAGGACCCACACTACTATAAAAAGAGGAAAATCAATACAAATCAATGTTCCCAATTTGTGCCTTTTACAATATTAATGATCTCAAAAAGTGCTGCGAAAATAAACATATATTGTACATACATACATACATACATACATACATACATACATACATATATGTCTATCTGACTCAATGAACTAAATTCATGAGAACGGAAGAGAATCAAATTACATTGCAAACAAAACAAAGGCAATAAAATTGTAGCTAAACATTTTAATTATTCGGTTATATAGCCATATGTATGTATATATGTACATATATATATAAATTATAGTATATATACAACAAATATTCAGATAAGCTGGCTTTGCATTATCAAGGTACAGCTTAAAAGTCCGGTCACTTATAATCGTACAAAATAAACGAATACAAAATGAGTATATATATGTACATACATACATATATAGACTTGCATATCAATGCAAACTATTATCAAAGTGTAAACAAACGTATGTCAGAAATAGCCCCATATACATATATAAATAGTAACAATATGTAAACAAAATGAGCAATAATATGTAAGAACGAACAAAATAAATAAATCTTTAATATTTCTGCCTAAGCATAACAAATGCCAAATTTCACAATTTGCCTGGAGAATATGATCGCAAATAGATAATTTAAATATGAACTTTAATGAGATGTTTGCCATTTAAGTTCCGTATTAATAGAAAAAGTAGTTAAACTGGTTCAAAAACGAATTCATTTCCAAAAGTGAACCGATAAAAATAGCAATAAAATTGGTGAATCATTTATATTAACAGCGATTGAGTCAAGCAGATTTATTATTTATAGTTAAAGTTTAAAAGAAGTGCAATCAAGAAAAAAATAAAAATAAAAAACGAGAATTCAAATGAACCGCTAAACGCTGCGCTTTTAGCTAATGAGAGTAATATAAAACGCGTAACGAAAGTAAAACAAAACAAATATGTAAAAAAAAAAAAATTATTTGGATGTTTGTGAAGCTCTGATTACTGTTGCTTTGTTTGCACACGTGCGACCAAATCATAACAGTAATTGTTGTTCTTGCTACAGTACATACATAATCAAATAATGGGCCACCCAGCAGCTACAACAACAACAATAACAGCTACGGCAACAATAACAACGAAAATGACGTGCTGCCAGCAAAAAGTGCGAAAATTCGTCAAAAAAAAAAAAACAGTCTATATGAAAAATAAACATTTGCCAATTCGTGGCGTGTGCTCTCACGGGGCGGGGAGCGAGAAGCGCGCGAGGCGTGGCATACACAGTTATGTGCAGTGGGTGAATTGTGGGCTGACTGTGGGAGCTGCGGGTGTGCGATGCCAACGATAATTAAGTTGTTATCCGCCGCGCAACAAAATAGCTAAATTTATTAATTGAATTTGTGCGCAGGTTTCCGCAGCTGTCAAAGAGACAGAGGCAGAGACAGAGACAGCTGCAGAGAGAGCAAGAGCGAGAGAGAGAGTCTGAGTGGGGCATGGGGCTGAAAAGGTTATCACAACATGGGCGACCACCACAAAACTCAATTATATGCAGCATGCATTGATTGATAGCATTTGGCTGAGCGACGATAACACAAAATGTCAAAGATGCAAAACAAAAAGCTTAGCAAAGGACAGACTGCAAATGAAAAAAAAAGAAAAAAAAAAAAACAATACAAGAGAAACGAACAAAAAAACTTAGAGAGCATATAAATGAGCGTCTGAGTGGAGTGACAGAGAGCAGCAATGCATGCAGAGCGGCAGAGGGAGCGAGGGCAGCATTTTAATTAGCTGGCTCTGTGGGCGCTCATGTATGTATGTGTGCATAGATATGTACACATATGTCTTTATGTAGGTGCGCGCAAGTGTGAATGTTTGCATGTAAATGTGGCTAAACAATGGTATAAATATTACGCCATAACAACAATAGAAAGAAGCTAAAGAAGAAGCAGCAACAAACGGTTGCCAGATATGATGACGGCGAATTACAGTAACAGCCCTCTCTCTCTCTCTCTCACGCACACATACACACGCACACACACACAGTGAGCAGTGTTTATTGATTCCAGGACTTCCAAGCGGCAGTTTTAAGTTTCTTTTCCATTTCGAGTGGAGACGTTTTGTGGGTGGGTCGCTCGCTCACTCACTCTCACTCACGTCAGAGCAGCATTGCGGGGCGGGGCGCGAACAAACAGGTCAAACATAAAGCTTCCTTGAAGTTTCGCTATGGCTTGTTTTTCAATATATTATGCTATTATTTTATTGTTCTCATTAAGAGCGGTAAATACTTACACCTCGAGTATTCGATCGCCTTTCTTGATGCCCGCCTTCTCGGCGGCTCCGTTCTCCAGCACAGCGCTGACATGCTGCAGCGGAGCGTACAGCTCGCCATTGATTGAACGCAATTGGCCGCCCTCGGACACCTGTCCGCGCACGTTGAAGCCGAAGCCAGTTTCCGTCTTGTAGATGGTGACGACGCGCGGTCCATTGGCGGCTGTGATGGTGGTGCCGCTGGTGCCGTTGTTTTCGCTCATTTCTGTGCAGCCGGTACGCTGCGTTTCAAGCAGAGCACAGCCGAAACACACACACACACGCACGCACGCTCACACACCCACCCACACACGCACGGACGCACGCAGCCTAAGCACACACACTGGCAGGCGGCAGGTTTTGTTGTCGTTGTGGTTGTTGTTATTTTACACAATTTTGCTATGTTTTTGCGTAACTTTTGTATTTCTGCAACTTTTTTTTACACACAAACATTCGCGCGCGCACACACACACAAACGCAACCAAACGAACATGAATATAATCGAGACGAACACAAATACACATACAGGCAAAGGCAGGCCGCTGCGGCAGCCACTTTTACTTTCCGCAAATCATACACACACACAAAAAAAAAAAAAAAAGAAATAATAAATAACACGGAAATTGGTAAATCGTAGTAACTTGCAACTGCAACCGAAATCGGTATCACACGCCGTGATTTGTTAAGTGAATTAGATGTGTGTGTGCGAGTGTGTGTTATGGGCTAGCAATTGCAATTGTTCATAGTTTGCATTGCGATTAAACAGTTAACAGCAAACAACGTGCGTAGCGCACATTAATTTTGCATATTGCCTTTGCTTTCCTTAATTCACTTTTGCTTTCGCCTCTTTCGTCTTTGCCTTTGCCGTTGCCACTCGCCCAACAACTGTCAGGCGCTAGTGTTGGGTTTGTCCATAAGGTGACTGCACAATGAACTGAACGGTACAAATGAGCTGATTCCTCGTGACCGGTTCAATATTGAGCTGAACAGCAGGCGGCTCGCCGCCAAATGGCAACGCTTACCACAAGCCGAACATGCCAAACACAATAATTTTTATAATATAAGCTTATTATTATGATGCAACTATTTATTAAGATCACATTTGATTTATTCTAACATAAAACTGGTAGAAAACTTTGAAACAATTTTAGATAGATATTCGATATCTTATTAATAGCGATGAACCAGTAATCGATTACAATCAGCTGGCATTTGTTGACGATTGTTGATAAATAAATCTAGTGTCGATTTTTAAAAAAATGTCATTTAACATTTCGAATAGTGGAACGCAGAAGCTGCAGCAAGCCTTACTGAAGTACACAATTTCTGGATATTATTAATTCGTTTGTATTTAAGCTATAGCTTGTGTTTTTCACATTTTTACGACGATTACCGCAAACATTCAAATTTTAATTTACATATTATTTCAAGTCCTGGAAAGTGCAAATTAATTAAACACCGCAACTCACAAACTTATTTGCTAATAAACAGACAGTAATAAAAATAATACCCGAAATACTTTTTAAGGTTAAGAATTTGAATTAGTATTAAATATTGCTAGAAAAAAGAGCCGGTAATAAATACATATAGATAGAAGAAAGGGAGCCAGTGATCAAATTGCATGTGCAAACATAAAGTGAAGATGTGGAAGGGAGAGAGAGATGTCAGGGACGGCACAGGGACACATTCATATCATACATGAGCTCCGCTGAGTAGGCACAGCGGGCAGCCATAGTGAGTCCGGGACTGTGTGTGTGTGTCAATCAAAATAAAAATACATACATATAACGAAATTCATATCAAATTCAAGAATTGTCGAGATCTTCTAATTGTAAGTATTATTATTTTGAAATTTTTCTTTCTTTTTTCGTAGGCATATTTTGAGTTGCCTTTTGTTTTCGCTGTGTTGACGTTTTTGAAGCTTAAGTAAATACATAGAAAAGAAACGAGATACACGCATGACAAACGAAAGCGGTATACGTTATAACGGTAAATCTTACGTTTCGCCAACGAAGAGTGTGTAAAAACGTAGAAATGTATCGATACAAAATTGTGTTTGGTTTAAAAGAAAACGTTTTTTTTTTTTCATTTTTTCAATTTGTTTATATATGTTATATGTATGTAATGTTTGTTTGTATATAAATGTGTATGTGTGTGTATGTATATATATATATGTGTATGTATTAACGTTGCAATTGCTGCACAAAACCTAAAATCAAACTTAAGCCAAGTGTTAAAAAGAAGTTATGAAAAAACTTTTTGCTTAGATTTATACAGAGATAATTAGATCAGTTGCTTAGATAATTAGTTTAGACAATTTCTGCTAAATACAACAATACACTTTAAAAAAAAACAGCATCAAGTATTATTTATAATCATAATAATCATTTAAAAATTAAATGACGTACAAACCGAGTTTTAAGGTCTAACAAAAAAAAATAATAATAATAATAATAATAATAATAATAATAATAATAACTGACTTAATAAATAGGATTTAAAGTTGAACGCGGTATTAAAATAGAAAATTATCATTTTAATTTTTTTTTTTTTTTTTTTTTTTTTAATCAGTTAAAATAAACATTAAATGTGATTTGTTTTATGCTTAAGCCTAGCGCGTATGTATATATATATATATATATATATATATAGTAATTTTTAAATATTTTGTTTTTGATTTCTCTGTTGTCGATTATTACGGCATTACGAACTGAACTGTTAGCTTACGTGGCTAATACAGTTATTAGGCTATAGACTAAATCGACTAATAGCTAAGTATACAAACTATAAGCTACAAATTGTTTTTAATTTTTTGCTGTATACTACATATTTATTTATATATATATATATATTTTTTTTTGTTTTTTCTCTTTTTTTCATCTTCCTTTTCTTTTAACTTTACACGTAATATAACTAAAGCTAAAGTGTTTTATGCTTAAATATTAGATGTTTTTTATGCTTAAAAACTATATAAATACAGCCCTATACAAACCCTAACAGAAAAAAATACAATTCATATATATATATATATAATATAAACCCCACGACACAGAAAAACTTTCACGACAATTTCGCTATATACAATTATGTGTGTGTAAGTGTGTGTGTTGTGTATATGTGTGTGTTGTGTATGTGTGTGTTTGTTGTTTCACTAGAAATGTGGAAATTGACATATCAAATATTATACATATGTATATATAACTATATATATACATATATACATTCGTACATAGATTTCTGGTTTTGGCCAGGCGCGCTGCTGCGAATGCAATGAATTCGTAGGATTTTAGAACAGATCTTCCATTCACTATATATATATATATATATACATACATATACATATGTATATGTATATACACATATATTTATATATATAGCTCTACATCGAACATCTAAAACTGATGTTCAGTTGAGGGCTGGTTTAGCTTTTGTGTTGTTTGTTGTTGACATCACAGACATATTAAATGTTGTTGCGAGCTGTTGTTGTGGTTGCTGCTTCTGCTTCTGCTTCTGCTTCTGCTGCTGCTGCTGTTGCTGCTGATATTGCACACTCAGTTCCAGAGCAGCCAACGTTAACTCTTTGATATCTCAAGCTGTTGCTGGTTGCGCTCCCACCACTCCTGTATGCTGTTGACCATTTGGTGTCGCCGGAAGCGCATCGATTCGCTAATGCACATATCTATAAAATCGGATTTCATCTCCAGATCGCCCTTCACCATATTCAAATGCTCCAGCAGCTGGCTATAGTCCCGGCCGGGTCGTCGTATATCTCGAAAGACCTGCATTCGCAAATCGATATTATGTTTGCGTGCTGCTTCGCGCTGTTCCTCGGTCAGGATCAGTTCCGGTGAGCTGCGGATGTCGCCGTTGTCATTGATAGAATTGCTGTTGCTGCCAATAGTGTTGTTGCTGGCATTGTTGCTATTGTTGTTGTTGTTGTTGTTGTTGTTGCCGACGTGTGTCGGTGATGCTTTGGGCTCCAGCTTTGGGCTACTGTTGTTGTAGGCTCGATTATGATTGCTATTGTTGTTGCTGCTGTTGCTGTTGCTGATGTTGTTATTGCTGCTGTTATTATTGCTGCCGTTGTTGTTGGTGTTGTTACTATTGGTCAAGCCGCTACCCCAGCTGCCCCAGCTGGGCGTTGTTGTGCTGCTGCTGCTGCCACCGGGCGTGCGCTTCAGTGCATCAAAGCAGTTCCACGATATGGGATCCAGATCCATGCGAAAGCCATTTACTAGATGATTATTGCTACTGCTACTGCTGTTGTTGCTGCTGCTATTGCTGCTGCTGCTACTGCTGATGTTGTTGTTGTTGTTGTTACTGTTGCTACTGCTGCTGGTGTTGATTGTGCTGCTGCTGTTGCCATTGTGGCACGTTTGCAATATGCGCGAGATCTCGGAGGCATCATTGATATCGTTATGACTGAAGTATGTTGTTGGATTTGCCGTTGATGTTGTTGCCGTATTTGAGCTGCTGTTGGCCGTTGTTGTTGCTGCTGGTGCTGCTGGTGTCACGGTTGCCGCTGCTGCTGCTGCGGCTGCTGCTGTTGCCACTGGCACTGGTGGCGGCGACAACATTGCCGCATGCTGACTCGGATACCCATTGGGCACCAGCAGCAGTGGTGGCATTGCTGCCACGCCCCCACCAACCTTATGCATTCCCGTTGCGCTCTCCAGCATATGCAGCGGACTGTCCATGGGCGTGTGCGTGCCCACATTGCTGCTATAGGCCGCATGCTGCATGGTTAGGCCATTGAGTGGCAAGTAGAAGACGCCGCTGCTACTGTTGAAGGCATTGTGATGGCTGCTGTTGCTGCTGCTGCTGCCATTGTTGATGCTGCTGCTGCTGCTGCTGCTGCTAATGCTCAGCTCAGGCACACCATTGCTGGCAGCAATTGCTGCGATGCTGCTGCTACTGCTGATGCTGCTATTGCCAGCTGTTGCCGACATTGCATCAGGCACAGCTGCTGCTGCTGCTGCTGTTGCTGGGATGTTGATGTTGCTGCTGGGACTAACAATCACGCTGGTGCTGTTGCTGCTAGTAATTACGCTGCTGTTGTTGTTGTTATTGCTACTGCTGTTGTTATTATTGTTATTGTTGTTGCTGTTGTTGCTGCTGCTGTTGCTGCTGCTGGGGTTATTGTCCGCTTCGTTGGCGCGCTCTTCATCGCTGATGCCATTGATAAAGTTGTGCACGTAGCCGTTGAGAGGCGTCTCCTGGTCGCTGACTTCCTCCTCGCTAAAGTCAAAGGTCATGCGCTCCGGCGTATGCGAGCCAACAGACATGCCGGAGTCGCTGTTGCCACTGGCGATGCTCATGTTGTTGCTGCTAAGGCCGCTGCTGTTGCTGCTGCTGCTGTTCATGATGATGCTGCTGCTGCTACTGTTGCTGCTGCTGTTGCTGTTGATGCTGCTGTGGGACGCCTCGGAGCCGTAGCTACTGTTGCTATCCTCATCGAGGTCCAGCTCCGACACGCTGCTGCTGGCCGAGCCGCCGCCTATCGAGCTGGGGCTAGAGCTGGAGCTGCGCAACGAGTCGACGGACATGCGCCGAAACTCAAAGGCGCGTGGCAATGGACCCGCTTTGCGTTTGCGTCCACGCGACGTGCTCTCCAGCTTCTTGGAGATGGGGCCCATGGGGCCGCCCAGTCCATTGCCGCCGCCCAGCATTAAGCCGGACATGCCGCCGCCACCGACTGGACCCATGCCGCTTGAGTTGCTGCCGCTGGACGAGGGCGAGCTGGCGCCGTTGCCGCCGTTCGAATTGTTGCCGCTCTTCATGGGCGCCACATCGCTGAGATCGGCCTCATCCACCATGACCATGTGCTTGTCCTTCTTATACGGATTGCCGAACATGTGCTGGCGCACATTCGTCGGCTCAATCTCCCGCAGCGGATTGTCCTTGTTCTTCAGATACTCCTGGTAGTTGCCCATCTCGGCAATGGGCAGACAGTGGCCCGAGTCCTTGGCCACCATGCTGGTGGGCCGCATGAACGTCTCGCGCATGCGCGCTATCTCATCCACCAGATCCCGCCTGGGTATATCGAACGGATTGCGGTACGACTTTGCGGACGACTGATGCGTCAGCTGCGGCACCACAATCGTATAGTTCTCCACGGGCTCGATCTCCGCGTGGAGCTTGGCGAACGTATCCCGCAACAGCGGATGCCGCACCAGATCCCGGCGCAGCGCTGCGCCCGTGCACAATTTGGCCGTTTCCACTTGGCGATAGGGCGGCTTTGGTTGCTTCAGCTGTTTGTAGACCTTCAGACAGAGATTCTCCTGATCCTGCTTGGCCGTGTTCTTGATGTGCTTCAGCTGGTTCGCTATCGTCGGTGACAAATAGTTGTCCACATTCTCCGGCAACAGGAACTGCAGCAGCTGATACGGCACATTGATGTTGACCAAGGCCTTGCGCAAAAAGGGGCAGTAATAGGGCGGTATGGATCGGACGTAGGCATTGAACTTGTACATGAGATCGTTCGGCGGACTCATGTTGTACTTGTGGATGAGGTCGTGCAGGAGCGGCAGCAGTGCCGGATAGTTGTACGCCAGCACGTACAGGTGCACCTGGCTGAAGTTCGGCGAGGCCTTCAGGTACCCGAAGGGCAGCTCGAAGCCGTGCATGCCATTCGTGACGATCACCTGCCAGCACTTGTTCATCTCCCGCTTGTTGAGTATCTGCAGCGTCAGCGGGCAGCCCTCGATCTCGTACTTGTCCACGGGAAAGCTACGCACCAGCTGTGGCTCATCTACGGCGGGCGTTAGTATCTTCAGCTTGGGATGCGCATCGCGCGGTGGCAAGGTGATCGCCTTCGAGTCGGGCCAATAGGGCTCCGGCAGTGGCCAATAGCCAATGGGGAAGGTCTTCTGTGTGATGTGCTTCTGCACGTAGATCATCTTCTTGATCGGCTGAAAGACAATGTCCGCTGTGGGCTCATTCGAGGTGGATGTTGTTGCTGTGGAGCTGCTGCTGTTCGAGCCGCCACTGTTGCTGTTGTTATTGTTGTTGTTGCCGCTGCTGCTGCTGCTGTTGCTGTTGCTGCTGTTGTTGTTGCCGCTGCCGGTGCTGCTGTTGCTATTGCTATTGCTGCCGCTCGACTCCTTGGGCAGCATGGGCTCGAATTGCAGCACAACACCTGGCTGCACCTTCTGCACCAGGCTCTCGATGCACTGATTGAGCACGTAATGGCTGCGCACCCGGTAGGATCGACCGCCCGTTACCTCACACATGCGCTCAATGGGCGAGTCGTCGTGCGGCACCTTCCCATCGACTCGCTCGTCGATCTTGTTACCCGGCATGCGCAGTACGAGCGAGAAGAGACGCTGGTCCCAGCGGAATGGCTCTTTCGTGAATTTTGTGCCGGGTATTTGATTGCTGAGCGGCAATATGATCTCCTGGTGGACACCGTTTCGATACGAATAGCGGCCACCGTCAGTGATCACAATAATGACCGATGGCTCCAGATAAAAGGGGCAACGCCCCTGGCCGTAGGTGTCGATGCCCGATTGCATCCGATTCAAGTTGAGCAAATCGAAGGCGTTGCGCAGCGACTCGCCCATTGAGGTGAGGCCGTGGCTTTGGAGATTTTTTAGCTCGTTCATGAATGTCGCATGATTCTCCTTCCAGCCGGCTTTCACGTTTGCCGGCGGCTCCTCGAACGTGAGCAGCATATACCGATCGCCTAGGCAATCCTGTGTGCGTTGGCGATATTTCAGAAATGTCTCGACTGCACCTTTGGCTATATCCAAATATGTCTTTTGCACACCATTCACATACGCCTTCTGGCACATGGACGACGAGGTGTCCACCAGGAAGAGTATGATTGTCATGGCTGCCCACTGCCAATGCTCACGTTTACACCCACTACTGTGCCGTTGCGCGAAACACACTTTTCTGGTCAATCTAAAAAAAATACAAAATACATGAAAAACAGTCTAAAAAAATCTAAACTTAAAAAATAAATAAATTAATACAAAATAACTTAATTTAAGAAAACGCAATCACAGGAAAGCACACAACATATATATGTATATACATATATGTATATATATACGCGCGCGCAAATGCGCTGTGATTAGCAAACGCATTAAATGTTAACTTCATTTACCGTTTTTTTGCGCTTTAGTGAGCTAATTTGAGCGCAATTGAGCTTCAGTTTGTGAGTGAGTGAGCGAGAGAGCCTATGTATGTCTATGCTGTGTAACTGAGAGCAATTGTAGTTGCGGGTGTGTTCTCCAGAGTCCTCTTCTTTTCCTTTTTCGTGCTCTTCTTCTTCAACTACTGGCTGTGGCATATGTCTTTTCTCCTACACTTGTTGTTTTCGTTTTAGCTGCAGCAGTTGGTATTTTAGAGTATATGTGTGTGTTAGTGTATGTGTATTTGTTGTTGTTGCTGTTTTTTTTTTGTGGTTTTTTGCACAGCTCGCTTCAAAATATTGCTGCTGCTCTCTCGTAGCGGTTGCTAGCAGCTTGCTTCTTCCTCCTGTTGTCCTGGACTTAAGCGATTTGCTCTTTTTCGTCGTTTCACTGTTCCGCTTTTATAGTACATGTTGCTTGAAACAGCTGACATTTGGATTTGAAAATGACCAACAAGTTCTGCAACGAAATGGAAGGCGGACGAAAAAGGTTAAGAAAGAGAAAGAATTGCAAATATCATTCAATCACAGTTAGCATGTTGCGCATACGCACTGTAGTATCATAATAAACAATTGATACACAATTCGTTTATAACTTTGTTTTGTAATCCACACACACACATACACACGCACATTCAAACACGACCACATGAGAGACAGAGACACGCATATGCATATATATACACATGTATACATCTATCACCTTTGCAATCACTGATAATGCTTAGGTAAACGGAACTGAAGCACATACTGACACGCACACACTCACAAGCAAAAATACGCACAATTTGGACAATAAATGTGCTAATTTTGCCTTAAGAGTTTCTGACTGTGATTTTAAAGTTTGATCGCTTGTTCTCTTTTTTATATGCTCTCTCTCTCTCTCTTTAGTTGCCGCTTTACACGAGCATCCCCATTTCTTAAAGTTTGTGGAACAATATAATCAAATTTAAAAAATACATATAAATAAATAAATATATATCTACATATATTATTCAAGTTTGAAAACGGAGAATTGACTTTGTTGCGCCTCTCCCACTAGCAGTTATTTTGGCTGTTCTATAAAAGTAATTTATTTAGTCTATCTACACTTGGCTAGTATGAGATCGCGATTGGGACTGCGTTCACTCTGTTGGCATTAGAGATGAGCGTGAGCATTTATGAATTCCTCGTGAGTTTCACGATCACTGATAAGTGTATGTGTGCGCATATATGTACACATACACATACATACATATAATTTTATATAAACATGGTATTATATTTTTTATTGTCTAACATGTCTGTACCTATGAACGCTCATATTTCTGTTGCTTTCACAATTTACACCCATATCAGGAATCGTATTGTATTATCACGGCCTTCTTACACACGTATTTTTAAAGTTGTATATATAAATATATATGAAGCATGGCAGAGCTATAATCACAAACACAAAGATATAATGATTTTCAGATCGTGTCGCAAACACGTGTGCAGATATTTTTTTTTATGACTATCGCCTTTAACGATCGTCTCACATCACGGTCACGCACGCATCTCTAATTGGCAGCAACAACTGGCCAAAGGCAAAGACGAAAAATATTCGGATATTATCTAAAAGTTCCGCACTTGGTAGAAGAAAAAATTAGAACAATAGAAAATTACCTCCCCCTTGGATTAGATACGATTTCAGACCAGGTCATTGTACAATGAATTTCAGAGGAATGCAAAATGACGCGCGGTTAAAAAATAATATTTTTTCTTATCGACGCTCCTGCATTTAACGTTGTCATCGCTGCCGCCGCCTTCTGGCGACTAATTGACTGAGTTTCGAGTACAAAGCACTCAATTTCTATTTGAATAGGAGCACTCATTCACACACACACACACACACACACACACACACACACACACACACACGAACATACTCACAGACACATGCAAACGTATTACATGCGTGTACTACATTCACGCTCAGCGGCGCAGAGCAGAGTTGCCAGATATCAAACAGTATGTACAATAGACTATGTAAGCCGATGCCTGTAAGTAACCAAAGGCAAGCACGTGGATATACTAATCAAATGGGTCACGCCGAATTATTTAATGCAGTATTAATTACCACCACCAGCTAAAACCATCCCACGATAACATTACCCTTTGCTGCTGGTGGCAACGCTGCAAAAACAGCAAGGTAGCACAAGAAAGCGGACAGGAAGGGGGGTTGAACGTACTCCTGCAATTTTTTTTCTTTCTTTCTGGATGGCACGACGCAGCCCAACACGCTGCTTCGACTGAACGGCTTTAAATCATATTACTAAGTGATTGAATTGAAGCGCAACACACAATAATAGTAATAACATTAGCAACACATTGATATGAGCAATGACCTTGCCACAAAGGATCACTAATAAAGTGTAATTCGGAGTGTGTCTGTGCGAGTGGGTCTGCGTGTGAAAGAAGAGGGAAGTGGAGAGTCGCTCATCATTCGACAATCAACATGATTAGAGTGACCTTAATTTTAAATGTAATATGAGCACGAACGAGAACTAATTTGCATGTGGCAATGGGGCTAACTAATGCGTTTATCGTCTATCGATCGACGATACATGCATTGCATTGTTGCATCCGATTATGTGGAGACCGCGCCAAACATTCAAGTGTTATCGTGTCTATGATTTCAAGCTGATTGTAGGTGTAGTTGCTGGATCGCATTAATAGCACTTGAAGAACAATTATTACGGCTGCGTTCGGCAACGTCACAACCGCTCAGCGCGACACACAATCTCTTTCTCTCTCAAGCGGTCACACACACATACAGCATCATCATCATCTTCATCGATGGTGAGAGTCGAGTGGTGAAACATAAGTTTAGCTATTTACTAATTCTACTTTAACAGGTCGGTTTAACTGAACACCCGATTAGGTACAAATTGCTGGCAATAATCTTAGCAAATGGTCGTAGTATTTTCTAATCAAGAAAATTTAGTTACTATTGCTATATCTTCACTCAAACGTACGATGTTGGAGGGGAGTAACGCATAGTGTTGTTTAGAGCAAATTTTTTTCAGTTATATTTTACTTTGTGCCAACAAAAATTTATCACCACCTCCGCCGCGTGCGCTCACACCAACGACCATAGCCACGCACTCACACACAGTTAAGAAGGCACACATATCTATGAGAGAAATATATATATATATGTGTGTGCGGCTGTATAAAGGTGCATAGCCCGTAGCACACAAACAACTTTTACACGCACGCTCTCACGCTCACTGCTCTTCTCTTTTGGCGCTCGCTCATCCAAGCAGCTGCCCCCGCCACCCGAGTAGGCGAACCAACCCAACATCCAACCAACCAACCAATCCACTCGCCGACTGACTGTCGACTGTGATGACGACGGCGGCGTCGACGGTGACGATGGCGCAAACGACTGACCGACAGTCGAGCCGACGAAACGACACGACCACGATACGACGACCAGTGGTGGCATGTATGTATGTATGTAGCAATTTGTATGTTTACTTGTAGTATCTCAGCAGGCGGGTAAGTTTGTTTCACACACACTGAGGCCGTCACTCTCGCTGCGTTCCGAGTTGTCGCCTCTGACTTTTCTATTGCTATTGCATCTGTTTCTTCTACTTTGGCGCCGCTGGCCAACCAACCTTTCAGTTCAAAAGTAAAAAACTAACTGAGCCGCTGCGATTGTTGTTATTTTTCGTAAATATCGATAAATCGATTGATAGATAGGCAGGGTTGTTGCTTACAGAACGGAACAGAGTTGGTTTGAGTTGTTTTTTTTTTTTATTTTGGACGTCGCTAAATTGCGTAGTCAGCTGCTAAATGAAATTTTTATTGAAAATATGTTACTTTAGAATAAAACTCAAGTAAACGATGGACCCACAAAATGTGTTAATCAATGTGAAGATTACATTTTTGTGTAACACATTCAGACACTGACCAAAGAACACATAGACTAGACATGTAGAGCAACGTTTTTCCACGCCGCAAAATCTGTGTGGCAGGTCCCAGCCAACTTCGTATTCGCTCGGCTTGGTATTGGCTGGCTCGGGTAATGAAAGATAGCACGACGAAATCAGTGCGCTCTAAGCACGCAAACGAAATGGTCATGCATGCACTTTGCGTTTTTTGTCTTACTCTCCCTCTCTCTCTCTAACTCTCTCTCTCTCTCTCTCTGTGGGCTCTCAAATCATGAAGCTCAGCAGCGCACAAAAATTGAAATTTCTTCACGACGGTCCCAGCTCTTTCCTTTTGAGTAAAGAGTATACCGAAATCTTAAAATCGTTTGCGACATTTATGCAAACAAATTGTTAGCGTTTCGATATATATTTATGGGAAGGGTATGAATGCGTTGAGGCGCATAAAGAATATGATCTCGCGACGGGCATGCACACACACACTTGTAGTCCCTTGCCACATGTATGAGCATTTGTGACCTGCGTGCGTTACTCTTGCTGCTTGTAGCAATTTTAAAGCCCAGCATTTGCATTTGGTCGGTCTTACGGACTGTCATAACCACTTTACACAGATGTACTATGTATGAACATACATATGTATGTACATAAGTACATTTATGTATTATTATTGCTAATCATGTTTATAAATGTGTTTATATCCGTAAATAATTATATATAATTAAAATTATTTTATACACATTTTCAACCGAAAAATTATCGTAAAACACTACTAACTTTATTAAATGCTATGCAATATATGAAATACATATGTCATATTACACTCAAGCTTTACTCATTATTGTCAAAAATTTCTAATTAAGTCATAATGGCCCATTTGATAGTCACCCTACGATTCAAATCATACAAAATTTACAAACTACTAAATCCAGAGACAATTAGCTTGCCATCCCATACAAGCATACACATACACAAATGTATGTATGCATGTGCTCACTTCACAAGGCAGACCAACGGTAAATTTTGGGCTTTACAATTTGCACAGGCTGTTGTGCACAGAAAGAATACATTTTCGCGACGAGCATGCACACACACATTTACATCCTTGCTACGTGTATGTGCTTTTGTGTGCGTGCGTCGCGAAACTCAATTCTTTCTCAGTATTTTCGTCTATCATCAGCCCAAAATTTACCGTTGGTCTGCCTTGTGAAGTGAGCACATGCATACATACATTTGTGTATGTGTATGCTTGTATGGGATGGCAAGCTAATTGTCTCTGGATTTAGTAGTTTGTAAATTTTGTATGATTTGAATCGTAGGGTGACTATCAAATGGGCCATTATGACTTAATTAGAAATTTTTGACAATAATGAGTAAAGCTTGAGTGTAATATGACATATGTATTTCATATATTGCATAGCATTTAATAAAGTTAGTAGTGTTTTACGATAATTTTTCGGTTGAAAATGTGTATAAAATAATTTTAATTATATATAATTATTTACGGATATAAACACATTTATAAACATGATTAGCAATAATAATACATAAATGTACTTATGTACATACATATGTATGTTCATACATAGTACATCTGTGTAAAGTGGTTATGACAGTCCGTAAGACCGACCAAATGCAAATGCTGGGCTTTAAAATTGCTACAAGCAGCAAGAGTAACGCACGCAGGTCACAAATGCTCATACATGTGGCAAGGGACTACAAGTGTGTGTGTGCATGCCCGTCGCGAGATCATATTCTTTATGCGCCTCAACGCATTCATACCCTTCCCATAAATATATATCGAAACGCTAACAATTTGTTTGCATAAATGTCGCAAACGATTTTAAGATTTCGGTATACTCTTTACTCAAAAGGAAAGAGCTGGGACCGTCGTGAAGAAATTTCAATTTTTGTGCGCTGCTGAGCTTCATGATTTGAGAGCCCACAGAGAGAGAGAGAGAGAGAGAGTTAGAGAGAGAGAGGGAGAGTAAGACAAAAAACGCAAAGTGCATGCATGACCATTTCGTTTGCGTGCTTAGAGCTAGAGCTGGGAAACCATCGATGCAACCATCGATTATATCGATGGACTTAAATTTTTATGATATATCGATGGACTTTTGTCGATATCGATATATCGCCGCTTGATTTGTTTCAAACACATGTAAATGGTGAAATTTTTTTCTGTATCAAAATAATATTTATTTTTTGTGTGCTTAATCTATTTTTTGGAAATTTAAAATAATAATAAATAAAATAAATAGTTGACAAGCATAGCATACGGACATTGTTAAACATTGGTAGTTCCTTTTCAACATGGACAAGTTTCAAGTATACCCTGTGGAGGGTACATTACGTTAAAAAAAAGTATTGAACGTATTTTTCACATTTTAGATAAAACCTGCAATGCCTCCACTACAATTGCATCTTCAAATGCATTGACTGAATCCAATGAGCCTTGCACGAAACGAAAAAAAAAAACACATCAGAAGTTTGGTCACATTTTGAGAAACTGATGAACATGCTTGCCAAATGCCTTCATTGCGGAAAAGAGTACCGCACGAGCGGCAACACTTCCAATATGATGGAACACTTAAGACGTGTACATCCCTTCAGAGACCCTGGTAAGAGACCACGTTGAAACAACTGGTCAATATCTTTCACGTAGCGAAACATACGTCCCCAGCTCGGCGAAAAAAGCATGTCTTGATAATTCACTGGCACTTTTATATTTTCTCTATATTTGTCTATATTCTTTATTATTATTCTGTAAATATGTACAAGGAAAAGTATGAAATTACAAGAGCTTTATTTACATTTATTTCTATTATGAAAAGTACGACTTTTATACAAATAACGTTTAAAATTTAAAAGGAAAAAATTTTCGATGGAACCATCGATATAATCGATTATTTTTTCCATCGATGGGAAAACCATCGATGGAGCCTTCCATCGATGGTTTCCCAGCTCTACTTAGAGCGCACTGATTTCGTCGTGCTATCTTTCATTACCCGAGCCAGCCAATACCAAGCCGAGCGAATACGAAGTTGGCTGGGACCTGCCACACAGATTTTGCGGCGTGGAAAAACGTTGCTCTACATGTCTAGTCTATGTGTTCTTTGGTCAGTGATTCAGAGCAGGCGGCAATCCAGTAAATTTTCATCGAACATGAAACAGGGTCGTTATTGCGCACAACATGTGTTATTTTTGTGTTGGCGCGCGAACTCGACAGACGATAATCAGTGTAAACACCGCGAATAAACAATTGTGTGTTTGGCGAGATAGATTTAAGTGCAATGCCAGAGAGTATTATTGCCGGAATACCGGTACATTTCCCCTTCGAGCCGTACGAGGTGCAACGCGCCTTTATGGAAAAAGTAATAATGTGCCTGCGCGATGGCACCAACGGCGTATTAGAGTCGCCGACCGGCACAGGTAAAACCTTAAGTTTGCTGTGCTCCTCGCTCGCCTGGATACGTACCCGGCAGTCCGAGCACCAGATAAACATGCAAAAGTTACAAATGGAGCAGCAACAGAGGCAAGCAACAGGAGGCTCTGCAACCGGGGCCATATCCGACTTGGCCTTGACCATGGGCAAGGCCAATAACTGGGGTGTGCCCAAGGTCATTTATGCCTCGCGCACCCACTCCCAGCTGACCCAGGCGATGCGGGAGCTGAAGCGTACCGCCTATGCCAGCATGCGATCCGTGGTGCTGGGCTCGCGAGATCAGCTCTGCATACATCCGGACGTGATGAAGGAACAGGGCAATTCGAACAAAGTGAACATGTGCAAGCTGAAGGTGCACGCAAAGACGTGCTCGTTCCAGCTGCGCGTCGAGTCCAAGAAGGATCATCCCGACTTTCGTGGACCTAGCATCATGGACATCGAAGATCTGGTCAAGGTAGGACAGCGGTTGAAAATGTGCCCGTACTATGCCTCCAAGGAGCTGGTCAGCAGTGCAGACATCACGTTCATGCCCTACAACTACCTGCTGGACCCGAAAGCCCGCAAGGCCAACAAGATTGAGCTAAGCAACACCATTGTGATCCTTGACGAGGCACATAACATTGAGAAGATTTGCGAGGAGTCCGCTTCGGTGCAAATACGCTCCTCCGACGTGGCCATGGCCATTGAGGATGTAACGCACATTATGAAAATCTTCACCAGCGCCGACTCACAGGACTCAGGCGGGCCCGAGGAGCCCAAAGATTTCACCCTTGACGACCTGACGCTGCTCAAGGAGATGTTGCTGGAGCTGGAGAAGGCCATCGATGGCGTCGTCGTCGAGAACCAAGTCGAAGGCACCACCTATCCAGCTGCCCATATCTACGAGCTGCTCGGCAAGGCAAATGTAAGTTATTTTGGTATAAGAAAAGCCAATCCTCATGCCCAAATCCCTTTTCAGTTCACCTATGGCAATTGCGCCACAATTGTCGCCCTGCTGGACAAGCTGGTGCAGTACCTCATGGTCGCTTCGCAGCACTCCATGCTGCGCAAGGGAGGCAGCTTCATGGTGCTCAGCGATCTGCTGAACATCGTGTTTGCCAACAAGGAGGACATCATGGCGAAGGTGCATCGCAGCTTCAAGGTCCATGTCCAGATCGAGGACACCAAGCAGACGAAGCCAGCGGGTAACAGCAACAGCAAGCAAACCGGCTGGCTGGGCAAGGGCAACAATGCGACCAGCACCGTCTCCAAGACGGCAAAGATTATCAATTTCTGGTGCTTCAATCCGGGTTTCGGCATGGAGCAGCTGCTCAATACCCAAGTGCGCAGTGTCATCCTAACCAGCGGCACATTGGCGCCGCTGAAGCCGCTCATTGCCGAGCTGGCCATACCGGTGGCCCAGCATCTAGAGAATCCGCACATAGTGGATCAGTCGCAGGTCTATGTGAAGATCATTGGCACTGGTCCAGATCGTGAGCAGCTCATATCCAACTATAAGAATCGGTAAGTATACGAAGCTATGCTGAACACGAACTGCTGATAAACTGAACCAAAAAAAAAAGTTGCATAACGCTGTCACAGGTTTTGCTTGTAATTCTTAAGTGGTTTTAGCTGGTGGCTAATGAAGCTTGAATCGTATGTGCTTCTAAATCACAGAGCCTAGGCCAATGAGTAATGCTATGATGCTAATGAGCTAGTTTATTAATGATTAGAGACTAATGAAAATACAGTCGACTCTCGTTATTTCGAAATTCAAGGGAATCCTATTTTGTCATAAGTTCGCTTGCATTTTAGCTATATATAATATTTGAAAATAGCCAGATTTGTAGCTAATAGCTGTTTGAAAATTTGTGTAGCAATCGGCCTTAAAAAGTAGCCGGATCTAGCTACAAAATAGCTGATTCGGCAACACTGGTCATAGCAATGATTTTTAGTTCGAATTACTGAGTGATAACTTTGAATTAATGAGAGGTTCGAAATAACGCAGGTTTGAAATAACAAGAGTCGACTGTAGCTAGGTATTCCGCTTTTAGCTCAGGCACTTTACAAACAGTGCTGCTATTCCGGAGCACAAACAGCTAGATCTAGCTAGAAAGGCGACCAAGAAATCTAAAATTATTGCAAGCTAGAGTTCTAGCTAACCGAAATTTCTGATTTTTTTCCGCTATCCCACTTGGGAACAGGGCAACACTTAGCCTTTTACCAGCCATATCTGGCCTTTTTCAACTGCCAGTTGCTAGAAAAATCGTAATCTAGCTGCGGGAAAGTTGACATTTCTTAAAATCAAATCAGCATTATTGAAAGTGCCTCCAAAGTACTTGAATATTATTGGCACAAACAATTCGTACACTGCCGAGGAGAAAATTGATTTTATTGTCAATTTTCACATAAGAAAGGTCTAGTCGAGACTGCTTGAGTACGAGATCCACTGAAGCCTTCAGGAAACTGATATTTCAATAATTCTTCGCGTCTTTCTTTCTTACACAAGAAATCACACATGCACACACACATACGCACGCATGGATAAAGACGCATTGGCTGCAGTGTGGCCCTACTTTTGGAACTTAATTGGTTAATAACTTTTCTTGTGGATGGACTTTTCTTTACGGACATTAAAAAAAATCAAGTCTCTAACTCTAATATCTTCTGAGATCGATGAGTTCATACATACGGACGGACGGGGTTAACTCGACTCAGGTTGTCGCCCTGATCAAGAATATATATACTTTTACACCCTGATTTCCCATTTTCAATGGGTTCAGGGTATAAAAACTGAATGGCTATATTTCTGGTTATTCTTAAACTTGATCTAGCCGTTTCTAGCAGGTTTGAAAGGCTAATTTAGCATTTTCTTGCCCGGAAAAATTGGCAGCACGACTTGGGATTAAGCCAAATCTGGCCGAAAATAAGATAAAATGGCAACACTGATTGGAACAATTGTGAAATAGTATCTAGCGGGAGTTATAGCTATTTTGAGTCAGGCATTGAATGGCTTATATGTTAGCATTAACGTACATATTGACAATATCTTAATATAGCATGTTTGAGGCCCACAGCTTTTGTCAATTTTTGTCTACTTTCACCTCAGCTCTCTGACGTTTTAAAAACGCAGATTGGAACGATTGTGAAATAGTGGCTAGCGGGAATTTCGTGTAGCTATACTGTGTCATTGAATGGCTTTTTTGTTAGCATTGACAAAACTATTGAACACGATTTAGCCCACGAAAAATGTCGAAAATAACTTACAAAGAAAAGCCGACAGATGCCTTGATTTGAGATTATTAATTTAATGAGTGATTAACAGTTGATGCATTTTATAGACGAAAATGCTATATGTAATATAAAATATCTATCATCAATACGAAACAAATTTTGTTTAGCTAGGAAGAGTTGATAGCACTTTAGCTAACGGATCTAAAGAATAAAGCTAAAAGTCTAAAGAATAAAGCTGAGATGCTAATGAAAATAGCTAGTGGGATAGTAAAAAGGTTAAGATCAATGAAATTAAATAAAAATTTATTTAAAGGAATCACAATTCTATTTTACTTTAGTTTCTTTAAAATAAATTGTAATTATTTTCATTGGCTTGCAAGAAATATATACTCCATATATTGTACTTATAGAAAACTAATATATCAGCTATACAGAGATCATTATAGAACTGTTGATTCGAAGAAGACTTCGTTTAGTATTATTCTCATATTAATAGTGCTGATAATATAAAGCCCATCCGTTGATGGCTTCAGTAGATTAACGGGTTGTCCAAAGAAAATGTACTCAAAATATCTTGCACCATTTTACCAACATTAGATCCCAGCTGTGAGATAAGATAAGCAAGAGTAACAGAAGCTAAACGAGCTCGTCGTATGCCAATACAAATGCAGTGTATATATATACATATATATGTATATATATATATATATATATTGATCAGCATGATAATGAGCAGTCATTAACAGATATTGTCATCCACTCATTCACAGCGACAATCCAAAGTACATCAGCTCGCTGGGCCAAACGATTCTGAATGTATCGCGAATCGTGCCGGATGGGCTATTGGTGTTCTTTCCATCGTATCCAATGTTGAATCAGTGCGTGGACGCTTGGCAGGCGAGCGGCTTGTGGGCGGACTTGTCCAGTCGCAAGCCCATATTCTTGGAGCCGCGCGGCAAGGATCAGTTTACCAGCACCATGGAGGAGTTCTACCAGGCGATACGCGACTCGAAGGGCGCCTGCTTCATGGCCGTGTGTCGGGGGAAGGTGTCCGAGGGCTTGGACTTTGCCGATCGCAATGGACGGGCTGTGATCATAACCGGGCTGCCATTTCCGCCCTTGAAGGATCCGAAGGTGATATTGAAGCGTCGCTATCTGGAAACAAATCGCACCAAGGAGAACCAACTGCTAAGCGGTCAGGAATGGTATAATCTGGATGCGACGCGTGCCGTCAATCAGGCGATTGGGCGAGTCATTCGCCACCGGCACGACTATGGTGCAATTCTGCTGTGTGATGCACGCTTCCAGGATGCCTCGCAGGTGCAGCAGCTGTCCAAGTGGATACGTGGCCACCTGGGCGCGCGACCGCAATCGTCGCCATTTGGACCCATTGTGCGCGAGCTGCGGCAATTCTTCAAGCATGCAGAGCAAACGGTTAGAGCTAACCAGAGTCAAAGAACTCTCTCTATCGATACTAACAAATGTCATTTTGCCGCCCACAGATGGTGCAGCCCGACGAGCGCGTCGTTGAGCCGCCGCTGCAGATCGTGTGCAAGGAGGAACAGCCGACGCTGACGCCCAGCTACAACAGCAACACCCAAATCAAGCGTGAGCCCGGCTCTGGAGTCAACAAATTTCAGCTGGCCAGCGAGCTGGCAGCGTAAGTCTTGAATATTGAGTTTTGCAGACCTATCTTAATTGCTGTTGTTCTTGTTGTTGCTTGCAGCAAAGCGGAAATGGCCAACTCCATTAAGAGCTGGACGCCAGCGGATTATGTCAATGCAGCCGGTTGCACCAATCATAGCCAAACAGCGCCCAATGCCATGGACTTCATGAGTCGACTCAACTCCAATGTGACGGTAGATTATGCCTTGCGACAAACCCAATTTATACATTGTCTAACTTTGCTTCACCCACACAGAGCATCGACTTCAATAACACCGATCTAGTTAAGATACACAAGCGCGAGCGTAGCTCACCGACAGCCAACGAATCGTTGACCAGTGGCAAGAAGCGCTACAAGCTGGTCAGCAGCACTGATATGGTCAAGACGGAGCCAGGCACCAGCAACAGCTGCGGCTACGGCAACACCAGCAGCAGCGGAAGCGACAGTAGATGTTGCTCTGCAAAGCCAGCCGAATATCCGCTTAAGGAGGCGCCTGAATCACGCGCAGATTTTCTGCGTGAGGTTTGTCCCCACAAAACTGCTAATCTCTAGTGAAATTCAATTTAACTCTTTGCTTTCTCTTTGCAGGTGCGCAGCGTCGTGGACAGCGATAAGTTTCGCAGTTTCGGCAAGGCGTTGCTGGCGTACAAAACTGGCGGCGACAACTGTTTCGAGGTGCTAATGGTGCTGCTTCTGGATGTGCTGGGTGCACCCAAGCTGCGATACCTGTTGCACGGCATGCGTCGCTATCTGAAGAACGAGCACAAGGAGGAGTTCGACATACGGCTGGCCAGCCTGCAGGCCAGCTAGTCCTAGCTCTTTTACCTTCCTATCTGACTTGACTGTTTTGCTTTTATACGTTTGTTGCATAGATTATATTATATATAAAACAAAAACACACTTGTACATGCACAATTCTCAGAGAATGTGTCTAATTTGTGGCATAAGCAGGCCTTAACTAGAATTTAGCTATAAATACAAAGTGAAATGAGAGAACAAGAAGCGCTCTCAAATATGACATAGAAGAATTCGAATTATCAAACTGTGCTCAAATATCAAATTACAGACTTGAACAACAGATTTTTTCTACGCATTTCTAATTTTATTGCGACTGACAGTTGTGAAATCTTGTGCGTCGATCTTTTTGTATATAATCGGTTAATTAATATAAAGTAACTTCTACTAGTAGACACTCAAGCGCCTCTGATCCAAATACTGTCATTATCTATTTTGGCATATACAGAAAATCCCACTAACAAGCAAATGCTTAAGCAAAATATCGCAAAGCTTAAAAGATACAAAATACATAAATCTAAGATTGGGTTTCTAAGAAACAAAATTTTTGTTTTATTATATAAGGCATGGATACTATATGGATTATTAAGGAACAAATATTTTACCACTGAAATTTAAAAGTATATCAATTAAAAATTTCAAAATAATAAATTTATAAAAGCCAAGAGGAGAACGAAAATGCTTTCAAAAATAAAATGAAAAGAAAATACTTTTAAAAGAGACAAACTAAACTATTTTAATATAAATATTAATCAAAAAATTACCAGAGATAACGAATAAAGAAGAAATTTGCTCAAGCTGCCTGGAAATTAGGGAATAATGCCTTCGAGTGACCAAAACGCTTACTAATTCAGATCTATTTTTGTATGCTCATTCACCAAAGTGAAATGGGTATATTGGGTTTCTCCATTGCCTGTCTTGTTGTCCGCCCCCCTGTCCCTATGACCGTCAACCATTTCGCCGCTATCAACGCTAGAGACTTGACATTGAATCTCTGGAATTAGAAAGATTCCTTTATCTTAGACATCAATTGATTGCACATAATATATATACCAAAATAATATATACCAATTGAGGATGTGGCAAATCGGAAAATGAACCTGGGCCTTGAATGGGTACTCTGCAGTCGGTAACGCCCATGCTTCAAAGTTTAAGTTCTCAGCATTAAATAAAATTAGTTCCATAAATCTTCCTTTGCATATAGAGACAAACACTTGGCTAACTTATCATAATTTCTTTAAGTTTTATTAAAAAAAAAAAAATAAAAACACTTAAACTAATTGCTTAAAATACATATCAAATTAAATGGATTTATTTATACGTAATTACTTGTAATTGTAAGTATTTTTCGTTTTTTTTTTTTTTTAATATTCATTTTTTTTGCGTGTTTCTTTTTTCAATTTGAATTTGTTTATGCACTTTTACTTTGTTTTGCTTTGCTTGTTACATCTTTACACTTAATTATTAGATTTTAATTCGATTTAAGTTACAATTGTTTGTTGTTGCTTAACGTTACGTTACATTACGTGACGTGACGATGCGTGCGACGATACGTTACATCTCCGCTCGTCTGGTGCTGCCCAATGATCTCTGCTGCCTGATGATGTATGCATGTATGTATGTATGTATAAATTTTTTAGTCTGTCTTCTTTTTGCTTAAAAACGGTTTAAGTATTGCTTTGATTCTTGATTTAAATATTTGGTTTGATTTGTTTAAGTGACGGAACGGGCGCTAGGCGCAGGCGTCCAGCTGACAGCCGCAATTGGCGCAAGAGCTGCGGCGTCCTTTACGTCATGCGCGAGGAGCCGACTAAACCGAACCAGCAGCCTCAGCCGATGCGCGCCGCCGCCGCCAGATGGCGTCTGTGTGTGCGGAGGGTGCCATCACTTGTGCAATTAATTTACTCGGTTATCGGTTTCTATTTTTTCCCTATTAGTATCGGTTATCGGCTAACATAATTTGCATATTGTTTATGTATCGTATGTTTGCGTGTAAATATGTACGTTTGGCTATGTATGTGCTTGAAGGATATGTGATGCATATTGTTGAAAACTAGTCTTATTAATTTTTGTATTTTAACTATTGCTAGAGCTGAGCTGGGGTTAGGATAAGGGGCAGGGGAGGGCGTGGAGCCACGCCAGATCGATCGAAAACGCCACTGAGTAGCTAGCTACATCTGTATTTCTATCTCTTTCTCTTCTTCTATCTCTCACTCTCACTCATTCGCTTTCTTTTTTCTCTCTTTATCTCGCTCACGCACGCCGCGTCTAACTAATTTCTATTTAGTGGGTATAAAGCGCGCCTTGACCGCCTGACCCATGGGCAGATGAAGGTGCTGCTGCTGCTGTTGCTGCTGCTGCTGTTGTTGTTGCTGTTGCTGCTGCTGTTGTTGCTGCTGCTGCTGCTGTTGCATATGCTGATTGATCTGCTGGTGTATGGAAAGGCCGCTGGCACTGCTGATGATGTGCTGGCTATGCAACGGCTCATTGATCTCTATTTTAATTGCCGTGGCTGCCAGTGAGGTCTTATTCTTGTTTTTGGGCGGTCTGCCACCTGCAAAAGAAAAATAAATTAATATTTTCGTATGCATTAAATATAGCTAAGTAAATTCATTTAAATTAATAGTGACGTTGTCAATTGGAGACCTAAACAGACATGCCCCGCATTTACAGGGTATTTAAATGTCGTCTGATTTACTACACTAAGTGCACTTACGCTGCCCTGTCGTGTGCTGCAGCGATAGGGGCTGTCCGATCATCGCCAGCGGCTGCTGGGGCGACTGCAGCGTGATCGTCTTCTTGGAGCGCTTCGGCGGCGGCAGCTCGTGATGCGAATGATTGGTGAGCAAGTGTTTCGATAGATGCTGGCGCACCGCAAAGGATTCGGCACAATTGGCCACCGGGCAGTTCAGGTAGCGACCCTCCACATGGCGTTGCACATGCTTCTTGAGCAACGACTCCTGGTTAAAGCTGCTGGGGCATATATCGCACTTGAACTTGAACTCGTCGTGCATCTTCAGATGCTGATCCAAATGCGACTGCTGCAGAAATTTCTCATCGCACTTGCTGCACTCATAGGGAAAGGCCAAGCCATGCGTCTTCATGTGCGTATGCAGCTGCGACTGCAGCTTGAAGTTCTTCTCCGGACACCGCGGACAATAGTAGCCGGTGACGCCGGCGTGCGCCTGCAGATGCTGGTTCAGTGAGGTGACCTGCGTGAACTTCTTGCTGCACACGTTGCAGCAGTACTGCTGCACTTTGTGATGCGACTTCATGTGATTGTTCAGATTGGTCACCTGCCAGGGTAAACGACCAAAGCAAATAGGTTAATGACTATGAATTATAGATTAGCCGGGCTACTCACCTGCGCAAAGCTGCGTCCACACTCCGGCTCATTGCACACAAAGGGACGCTCCCCGGTGTGGAGGCGTCGATGATTATTAAGATTTGTGATTTGAGTGAAGGTCTTGCCGCAGTCCACGCACTGATACGGCCGATCATTTGTGTGTATGCGTTCGTGATTGCGCAAATTTGCGGCTTGCGTGAAGCCTGCAGAGGTTGAGAGTGTGTGTGTGTGAGAGAGAGAGCGAGAGAGAGAAAGACAAAAAGACCGAGAAAGAGAGAAGATGCAGAGATTATATGTAGCTGTTCTTCAATCAATACTATATAGAAGTTAAATCAAGATATAATACAATATATATAACACTAAAATTAAAAAAAAAAAAAAAAAAAAACATTTTAGCCCGATTCCCACTTTCATTAAGATAGAACTTATTTTAAAGCTTATAACATTTTATTTATTTACATATTTATTTTAAAAAAGAACAACAACAAAATGTATGTGTGTAAATATTCTTATCGGCACAGTTTTAAATATAAAACAAAAATTTTAGGATTTATATGTATGTATGTATGTGTGTATATATGTATGTCTGTATGTATATACGTATATACATATTTTATACTGCATATGTATGTATGCATACATATTTATTATATAGTTGTCTGATCAATTTGGCTTCTATATCGAATGATCACCGTATGTTTTGACTTGAATAAAGCTATGCGCTCGGCTTGAACAGGTGAACTGGGTTGTTGTTGTTATTGTTGTTGTACTCACCTTTGTGGCAGTAGCTGCACACAAATTTGCGCTCAGCCGAATGATTGCGTATGTGCGTCATGAGCGAGGATTTCCGAGAGAAGGTTTTGTTGCACAGCGGGCATGAGCCCTCCTCGTTGAATATCAGATCCACCTGCGTCAAATGAGAGCGAGAGCGGAAGCGAGACGGTTAGTGTTGAATTTGGTGTTGAGAGCTTTGAAGCTCTGCTAATTGCAGTGTCACACTCACTCACGCACAGGGACACACACGCACACACAAGCACACATGTAGCCAGAGAGGCTGAACTAACTTACGCTCAACAAGCTGTCGGTCAAAATGGCAGCGAATTAAGTTCTATGCGCAAATTTCTTGCGACTTGAGAAGTATTTGTTAATTGCAAATGTATAAATTTTTTCTAAATTGTGTATTGCCTTTTTTTTTTTTTTTTGCGTGCCACGCACACCCACACAAAAGCGTCAACTGAAAATGAATTTTTTTTCGCTTTACACAGCGCACAAAAACGTCGTGCAGTCGACGTTGGCGTCGCAGTTGCTTCTGACGTTGCTGTCGTTGTCGTTGTTGTTGCTGCTGCTGCCGCTGCCGTCGTGAAAAGCAAAGCAAGAAAAAGGCAAGCAAACAGCGCAGATATTAATGAAAATAAAAAAAAAAAAAATAAAAAGAAAAAAAAAACAAAAAAAAAAATAAAAAGAAAAAAAAAACAAAACAAAATAAAAATAAAGGCAACACAAAAAGAAAAAAAAAAAAAAAAAAAAGAAACAGACAAGAGTCGGTGATGACGAAGTGTGCATACCCTGCATTCACACATTTGCTTCTTGAATACCAACAAAATGCCGAAATCAGCTGATTAGAAGACAGTTTATCAGAAACAACAGTAATGCATATCTACAAATATATGTTTACACAAATTAAATAACACAAAATTAATAACAATGTTCAGACAATAGATCTCCAGCACAATGTCGTCTATTGTCACTTGTTACGCCCGAATACGCAAACAGAAAATATGTAGGGCATTTTCTGTTGATGTTGTTGCTGCTGTTGCCAATATTCTCATTGCAGCGGTGTGAAAAAGAAAGGCAAGGCACAAGCAAGGCATAAAGAAGCAAGCAAGCAAAAGAAGAAGGAAACGAACTATGAATGTACATACATATGTATGTATGTACGTAAGTATATATATATATATATATATATATATATATATATATATATATATCAAAACATACATGGATGTGTATATATACATGTATACATACATATACAAGTATTCACTGCCAGTGTAATCTGCAGTGTAGGGGAAGAAAAGAAAAAAAAAAAAACAATAACAACATAGCAATGGACAAGTGCAACGCCAGGAATATTGCAGTTATTTTGTGAGTGTGTGTGCGTGCTTGTGCCGTTATTCAACACTGTTGCCACTGTGCAATTCTATTAGCGCGCGCTCTCTCCTGCACTCACTCTCGCTCATCTGTTTAAACTTACATCTTCAGAATCGTCCTGCGATTGTAGATTCTCGGAAGAACTTGATGATTGCAATTGTTGTTGTGGTTGTTGCTGCTGTTGTTGTTGCTGTTGTTGTTGCTGTTGTTGCTGCTGCTGTTGCTGCTGTTGTTGCTGTTGCTGTTGCTGCAGCTGCAGCACAGCAGCTACAGCGCTGCCGTTTGTCAGCTGTGCCGCCACCGTGTCGCTCTCGCTAGCTACTGTTGATGCGGCAGCAGCAGCGGCTACTGCAGCGGCCGCTACAGAAGCGGCTGCGCCGTCCTGCACTCGCACCGCTTGATGGAAGTTCGAATTGTTTGTCAACTGTTCTGAGCAGCGCACGCACGTGGGTATGCTATAGCCGGGCACTTGGAATAACTGTAATTAGAGCGAAGAGAAACAGAAATAAAGAAGAGATCATTAGAAATGAGACTCCAATTGGCGTGTTTGAAAAGCAAAAAAGAAAGTGTGTTGGTAAAAAAACAAAAAAGAAAAAATCTTAAAAAAATATGATACATAATAAAGCTTGATTTTTTTTTTGAGGCAGACTCCACTGCTTCCCCTCCATCGTCATCTCCTAATAATAACAACCAAGGAGCTCTCGCACTCAGATGTGCATACATACATACTACATACACACATACTATTACATATGTATTTATATATTATTATATACACACACACGTGCGCCCAGAAATGCCAGCACCAAACAATAATAACAACACATACATACATACACACATACATACACTGACGACAGCGTTGGTTTGTTGTTTTCATTTCATGTTTTTTTTCCGACTACAGCGTTGTTATTCTTTCGTTTTTGTTTTGTTTTGCTGTGAACGGCACAGTGGCGTCGTTGCACGGGGTATCACCAACGTGACGTCAGAAAGCTACGCTTACAGCAACAATTGTTGCTACCGATCATAAATTTGTATGTGTATGTATGCAAGCATTTCTGTGTAAATGTGCGCATATGCACATTGCTTTGTACCGCACCTTAAAGCTGGGCTTTGTCTGTAATGTGGACGAACATCTGCACCTGAACGACGAACTTGTACCCCTTGCAGCGTACGCCGCTGTAATCTTGGCGGAATTTTTGTCATTTTGTTTTATTTCATATTATTTCGTTTTGTGCTCTTGTTGAAAAGGAGTCGAATGAAAAGCTGCGCACAAACGAAATGTAAAAATATATATTTTTTTCAATATACATACATATGTACAAATATATGTATATATTTATATGTACAATTTTTTTTATATGTTTTGTTTTATTTAATTTTTATTTTATTTTCAAGTTGGCGGCTTCAGCAACTTTGGCTGAGTTGGCTAAAAATAAACGACCGCAATAGATGAGGGCAGAGCGGGCAGGGAGGTAACAAAGCACACGCACACATATGCTCTATATACAGGCATAGATACATTTAGGTATGTGAGTGTGTGTGTGTATGTGTTTGTATGCGTGTGCGCGAGCTAAACTTTTGCCTTTAGGGTCGCGCCGTGTTCTGCGCGCGCTTTTCAACCCCCACCCAATTGCCGACGATGGTGCAGCAGAAGCAGCACCAGCGCTAACAGCAACAAAATGAAGCGGCAGCGGCAGTGGCAGCACCAGTGCAAAATCCGCGCACAAATTCAATTTTTATCGTGTCGCCCCCCCCCCCCCCCCTACTGCACAAAACAAAAAGAGACAAAAAATCAATAGAAATAACAAACTACACACATATAAAAAGTGCGTTGCTTGTTGCGCCCGCTAACTAAATATACACACATGCATACGTATGCCTGTGCATGTGCATGTGTATGTGTGAATTTATTAGTTACGCTTTGAACTCTTTCTTGCACTTACCGTTGCTGTCTGAAAACACAGCCTACAAATGGTGTCCATGGCTCTGCTCCAGTTTGGCGGTAGGGGCAGGGGCAGGACAACGTGCTCGCTGCGTCTTGCGGTATTGTTATTGTTTCTTCTGCTGCTGATGCGGCGTCTGCTGCTGTTTCTGTTGTTTTTGTTTGACGAAGCGCATGTAGCGGCAAGGGGAGTGGGATCGGCTAACTTTACCGGTTAGCATTTACACGCATCCGAAAAGCTTTAATTACCTTGTGTTCTTTTTTTAACCGATGCAATAACAACACAGTGTAACACATATACACGCACACACACACACAAGTTAGCGCACGCACACAGAGACAGCGATCTGCGTTTGTTTAGTTCTTGTTCTTGCTGTTGTTTATGTTTGCCACTTGCACTCGCTTGCGATGTTTTTGTTGCTTAATTTCTATGCAGTTTTTTTCTCCTTTTTATTTTGGCGTAGGGTTAAAATTGCACTTTACTTTTTTTCTTTTTTTTTCATTTACCATTCACACGACGAAGGTTTTTCGTCCGTCGTCGTCGGTCGCGAGCGAACGAGCGTTTTTGGGGCCCCCGATGTTATTGTTTAGTTGTGTGTGTACGCTTGAGAAAAAAAAAAATGAAGCCAGTCGACACTATAGCTGCACTGCTTTGACACACTGCGCAACGCTATAGACAAACAAGCTGTCATCTCTGTTCACAGAACGAATAAAAAGATATTTCTAGTTAGCCAACACTGGATTCAAGTGTTGTACAATTTGAGCGCGGTATTTGAAACTTGAAACAAGTAAAATTTAATTAAACGAATATAGAAATAAAATCGCTAACAAACATACAATTTGGTGTTTAAATAGAAATAACGACAAATCAATTTAAATGCAATAAACGAACGACCAAAAGAACACATTAAATGCTAAAAATGCTAACGGAAACATAAAACGAGCTCGATTATCAATCCATATGGCTATTTCTTGTGGTGTAAGCGTTGTCCAACCAGTGGAAGCAATCTGTTCTTCATGGCTAAACTCCTCGCCCAACAAATTATTATTGCTACTAAAATCGGGAAGATCCATGCTGACTGCATTGGAAACCGACGCAGTAGCCGTCGAAGCAGCAGCACCCAAAGCACTTTCAACAAAGTTTACGTCCAGCCTGCGATTAGTGGTGCCGCTGCTGAGCATATCGAGACTGCCCTTGCGCTTGCGATCTGAATTCTGGTTCATCACTTGGCCCTCTGTTATAGTCGTGATTGGCAAATTGACAGTCAAATAGTTATTAAACGGCTGATTGCCTCCCAGCGAGCTGTTCTCCATTTGCCGCAAAATACCCGAAAAGGAGCGCGACCGGGCGTGACTGCGCCTACGCAGCAAATGCGGTGAGAGCGTCGACTTAAGAATATGTCGGCTATTGAGCTTCCGGACGGGTACGTTGCGTTTACGCCGCCAAATGGTATTGACAAAAGCAAATTCCAGCATGCTCCCGAATATGAAGATCGTGCACCCCAGAAACCAAACCTCCGACACTTTTATATAGCTAACCTTCGGCAAGGTTTTGCCTGTATGCCAACGCAAGAGTTCAAAAAATTGAAGATAATTAATAAATTATTAAATTACGTCACCTTGTGCCGAGGCCAGTGTTATGAATGTCAACATGGTACTGGTGCCCAGGGTAATGCGAGGTGGCGCCTGATCCGCTTGCAGCCAGAAAGATACCCACGAAATAGCCACAATCAGCATCGAGGGCAAAAAGTAGTCCATCAAGTAGAAGCCCACCACGCGCGTCAGGTGCACCGTGAAGCTCAGCGAGCTATAATTGCCGGCAAAAGCGCCGTGACGCAAGTCGCTCAAGTCTGCATTAATCACCGTCTCATTGGACCAGGAGCGCTGCAGGAGGAATTCGGTTAAGTGCAATGCCGGGTCGTATGTAATGGGCCGCCTTTGTTCCCAATGCAGCACCAGCTCTGATGTGTTATACATCCAGCTTTCTAGGACTGTGGAGCAGTACTGCTCATCGAATGGAAATTTCTTGAGATTTAGCCAGCAATAGAGTGTGGCCTTGATGCGCGACGAGACAATGACAGTTCCATCCGGCGATATGGATGTCAATATATCCTTCTCCTTGGTGCCTATTATAATTGTATAGAACTTTATTATCCTAAAAAAAATTAGTAAGCAGAGATTGAATGACTTGCCCAAAATACTGGAGTCACGCTCGTTGGCCAGAAATATGTGTGGCAGCCAGATGTTGTCGCGCAACTGCTGCTCCCCCAAAATGGGCTGTAAGCGTTTGGGTGCCACGTGGCGGAAATTTAGACGGGGATCCAAGTAGCGCATTTGCAGCAACGCAAATATTTTGAACTGCAAATCGTGTGCCTCCAAATTCTGCACAAAATAGATATAAGCGCGCATATACACATCCACCGGCAGACGTGCCCCATCTTCTGTGTAAGTAACGGGACGCTCCAGGCGATCATAACGACAGCCATGTGTTAGGCGATCGAGCAACTGCGTCTGCGATAAGTTGTCACCATTTGCCAGCGATGGGCAGTCGTCGTCGATGGCGCTTAGAGCGAGGCGCATACAGTTGAACAATATGGAAATAATAATTGACAAATACATGGCGACAATCCACTGAATACAACAATTTCGAATAAAATGAGTTGGCAAAAAGTTGCCTCAATAACGGTTAACACTAGTGGTGCGAACAGCTCTTTGATTTGCAGAAAATAGCGCCAAAGCTTATCGATAGCTGAGCAACGCTGTGCCGATAATGTTGGTCGTTACAGCCGTGGTGTAAAAACAGAACTATGTGCAAATGCTCGCTAGATGGCGTTCCCGAGAGTAGGTATTCACTAGATGGTGCCGAAAGCAAGCGCGTCGATAGATGGCGTCTCTCAAATTTATTTTGTGGGCGCGCAATAAATTTTGAACTTGTTTTATTATATTTTATTCGTTGTCAAGTAGAATATAATGCTTATCGAACTAGACATATTATATTATGATATCCTGGTATGTATGTAAAAACCTTTGATGAATTTTATCTGAATAAATTGTACATTGTTGCTCTGTAAATAAAAAAAAAAAAAAAAAAATTATTGCAAGAAAATCCGCCATGAATAAAGAAATATTTAATTCGTTGGTATCCTGCTTTAAGCTTTCATTATGCACTTTACAACTTGTCAACCGTCGGAAGAAATATGGCCAGAGCATAGAAATGTTTTTTTGCATTGTTTGCTCAACTAAGCTCCATCCCCCTCACCGCCACACCCCACCCTCTTCATGAAATGCCCTAACCCTTAACGCCCCACCCCCAACTGTTGGTTGGTTTTCTTTTTCACTCTGCTTGTCATTGGCTGCTGCGCGTTGTCATTGGTAAGAAAGCAAGTTGAGCTTATTGCCAAGAAAGTGCCCAAACCCCAACCGAATCCCTCCGCCCATCGGGCCTGCCAATCGTCGAGTGCTGCATGAATTATGAGCGTCTGCCAAGATTTATGAATACCCTCCCCCACCCCCAAAGAAAAAAAATGATAAAAATGAAGTTAGAGTGTTGTAGTCGGTCGCAATCGACTGTCTGATGCTCGTTCACATTAGTGCCACGAGTCACTTGAATAGCAGATACCCTGTTTTTTACTGCTGCTCAGGGAGTATTGCATAGTCAAGAAAAAAAGCTAAGAAAAAATAGTTGTTTTTTTTTTTTTTTCTGTCTTTTAGATACATGCATATAAGTCTTATTTTTCTTGCATAATATTTTCAATTGTCTGTGACATGACTAGCAGATACCCTGTCTCTTACTGCTGTTTAAGGATTATTGGTTTGAACTTATTGTCTTTCTTCTTATACAATACCTTCAAGATTTTGTTATATGACTGGCAAAAAAAAAGCTGATGAATATGTTGTATATAACATATTTATGAGAATATATTACATTGCTCAACAAAAGAGTTTCTGTCGAAGAGCTGGAAAAAGTTACCTGTTTATAGCTAGGATATATACGAGTGCATAGAGCCCACATATCAAGAGGAAACCAAATGCATTAAACGAGCCAATATGCCCCTTTCGCTTACTGTAAAAAAATAAAACCTTTCACAAAGACCAAAGCTTCCACTCCCACTCCCACCTTCCCTCCGCCCTCTCCCACTGCCGCTGATGCAAACAAAAACCCTAAGCGAAAGCCGAAATCTGTCAGCTGTTAAGTTGCGTTGTAAATTTCCCGCAATTAGGTTGAATTTCAATTTCCCTTAATGCTGGAGGCTGGGATTGGGATTGGGACTGTGACGAGGATGGGGGCTGGGGCTGTGGCTGGGGCTGGGACTGGGTATAGCCAGCAGTCAGCTACTTATTTTGATTGCGATTATGCCACAATGATGCGATCTGCCACCGCCCCCAATTTGTGAGTTTGCTCGTAAATCAAACAAGTCGATTATTTGTTACATTTTTTCACAGTTTTCTTTTTTGTTGCATCGCTATTTATCGACGCTTTTGTTTGGGCCGCAAGCTGTACGCGAATCTGAACACTTTATGCATCACAGATGCTCTGTTCGTTCAGCACGTGAGGCATATTCGTTTTGCTTGGCATTACGAGTATATTCGCGTCTGACCACGCCCACGACCACAGGTTGAAAGGCTTTTCCACCTGGTAGTAGTGTCTTAAGAAAGAGAGAGAGAATAATGCTTAGCTAGTGTATAGAAAAGGACATCTCTGTAGCCATCGGTTATGTAAAGGATATATGGGCTATGTGTTATCGAAATATCGATATATGCAGGTGGCAGCTGGCAGTGAGTGGTGTAGTCTACTGAAAGTGAAGTCATGTAAGCAGATCCGAGAAATGTGCTTTATCTATCCTATATCCATACTCTATCTAATATCTAGATCTTTAGTTCTCGTAATCAGTATCCTTTTGCATTATATATGTATGTACATATGTTCACGCTTATAAGTATAAACTAGGGATTGCATATTTACTCCCGTGAATAGACCAATTTTGAATATCTTTCTTCTGACCACCCAAATTATATTTCATATATTAGAACTAGATATCTGGATTGCGATCGATCGCTTTGATTCGATTAAGAAGTTGTATCTAGTACATGGGCTAGTTCAAAATTCATTTACCATACATACATAAGTATATGTATATACATACATATGTATATGTGTGCATACAAAAGTGTGGAATGATTGCAATGGCTTCTGTGCGCAGGACTCTGGGTATACCCTAGTCAGGTATACCCTACCCCTCCCGCTCATAGCACTCTTATTTGATCTTGGGATTTTTTCTTTTGAGATTTTCTTTGAAATATTAGAATACTAAATACTGTATATAGTTCAAAAGTTATCCTCAATATTCCTGTTTCTATTTTGTACTTTAAAATTTGCATGTAAATTTTCTAAAATTATCTCATAAGACCTATAATTCTGATGTTCGTTTCATTTAAATAATCTAATACTCTTCCTTTGGATTTGCCCATAAGCGTCGGAATATTCTGCTCTATAGAAATCCTGGTATTGAATATTGTTTCATATGGATTTTTAGGGCGGATACTCCCTGAAAGATTGCAATAATCTGTTTCATTGTACCTTAATAATATGATATATGTGGCAAGATGATATCTTATACTTTCTTGTCAATAAGACTTTTAAATATATAGAGTATATATTCTGCTGTTCGCATTATAGGTAATAAGAAATATTAAAAAGTTTGTAGGGTATTATTCAGTCGTTTATATCCGATTGCTGTGCTCCTAGTTGTGCTCATATATATTTCGATTTTTCTATTCTTTTTTCAACTTTTTATTTTGGTTTTGGTGTGTGTGTGTGTGTGATTTTTTTTGTCTTTTTTTCCGTCTCTGATTGGCTGGCAGTGCAGTTTTTCTGCCTCAACGCTCTTTGCGGTTGCGCATGGGGGGCGTTTGGGGGCGGGGCTGTGTGTGGTGCAGCCAACTCATGCAAATTCATACATTTCAATTTTCCAAAATGAAAACATCAGCAGCAACAACAACAACAACAACTAGGAAACAAAGATTGTATACAAGACAGACATATAAATATGTTGAGTATATATTATATATGAGACAGACATACCCTACGAATGACAAGTGGCAGAACAGATATATATCTATATAAGACATGCAATACAACGATATAATCTTAGACATGTGATATATCATATCTATTTTCATATCATATCTGATAACACATGAATGATAAATAATATATATGTAATACTTTTTAAATTATATTTATTATATATATTTATAAATGGTTGAAGTTAGACTAAAGTTTCAGTTTCTTTAGCCATGCTCGATTTTATTATTAAAAGTAATACAAATATTTTTCGAATACTTACCCGAATATATATAAGTTACAAATACTTGTTATAACATTTTTTACATAATTAGAATCATATATAGAAAGAAAAATATAGACCCATAAAGAGGGAAAGAGATCAAAAAGAAAAGGAGTGGGAGCACTGATAAAGAGTGAAAAATATATCTGCCTCTGCCTCTTTCTTTATCAATTCTCTGTATCTCTCTTTTCATTTCTCTCTATCGTTTGACTTATGTGTCTTTTAGCTGTCTCTATCCCTCTTCATCTCTTTTCTATACCCCTCTTTCTCTTCCCCTCTCTCGATTTCTCTTTATCTGTTTTATGTCTTTCTCTCCTTTTCGCTTACCGTTCATGTCTCATTTTCTCTCTCACTCGCTCTCTATCCCTCTTTCTACTCACTGTGTCTCTATTACTCTCTCTATATGTGTCCCTCTCTGTGTTTTCCTTCCTCTTTCTTTATTTTTTTTCACTTCTCGCGTTGCTCTGGGATCATATAGAAATATCCCATATATCTCATATGCTTGGACTCACTCAGGTGTAGTTTTTTCTACTTCCAAAGCTGAATGGGCCTAGACTTGACCATCCCATTAGGCACTGTAATGAGAGTTTCGCAAATTATAATTGAGAACTATCTTTCTATAGGCTATGCCTATCGTGAACTTCTCTTCCTCTGTGTCAATTCACCCCCAAGCTAGCTTTATTCTATATGGAGTCTATAGAGTCTAGGCAGAGGTCATGCCAAATTGCATTCATTATTTTACAGGGTATTTTCGAGCAGGTTCAATGGATTGACAATGCCAAAGCTCAGAAACGGATACGGAAGCGGGGCAGTCCAGTTGTCCGGTTGTCCAGTCGGTCAGTCGTATAGGCGTCCACTGCCACGCCCAGTCGTCGAAAAAGGAGGCGAATATCGTGCATGTTCATTAAGCGCTAACGAAATCAATGAATGGTGTAAAAATTAATATCCTGTGCATAGCAAACAGAAAAAAAAAGAAAATGAAAATGAAAATCGAAAAAAAATGAGAGAAGGAGAAAAATCGCGGGCAATTCTTATGCCAAGTGCAGCTCCAACAGGCATGGCGGGTGGTTGGGGCTTGTCAAGGGGCCTGAGCGGGAGGGTGAGGGAGGGTGGGGGGTGTGGCAGGAGGAGGGGGCAGCCGGCAGCCGGCAGCAGTTTTAATTTACACAAAGCGTAGTCAGGCGTGTAATGCGACAAGGCTGCTCGATGGGGCGGAAGAGGGCGGGGCGGAGGCGCAGTCTTGTTGCCACGAACTGAAGTCGGGCGGGGGATGGGGGATGGGGGCGTGGCTGACTGCACGACAATTCGCGACGACAAGGACGACATTTAAAAAATGCCTTGAGGCAGGCGACGACGACGACGGCGTCAAATGATTTATGAAATTGCTTTTGCCGCTGCATACTTCAAGGAAGGAAGAGACACAAAGAGAGAGAGAGAGAGAGAGAGAGAGAGAGAGAGAGAGAGAGAGGCAGAGAGAGAGAGGCAGAGAGGGAGAAAGTGTGTGGCTGGAGGGGGATAAACCGCAAAGGGAGACGCCTGATGGAGCCGCAACTGTTGTCAATTAAGCAACAACAGAGAAATACAATCAACCAGAAACTTCATCAAAGTCGAAATATGCAAATTTTATTTCACTTTCGCTCTGCTTGCAATGGAGCTGGGGAAGGACTACAGCGGGGAAAGTAGTTAAAAGCGCATAAAAAATGTATGTAAAATGTGATATTACATTGTTGGTCTCTCTATGCGATTCTCATAGATTCAGATGGCATGAAGGTGGCATGGGAAAAGCGGATTGGAGTGAGACTGAGAGAGATGGGTAGATGGGTAGTTAGAGTCCAAGTTAGTTAGAGAAGAAGTAGACAGGGAGAGAAAGCAAGAGAGACGGAGACGGAAAGAGATATATAGAGTGAAAGAGAGAGGGGGAGAAAAATAGATAACGAAATACAGAGAAGAAAATAGAGATATAGAGAAAGAAACTGAGAGAGAAAGAAAGAACTATAGTACATCGCTAAATATACATGGAGGGAGATAGAGAGTAGAAGTAAAGTGAGAGAGAAAGAGAGAAATAGGGAGAGGAAGCGAGCAATATAGAGAAAGAAGCTGAGATGGTGAGGGAATGAAATAGTGAAAGAGGGAAGGAGAGAGAAATAGACAAAGAAATAGAAAGAGAAAAAGAGAGATATATAGCGGGATAGCGAAAGACCTACATAGATATAGAGTGAAAGATAAATATACATGGAAAGAGAGAGGAAGAGAGATAGAGACTGGGCGTAAGGTGAGAGTGGGAGAATGAAGGGAAGGAATCGATGCTGAGAGGGACGGGGAAATAAAAAGATAAGGGAAAGAGAGAAAGAGGACAAGAGAAATAAAGAGAGAAATGCGGGGTCAAAATGCGAGAGAAAAAGATAGTAAGAGATAGGATTTAAGAAAGGAAAACAAATAAGTATATACCTACATACGAATATACATAGTATATACAGGTCTCTCTCTCTGTCTTTCTCTCTGTCTCTCTCTCTCTCTCTCTCTCTATAGAGAATAGTAGAGAAAAAGAGAGGCAGATAATCTAGTGCCTACATAAAGAGATAGGCAGAGGGAAGCAAGGAAACGAGAAGGAGAGAGGGAAAGAGCAACTCGAAAGAAGATAGCCAATGAAAGCGCTAGGAAGGAACAAACTGAGATTTGTATGTGAAGTCAGAGAAATGAAACGCATGAGATTCGAACATATTCAGTATACATGTATATATATTTGGAACTATCAATTATTATGCGCATCGGCTCGGACAACGTGAGATTGGGAGGAGCTAGTCGATCTGGGTGACGGACGCCTCATCGTTGCTGGAGCAGCGGCTGCTCTCGCCGTCCGTGCGGTACTTGATGGAGTCGATGATCTCGACGTCGATGTCCCGCTCGTGCTGCTGGCTGTTGGTCTCCAGCAGGGCGCCGGCCATGTCGCTGGAGCCTCGGCCGAGGGAATCGTCGTCGCAGAGGTCCGTGGCACAGGCCGAGGCCGACTCGGACTTGGTGTCCAGGTCGCCGCCCACGGCAGCCGCGGCCGCAAACTGGCTGTAGAGCCGCGGCAGGTGCTGCAGCATGTAGCTGGCCCCAGACTTGGACAGGTTGGCGGCAGCGGCGGCAGCTGCTGCTGCTGCGGCTGCCGCTGCTGCCGGCTGATTCTCCTTGCTCTCGCCGAGATCGTAGTACTTGGCGTAGTGCTCGAATTTGCCCAGTGGACCCACGCCCGGGCAGCTGGTGGTGCTGCTGCTGCCGCCGCCTGCACCGCCCCCTGCTCCGCCACCAATGGCGGACAAGTTGATGGCATCGTTCTGCGCTGACTTGGGTATGGGCACAGTGAAGGCGGAGCCATGGCGCTGCTTGCTCAGCAAATTGCTGTTGCTGTTGCTGTTGCTGCTGGCCAGGCCGCCGCCAGCTGTGGCTGCATCCTCGGCTGCCAGCAGAGCGCCGCTGTTGCTGTTCGAGAGCGGCGACAGGTTCTCCTTCTTGCGGTCATAAATGTGGCCGGAGACGCGCAGATCGATGAAGAAGTGCAGCGGGTCGATGCCGTAGGGCGCATAGAGCGGCGGATACCAGACGGGCGGCGGCGGCGGCAGCACCAGATCCTGTGGCGGCAGCGATGCTGCCGGCGTTGCGTTCTCCTCCAGCGCGCTGTCCACGGCGCCGCCCAGAGCGGCCTTTGTTAGCGGCTTCGTCTCCAGCTTGCTGTAGCCGTACGGCGTGGCTGTGGGCGTCGGTGTCAGTGTGGGCGTGGCCGATGTCTTGTTGGTCAGCTCGAGCGGCTTCTCAGCGGTTGCGCTAGCAGCAGTTGCTGCGGTGTTAGCAAGCTGCTGCTGCTGCTGTTGTTGCTGCTGCTGATGATGTTGGAGATGTTGCTGCTGCTGTTGCTGATGTTGCTGCTGCTGCTGCTGCTGTTGCTGTTGCTGCTTCTCCTCGGCGTCGCGCCGCTCGCGCAGCTGCTCGTAGTAAGGTCTGTGCGACCAGGAGCGTTTGCGTGAGCGTCGCACCAACGCCGCCTGCTGCTGTTGCTGCTGCTGCTGTTGCTGCTGGTGTTGCTGCTGCTGCTGCTGTTGCTGCTGCAGCTGCAATACACGCGCGGTCTCATTGTTGCGCGTCTGCACCAGCGAGCGCAGCATATCGCTGAAGAAATAGTTGTTCGGGCCAACGGGCGCCGAGTACAAATATGGGGGCGTGGCAGCCATCAAGCGGCTGACGTAGTCCTGATTGCGCAGCTCGTGAATGTTGCTCTTGCGCGGCGCCAATGGTTGCTGCTGCGGCTGCTGCTGTTGCTGCTGCAGTGACTGGGCTGCTGCTGCTACTGCTGCCTGCTGTGCCGTTGTGGGCGTGGCTGTTGCTGTGCTGTTGCTGCCGGGACTGCTAGCATTGTTGTTGTTGTTGTTGCTGGTATTATTATTAGTGTTGTTGCTGTTGCTGCTGTTGTTGCTGCTGCTGCTGTTGCTGCTGTTGGCATTGCTGCCGCTGCCGCTGCCATTGCCATCCTTCATATTTTCAATGCTGCAAGCAAACAAAAAAAAAAAAAAAAATCCAAAAAGGCGATTAGGTGTGAGTGGAACAGTCGGGCATAGCCGAGCGCAAAATACTCTATGCATCTATGCATCAAATGATGATAGCTTAGACTACATTTTTTTATCCAAGAATGAAGTTTACTTAGTCAGGAATGAATTGCTGTTGCAGCTGGGCGAATGATATATAATATTAACAAGTAAGAAGGCTCCAGTCGAGACTGCTCGACTAGGAGATACCCTGAACCCTCCAAGCTGATATTCTAATCATTCTGGACTTCTTTTATGCACACATACATACACATATAAGCACACACTATGTCTCCAGGTCTAAAAGTGCTCAAATTAGGCTGAAAAAACAATGTCAATGTTTCGATTATTTTCGATAAAAAAGTTATCGGATGAGTTCTCGAAAAAATATGATAAACCTTTACTGCCTATGGTATACACGAGTATGCATGCCAAATTTCAGCTCTCTATCTCTTATATCTTCTGAGATCCTTTTGCTCAGACAGACGGACAGACAGGGCTATATCGACTCAGCTCGTCGTCCTGATCAAGAATATACTTTATGGGGTCTGCGATGATTCCTTCTGCCTGTTACATACTTTTCACAAAACCATTATACCCTGATTTCCCATTTTCAATGGGTTCAGGAAAAAATGATCTTAAAGGCTCATAAACTTCATGAGTTAAATATCCTATCATGATGCGCAATGTTTGTATATGTGTGTGCGTAGTCATATGTATGTGCCTGGATCTAGAGACTCTGGAGCTTCTACAAATACATATATGTTCATATCAATGGAATATTAATATGGATGCCAACTATTTCTATTAGGACTGGCTGAGATTCTCTGGCTGAATCTTAAGTTTGAATCGCATTAAAAGAGATTAAGCTTTGTATTAAGAATCACATATAATAAATAAAGCTTTTGTCAATTTTAAATTTAACGTTCATCAATCTAAGTTTCTCTTCGGCAATCGAGAACTTTTGGCTATTGAAGAATAGTAATATTAATATAAAAGTAAAGAATCGCTAAGTATAAATTATCATAGAGTTTTCGTTATTAATTTTTAGCTAGAGCTGGATTAAGCTGCCCCTAAAGATAGCAGTAAACTTATTAATATAATATAACAACTTTTACAAAAAAAAACTTTATCGGCTTCATTTAGTAGATCTTAAGTCAACGTCAAATCTCAATTGCCTTCAACTTAAAGGCTTTATGACGTTTGCTGAGAATTTCTTGGATTCGTACTCCCTCTACATCAGCAAGTATTTAATATAATTGAAAAAGATGTTTGCTCGTAGCATTTGCATCGTCTTAAGCTGTTTTCAAGTTTCGTCCAGTCTCTCTCCCTCTCTCCCCCCCCCCCCCCCCTCTCACTCTCTTTGTCTCTGCTGTTGACTTTTGAATAAGACGTTGTTCAAGATTTATGTCCATATTTGCATTGTCTTCGTTAACGTCTTCACTGCGTCGACTGTGTCCTGTGGCACGCCCATCTGCTGCAACAGCCACTCAGCCCCCTCCCCCCACCACGACCTCGGCCACAGTTGTGTACCTTTTATTGCGGCTTGCAGTTGAGTCGGGGCTGCTCTTCATTTTCCATTTAATGGCAATTAAAAATGATTTCCCATTCGGCCAACTGTGAGCGTCTGTGTGTGCCTAGGAAAAGCCGTTTGAAAAACAACGAATTAAAGGACAACTCGGATTCTAGATCTAGTTCCAGTTGGACTCGTGTCTCCTTTAATATACTAGGGTCATTATACTCTGACAGCTTCCTTTTTGTCTTTATCCTTTCAATCATATTTTCGTTTTCAAAATAATATTTAAAATTTCATTTAGCAATAACATCAACATTAACATTAACATTTACAGTTAACAGCCGTTTACTGTCCCTATTTGACGGATCCCTCTGACAGACCTATATCTTGTGACATTGGAAGCGCCAGTCCAGCTAATCTTTACCATGCAAAAGTGTACGCCACACGAGCGCTCCAAGGCTACAATAATCTTACATTATTATTCAGCTCCAATGATATAACTGTTTATGTTCAACCTAAACACTTTTTCCTTTATTGACAAAAATATTGATATACAGTGGACCCTCGGTTGATGAACATTCCAAATAATGCCAAAAATTTCTATTTGGGGCTCACACTACTTCGTTGTTTTATACAGACAGAAATTATGCATACATTAAATGTTTACAAATTTGTTCTTGGTCGTCATGCGAAATAATGTTCGATAAGCGAAGTTTATGTTCCCCAAAAAATGTGTTCGGTATGCGAAATGTTCGTTATCCGAGACGTTTTTAAGCCAAGGATCCACTTATAAATTTCTGTTAAAATATCATTTACATTTTTATACCCTGAACCCATTTTCAATGGGAAATCAGGGTATAATGGTTTTGTGAAAAGTATGTAACGGGCAGAAGGAGGCGTGGCAAACCCCACAAAGTATATATATTTTTGATCAGGGCGACGAGCTGAGTTGATTTGGCCCTGTCCGTCTGTCCGTCTTTCCGTATGAGTGCGTCGATCTCAGAAGTTATAAGAGCTAGAGAGCTGAAATTTGGCATGCATACTCGTGTATACCATACGCAGTACGAGTTTGCTTTATTTTTTCGATAAATCATACGATAACTTCTTTTATCGAGAATGGTCGAAAATTTGATTTTGGTTGATTTTGATTTGGTTTTTGACCTGGAGTCTTCAAATTTGCTTTGTATATAAAGTTAATCGATACAAAGATTTTGTAATTTACAGATTTTGAATAACACGCCCCCTTCGCCCCCAATTTGTAAAAAACGCATTTTAAGTACTAGAGACTTGTGCTTTGGAATGTACACACATATTCACCATATGATTGCGCTCTAAAAGTCATTAGGATCATATGTCGACAAAACAAATTATTCAACAAATAAATTCTCATTTTATTGCCCACACTGCAGTGCAGCCGCTGCTTACTGCGCAGTTAGCAGAGAGCAGGCTTATAAGTGCAAGTGTATGTATGTGTGCATAAAAGAAGTGCAGAATGATTAGAATATCAGCTTGGAGGGTTCAGGGTATCTCCTAGTCGAGCAGTCTCGACTGGAGCCTTCTTACTTGTCTTAAATGTTAAAGTCCCATTAACTTCCCTTTTAAATATAATTACAGGAACACATGTTAAAATATCGTGAACATTTTTATTTATGTTAAGATCATATCAACATTTCTGTTTATGTAAACGGTGTGCTAGCATTCCTGTCTCCCAAGTTACCAGAAAACTGCCTTATTTCTTTGAATATGCAATATAAACAGCATCAATTTCCCATATATGTATGTTTCACATATCTCTTGATTTTCAATTCTTCTCTGTTGATTTTTCAAGTCCCATTAACAGCATCAATTTCACAGCCGCTTAACAGTTGAGCTCAATTGTTCTACAGCTGGAGCAAATCTCACTAATCTGCTATGATGCACATATGTGCTGATATTCTGTGTGAAATAGAAGCCCCACACATGCACACCCAGACACGCACACAGGTAGAGTGTGAGATTCATAGAGAGAGAGACAGATATATAACTCTCTCTCTCTCTCTCTCTCTTTCTCTTTAGACTGTGGATTACAGCATTTGCTGCACGTGTTTTCTGTGGCGCACTTTTACCAATTTGCATAGAAAAACAAGCGGCATAAAAACACTTCAATACACACGCACACACACACACACATACATATGCACACCCACTTGCGCTTAGTCTGTTAATAAGCTTACACGACGCGCCAAATTCCAGAAAATTAAATGTTTCAATGGTTGTCACACACACACACACAGAGACAGTCGCACCCCAACTTGCCACACACACACACACACACACACACACACACACATACACACAGAGAGGAAAACAAACTCAATTGTTTTGTTCGCCTGCCAAACTGTTGAGGCACTTGTCGCACCGCGCCTGTTGATGTGCCAGCCACACGCTTGCCTCTGCCTGTATCCTGTTCTTGTCAATTCTAAGCCCCCCACCCACCCCCCATCCCCCTTGCCATTCCCACCCCCAATCACATCCACTCATCGTGTTGCTCTTTCATTTTCGCATCAGAAAACAACAAAAAAAAGGAGCAAAAGTTTTGTTGCTGCTGTCGCGTCTGTTGCTTTGCCAACTCGTTGTTGTTGTTGTTGTTGTTGCTGCTGTCGCTTCCTCTTTCTTTTAATAAAACATTTTTTATTGTTTTTTCATTTGGCTGTAAAAATATATAAAAGTTTTCAACTGTCGCTTGGCGATTTGCATTTTTTTGGCAGCGCTGCCGAAGGCGCCGCATTTCGGACCAAGTTGAAATTAGATTATGCTAATTAAGGCGTGGGTGGCCACGCCCCACATCCCACTCCTTCCCAACTCCCCTACTCCTTCCGCTGAAGCACTGATTGATGCGGCAGAGCTTTAATTGGCCGCGTCTCGCCCTGCTGCTGCTGCTGCTGCCTCTGTTCCTGCCTCTGTCACTGCTGCTGCTGCTGCTGGCCGAGCAGCATTTTAATATTCAATCAGCAGCTGGCGGCAACTTTTTTATGGCCACGTCAACAAACTTGGCCAAGCGAGCGCGCCAGTTAAGTCTGCAGCTGAGATTAATGCCCAGCTGGCAAAAGTGCAACAGCAGCAGGAGCCGCAGGAGCAGCAGGAGCAGCAGCAGCATCTTTGAGTTCTGTTTGTGTTGCGGCAAACAAAAATAAAACTTTTGCATAGTTGCGTAGCCACAATTAAAGCGAGCAGCAACTGTTGCTGTTGTTGCTGTTGCTGCTGCTGCTCGACGCCAACAACTATTGCTGCTGCCGCTTGTTGTTGCTGCTGCCGTTGTGCTAACAGCTGCTGCTGGATTACTCTTGGAGAATCATTTTAATAGGCGGCTGAGAAACTAGTTCCATAAGGCGGAACTGATCCTATTTGTAAAAATATAGAACATAGAATATAGAATGTAGCATATAGAATATGAATATAGAATATGAATAAAGAATATGAATATAGAATATAGAATATAGAATATGAATATAGAATATAGAATATAGAATATAGAATATAGAATATAGAATATGGAATATAGAATATAGAATATAGAATATAGAATATAGAATATAGAATATAGAATATAGAATATAGAATATAGAATATAGAATATTAGAATATAGAATATAGAATATAGAATATAGAATATAGAATATAGAATATAGAATATAGAATATAGAATATAGAATATAGAATATAGAATATAGAATATGAATATAGGAATATTAAATATAGATATAGGAATATAGAATCTTAAATAGGATTATAGAACATTAAATATAGATATAGATAGAAGGAATACAGAATATAGGAATAGAAGACTATAGATAATTGTAAAGAATATATGGCTTATTAAAATATAATTATATATATATTATAATTATCGCCTTATACAATTTGAGTAAATCAAAAATCTTGGCATATACTTGAATTTAAAGTTATCACTCTGCTTTCCTCTCTCTCTCTCTCACTGTCTCTCTCCTCTCTCTCTTTCTCTCTCACTCTCTCTTTTTCTCTGCCTCACACACACAATCTTTTGCAGTTTTCACAGTTTTTGATTGATATATGCCTAAATATCGTCTACCTTGGACATAAATCAAACCAACCCCCTTTGGTGGCAACCCTCAATGAACTGCGCTTCAGCTGGGCTCACACACACACACACACACACACAGGCACACAGGCACACAGACATGCACCCACTTAAACATCACTTGAGGGAAGAAACCTTGATAACATAATTACGAGCATATCAAACATGGCTTAGCTAACCATAGCTGGTTCTCTGAGCGATGCCAGTTGGGTTGAGAGGTCAAGGCAGACCACGGGGGTTGCGTCTGAGTGCAGCGCTGCTTGAATTCAGCTCAGGGCGCTAATAACCCAGAGCCCAACTTCTACAAAATGAAACTTGTCGAGTGGCGAATCTCTCTAAGCATCAAGCTGAAAAGGTCATATTCAATCAGCTCGAAGCTTTGATGGATCACATGATAATCTATATATAAATATGGGTGTGATCTAGATGGAAATACAACCACATAGTCGAGTTTTATTAATGGAAAGATCGTTCTTTATGCTGTACAGATCAAAGAGACGCGCTAATAAGCTCAAATGATTTAGTTTTACAGTGGACCCTCGGTTAACGAACACAATTCGTTCCAGCATCTTGATCGTTCGAGGGTCCAATGTAATATTCTAGAAATGTAGGATTTTAGAAAGAGGACCTAAGTATCCAAAACTATCGAAATTACGGGGTATCTATAGATATGCCAAGTGCCCAAAGAGGCGTAGAATTGTTTCTGTATCATCGACAGGAAGTCAATAGCTACTCAATTATTGAATTCTAAACTTCTGAAATTTCAGAGGATATATAGTTATATATTACTTATATATTGCATATATAGCTTTGATCCTCAGTTGTCAATACGAATATATTCAATATATCAAGCCTAAGATACTGGATATATGTAGTGTATTACGACCTGTCCCGCCTTTAATGGGTATATGTATAAAATTGTAAATTATATTCAAATTTTCAAATGTCTATGGATGGACAGCAAGACGGATATTGCACAGAAAAAATATAATAAATTATATACATAAGCAGCGTTGCCGTTTTGGCTTATTTTCAGCCAGATCAGACTTATTCGCCAGAGCGGAAAAAATTGTAAGTCGGAAAAGCTTATTTTATTTAAAATTTTTTTTTTACTTTCTCTATTTTACCTAAAGTTTGCAAAAGTCTTTTCAAATCACGATTCAGCTTATTTTGGCCGCCTTTTCAGCTAAATCTAGCGTTATACTCTATATATATGAGTTGATAGAGGGTTTTTTGCATTCAAATTGAAAATATAGAGCATAAACTGATTTATTTATTGTAGATTAGAATTATTGTCAGATTAAAACTAACCTAAAAATTAAGCACGGGCAACTGGGGCCTACGGCTTCCCATATGAAATAGAAATATACATGGTTAAAGTGTGAGCTTCAGTTGGGACCTATTGGGTTCCACTTTGAACTGATTTAATCAACTCACCCTAAGCGCCCATAAAGCTGATCAAATAACTGCATTTCAAATTGTCTAACTGAATTGAGAAATTCATTCGGCTGGGGCCCAAAATGGGGCGTTTATAATTAAGTTTGCAGTGCTGTTGGCGTGTTTCAACTTTTGCACAGAGCGCTTGCCCCTGTCCGTTTGCTGTCCACACACACGCACACACTGTCCTTGTTGTTGTAGCTGTTGTTGCTGTTGTCGTTTGGTGTAAATGTTACAACGTTTGACTGCGAATTAAAATAATGTGCCACTTGTGGCTCCTGTGGCATGTGTGCGAGTGTGTCGCAGGACCTTAAGGACATGCCTCGCCTCTTTTTCATAGACGGGGTGGGTAGCTCTGCCCGGCACACACACACGCACGCACACCCACGCAATTTGTTGGCATTGGGCAGGTCCTGGCCATGGCCATGTGAGCCAACACATCGTTATCCTAATCGAATATGATTTGAACCCTTTTTTGCGACCAACCACAACGAAAGGATGTCTGTCTATGTGTCTGCCCGTGTGTGTGTGTGTGTGCGTGTGTGTATTCATTGCAATCCCTGTTGCTTGACTGCATTTCATGCATTGTCACGAATTATGCCCAAATAATCTTCGCATTGAGCACGTATTGTTCTCAAAGTTTGGATCGGATTTTGGCTAAGGCCCTTCGAGTTTTCGCTCTCGACAGGATTCGAGTTTGATTGGACAAGCAACTGTTAGCTAAGCTCCTAGAGTCGTCCTCCTGCTCACTAATTTGGCATTAACAGCTCTGCAATGGATAACTTGATATGAATGGATATGCATATAGGAATAGGATTAGGAGTTTGAATTGCTCCAATAGAAATCCTATAATAAAATCCTATGATAAGCTCAAAAGATATTTTCAACAGAGAAATGACTAAATTTGCATACAGAAAACCCTACTTTTCCAAGCGACTGCAGCTGAGGAGGTATATTTACGTATACAAGGTATATCTACCTTAAAAAGTAATCATGCTTCAATTAGTGTAGAGGACATACTCATCCTCTTCTCTTTTAACTCAATTAGATATACTGAAAGTTAATAATGTAGGTTAAGTAATATAAGTAAGAGGGGAACACCCTATATAAAAACCCACATGAAGATGTATATGTAAATATTATAATAATATATAGTATGTACATTCATATAATCATCCATTCTGACGCTCTGAAATAATAAGCAAAACCTATTCAACGGAAGACTCCCACAGAGTTTAAGGTATTTCCCAGTCGAGCACCGTTAAGAAGTCTTGCCCTAATCATTTCCTGACATTTGCTAATCATGAGCAGATTCTAGATTTCCAATGGCTTTCGACGTGCTCCATCAGATAACAAATCTGAAACTAGAAGCTAGAATAGCACGTCAGATGATTTGGTAAAACACAAAGATTTTGGTTATATCAAGTAATACTCCATGCTAGCGTAGAGACTAACACTCGTTAATTCCATACAATTAGTATAGTAGCCCCCAGTTTATCTGTACTTTACAGAATCTCAAATTATATGTCAAAGTGATGGAGATTTTTTTTACTATTTTGCATTTTAAGATTGGAATAACGGGCAATACGAAATCTCTAGTTTTCTGTGATGTGTAAGTGTAATACGTTCCCAAATGTATAGCCTACTTTTTTGGTTGGTAAATTCAGCTTTATCTGGCCTTTAGGAGTTGCAAGCTTCGAGGCATGAATGATGAGTTTAAGATATTTATATAAATAAGTCTTTACGATTGTCAGTTGCTATTAGATATGCCTCATTTGGTAGCTAAAAATATAATAATAATATTTAGATAAATATAAAATATTTCACAAATAATCTGTGTTTGTTCTTCTCTACTCAAAGACTCAAGCTAAGAGCTCGCCCGACGTTTATGGCCAAGATCAAGCAATTGCTAACTCAATCTTTCTAACGGACTCATCCATTATAAAAGTTATTTAAAACGATATTATATAAATGGATATATGTATATAAAGTTACATAAATGTAATATGAATACCTGTATTTATAAAAAAAAAGGATATAAAATAATAGTTTAACTGGATACGTGTAATTTCAAAAATACGAAATATAATTTTTTAAATACACTATACACATATGTGCATATTTTATATATATGTATTCACTATATATTATCATTTTGAGTATTGGGTAGATCCTTTATGAAAGATCTTCAAATCAGCTGACTAAATTATATATATGTATGAAAAATAAATAAAAATCATAAATTATATATAGCATATTTACAAGAAGTATCCATTTGAAATATAATTTTAGCTAAATTTTGCAGAATAGGTACTTATTTAATGTATTCTGTATTATATGGGAATATATGCTCTCATTGGCTGCGATTATAGTTTCGATAAATATGAAAAAAAATGTATATTTTTTTTTATTAATAATGTAATTATAAATATTTTAATAGCATTATTATAAATATTATAGATAAACTATATGCATTATATTTAAATATTTGCATACAATATTATACCAGATCTTGATGTTTATATCATGAACTATTAGCAAATTTTAAATAATTATTTATTATGAATTGTGTATGTGTTATTTGATATATTTATTTGATATACATATAAGGTATAACCCATTTTATATAGATTCTTGATTCAGTTCGACGCAAGAATAATTATTCATTTAATTACTGTTTGCAGTTAAGAACTATTCTGTAGTATTATGGCGAATTCTCGTACACTCGCATATATATCAATCGACAGACAGATCCATAGATAGTCAGATGCTGTTTGATATGTTTGATTTATAAACTATATCTTGATATTCTCACCGCTTGATCTTCGATTGCGCAAGCTTTTTATTTGTCTATAACTCACATTCACTGAACAATAAAAAAACATATATAAGTTTATTTATTATATATAATACTTGGAAAAAAATGATGTTTATTTATATATCGTATTATTATACTAAATAGTTTATTCGCGATTGTTAAGCCGACTGGGTTAAGTGTGTTGGGCGAGTTTGGTGCGCTGAACTGCCGTCGATGACAGTTAAAAATCAAATGAAATGATGGCAACCGCATGCTGCAGGCCGCACGCCGCATGCGGCAAGCATTGAGCGTGCCAGACGTTGCACGAATCCGAATCGCCTGCCACAGCAACAGCAACAGCAACAGCCACAGCCACCGAGTCCTAGTCCTAGGCCGAGCCCGAATCCGAGTCCGAGTCCAAGCGCCGAGCGCCGTGCGTCGAGCGCTGATTCCGAGCATTCGGCACGGTTTTAAAATTATGAATTTTGTTCAAAATGAAACGAGCCGTAAGCAGAGCCGCATTCAGCTTTTGTACATCTTCTTCTTCTTCAGTGTTTTGTTGCTGCTGTTTTGGGTGGGTGCTGCTGCTGTTGCTGCTGCTTGTTGGTGGTGCGCGGCAGCAGCAGCAGAAGCAACAGCAACAGCAAAGTGTTAAGCCACAACGAGCAGCAATCGAGCCACCCTTGTCGCTGGCTTTTCTATGGCAATGCAGCTGAGGCGAAAGAACTTTGCGAATAATCTCTTGGAGAATGGCTTAGTTGGCTGATCAGTGCGGCCGCACTGTTGCCGCACTTCATGCGACGTTGTCGCATTTCCTGAGAGCTGTAACTCTTCATATATAACTCACCTGCGAATTGATTTATTTCTACATAGATTCAGACTCTTGATCTTCGCATCTGAAACTAAAGAAGTTCCATTATATATATTGCATATTGAGACGATTTATTCTTAAAATGGGAATTCTACGAGACAGTTTGTTTTTCAAGACCGTTACTTTAAGGGAAAGTATTTAAATCTTAACTTTTAAAAAATGTATTTATAAAAATCTATATAAATTTCATTTATATACTTGATTTAAAATCTTTCAAATCCTCCTCTTCCCTCCTCAGAGCTCTGGGTAGAGCAATATGTAGTATGGATCTTTGTGGATTCAGTTGTGATTCACTTCATGCCGTATGCCTAAGTGTTTATACTTTGAATCAGGGATATGAACTCGGATATATGTTTGACCGATTCTACTCCATATGCCCTTCAGTTTATTTATTCGTTTTTATTTCTACCCGTCTTGACCTATCCGTTCATTCAACCGCCCACCTGTCCGCCCGTTCGACTTTCCTTCCGCTCTTCTGGCCCTTCTTCCGCTCATTCGTCTATCCTTTCGCCCGCTTTTTAATCTAAGCTGAAACTAATTTTACTTTTATAATCTGGTAAACTTATTATTATTATATGAGATGCACAAGATAAGATATTCATGGCGAATGCTGAGTGACCCTTAGCTGTTAAATAATCTCAAAATAAATAGATCTTACAATATGTTTCGAAATATGTGGGCGTACAATATCATAGAAGTGTTCATTGCTGTTACAATTAAAACTATGGAAACTCCTAGCTGATAGATCAGTGCGACATACATAAATAGTCCCTCACTCTCTTTCTCTTTCTCTGTCTTTCTCTCCCTCTCACTCTATCTTCTTCTCTGTTTCTGTCTGTCTGTCTCTCTCTCTCTCTATTTCTTACTATCGCCCTCTAACTTGCTCTCCTTCTGACTCACTCTCGCTCTCTCACCGTCTCTCTCACTCTCCCTTTCTTTATCACTCTGTCTGTCTCCCTGTCTCGCTCCCTATCTCTCTCTCTCTCTCTCTCTCTCTCTCTCTCTCTCTCTCTCTCTCTCTCTCTGTCTCATTCGGGCAGTTGATGTATTCTAATATTCGTAAATATAAACTCGATGTACTCCAATCAAATCTATCTCATCTATTCAGCTAGTTCTGCTATGTAACATATAACCTAGATTTAATTTATCTATTAGAGGCTAGAATAAATATAAAGCTAGCTTAAAATTTCGCCTTGATCGCCTACACATACATATGTATATATATGTATCTATGGCTCATCTTCATTATCGTCTGTATGCCCCATATTCATAGTGAACGTTGCTAAATTTCAGATGCCGCTCATTTAGCAGGCCTGCAACGTTGCCAGACTTCATTACGACTTGAATTACGTGAGTGGCGCTGCTCGTGCCTGGCGGCCAGTTAACAGCGAGAACAAAAGACGTTGCTGAATGTGGAATACGGCAAAGGGACATGGAACTGGAAGTGGATGTGGAAGTGGATGTGGAAATGGATATGGAGATGCAAATGGAAATGAGAATGGAAATGGAAATGGGCAACGTGTTGCTAAAACGACGGGCCAACAATTGTGCGGCCGAGCCATAAGCTTATAATTTCTATTACAATAAAGGCCTTCGGATGCGAGCATGTAGAGCAGCGCTTTACTTTTTTTGCTTTCCTTTTTTTTTTTGCTTGTTATACCCACACATACCCTATAAGCGGAGGGTGCATCTAAAGGGGTATGACAAATCTGTAATACTGAGAAATCTTCCGCTACTTTACTAATCTACTAATTTGCTAGTCGGTTTTAATACAACTTTGATAGTATTTGTTCACCTGATATGCTGTTATATTGTTTACTTTACTGTACAACTGTGCTACTTTGCTACTTTGCTAGAGAGCTACAGTCCTACTGCCCTACTTTAACACCATGCTACTAAGCTTTTTACTACTACATGTATTACTATGCTACTTTACCAATATTTTACTTTGCTACTGTGCTACAATGCTACTATGCTAAAATTTAACTGTGCTACAATGCAACTAAGCTACAATTTAACTGTGCTACAATGCAACTGTGCTACATACTATCTAACTATGCTACAATGCAACTGTGCTACAATCTAACTGTACTACAATTTTACAATGACACTGTGCTGCAATCTAACTGTGCTACAATGCAACTGTGCTACAATGCAACTGTTCTACAATACAAGTGTACTATAATGCAACAGTGCCACAATACAACTGTACTACTTAGTTGTTATTTTACGAAACAGCTATTTTACTTTGATACTGTGATTCTTGCTTTCTTCTTTGTCTTTCTTTCTTTCTTTGCTTTCTTTGATATTCTTCTTTGCTACAATATTAGATTGTCACTCTGCTACTATGCTTATATGTTACTGTACTACTGTACCATTGTTCTCCTATATAACTTACTATCATGATACTACAAATCTCCAATACTACTTTGCTACTTTCCTACACCAATATTTTAGAGAAACTGTACTACTTTACTACTGTACTACTTTGCTATTTCCCTACATTAGTTATTGTTATGCTGTCGTACCTGGTTATTATTTGCTACTGTACTATTTTGTTACTATGCAACTGTACTACATTGTTACTGTGCTACTACTTTACTGGTTCTCCAGTAGTAATTTACTATAGTACCAGACTGAGTAATATCACAATGATATGCACTACAGCATAGTAGCAACTGAGTGTACAATGTTGAAAAATAAATATAGTATATAAATATCAATCAGTTAAATTTTTTATAAGGTATCTATTAGCTCTACACTCTCTGATTGCTCTATTTGAAAATTTGATATTAATATTTGATATGGTATTAAACAAAAATATGATTTTTATAAAGATTGATTCATTTTAGAATCGTTTCAATTTCATGTTTCGTGTATATTTGCCTTTAATTTGTAGGGCATATCGTACCATCATATGATATAGTGCTCTTATTTATAGGTGCTTATATGTATATATATTTATAAATATTTACATATATTGAAGCTGTTGCTATTGATTTTTATACTAAAATAAATGAATTATTTGTATTGTAAGTGCATTTTCTTTTGATTTTCAGTTGTGGTTTACAGGGCATCAGCTAGTCGGTCAGTCTTATTGGACCATTTATGATTGTTTATTTACAATAAATCATTATTTACGATTTTCTTCAGCTATAGTTTACAGGGCATCTGTTAGTCGCAACGCATTGAGTTCCAACATTTCAGTTTCATTATTTTTAATATTTTATTCTTATTTTTATTATTTTTTGCATTTTAATGAATATGCAAAGCGGCAGCGTTAACGTTGACTGCTGCTGCCTGTTTGCGACTTCATTAGCGACACCCCCTCCCCCCTCCCCCACCACTTAACAATGCAGCCGCTGCTCCTCCTCCTCCTGCTGTTGCTGCTGCTGCTCCTGCTGCTCCTGCTGCTCCTGCTGCTGGTGTTGCCAAGCAATTGCAACGTGTGTGCCATTCGCATCCGCATCCATGATGTTTCCGTTTACGTGTTTTATTTTTTTCGACGTACGGGTTGCTTTTCTTCTCTTTTCTGCTCCCTTCCCGCTGCGCTTCTCCTCTCTTCACAGCTTCTGCATTTTGTGTTTTATTCTTTTGCACTTGTTTGGAAATAAATACCATGTTAGCTGTTGCCGTTTGTCAGTCGCCCGTTGGGTGCGTTGTTAGAGATACGTGGCATTTCTCTTCTCTTCTCTCCATACCTTTCACACCCACACTCCCACACACACACACACATAGTTGGCCGTCTGCGCTGCACATCAAACGTCACGGCTGTAGCGACAGGAGCCAACGCAGCGCATCAGCTCGGAAGGAAGCTGTTCCCTGTGAGGCACCATTGTCTACTTGCCACTCCGCACCCGCCTCCGCCTCCGCCTCCGCCTCCATCTCCCCCCGGCACTCAACCCGCCCACTACCCCACCCACCTGCCTATTCCTTCGCACAAAGGCTGTGAATGTTTACACTTTGGATTTGGTGCTGGTCGTCGCATTTTTTCCCTTCTGTTTTTTTTTTTTTATACCCTGAACCCATTGAAAATGGGAAATCAGGGTATAATGGTTTTGTGAAAAAGTATGTAACGGGCAGAAGGAGGCGTGGCAGACCCCACAAAGTATATATATTCTTGATCAGCGCGACCAGCTGAGTCGATATAGCCCTGTCCGTCTGTCCGTCCGTCCGTCCGTCCGTCCGTCCGTCCGTATGAGTGCGTCGATCTCAGAAGTTATAAGAGCTAGAGAGCTGAAATTTGGCATGCATACTCATGAGTACCATACGCAGTACGAGTTTGTTTTATTTTTTCGATAAATTGTCCGATAACTTTTTTATCGAGAATAATCGAAAAATTGATTTTGTTTTTTCAGCCTAATTTGAACATTTTTAGACCTGGAGTCTTCAAATTTGCGTTGTATATAAAGTTAATCGATACAAAGATTTTGTAATTTACAGATTTTGGATACCACGCCCCCTTCTCCACCAATTTGTAAAAAACGCATTTCAAGTACTAGAGACTTGGTCTTTGGAATGTACACACATATTTACTATATGATTACACTCTAAAAGTTTCATTAAGATCATATGTTTACAAAAGAAATTATTCGACAAATAAATTCTCATAATATTGCCCACACCGCAGCGCAGCCCAAGCGCAGTCGCTGCTTACTGCGCAGTTAGCAGAGCGCAGGCTTATGCGTGCGTGTGGATGCATCTGTATGTATGTGTGTTCATAAAAGAAGTGCAGAATGATTAGAATATCAGCTTGGAGGGTTCAGGGTATCTCCTAGTCGAGCAGTCTCGACTGGAGCTTTCTTACTTGTTTTTTCATTTTTTTATGAAATTTGTTTGGCTTGCTCTGATTTTAAATGTGTTTGCTGTTAACGGTTGTTATGGCAATGCCTTGGGAGTGTGGGGCAAGCGCCGTGTAGCAGCGGCTGTTGCCACTTGCGGGTGGAACGGGAGTGGGCGTGGGTGTGGGTGTGGGTGTGGGACTGGGACTGACGCTGCCCCACTGGAGCATCTAACTGTCTAAGCGGCATCCATTTCAACTGCAGCGGCACATTGCTTAAATGCACACCACTCACATTTTCCCAATGCCACGTTGCCGCATTGCACAGCACTTAAATCTGTGCCTTAGATATTTACCTATGCTACGTTGCCCCACTTCACATGGCATTTCAATATTAGCGAGCTTCATAGTATGTAAATCGTTTCCCATGCTACGTTGCCAAATTTCAGACAGATTGTCTATTTTGCTACGTTGCCAAACAAACTATAGATATAGATTCTACGTTCTCAAATTTCAGACATACTGGATAGGTTGCTTATGCTACATTGCCAACAAATTCAGACATACATATATGTATATAAATATATATATAAATTAGGAAAACTTGATATTACTAAATGCTGCGCTGCCAAATTTCAGTTCAAGTATCTGATTTCTAAAGCATTGTTGCCAAACTTCAAAATATCATTTTATTTTGCTTTTGTTCTTTTTTATAAGACTTTGATAATTATAAATCTCTACATATATTTGATACGTTGCCAAACTTCACATTTATATGTTCTAATTGCTACGTTGCCGAACTTCATAGGTAAATGTTTTCGAACTTCATAACATATATTATATACTAATGATATGTTAAACATCAGACAATCTATATTTATCTGTTTGCAACGTTGTCAAACTTCTCAGCAGTAAGATATCAAAAAAGTCCATTATTTGCGAGCTCTGCCTGAATCTAAGTTGATTAAATCAAATCAGAATATATGTAAAGCACTCTAAACTTTTAGGCATCGCTACCATCGTACTACCAACTCTATCAATAGTTTATCTGGTTTAACTCTCACACAAAACATAATTTAAAACTTGTTTAATTTATGACTTTGTAATTAGAATGTTTCTCCGATTTGATGGGTTGCATAGAATTGCCATGTTGCCAAATTTCCTAGAACTTAACACAAATGAGACGTTGTCAAACTTCATCTAATCCCATCGTTCCAGATAGTCCTCTCACTTCATTGTCTTTAGTGGATAAATCTCTGCTGGATTTCGACTAGATTTGTTGTGCCAAATCAACTCACTCCACTCCACTCCACCCCACCCCACTCCGACCGCCAGGTGCTGGGTATCACCTGCACACGTGATTGTCGCCTGCACACGTACTATTTGTATAACAGTCTATAGACGCGCAATCTGCGAATAGTTGCAGAGCTTGCGAACGTCTCCACACACACACGCACACACACACACATGGCATACAATTTGTGCCACTTAAGTGTTGCGCATCCATTTCCGCTTAGGCAGCGGACGACCCAAACTCAGCCGACCCAACAGCACAGTCCCAGAGCAATCCACAGCAGCCTCTCACCCTCCTCCTCCCCCTCCCCCGCCCCCATCCTCCTTTCACACGCAACTCGAACCGCAATTCAACTAACTCAACCACAGACACAACCGCAGCCACATTATCCTTTGCCTTTATTTTTTTCAATTTTCACTCGAGCGTTGATTGAAATGTTCAACGAGCAACACACACACGCGCACACACACACACACACACTTACAATGAGATGAGAATGAGAATTGAGGACATGCAGCAGCCGGCAGCAGTCAGCGCGAAGAAGCTTGCCAGCCAGAAAGAGATAGAAGACACCCACAATCGGCTGGCCATGGCAGGGGTAGGGGGCAAGGAAGGTGGGTGGGTGGCTGCGCTTGGGTGGATTGGGCTGGATTTGTTTGGTCGGTTGGGTGGTTGCTTCTGCTGTTGCTCTGTCGGAGCTTATTTGTTTGTTTGCATATAAATTGCAATGTGCCGCCCGTCGCCTGTCGCCTGTCGCTTCAATTTTTTTTTTAGATTTTCAACTTTGTTTCTTGGCTTTTTGCTAAATGCTTTTACCAACAACAACAACAACCACAACCACCACCACCACCACCACCACCACCACTTGCACCTTCAGTCAGCCCGTCCGTCCGTCCGTCAGTCAGCCCATCATTCATCAAGTCGAATCAAGGCTGAGGCTCGCGTTTTACATTTGATTTTCGGCTCGGCAAACACATTTTTTCTCTCTTTCCTTTCCATTCCGGCTGGGCTAATGAATTAGTTTGTGGCTCTTGCCCCACGCAGCCCCGCGCTCCTTCATCAGTCCGAGTGAATTTTAATTATTCTAATGAAACATTCCGAAATTGATAGCATCAATGAAATAAGTTTTGGTCATTATATTTACTTATATATATATACAGATATGTGAATGCTTATGTTAAGGCAACAGATGGAACAAGCTGGGAGACTCAAATCAATCTAAGGCTATCCATATTACATATGCCTGCTTAGCAGCCCCATTCCCCCATGATGACAAATAAAGGGTATACAAACAGTTGGAAACTCAAGGAACTTCATTACACATCCATGCTTAAAATTAGCTCGACTCATAACAGGTATACCATATAATCGCCCAATAGATTCACATTTCATGGAACAGATCTGCTTTATATATAGTATAGTAAACCGTAATAGCAAATTGAAATTCGCATGTAACTCATTTATTGGAATCTTTTCTTGTTTCATCTGGAATCGAAGCCATGCAGGAAAACAAATTAACTATCAGCTACTAGGAGCGTACATGGGATACAGAAGATAAAATGAAAAATGTTAATATATATATATAAGAATAATGTCTAATCCTGCTGGGTGCGCCGTGTCGGGTCGGGTTGGAGAGGTTGGCTGCAGGACACCTTCAGTTAATACCATAATTAAGCTGCGTTGAGTTTGAGCGCAAAGTCCAGATTCATTTTGACCGCCGGCTTGCGCACAACAATCGCTCCATTGGAGCGCTGCTCTATCTCCAGCTTCTGGCTGATGCCCTTGGCGGTGATGGTGGCGTCTATTGGCACATAGCCCAGTCCAGCGATGATGATGCGCTCAATCCAGGCATCCGACTTGTACAGAGGCTTGGTAATGAAGCGATTGGTCAGCTGGTTGTTGGCAAACTCGTAGTTCACGTAGATGCTTTCGCCGTTGCGGTACGCATACGATTTCTCATCGTCCAGGAAGAGCGTGCCAGCGGCCTTGCCCTGGCGATCCAGGCAGATAACCAAGGTATACGGATCGTTCAGCATCAGCTTGGAAGAGCGACGCTGACGCTCCTTCTTGGGCACAATGCTGCCGCCGCGCTGGAAAACGGGTATCTGTCAAAGAAGAGATGGGCTTTAGTGGGTGGGACAGCAGAGGGAAAAGCAAATGACCCACCTTGTCGTCGGTAACGGGTATGCTCTCGTAGCCGGCACGCTCGTGCCTCTGGAAGGTGTCCACATCGTACCAATAGTCGCCGTTCTTCTTGTCATCGATGGCCGGGAAATAGACATCCACCTTGCTGACGCCCTGCTGCATCACGGGACGCACCAGGAGGCGGTGCTGCACCAGCAGCTGGCTGTCAATGGCAAACGCCTCCTTGTCAGCAGGGTAGTGGGTCAGCAGTGGACGAATGACTGGTGCGCCTGTCTGCTCCAGCTCATAGAAGCTGGTATACCACAATGGCAAATAGCTGTAGCGCGTGAGCAATGCGCTCTTGATGACCGCCCGAGTGCGCTCGGGGAACAGCCAGGGCTCGCGGCGCTTGGTGTCGATATGGGCATGAGCACGGAAGAAGGGCAGGAAGGCGCCGGTCTGATACCAGCGCTCCAGCAGCTCGCTGTCCGGATTGCCAAAGAAGCCGCCCACATCGGCGCCGCAGAACGAGAAGCCAGCGACGGCCTCTGTGAGGCACATCTTGATTGAATGCTGCAAGTGCGTCCAATCCGCCAAATTGTCACCGGTCCAAATGGCTGCGTAGCGCTGCGAGCCAGCAAAATGAGCGCGCGTCAGGATGAAGGGACGCTGCTGGGGATCGCGCTGCTTTAGGCCAGCAAAGGTGCCCATCAGGTGCATGTGGCCATAGAGATTGTGGACGTCGCGGTGCTCCCAATTGCCATAGTGGACCAGGTCCTTGGGTGCGGTCACTTCGGGGCCATTAAACACCGATGGCTCATTCATGTCGTTCCAGATCATCACATCCTTGGAAACCGTCTTGAATTTGGACAGATCATACTGGCTGGCATAATAGTCGCGCACAACGGGATTGAAGAAGTCCGGATAGCTGGCAGATCCTGGCCAGCACCAGCCCTCATAGTCATTGCCCTCACGCGTCTTCACATAGTAGCCGTTCTCCGTGCAGTCCTGGTGGAAGAAGTACGCATTGTCACGCTTAATGTGCGGGTCAATGATGATGACCAAGTGGCGGCCCAGCTCGGTTAGGTTCTTGATCATGGTCAATGGCTCGGGGAACTTGAACTTGTCCCATGTGAAGTAGCGCTTGCCATCCGTATACTCAATATCCAGCCACATGGTATCCATGGGCATGTTGAACTCATCAAACTTGGCCGAAACGGAGGTAACATCGCGCTCATCATTATAGTTCCAGCGAGACTGATGATAGGCCAGAGCAAACGCTTGCGGCAGCTCGTGTGTTCCAGTCAGAGCTGCATATTGCTTGAACGCATCCAGGGGCTGCGGTCCGAGCATAATGAACGCATCTACAATGCCCGACTCCGATATGAAGTGGGCTACAGGAGGCGTCGACTTCCTCGAGCCGGACACAAAGTTCACCAGCGAGGAAACAACATTCGTCTCGGTCGTATAGATATCCACCCAGGTCTCAGCGGCGTTTTGCCAATAGACGCCGGCGGTGCGTTTTGGACTGCAAACAAATAATGGAACGAGTGTCAAACGAGTTGAGGTGGGAGTGAAAGAGATTTATGTGCTCACCCATGAGCATAGAGCACCGGCACAGAGCCATAAAGGGCCATCTTGCTGTCCACAACATACTCAAAGACATCCAGATTGTATAGGCGATAGGGATCCGTGCCGGATGTTGACTTGAGTTGAAAGCTATCGGCATGTTCGGGTATGCCAAAGAGAATCTCTGCGGCGGGGAAAGAGAAATCAAGAGCAACGGCCTGTGGTCCGTAGGGTTTAGAGTCATGATGCGACTTGAAGTTCTCTTCCCATGCGCCGGGATCGTCAATGGGTTCGCTGGCTGGCTGCACCTCTTCACTATTGTCTTGGTGATCCTGCTGCTGATGCGCCTGGTCATTGCCCTCGGCTGGCTCTGGAGGCGTCTGTGCCTTCTGGCGCAAATGCTCAAAGTACAACCAGTTCTTGGCATTCACCGAGACGACGTGCACATCGTGCTCATAGAAGTCAATGCGAAATGGATCACCATGTATCACAGCCTTGGATGTGCCCGCCGTAATGGTGAGCTCATCAGATTCCTGCACACTTATCCGTGTCGTCTCCGGCTTTCCTTTCAGTGCATGCTCGACGCGATAACGTTGCCGCAACGGCTGCTTCTCATCAATCTGCAAGCGGAAGGTGTTGCCCACAAGCGCCTCCAGCTTCAGCGTAAACTGATGATGATTCTCCTTGTTGATCAAATCAGCGGTCAACGAATCTGAGTACGTATTCAGAGTGCCCCGAATGAGGGCATACTTGCTGCCCGAGCTTTGCACCTTGCGCGACCGTCTGCAAAGGAGAGGTGGGGCATTAAATAGAGAAAATCTAGGGGAATATTCGGTGTGGCAAAGACAAAACACTCTTGCAGAGAATATGAAATGTAGTAATAAATTATTCAAGGCAATGAAAAACGAAGCGCTTTTGAAGCTATACTTAATCAATAAATAAATATATATATATATTATATTTATATTTCACACGATTTAATATATATTATATTTAATTATAGCCATGTAACAATATTGTTACACTTTGAATGACCACATCATTTCTTGATCTATTCAAATCATTTCAAAGAAATAGAAAGAGACACAAAGAGAGTCTCTCTGTATGCGCCTGTGTAAGTGCGTGTGTGTGTAACATGTAACATGTAAGTAAAAGAACGGGTAATATTTTGCGTTAACCTGCTCATAATTTACCTGCAAAAACTGCTCTGCTCGCAAGTCTTGAAATTGCTGGGATCAACACCAGCTCCATAGCTGAAGAGCGCCCCAATGATGAGGCAAACGAACAATGAGCAACGCATTTTGAATGCTCACAGTTCCCAGCTGCGCAGTCCTTTAATTATATGTCTCGATCGTCCTCCAACGATGCAGTTCTTTCCACTGGAATGTTAACAGTTATTATATATCAATTTTCCCAAGGTACGATTTGTTGTTGCTGACAAATTAACAAATTCATGGAACACGTCAGAAGTTTCGATGCACTTGGAGCCGGCAACGAATTTGGTAAGCGATAAGTGAGGTACGAAAAAAACGTAAACAAAAAAAAAAACTGGTTGAAGCGACGGCTTCTTAACTAGCTTTGCTTTCGCTATTTTAAATATATAATTCGTGGTCATCGAACTTTAATATGTTATTTGAATAAACTTAAGAAAACCGGCAAGTTGGGCTACAAAAAAATTTTTTTAAGGCACTTAACATAACTTTTCTGACAAATTGACATTTAGCTCAACACAAATATTCCTAATAGTACTTTTTTTTTTAATTATACAAATTCTTTGAAACTTAAAGCACATTAATTACCTGAAGATGACCAAAAAGACACTTGCTATTAAAATTGTTGGTTTATCAGCATAACGATAGATTAGCCCCGTTAATGCGATACTTCCTATCGATGCACACACATTACATCGTGACTGCCTCCTAGCTGTCGATAGTTCTACCGATAGGCAATTTCGCGGTTTGCCAATCAAAATAAAAAGCAAGACTTTAATTATGCACAGATATTTTGTATTTAAGGACTACACTCGACATAGGGACTATGTGGTAAAATTTTAAATTGACAAAAGATATGAAACACGCATTTCAATATTTAATTAAGTTAGTTATGGGGAAAGAGCGCCGCAAGCTCATGCACTTCTCACGATCGATAAACAAAGCGTTCACTTTATTGCGCAAATCCTCTTCCAGCATGCAGCGCGTCTTGAGCAGCGATTGATGAGTGGCCTCCGCCTCTTGCAGCTTATGATGTAGCACATCAACGGTGTTCTGCAAGTCCTGCACCTCCATCACGAGACGATCATGAGCCGTATCCCTGAAGATGATGCAGATGTAAAGATCACTCATACCTTGACAAATATTTTATATGTATATTCACGACTTACTTGCACAGCTCCATGCCCTCGCGATGGGACCGAGCCTCGAGACGTGTCTGGGCGACCTTAAGTGGATTCGACTTGTCCTGTATGGCCTTCTGCAAGAGAAACAGGTGCTTCTCCATATCGAACAGTTCCTGTTGGACCTTTTGTAGATGCATTTGAACGCGACTCTTGGCGCCGGCCATTTCCTGTGCTCGTCTATCCAGCGCATTGTTCGTATTATTCCAGAAGTCCCAGACGGAAGCAGCCACAGCATTGACCACATTCTGAGAATCGCTGCGTAGCTGCGACAGCTTAGCCCGCTCTGCCTGAGATCTAAAAGAGATGAACAAACAAATGGATGAGCCTATGCTGATGAACATCCTTTAGGTCCCTCTTACCGCTTCACGTGCTCGCTGCTGGCAAGTGCCCAGGAATCCTGTGTGCTGACAGTCGGATCGTACTTCTCAATGCCACCGTAGTAGGTGATGCCACGGCTATAGTTGTTCAAGCGATGGCACATCGAGTCGATGCCCATTGTGGACTCCTTTTGCGTGACATCAATCTCCAGCAGATGCTGGGCGCCACGGCAATCGATGGCCTGCTTGGCAATCTTCTCGTGCAGCCCGCTGAGACGGTCACGCGAATTGCGCAAATGGTTGATCTCCAGCAGCAGCGCCTTCTCCACAATGTCGTGCACTAGTTCCATGCCCTGACGGCCCTCGCGATGGAACAGGCACTCTTGTGCAATGTGCAGCGGAATCTCCAGATCCAGCATCGCTTTGCTGCACTGCCGCTGCAAGTCATTGATGTCGGACATTTCGCTGATGAGCTTCTCCAGCTCAGCGTTCAGCTCGTTGCGCCAAAACGTCAAATCAGTAATGCGCTCGCCCAAGCGGCGTCCCGCATCCCGCTGGCCCATCGACGCCGTTTCATCTGTCTCTCGCATCAGACGAACTGCATCATTACGCATGCGCTCCGACATGTTGCTGTAAATGGAAGATTATAGACATACGACATATAAATTATATATATTCATTGCAGATATCGTGGACAAATCGCTTCACTCACCGATTCGTGTCAGACTCGCCATAGATGCTGAGGTTGTTGTTTTGCCACTCGTTGTTGGTGTAGCGCGTATAGAGTGCGGCGCGTGCCGCATGTTGGGGATTGCGCTCGAAGCCAGTGACGAGATTTGGAAATATCATGCCCTCCGTTTTCATGCCTTGCGGCACAAAGCACGGCTGCGTCATCTGATTGGTCACCGGCTGCTCGGGCATGTGCTTCACTTCGATCATCTCGAATGCCATCTTGGGTCGCCACGGATGCCGCTGCGTCGTCGCATAGGAGGCGGCCACTCGAGATGGCACCGTCGACCCACTAATGGGCTCCATGCATGGCGGGGCGCCAGCCTGGCTCCACGGCTGCAATTGAGAATACATGACGCTTTGGGATGGCAAACCTTCGTTTCCGTCGTGACCCGCCATTGTGATAATGATTCACTAGCTAATTTAAATGGCACTTGGAATTTGGATTTTGCAACTAATATTTTTCAGAAATAAATAAATAAATTCTCCGACACGACATACAATCGTTCGAGACTGTGGAATGACTGAGTGCTTTACAAATTTATGTGAGCTCGAATCTGTTTTCCCAGGCTCAACGCCTACTACGAATTTCTAGATTTTGAATGTGCTCGATTCTACAGTGCGAGGTGCTAGGGCTATACTTATGTGTGGATGGTAGTTTGATCAATGATACATATGATTCCATGAGATTGCGATGATCCTTGCGCTCTTTGTACTCGTTCCGATCCGCTGTCGGCCATCTGTCCAGCAGATTGTCCTTGACCAAGCGATGATCGAATTTGCGATTTTCAAGATATATGTGCTTTTGATTGCTGGTGATCTCAACACCTTTCAGCGGTGCCATTGTCGTCGCCACTTTATCTTCTTCTTGACTCACAATGGGCACACTAGAGCGCAATAGCAGATTCTTGAAAGTTTCGGGATACTTTTGAGGATCCCGTTTAGGCTGCCTTGATAGTTTATCCTCGTTGGCCCAACAGAGCATTTGCAAACTCAACAATAATAAAATTATATATTTATGCAGTGGGCGCAACTGTTTTCTACCGCCCGAATTCCACAACTGACAAAGCTTTGCTGGAATTCTTATACATTGGATATTTACTAGTTTATTGATTTAACTTGACTTGTTGGTTACTTAGTACCCGCCCTTGTTGCTGTTGATAACGTGCAATTTGTAAAATCAATGCCTGTAACTGTGTTGTTAATTTGGCTTAAGGCCAATGTGCTACTTGACGACAAGACATAATTGGGGCAGACTATTTAAATTATTTGTGTAGAAGTGCGAATTAATCGTATAATTCCATTTCGAATAAGGCGCTAAAGTCGATAGGCATATGCAGGGCTAGAGATATCGATATATCAGTCATGAGTTTTAAGTGTGTGTCATAGCGCAACACGAAATAAGATATATTATAGAACATTGATATATTTTCACTGCCTTATTCCATAATTGTAAGCATAAAATACAAATGGAGCATATAATAGGTTTCCGATATGCACAGTATCGGGAACCGATTATAGTTAATGAGCTGCTAAAAATTTGTTTTCATTGCAAAATTGTAAAACCCTCCGCATTAATATGAAGTTCACGTACGTACATGCATATAAAACATATTTAAACGTACACATACACAAATATTTATGCCAAAGGAGTGCTATCGATGGAAGAGTTCGAAAAGTAATAGAAAAAACAATCGATAGTTTAGCCTACAAACGATATTTTGGTTCATTTTGGCTCCGCTCTATTAGCTTGACATCCATAAATACAAAACAAAGTTTTAAGTGTTCTAGAATAATACATAGCAAAGCGTTCATTAGACATGACAGTCTCAAATACAGTGGACCAATACACAATTATGTCGGGAGATCGCTCCAAAATAAAAGATCTTCTCTGTAACCGCCTTACGGAATGCGGCTGGCGAGATGAAGTACGCTTGCTCTGTCGAAATATACTCGTGGAGAAGAACGGCAACAACAGCCTCAGCGTGGAACAACTTATAGCGGAGGTAACGCCAAAGGCACGGACGTTGGTGCCCGATGCAGTCAAGAAGGAGCTGCTGATGAAGATACGCACCATACTGGCAGAGAACGAGGGGGACAACTAAGGCTTGCAGACGGCATACCATCAACAGCTAAATCATCATAATTCATTTATGTTTATGCTATACAAAATTAACTTTACTATTACTCAGCCAATAAACAACAACTAAAATACATATATTGTGCGTTCAGAGTGGACAAACAACACCGCCATTGGCCATGTACTCGAAGGAGCTCTCAACCCGGGTCACTGGCTGCTGCTCCGTGTGCTCAGATTGCTGATCATCCAGCACATCTTTCTCCACAGCCGACCCGCCTGCAGTGCCCGCCGCGCTTGGCTGCGTGTACTTGCGCACCCATTCGTTGGGATGCATCTTCTTCTTGTGGTTGTGCATGTTCGCATGCGATTTGAAAGTTCTCGTGCAGAATGGGCAGGAGTACAAGTCGATGCCTGTGTGGGTGGCCATGTGCTCCTGCAATTACACATTTGATATACACGTAGAAGATACATGAACAAGCTACGCATTCTCATATTACTCACTGCCAACGCCCTTGGAAGCTTGAACTCCTTGCCGCAGAGCGAGCAGCTGTGCCGCTTGGCCGAGTGATGGTAGCGCATGTGACTGCTCAGTGCCACGCGGGAGGCCTTCTCGGCGCTGCACAGCAGGCAACGGTACTTGTTGTCGCCATCACGGTCATCGTGGCGGGCCAGATGCTTGCGCAGACTCCGCTCATCCCGCAGCCAACGGCTGCACAGATTGCACTGCACCTCCGCCACAGGGCCATCCGGATGCAGCGCCTTCTTGTGAATCAGAAAGTTTGCCTTCGACCGGAAGTCGACGCCACAAATATCACAGATGACGGGAGTGAAATCCGTGGTGTGCATTCGCTTTATGTGTGCCGTTAGCTCTAGCTTAGTGCGAAAGCTGAGACAATGAGTATGGAAGAAAGAGAGAGAGACATATATTTATGGTGCATGAATGAGAGAGATCTTGTGCGAGGGAGGCAGAGCTAGTCAGGGCCTAGTCTGCGATTTTAACACATACATACATAAAGTGTTTAGTGTGTTTACTGATATTCATTGATTGATTGACAGCTTGTTTGGTGGACTGGTTTACTGAATGAAAGCTTGTAAACGAACGACGCAGCTTATTGACTTCTATTCTATTGATTCTAGAATGTAGAGTCAATTGATTGTACCACCATACATATTCATTATTAGCAAATTGATTGATTGACTGACCAATAGATAAGGTGATCTACTGACTGGTAGATACATTTTCTACTTGATTGACTGACTGGTTGATGTTCTACGTCATTGAATGACTGGACTTACACACAGATTATATTACTAGCAAATTGATTGATTGCCTGGCCGATAGATGACGTTTGCTGCTTGATTGACTGACTGGTAGACCGGTTTTTAAACTTTATTGAATGAGTAAAGTAGTTGACTAGCAAACATGTAGCTTGATTGACCGACCGATAGATGATTTCGGTGCTTGATTCACTAATTAGCAGACTGATTGACTAATTAGAGTCGATCGAATGGGCCAGCAGACAGATTAACTGACTAACAGAATTGATTGAATGATATACTTTGATTGACTGACTGACAGATAATGAATGAAGCTTACTAGAACTGCCACGATTGATTGCCTTATTGCCTCATCGAGCTTAGCCTAGTTGGCTCACAAGTTCCACCTACCTCTTGGCACAGGTGTCGCAGACCTCCGGTCGCTCGGTGCCCTTATGGCCCTTGATGTGCATGGTGAGCAGAAACTTTTTGGCGAAACGCGCCTCACAGATGTGGCACTGGTGCACGAGCTGCTGCTGATCGGAGTGGAAGCGCAGCATGTGCATATCCTGGCTGTTGCGGTTGAGGAAGCTCTTGCGGCAGGGCTGACAGCTGAAGTACTGCGGATCCTTGTGATAGTGCAGATGATCCACATACAGCGTGCGTTTCTTGTATCGATTGTTGCAGCACTCCACGTAGCCGGTGCAGTTGTGCTCCGAGCGAAAGTGGCGCTTCAGCTCGATGAAGTTCTGCAGGGGGGCAGCGCAGAGGCTGCAGTCGAGCTTCACGTTGGCTGCAATATAGTCGTCCATTTCCTTGATGCTGCTGCGCTTCGCCTGCAGCTCCGCTTCATCCGGCTTGGGCTTGGGCTGCACAATCTTTGGCTTGGTTTTGGATTTTTGCTTGGACTTGGCTTTAGCATTTGTGCCTTTGGGTCGGCCGCGTGCCTTTTTTATTTTTCGTACCTCGGGCAGCGTGGCAGGAGATGCGACTGCTTTCGCTGCAGTGCGGCGCAGCAGGCGCGTCTCTCGCTGGCTGGAGGCAGCCGGTGAGGGCAGTTGCGCTCTCTTCTTAGCTGCATGCTCCAACTCAAAGTCGGAGGTATCCTCGCTGTTGCTTGTGAGGGATTGTGAATCGGATTGATTGATAGTGCTGATATTATCGTGCACATCAATCTCAGGCTCGCATAATATGTGATCCTTGACATCGTCGTTGTCATCGAAGGCCAGCTTCGTTTCTATCGGCGACTCGGTGTTCCACACCACGATTGCTGGCTCGGGTGGCGGTTCGAGCTCCATTTTCAGCTGCAGCGTTTGCTGCTTCTCGGCTACCATTGCGCAGAACTGCTGGAAGTCGCTCAACTGATGCCAGCATGTGCTGCATAGATTAGTGGATATGCTATCATTGATCGTCACCTGAAAAGATGGCAAATTTCAGTACTCATATGAAGAGTATTTTTCACATATTATCTTCGAAATCGACTGCCACCTCGAGCTGTAAAAATTTGGCAATTGCCGCCGAGAGGTCGTGTTCGGCATCGCTGAATATGCATATGGAGAGCGAGTTATCCAAATCTAACAGGCACAAGCGGCAGATCATAGTTTCCAAGGCAAAAAGTAAACAACAGGCCAAACTCTGCTGCTGTAAACAAAAATCTGAGTGCACAACTCGATAGGCGTCTTGTTATCGAGAGATGTGAGTCGGTGAGAGCCTTTCATCACGTCGGCAGGCAAGCACGAACAATCGATATACCCAAGGAAATAATGTTTACGCACTCTCACACACACAGTCTCATCTGAATTCGATGTTTTTATTTTGTACATCGCTAACAGGCAAAGTGTTGCTCGATTTCTTGATCCCAATAAGAGTGCGGTAACAAATAACAATGCAAAAGAAGCCGCTAAAGGCAAACACATTGCTGGACAAATTGCACCGTGGCGCTGTCTACGCCTGCATCGGAGTTACGCTATATGGCACCTATCTGATTGGCATGCGCTATTACCACTACTACACTGTGATACGGCCAGAGAAGCAGCAGGCGGAGCTGAAACTCCTCGATGAGGGCGCCCACGACAAGGCCAAGGAGCTTAAATACTAAAAACGCATGTCCCCCACACAGTCACATGTGCATCGTTTTTCTTATTTGTAATGTTTGTTAAGCGTAATAAATAGTTTCGAGATGATTTGTGCATTGTGTGGTTCTTGTGCTGCTTCTTGTTGTGTAATATCCAACCAGGTGGGCTCCATCAATTGCGAGACCTTGACGTAGTTGCCGTTGCAAACAATGCGCCCATAAATCAGCCGGAACAGTATTAGAGACCAACGACATGCCCAGATTGTGGCAAGAGCAATATTAAAAATCCGTTGGGGCAATCGTCGAATGTTGTCATCGGTGCTGTGATTGGCATCGTGACCAGCCGCTGAGGCACAGCTGTCGTAGCCGCTAGAGACGGCCGCGTGTCGCAATCACGACTGCGTGACAGCGTGACGCGATCTATATCGCTAGGCACGCACGACTCACTTAAATAGCTTCAATCACAATGAAAATTCATATATTCACAGAAACGCTATCCTTTTAAAAATACAACAAATTAAATCCACGTTTACAGCTTGTGTCCTTTAATAATATTGTATTAAAATTAAATGGCTTTTCTTAGAACTAGCTAGAATTGATAGAAAGATAAGATAAGAATCCAAGTTTTCAAGCTTTCAAAGAATTTTCAAATTCAGTTAGGCTCTTAAAAAAGACTTAATAAATAAATAAAAATAAGTAATAAAAAAATTATGAATAAAGCTCTTTAAAGTAGTCCTGAGAAGGGATCAAATTAATTTATATATATATATAATTATATATTTACAACTTTGTCCAACATATGTATTTAGCTCGTGTCACGCACTCAAAACTCGTGACACTCGGCTAATTGTAGGCCAACTTCCGCTTATAGAGTCGCGTGCATTAACCTTAACGTGTGGCAATCCGATATGCATTTGATTAATATTAACTTGAGGCAAAATCAAAATTAAAATGAGAAGATGAAGAAAACGTAGTGAAACAAACATGAACAAGCCGTAGACAATGATGCTGCCCCACCCACTTTGGAGCCGCTTGTGAAAAACGTTGCCAATTGCCAGTTCGCTCGTTTTGTCTGCGCTTCATTCAACAATGTTGCAGTTGCAGTTGTTGTTGTTGTTGCATTAGTCTCATTCACAGTTTGATCAGACAAAAGCAATTACTATGCAGCAGTTACCTCGCTCACCTCACCCACCCACCCCCGCCACATCCGGTCAAGGTCGTCCATCCTTCATTGTCTCTTTGCATTTGATTAGCTTCCTCTGGGCTCTCTACCCTCAACACTCTACACTCTGCCCTCTGTCCTCTGCTCTCTAGCCTCTGGCTAGACATTAGAGAAGAAATCGTGCAGCTCGGATTATTTCGATAAGAATTCAAATTTGTTACTTATTTTGCTTTCTTAAAAAATGAAAGAGTATATTGGCTTTATGCAACGCTTGTCTAGTTTTAAGTTCTATATGATATGCCGACCGAAGGCGTGGCAAATAGGAAACTACATAATATTATCCCTTCAAATGTCAATTTAGTCCCTTTGGATATACATACATATGTACGTACATATATGTAAATGTACATCTGTATACCAATGTCTTATGAAATTATTTTGGCTTTCAAGTTGACGTGAAACCTATAATGAAATTAGAGACATAAGTTAGTTTAGATATAGGAGACAAGTAGTTTTAGATTTATATCCGAAAAAAAAAAAGTATTTGGTCTTCATTTTAGTATGATTTCATATGTATTAAAATAATATTGTTTTTATTGTTTATATGAAATATATAAGTATAGTCATTGATATAATATATGTATACCTAAAACTGCAAAATATGTGACATTTGGGTCTATTTCAAAATATTAAAATCAAACCACAATGATTTAAAAAAAAGTCAAGTTTGATAGCTCAAAGTCCTAAAAAAGTTTTAAGGTATTGGAAAAATCGTTCTTAGTCGCCGAGAAAACTTTGTTAAATTTACTTATCGCTTGCCATAGGGACACCTAGCTTCACCTCGCTCTCATTCATTCCATGCTTTCTCTCTCTCCCTCTTATTCGTTCATTCTTCCTGCACTCTTTGATCTTGAATGACTCTAAGAAAAGCATCACTTGAAAGTTTCAACTAGCATTGTTAAAGGAGCTCAACTGTGGCCACAGATTGGGCATGACGGATTTCTAGTTTCTCTACTTTCAAATTCAGGCTCGACTCCAGATTAAGATTCGAATTGAGTGGGTCAGTAGTAAATCTTTGGTTACCAAACGCGATCCTCCAATTCGAAGCACTCCATAAGCCCCACTCTGCTAGGGTATCTGAAATAGATTTTGAGCACAATTCGAAAAGATTTCGCTGAATGATGAATATCTGTTGTAGAACGCTTTCAAGGTATCGGTAGATCGTGAAAGGTTTATTAACTGCTTTGCTTCTTGCTGCTGACTTAATTAGACAAGCAAAGGCAGGCGAACATTGCAAACAACAACAACAAACAGCAACAAAAGCGTGCTTGCAATTGTTGCTAACAATTGCCGGCGCGATTGCCGTTTTCCCACGGGGTCTCTGGCATTTGACTTGCCACGCCCACTTCTGCCAGTCAGTTGTAATCTATATGGCTCGGTTTGTCAACATGTTGCGCGTCGCATGTTGCGTGTTGCGTGGGGCGTGTTGCGTGTTGCATGTTGCAGCAGCGGCCGGCGTATCGCATTGCAAGTGAAAGCGACACCCGATCGCATTTAGCGGGTATTAACTGTGTCAACAACTCCCACTTTACGCGACCGGCTTCCGTCTTGGCTATTGCCTCACAGACATATCTCACTTCATGCAATCTCCGATGCATGATTCTAAGTGGGCGGGGCGGACAGGGGGCGGCTGGCAGGGTGGGTCGAGCAGTGGGGGTTGAGCGACCAGTGGAAACGTTAGTTGCAACGCCCACTTGGGCCAAGCGCTGAGGACTGCGACTGTAGCTATGACTGACCTTTTTGGGACCGGCTAACGATGAGGTACAGTAAGCACACGCTTAGGCGAACCGGCTACAGAATGAATGAATGATTGAGAAGCGTTTGCCCACATCTCAGTATGGCTAGGGAAAATGTTTCCTAGCCGAATCGAATCAAACTACGGGTACAGTGTGCACACACTTTAGCGAACAATCTGCAAAATAAGTTTCTAAAAGCTTTATACATGTACTCTAATATCTGCTCTATTTATATATGTTATAAGGTTTTCGTATCGTGCCGATGTTAGAATACGGTGAACACACGCTTGAACGAACCGGCTGCCAAAATAAGCATTGTTCCGTTCACTCCTATTTCATTTGTACGCATTTATAAAAGGCAGTTCTAAGTATAGTTTTGGAGCGACACGAACCGACAATACAGTAAGCACTCGCTTGAGCGAACTAGCTAAAAATCTGTGTTTAAATATTAAGAAGTTATTTTTTATTAAACGGGACTAGTATTTAAAGCAACTTCTAAGAATGTTTCCAAATTGAGCTATTAGTACAGTGGTCAAAAAAAAAAAAAAAAAAAAAAAGGAAAAAAAACTTACTTTAAGAAAGTCTCTTCGCTAGTTCAAGTTTCCTTCGTATTTATCAAAGTTTTAAAAAATTTGTATACAGTGATCACATACTGGCATGGGCAGACAGTAAGGTTCACTGTAGATAGAGCAAAAATATAGCTGTAATTTAATTGATGATGTAAATGAAACATTAAATAGATATCTGTGGGAAAAATACATGAACTTCTACATAAGCCAAACTATACCGAATCGAACCAAGACTCCAGAATACAGCAAAAAAAAAAAAAAAAAAAAAGTCGAAATAGGCCAGAATAGACTGACTATTGCCAGTATTATTATTATTTATCCAATCATTTAATTTAAAAGGAAGCTGAATAATTGGGAAACTTATTAAAGCATTTAAATCCATCAATTTTGAAGTGTAGGCAAATCAGTTCGAGGGATTGTAGAGCTCGAACCAATTCATGCAGGCAACAGCCGAAATCCTAATCTAAGCTTGACAATAAGCATGACTAATACAGCAGTTTGCTTGTGGAGTTATTACTGTAGAGCCGAGCAGCGACGTCGCAGCAGAGGCCGTCAAGCATTCAATACGACATCAAATGCAACAATCGCTGCAGCTAGAGCTTGTTGTTATTGTATTTTTTTCTTTTCTCTATTTTGTACTTTATTGTTATTATTTTATCTCTTCTTTTTTTTTTTTTTTTTTTTTTTTGCATAATTGCAAACTGTAGCAAGCAACTATAAATACGCTGCGCCAACTGGCAACCATCAACAAATCAGCTCAGCCGCTGCAGCCATCGCATCCTTAGCAAAACGAGCCGCACTTAAGTAAAAATCCTCATCATGAAATTCCTGGTAAGCAGGAGCAGGAGTCACCAGCAGAAGCTGAGCAGGACTAATTGGTAATACCATTTTACAGTGTGTCTTCGTTGTGTTGGCCATGTGCCTAACGGGCTGCCTGGCGGCCATTGCTGAGCCCGCAGCAGCTGGAGCAGCGCCTGACACTGAGCTGGAGTCGACGCTGGGCGAGAAGAAGACGGAGAAGCGCGGCATCTACGGCTTTGGCTATGGACATTACGGCCATGGCTATAGCGGCTATGGACTGGGACATGGACATTATGGCGGCTATGGTCTGGCCACGCCTTACTATGGCGGCTACGAGTACGTGCATCACGCTGCGCCCTACTACGGCGGCCATCATGGCTATAATCCTTATCATCATGGTCATTATGGTTACTATTGAGCTTAACTGGGACCACGCATTATATACTCAAACACTCATCGCTACACAATCATATATAAATAATTTTTTTTTTTTTTTTCATTTTTTTTCATACGCTTCGAATAAATATCCTTACAAAATGCAGTTGTGTAAAGTTTGAGATTTGAATTGCGGCTCGCGTGTGCGCGAGTGATTTATGCCAAATACAACTCTGCGTGCAGTGCTTAAAAGCACTGCAGATATAGCAGCGACAGAAAGAGCACTAGTGGCGCTCACCGTTAGCCGATAGCTTGCTATCGATTGGTATCGATGGCATGGGCTCTCACATTTTTGTTGTTCATTTTTACGCTCTTCTTTGTCAGAGACGGTCGTTACTATCCGCTTTTGCTTCGGCAGGCAAAAAGAGCTCAACAAATATATTGACACACAATTTGAATTTGAGCTAGAAAAGGAGTCCGTTCGAGCTACAAAAAAAAAAAAAAAAAAAAAAAACGGCGTGAACAGCTGTTGTTGCACTAGTGTTGGGTAATTTTTTGTTGTCAATTTTTTTTTTTGTTTTTTTTTTATGTTTTACCCCACGAATTACGAGTGCAGTAAAGTGGCAGCAGTATCAACAACAGCAGCAACAAAACAACAACAAATGTCGCAGTGGTGAAAAGCAAGTGCGAAAAATATAACTAAAAGCTGATCACATTGTGGGCGAAACAACAACAAAACGAAGAGAGCAAAAAATTAAAATAAAAAAATAAGCAGCAGATGTACATACATACCATGTACGTTTGTACATTTCAGTAGTGTTAGTACTAAATACTAGTACAATAAAAAGAAAAATGCGAATCTGTTTGTGAATATGTGAAGTGACAAAAATGAAATAAAGTAAAAAAACACACGCACTCATACACGCATATAAAAAGTCGTGAATTCGTCGTTGTCGCTGCTCTGGTGTTTGTGTGCGCACATCCACATACATGCGCACACACGCATACGCATACATTTTGTGCATATGTGTGCTCCTCTAGTGGCGAGCGAGCGAGCGAGAAAGAGAGTGTGGAAGAGCAAGCAGCCGTTGTCTTTAGTTTCTGTGTTGCTTTTACATTTTTTTTGCCAGAGTATTTATTTATTTATTTTTTTTAAATAATAATTTTCGCATTGTGAAAAGTTGTTTTTGTTTCGTACATCGCAAGTTTTGGAAAAGCGTGCGTTCGTGTGCGTGTGCGTTGCCGCGCGCGTTGGCAGCAGCGCAACAACAAGAATAACAACAGCAAAAAATAAAATCAACAACATTTATAGGCCCGAGTCGGAGCAGTTCGCGCCACTTTGAAGAGGTATGTATGTATGTAAGCATGCGTGTGTGTGTGTGTTTGCTTTTGTCCAATTCAAAAAATTCTTATTAGATCAGAGGCATGCGTTTATGTGTGTGTGAGTGCGTTGAGCAGCCGTCGTTTCTCAGGTTCAGCATGACGACGACTTCTTTTTCGTCTTGTTTTCTTTTCCTTCTGCTACTCACACTCATTTCGCCGTTATTTATGTAACAAGTGTGTGCGTGCTAAATGAAGTGCTGTTGCTGTTGCTGCTGCCGCTGCTGCCACCACCAGCGTTGTTCCTCTGGTTGTTGTTCTGTATGTATTTGGCGATTTTCGCTTCTCGTTATTTGTTGTTGTTGTAAAGTTTGTAATGAAGCTGGCAGCACTGCTGCTGCTGCTGCCTCTGCCGCAGCCGCTGCCATTGTTAACGCACAAAAAAAGCACCCAACAGCATCGAGCCGCATTCGCTCCAGCAGCTGGAGCAATGCTAAGCGCATTGAACTGGTTAGGTTCGCTTTGTTATTTTGGTTATCAACACTGGCAATGGCGGCAGCGCATATCTGGCAGCGCATCGTTTAAGCTTTGGTCGACGTCAACATGTGGCGTCGGCAGCATTTCTTCAATTGACATCTGTATGTAAGATTTTGCTGTAAATTAACAGCTAACATAGCAGCAACAAGAACAACAACAATAGCATTTAGAGCAATTGGCTTTGTGTTTGTGCGACGCGCATTTTGGGTCTGCTCTTAGAGGCTGCGTTAACGATGACGCCGAAACTGCCGCTGACGTCGGTCACTTCTTTTGTACATTGGCTTTCAGCAACAACACGAATTGGAGTGAAGAGCGCAAAAGTCATTTGGTTTCTTTTTACTTGTCATTTCATTACGCACTGCGTTGACGCTGCCGCTTGTTGCGCTTTTGTTTTTGTTTTTGGTTTTGGTTTTGTTCTGCTGCCTGTTAGCGCGTTCCCCACAGCGAGAAAGAGAAGGCAAGCGAGAGCGAAATGCGTGTAATTTGCTCTAATTGGAATGCGAATTGTTTTGTGATGCCACACGCCAAAAAAATTTGAGTGTGCACCAAATGTTTATGCAAACCAGAAATGTAAAATGCAAAAGCCATTTACACACAAACACATGCAAGTATACATGTACATATATATGAATAAATGCATATATGTATGTACATATATGCATTCTTTGTGTGTGTGTGTGTGCTTGTTTTTGCTGCGAGACTTCGGCGAATTCTTCTACGTTCTACATTTAACAGAAAGAGAGTGTGCGAGAAAGAGCGGGAGGGGAGCAATTGGGAGGATGAGAGTTCTGGTATTTAACTGCAGCACCTGACACACGTGCATATACCCTGTACTATTACATATATTTTGTGTAACGATCTAATTTAAGTATGCCCTTAAATATAAATATAAAACCAGTTTAAATCAAACCGTAATTGTTAGATATGTATATGTATCTATAAGGTTACAAATATGTACGTTTTGTTATTAGATATGTATATTATTCGATATTGTGTATATATCCTCTACAAAAAAAGGAAGAGAAAATTAGTGCAATTTGCTTACTTAAAGTAATTAAAGGACATCTGCTCGTCGCTCATACCCAACTGAACGTTTCCTTGAAGCACGCATAAAGTGCAATTCAGTTCAGTGGTTTTTGTTGTTGTTGGTGCACTTGGATGATTTAATTGCATTTATATTGATTAATACATTTGACATTTGATTGATTCTATTTATATTGCTTTTCTAACATTGAATATATTAATTGCATTTAATTAACAACCTTTTACTGTTCGTTCGTTCAGTGGAGGCGAAAGACGAATCGAAGAAATGACAAATTCCAATTGGATTGGTTAACATTTCTCATTTGGGACTGTCATTTTGGGGCGTCCGTTGTTTTTATTGTTGATTGTTTTTGTATTATATACCCATACAAACATACATACATACATATGTAAATACACACATACAGATACTAATGCAAGTATATTTTTGTGTTTATTCTTTATATACTTTATTCACTTGCTGTTTTCGTCTTCTGTTTGTTTTTGTAATTAGTGAGCGGAAATCGTGCGCGTGTGTGTGTGCATGTGTGTAGGTGTGTGTGTGGCGCAGGAGTTAAACTGGACTCTCCGATTGGATTTTCATATTGTTTGCATTTGTGAAGGTCATTGGGACAAGCGTCTAACTGTACCTGCTGCGCGCTACACCTTGCACCTGTGACCCAATTCGACTAGTTCCACCTGCTGCAAATACCCCCACGCCGGCGTCACACAATTCATTATTTCACTTACGCTGGCGATTTGCATGTTTTCAACATTTCCAATTCACAGCTGGAATCGTGGTGAATTGAGGTGTGTTTTGGTGGGCTGCATATGTGCTGGGACTCTGTGTGTGTGTGGGAAGGGGGTGGCAAACATTCAGCTAGCATTCAAAATTAGCAAGAGATATCGACAACACAATACGTATATAAATATATAAAAAGAAGAAGAAGAAAGCAAAAATGAACGATTATCAATTCAGAAAATTTTCCGAAATCTGAGCCAAGTGCAAAGCAGAAGCAGAGTAACGAAAGACGAAGCAGCAGGCGAAGCAGACTAACGGACTATCATTAATGCGCGCTCGCTCGCTCGCTCTCCCTCACTCTCGCCCTGATCGTTTAGGGTTTGCTTATCAGAATGTGACGTCTGCTATTCTCATTCGCCTGCTTCTTCCACTTATTGTTGTTGTCCATTGTTGTGGCTGCGCTAATCTGTCTCACACTGTGGAGCGTTTGTGTGTCTGCATGTGTATTGATGTATGTATGTATATGTGGTTATGTTTTTTCAATGAATTTGTAAGCAACTGGAAATAGAGCTGATTTTCCAATTCGTCGTCTGATCATTCACAACTTCTGATTGGCATTGTTGCTGCCCAATTGGGGTTTTTACATTCTGATGGAATTTTCCATTTGTCACAAAAGAAAAATCGCATGAGCGGCTTGGGAGGATTAAAGCTTATGACTAAATTATTCATTTGGCTTTCGGTATATGTAGTTTTATTATTTTCTAATTGAGCCGCATATACATATGTATGTACATACCAAGTGAATCTGTCAGCAATCAGTACTTTATTCCAATTGGTCTATTGTCCAACTCCAATTGGGCAGCACCTTATTTGCTGACTAACTGACTAAATAAAAATCTTTTTCCTTTTCTTTTCGTGTCTTACAGGTCCATGCAAAATGTCTAGTCCTGACGATAGAATACCAATACGTGGTAAGTGAAGCCACTATTTTATGGGTGGGTGCTGGGCTAGTTGGGTGGCTCAAATGGGCTATTGTGCGTAATAACAATTGAATACATAACTCAAAATGTACACAGAGCGCGCACATACAAACAAAAGCTTACAAGCACACAGACACATTCATACGCAGGGTGTGGGAGAGCGAGATAGATAGAGAGAGAGGAACATAGAGAGGATGAGTGTGTACCTTCCAAAAATAACTGTTAATAGGAATACAAAAGCAAGCAAGCAAGCAGCGCTGCCAGCCCACACAGCTAAGCGCAGCTAGCGCAGCGCCAACTAACTTTGCAGCAGCAGCAGCAGCAACGTGTAGCACGCAATGACAACGGCTAAACAACAAGAACATTGTCCATGGTCGGGTGACAGCAGCAGACGGCGCGACCCAAGACCAGCAAGTGGTTGCGGCTGCGTTGCTGACTGAAAATGTCACTCAAAAGAGAGATTGCGTGTGTGTGAGTGCGAGTGCAAGTGTGAGTGCGGCTGTTATGTTAGTGGGTAAGAGAGCAGATACAGTGCTGGGCATGCAATTAGAGTCACTGTTAAATATACATTATGAACTAGTGCGACTAATGTATTTTAAGTTTTTTTTTTTTTTTTTTTTTTTTTTTTTTTTTTTTTATACATATATTTGATTAAATAAGTTACATATATCATGTAATATAAATAAATATAAATTATTTAAATACAGCAAAGAAAACAATGCAGTCATTACTTACAATAGCTCAGTTATATCTGCAGTCTCAAATACAAGTGTCCCTATATGCATCGCCAGCACATAAACGTTGCTTAGCATAATTTGTACAAGTATATTAACAATATGGCCATTTCTTAAGAAAGTGTCCCTATACACATGGCCAGCACAAAGAAGTTGCTTCCTTTTTTGCTAGTGCTGACTAGGTAATGTCGCTTTCAGCTTGAGTTGCTGCCGCCACTGTCAATGCCAAGCACGTGCAATACCATGCTCTCGCTCTTCAGCTCCCATCCTCTCTTTATTTCGTTTTATTTTGGAGCGAGCTCTCTTGCCGGTGCTTACTACTGCTGCCTTCAGCCGCTGCTGCTGCTGCCTCTCTGTCTGTTTGTTTGTAGGAATAACAATAACAACACGAACAACATTCGTTTATCGATTTTGTGCTATTTATAGCACAACAAAAATTTACTTGCCTTTGAAATGTGTAACGACGACGACGACCCCGGCGCCAGCGTCAACCTTATGGCCCTTGCTTCTTTTTCTTGCTCTTACTTGCACTGCTTCGTTCGCTCTCACTTCTACTGGCATTCGGCCCGTTATTTTGTTTTTACTATTACACTATTACAACAATTACTACGTGCAATGTCAGACGCGGCCTCATTGACCAATTGAATGTCACACTCTAACGGCACACATCTCTCTCTCTCTCTCTCACACACACACACACATACACACACACACACACACATACTCTCTCTCTCTGTAGAACTGCACTGTTATTTTTGCTCGTAACTGAAGCAGAAATTTGAATTGTCATTTGACGCTGCACAGTGGTTGCAAATGCTATAATAGCTGAATTGCGCCTAAACAGCTTTCATTTCCAAAGCTCATCAATTGAAATAGAAATAAATCAGATTTGTTTAAATTTGTATAATTATTTTGGGGAACCTTGAATGGCCTATCACTGAAATATCACTCTCCTTGTCTCCCTTTTGTGTTGTTTCCTGGAATTGACCGTGTATGTCTGTTTTCGTGTGTTATTTTTATTGACTTGTGCTTCGAGGTCGTTGCCTATGATAATTGTATATTATTAATGTCTTCTACATCTAATGGCCAGGGCGTGGGGGCAGGTCTGTTGACAAGTCATATTCCCAGTCATTTGTTACGCTTACGTTCACGTTTCATTGAGTGGCACGCACCTGCCGTCGCCACTGCCGCTTCCATTCCCCCACTTCGCAGTTCACAGTTCTCAGCTCTCAGTTATTGTAATGGCATTCCAAGAATAACAGCAGCTCTCTCTATCTCGCTCGCTCGCTCGTTCACATGGAATGCCTATGTGTATATCGTTATATAAAATCGTTAGCTTTGTGTATGCCATAATATCCTCATTTGTAATACACAAAAGCCAACAGCAAACAACAACAGCAGCAGCAGAAACAACAACAATAACAACAACAACCCATTTTCAGCCCAATTCGGCCTTTCCACTGTCAATTCTTACCATTTACCAGCTGCTTCTCCTTTAACAGTTGTTTGTCTACGCTTGAGTGTGTGTATATGTGTGTGTGTGTAATCATTTCTAAACTGCTCTGTTGTTGTTGTTGTTGTTTGCTGTTGGTTTTTGGCTTTGCATTTGTCAAGGTGAAACACACACACACACACAGTCACACGGACAAACATTGCGAGAGCGGGAGTGCTGCGCACACACACAAAACGGCCTCTCAGCTAAAACTTCGAAATAAGCCAAAACTGAACGAGCCACGCCCACATATTATATATGGCCCGCCCCAGGGGCCCCGAATTGCTGTTGCCGCAAAGTGTGTCTATTTTTAGACGAGCGCGCTGGAAATTTTTTCCGACACTAACGCACACACACACACACTCGCACACAAATTCAAGCGTACATACATATACATGCATGTATGTATGTATATATGTGTGTCTGTATGTGCATACACTGGCACGCATACAACTGTCCCTGCTATCACTCAAAACAAAGTAAGCAACGAAGTGGGTCGGGCTATTATTATTATTATTACAATTTTATTAGTATTGCTGTTTTTTTCTTTTTTGTCGAGCTAAAGCAATTTCGACTTACATGATCTACATATATACATATGTACACAGATATAGTATGCCTGTGTGTGTCTGCACATGTTCGTATACTTAATGATGTGCACATAGTAATGTTATCGAATGCATACCAATTAGATTAAATGTTTTAGTTTCCAATTGGAATACATGCTGAATGCTAATACTGTTCTATATACATTTTTTATAACGTTTGTTTTGAGCACGTGCTTCTTTGTTGTTGCCACTATTGATATTGCTGGTTTCTATGTCAACACAAAATTGACCTTGACGACGACGACAACGACGGCTACGAAACGCTTTTTTTTCGAACTTCTTGTAAACAGCTGACTTCCGTCGCAACAGCACCAATAACATCATTCGTATAAAATGCGGTTTCTCCTTTCCTCCCCATATGCATTCACACATACACACACACACCCAAACATACACGCAAGCTTTTGCCTGCACCTGCAGCACGTTGGCTGCGCAGCTAGTGTATTATTGCTTACAAGTGTCACACATAGCTAGAGCAAACACACGCACACATACATGCAAATGCACATGCATATGTACGCATACAAGCATCAGCTGCAGCTGTTGCTTAAGCGAGCGTACGCTCTCATCGACACACACACTCTCTCTCTGTTTCTCTCTCCCACTCACTCTTTATAAATTTCACTCGCTAACAGACAGTTCATTCTTGCTGTGTTTTGGTTATGTTTTTCAACATACCCTATGCAAGGGCAAGCGGGTCTTTTGATTTGGACCAAATGCAAGATTAATTTTCATGTGTTTGTTTGGATAGGATGGGAGGGATAAATATGCATGCTTAAATTTGGTATGTTTCAAATATGGTCTTATAAATTAATAAGAGTGTAATAACAATATAATAGAGTAGCACATGGCGACTACACATCGGTTTCTTTCCATTTTTTTGGTTGGTTAAGTTTTTGTGCAATGTGCGCTTTGAGTTCTGTTGCTTTTGTTGTTGCTGTTGCTGTTGCTATTGCTGATTCCGCCGATGTTGCTGCTTCTAAATTTATACTCCTATAGCTATGCACGATTTATAATAGCTGCTATATATAGAACAACAGGTCACGGCCTATTCGGTCAGCGTTTTGCATAGACACACACACACATGCATATCAATTTATTTATATACACACATACATACATGCATATGTATTTGTACGTTCATAGTTGAGCATGCATTCAGCTCGGCTGCTTGAGCAGCAGCAGCGGGAGCATACATAGATATGTACATACATACAATACATACAAAATACATACAATACATACATGCATATGTATGTAAATATTTCACCATTGTTTTTGTTGCTGTTATTGGTTTTGCTTTTTGCTATTGTTTCTATATATAGCCAGCCACCTCTCAGCAGCCCAAAACTAGACTTTGCCTTACTTGCTGATTTATTCATTTCATTTTGTTGCTTTGCACTGCCCGAGCAGAGAATCAGCAAATGACAGCCGCTATAACACACACACACAGGCGTGGGCATACATGTAAACATGCATATATGTTTCTTTGTGTGTGTGTTTGAGTACATATGCATGTGTGCATGTGGTCAGTTGACGTTGTGCCGTTGTCTTTCAAGCAGCAGCAATCCAATTGGACATTCTGCTTAGTCATAAATATGCGCGTAATTAGTCCAGTCCAGCCGAATGTCTAATTGCCGATCAACTAAAACAGAGAGAGAGAGAGAGAGAGCGAGAGCGCAAGCTGGGTTGAACCAGCAGAAGAGCGCGTGTGCGTGGGAGGGAGAGCAACAGATCGACTCGTAGCCGTTGCCAGTTTATCAATGAACATTTTGTATGTTTTTGCTGCACTTTGCCTTGTGTCCATTAGCAGCCGCAACAGCGCAGCGTCATTTTTTTTTTGTCTTTTGTTTTTGATTTTTTTTGTTTTCTTGTACACTTTTTTTTTGGCATTTATTTGCGCGCTGCCACAAAAGCAAATCAAATTAGTTGCTCTGTGCTAAAACGTGTAGCAGGAGATGATGACTAGTTCCTTGGTCAGGGGGGAGATGAGGGAGGCGACAAACGGAACTGGTCGCTTGGTCTGCGCTGTGGCCTTTGTCGTGGCTGTTGTTGTTAATGTTGACTTCGGCGATGTTGACGTCGACGCTGACGCTGACGTCGACGTCGTCACGTGCGCGCCGTACCCTAGCAGCACTGAGAGCGGTTATCTAAAAAAGCGCTCGGGCCGGGTCCATGTAATCGCTGTAAACTTGTACAAGGTTACTAAAAATAGCCACAGAGACACACACACAGACACACACACACACACACACACACACACACACACACACACACACACACACACACACACACACACACACACACACACACACACACACACACACACACACACACACACATGTATACATAAATACACACACATACACACATGTCTCGGCTCGGTTTTGCTTCGGTATTTGGCCTCGGCGTGCTTGGAGCCAATGTGCTATTGAAAGCGGGGGTGAGAGCGAGATGGAAATAGTTCACATGGAGCACATGTTAAAATACGTTTTAGATTAATTTTATTTAAGCATCTGATAAGCACAGCCTTATCTTTGTATAAATAATCAGCTAATAGGCCTAGCACACACACATATATTTGTTTTTGTTTTGCTTTGTTCAGATGCTGCTTGCGATTAATTGCATTTATATCGATGAATTTCTATTGCACGACAATCGGAAGCATTTCAAAAGTGAATCGGATTCCAATTGGAAGTACTTCCTATTGTTATTGAGTGCTAAATGAGATATTGAACCGACTCTATTTATATTTAAACTGATGATATTATCATAATACAAACTAAGAAGAAAGTGCTTTAAGCTGGCAACAGAAATACTAGATAGTACACATATTATATTTATATAATATATATTCATACAATATCTTATTCATTTATTTAAATGTTTCCTCTTTGCAGATTTGCCGCCTGAAGCCGGAAACGATGAACGATTGCTGCACATAACGCCGGGCGTTTTATCGCTGGACTTTAAACCGCATCAAGTTGACATTGATCAGCAGATCCTGGAGGTAAATATCCGCAAGCATAAAGCCCAGCTAGTGAAAACTGAATAGTAGAGTTCATCGAAAGTATTCTCATTGAAAATCTATCGATATTTGTATGTTAGCGTAAATATATTCTCATTGAGCTAGTCTTAATTTTGGGAATATTATAGAATTAAAATTTCAAGTAAGCCAATGCTGATTGGAGGGGATATTATCGATACTTTGCTATAGTGTCATCGAAACTCAGAATGTCACTGAGAGAAGCAGAAGAGTATTCAATTCGATCCAAAATAGAAGCCTTTCATAAATGTAATTTTGGTCTCTCAGTCTTTCTCTTTCTCTTCTATCTCTCGTATGCTTGAATAGACTTTTAGATTTCGTTCAACAGTAATTGTTTCGACTAACCCTATTCGATATCTCGGCATCTAGGAGTATTTCAATTGCCCTTTCTCGTATGCTCATCACATAAATACCCATTGAATATGGGATAGAATGGCTTGCACTTTCAAGCAAATAAAACTGCTTAACATATCGATTGTCATTAAATAGTAAGCAAAAGCATTTCAGCTCGATGCACTTTACAGGGTATCAACAAGTCGTTCATCCATCTCTCCCCATTTCATAATCAGCTGAGTTCATTTCTTTGCTGTTTCAATTCCTATTGTGTCTCTTGCTTTCTCCCTCTCTGTTTCTCTCACACACACGTCCTGTTGCACGCAGTTCTTGTTGAGCTTAGCTCGAATTGGAATCACAAAAACATACAGCAAATCTAATTGGAACATATCGACGATTGTTTATTCTAAACGTCGCATTCATTTATGATCTCAATCATCGGCTATATCATTAGCATTCATGTCAACATTTTTCCTACGTTTCCTTATTTTTAAATGTGCTATATATATATATATATGTATATATTCCTATATATATGTATAGCTTTGATATACATGTATATATAGCTCTGCTTTTAGTTGTTGTTGTTGTTGTTGCTCTATTTATACGCATTCACAAGTTTCACTTGTGCTGCCTTCGGTGCGGCTTTCCTTGTATACCCTAGGAAAACTCTTGAGCGGCTTGTCTAGTTCCCTTTTGTATGCAACTGGGCAATGGGAAATAGAGAGAACTAGTAGAGAATTATTTTTAACCACTCTCTGATTGTGACACATTTTGGCTATTTATAAAGTTCGACGCCTTTAGCCAATTAATATTGATTAAGCTATTGAAAGCCCATTTCAGTGGCATAGCTAAATGCCGTGATGATTAATATAAAATTAATTGAAATCCTAAATAAATCAAGTCCAAAAATATTTGAAAATGTCTGGGCATATATTTAGCTATGTTTAGATCAATCATTCCAGGCTAGCTTTAGATGAAATTTGGTAATTAGCAGAAATTGTTTATACCCTGTTTACTTAAATTGAAACTCTTAATTTATTTTCCAATTCCAAACAATGTTTCTATAGAATAAACTTCTTTTTCAATAATGTATGAAGGTATATCAATTAAAGTTAAAGTCATGGAACTAGTTCATTTCTGCTTTGCGTACTAATTAGTGTACCAATCGAATTGAAATTTAGAATACCGAGGAACTAGTTCATTTTTTAGTTGATAAATATACATTTGTATAAACTATTTTATACCCGTTCCAATTAATTCACTATTCATTTAATGAATTAAAATTTGTTCACAGATATAGTTCATTTTGAAGAGTATTTTTGGGACAACGAGTTCTATTTTCTTCACATGGTCGCTCACTGAACTAGTTCATTAGAATTAATTTAATTGCTGAGCTTGAATTTTTTCACGGAAATAGTTAATTTTTAAGTTTTATTCCTAAAACTAGTTCCTGTTACTTTACCTAGCCGCTTATTGAACTAGTTCATTAATCAGTTCATTTCATTTAACAATAAAATGAATTGTTAATTGAATTAGCTCTTTATATTTTAAATAATTAGAATTTGTTCGCGGAACTAGTTCATTTGATTAAGCATATATATTTGCAAAACTAGTTCGTTCATTCCATTTATTCAACTTTATTATTCACCATTCAGTGAATCAGTTCCTTTTGACAATATTATAAATTGTTAACTAAACTAGTTAATTATGTATTTTTTAGTTCAGTTTAACGAGCTGCGTCGTTCACTGATTCCTGAATTAGTTCAATCTTGATGAGGCATAAACCTAAAAGTGTTCCTTGACTCATCTAAATGAGATGCTCAAGACAAGCTATTATAAACGAATCGGTTCTTACATAGTCTTAGCACAGTTCTTACATACTCTTTCCGTATTCCAGGGTATTGCGCAGTCGCCCCTCGCTCGCTTCTCTGGCTGCTTCTATATTTAAACGCGTGTACAACTTAATGATTCTATATTTATTGTTTTCTCTACGAAAATATGTACGAGTATTTTGCGCATTCGCTCTCTGTGTATGTGTGCGTGTGTGTGTGTGTGTGTTTTCTCCTTCCTCTTTCGTAGCTTTTTCCCATTTCGTTTTAAATAAAACGGCGATTGTGCTAATAATAAAAGCCCAATGGGAGCCAAGCGAGAGGCCAAAAAGTAGAAAGAAAGGTGCAGTGGAAGGGGGAGGGGGAGGGTGAGAGAGCGGGAGTAGGAGAGAGAGAATACCGTAACGTGTTGCCTGGCCTGTAATGCACCGAACAGCATGTGCAACAAGTCGGTTCGCGCACAGCGAATACTCACTGTACCACAACTTTGTTGGGCTACAGTCGACCTCATGGCCCAAGCAGCAACATGTGCAGCCCCCACCTGCCATTGCCAGCCCCAACTTCCCCTTGCCCCGCTCTCCGCTCCCCCTCCCCCTCTGCCGCTCCTCTCGCTGGCTGTTGGCTTGTTGCATTCAATTTATAGCCTGATTTTATTTATATACCCCGTGTGTGTACCCCTTAAAAGCAGCCACATCGGGTATATAAAAATCACTGATTAGATGAAATCAGAGCGAAGCAGCAGAGGCAGCAGAGGCAGCGCCAGCTGGGCGGGTTGTCTAGGATATCTGATTGTCCAGCATGCCCCACTCTAACTTGCTGGGCTTTAACTTTGTGCATTGCTCCCTGTGTGTGTGTGTGTGCGTGTGCGTGTGTTTTGTTTTCTTTTGAATTTTCGTATTTTTGGTTCAAGTGTTCATCTGCTGCTGCTGCTGCTGCTGCTTCTTCTTCCCCCTCCACTTGCTCTGCTATAGTTGCTAAAGTGCTGCCTACCCAAATATCTCTCTCCATCTCCCTCTCCCTCTCCCACTCTCTCTCTCTCTCTCTCTGCCTGTCTCTGCCACTCCCCTGCTCAGCAATATCAACCGCCCGCCCGCCCTCGTTCGCCTTTTAGCCGCAGCAGCAGCAGAATTTGCCGTTTTTGTTATTTTTACATTTTCCTTTGAATTTATTTTTATTTTTGTGTTTTATAAACTCTGTGGGTTTTATTTTTAACAAAAACAAAATTAAAAAAAAAAAAAAAACAAATGTATATAAACGTATATATATAAATTTATATATGTGTACAAATAGAAAAGAGCGAAAGGGATAGCAAGTGCAAGAACTATAACTGTAGAACATATATATACAAAAAAAAAATATAGAATAACTAAACGTAGCTTTTTCGTTTAGCTCTTTGTGTTGTTCTTGTTGTTGTTGTTGTATTTATTTATAAGAATCTGTGGCACGAGCAAATTGTAAATTAGCTACACAATAGCTGTGGGTGGGGAAATGAGTCTGAATTTGTGTATGTGTGTGTGTGTGTGTGTGTAGAAGCTATGCAAAAAAGAAAAATTCTGTTGCAGCTGAAATCGAAAATATACTCACTTACACTCATTGCATATTTGAGTATTGAGTAGTCTTCTAATACACTCCTATATTCAAGTATTCGAGTTTTAAAACTCGTCACATTTTCCTATATATTATTATATTGAATCCTCTCAGATTCCGAGAGGATCAAAACAGAACAAAATAAAAAACAAAATGAGGAATTTATTTTGCTTTAATTTTTCCTATTGTCAAATGTATTCATTTATGACTTTGAATACATTCATTCGAACTTCTTATTCATACTAATCTATGAAATATGTACCTATATGTACTCATACTCAATTAGAGAAATGAATAAGTAGATTCTAATTAGTCAGTTGAGTTTGAATCAACGAGTAGAATCAAATGAGTCATTTAGTTTGTATCAATGAGTAGACTCTAATTAGTCTGTTAGAATTAAGGAACATATTCTAATTAGTTATTAAGTTTGAATCAATGAGTAGATTCCAATTAGTATGCTTGAATCAATGAGTAGATTCAAACTCATCAATGAATTTGAATCAATGATTTTAATAAGTCATCAAGCTGGAATCAATGATTCAAATTAGTTTGATTAAATCAAAGAGTTCATATTAGTAAGTTTGAATCAGTGAGTAGATTCTCATTATTCTCATTATTATGTGTGAATAGATTCAAGCTAGTCATTGCGTTTGATTCAATGATTCAAATTAGAATAAATGAGTTGCAAATGGTAGAGTAAATTCTAATTACCTAGTTTTGAGTATTGCTTTCCCATTAGATTCCTGCCATACCCACATGAATTCAATGAATACCGAATTATATTCACAAATGATTTCCTATTCACATTCTTATGCATTTAATGGATGCGTCTTTATGGTTTCTTGCCAGAGCTATAGGTCTTACCAAGCATTTAGCCCTTTTAAGGCGCATACTCATAATGAATTGTTAAATTTGTTGCTGTATTCGCTTCACTCATGAATACATTCGGTGCATTCGCTACGCTTTGGGCAATCGAATTCACATGTCGACCAAATTGTGCGTTCTAAAAACGGAAGACAACAATGTTGTTGGTACTGTTATTATTATGTACATATTATCAGAGAGGGCGAGTTGTTCTATTTATATGGGCGTGTCTGTGTGTTGTCTTTGGCCCCCGTTATAATTATAGCACGGGCCTTTTATAATTATAGCATGCGCTCTGGCCAGCAGAATGCTGAATAACAACAACAACAACAACGGCAACAGCAACAAAAAGTTGTGCAAGGCAAATGTCGTGGGCGGGTGGAAAGGAAGGCGTGGCAGGGGAGGCTAGGGGTCCAGATTATTGCTTAAACAAAGGGGCAGTCAGGTGCAACAGCAGATTTCTAAGAACTCTTTCTAGATAGCATATGGCTTGCTGCTGCGACGTCGCGACGTCAACGGCGACGGCGACGGCGACTGCGACTGCGACTGCGACTGCTGCATTAAGCGAACGATTGAACGATGAATATAAAAACGCCCGTTTGTCTGCCGCCGCAACTGACCACGCCAGAGAGTGATAGAGAGAGAGAGAGAGAGGGAGTAATTACTAATTAGGAAGAGAGCGGAGAGCGGAGAGCGGCGAGCGGCGAACGTGAGCAGCGTGAGCGACGCAGCACACGTTCATTTAGCTCGCTCGCACGCTCGCCGCCTGTTCGCTTCGTGCGCTTTGGCTAGCGAATAACTGTATCTAAATTTGTGTTTATATTTGATTTTTGCGCCAGTTGCTTGAGTGAAACTGAAATGAAAGCGCGTTCGACGAATGCCAAAGCCAAACGAAAAAACTAAAATAAAATAAAATAACAGACGCAGGCAGCAGCAGCAGCAGCGGCAGCGGCAGCGGCAGCAGCGCAGTCAATAGCAATTCAAATTGGAACAATACCGTACATATCCAATTCAAATACACCAATTGGAGCTAACAGTTGAAAACGCGCGGCGCTGTGAAAAATATTGAAATCAAAGTCAAGCAAACGCAGAAAAACAAAAAATATACAGTTTATAACAAATATACACGCAAAATTCAAAAAGACTAAAAACATACGGCATCAGCTAAAAATGTATAGACAATTAAGACAAAGAGTAGAGGCAGACAACAAAATGAGAAGCAAAACTAAAAAATAAATAAATAAATAATGCTAACAGCGGCGCATATTTCTACAGATTATTTATTAGTATTCTGAGTAGTTTCTTTATTTTTTTTTTCTGTGTTTTTATTTTTATTCTATTTTTTTTCTGCCCAAAAGCTGTGAGCACTAAAAGCTTATGAAAAAGTGTCTAACAACAACGCAAATCACAAAAAGAAAAAACAAAAACAAAAGCAAAAACCAATTAGAAAAAAAAAATACAACAACAACGTTAGTGGCCGACCAGTGCGTGCGCGTGTTAGTGCGTGTATGTGTGTGAGAGAGAGATTGTGCGTGTGTGTGAGCGTCCAATTGGACAAAGCGTCGCGTTAAGGTCATGGAAACATATCAGCAGCATGTACGTAATAAAGAGAGCGCGCCAGCAGAGTGAAAGAGGGAGAGAGCGACCCTCAGCTAGAAAGCGAGAGAGGAAGAGAGTGAGAGTGGAGAGAGCACAGCCAATAATCAACAATTTATGATCTCTTTTGATGAATTGTGACGCGTGATTTGCTTAGCTAATTCATTTGTGTAATCGCTAGCAAACTCTATGCGTGTGTGTGTGTGTCGTCTCAGAGTGCCGAAGTGAATCAGAGTGCATTCATCCAAGCCATTCATCACAACATGATTCATTTCAAATGCACTAATTATCTAATTGATCAGCTTTTAGGAGACTGATAATTTGAACTGATTTTATTATAGCAAAACAACTGTAAATGGGCGACATATTTGTTTGTATTTACAAACGGCTTAAGTGGCAAATTTATAAAGATTTTGTATATGCCATTAAAATACTGGCGAAGTAATTAATATTGCTTATAATTCAATCTGAAAGGTATTGTGATTATATCGAATTTCTATAGATATATGTAAATCTATAGCGAATGATCATAAGCAATGTTAGTCGATGGATGTTAGAGACTACGTAATAGATCTTAGAACAACAAAATTCCATAACAAGTAACTCGATTGTTTTTTAGGGCAGTTTTGTGTGAATCCCCAAGAAAGAGTACTTAAAATCGCATGCAAGCTATAGGATTTCCGTTTGAATTCTCAGAAATTTAACTGGAAAATAAATCTATTTGATTAAAGAAAAAGTAACTGAAGGCGATTTAGTTAGCTGTATAGACACATGTGTCTTTCTTCTATGCTTATCTAGCTTTGATTCTGATATCTAATAACATACTACCCAAAGAGCTTTTATCATCGGCATTTTTGAGTCTATTTTTAAATAGGGTATTCCCATTCAATGTGTTTTCTTATCAATTTTTGATTTTCTTTAGACTTTCTCTCTGAGTAGGATATTCCCATCAATTTGTTGTTCTCATGTCAAGCTTTTGTTGTAATGAATCGTGAGTCCATTATTCAGCTAGTATTTGCTCAATTTCCTGAAATACCGCCTGGAATTAAGTTATGCAAAGACCAAATTGAATTTGTATTGCGAATAATTGCGAGTTCTTTGAACCGCTTCGTTGATGACTTGATCACCGTTGACATTGAAACGATGTGCAGAAATCTATTTCGCTGATCAACATATACACGTACATGTATATGTATGTGTGTATGTATGTATTTACGTACACCCCTTCTTTCGCTCAACATTGAATTGTGGCTATGCGTCACAGCATCTACTTAGCTATAGACAACGATCTTTCGGGGCAATTACTCACAGCCATTTGATGATCCGCCCACGACATTTACCACACATCACGATCGATGGCGCCGTTCCTCCCTCACATACACTCTCTCTCTCCCTCTCTCTCTCTCTCTCTCTCTCTCTCTCTCCCTCTCTAATCGCTTGCTCATCTTTTACGTCTGTTTCTCCGCTTTTAGCTGAAGAAGAGCCAGGAGCTGCAGAAACAGCGTCTTTTCCACTCGTACCAGGAACAGACGAAGCAAATGGAACTGGAGCATAAACTGCAACTGGAGCACAAATATCATGTGAGTAGCTAGAAGAGCCAGACGAAAACAAACACGAAAAACCCACAACAACAAAAAAAACTCAAGAGATTAGATCGCAGATCGCGTCGATATTATTTCCCCAAAGATAACGTTCGTTGATAAAGCCAACTATTCCCCAAGTAGTCATACTAAATGGCCTTTAATTGTTGAAAAGCTCATTAGTGCAAAGAGGATAGTTATCGGGTTTTATTGTATCATCTTGTTGTTGTATGTATATGAATCGTTTGTATATATATTAGTATTACTAGTACTACTGCAAATCGATAAATATCGATACACTACATAGCTATGCGTTAGTTTTAGTAGAAGAATAATGCAGTATGTGAGCTTTTTAGCAGAACTATATATATCATTAACTCTATCGATATCGATAACTTTCTAAGTCACAGTAAATAGATAACTTTCGATATGCATACCGTGCATGTTGGTACTGTCTACTTGCTATGTAGTCTTTCGGTACCTTTTTGATATCGATGGCTCTGAACATACTTTAGCTAATCGATAATTATCGATGTGCACCGCGTGTATTTTGAAAGACAGGAAAAGATTAATTGATATCAATTTTGTCAGTCAAACGCAGTCGATTTCTATGTCTCGATAACTACACCAATAATGTCTAAAACGATAAATATCGGCTGGCCTGCAACATATGTCCCGTTTGATGTAACGGTAGCTTGTTGCGTCTAAGCATAAACAAATAATACGCGTAAATACATACACAGTTAATAAAAATTCAATTATACTTAGAATCTTAGATAAACGATAAATATCGATATACACAATGGAGATTAATGAAGCAATATTGGATTAGATTGGTCCCAATTTTGTATTGCTTGTATGAAGAGCAGTTCCCACCTTACTTTAATTATTAACTACTTTTAGTTTTTATACTCAGCGATATATATCGAATAGGCATATAAGAAATTGTGGCTAGTTGACCCAAACTTGTTTTGTTTGTTTTTCTTTTTCCTATTTTGTGTCTGTTGCTGCTTTAACTTGTTGTTGTTGTTGCTGTTGCTGTTGCTGCTGTTGGCGACATTGGCGCGTGGGCAGCGCAAAAAAAAAAAAAAAACAGAAATATAAATAAATAAATACATAAATGAAATAAAAAGCAAAAATACTTTATCAAGCGTCGTCTTGCCGGCGCTTTCGGCCGGAAGTGCCGCCCTGCTAGATAGATGACTAAACAGCAGCAACAACAACAACAACGCTTGACCAGCAGCAGCAACAACAACAACAAAAGCACACATACCCACACACACACACAGACACGCATTACTAATTCTATTCTGAACCCTCCCCCTTCGCAAAAAAAAAAGAGACAAGAACAACAACAAAAACTCTCTCGAACTTATTGTAATTTATTCAGTTTGCGGTGCATTCACATGGCGCTTTCCAGGAATTGCGGGAACAGAGCATGGTCACGGCGGCAGCAGTTGTCGAGGAGCAGCATCGCCAGCACCAACATCAGCAACATCAGCAACAGCAGCAGCAGCAGCAACAGCAGCAGCAGCAGCAACAACAGCAGCAGCAGCAGCAGCGGGAGCGAAAAGAACGTGAAGTGATGAAGCGAAAGGAGAATTGCAGCGCTAATGCGAGTCCCGAAGTCAAACAGATACTCAGTGTAACTATAATTGCCTCTGCTCTCTCTCGCGCGCTCTCTTTTGGTCTCTTTATTTAACTCTTTCGCCTTGCAGTGCTTTCTCATGAGCCGCAAGTCGCAGGCGGTGGCTCCAAATGGCACAACAACCACATCGCCCTATCGCAATCGGTAAGGATATCCATCTCTCTATAGTCAGACTCTAAATCTCTCTCTCTCTCTCTCTCTTTCGCTCGCTCTCTCTATCTCTTGCAGCGGTGTTGTTAAGAGCTCTTCGGGCGAATCATTGCCCGCTGGCACCGTCACCAGCGCACATCCATACAAAATACCACAGCCGCCGACCTCACTGCTCAAATATGAATCTGATTTCCCCCTGAGGAAAACGGGTAAGTGATCAAAATGTCAATGTCAATGACAATGTCAATGTCAATGCCAATGCCAATGCCAATGCCAATGCCCTAACATTCTTATCGATGCTGTGTGTAGCAATTGCTGAATGAGAGAAAAAAAAAAGCAACACCTTCCCTCTACTTGTCTTAACTAACTCTATTTGCTCTCTGCTTGGCGTTACAAAGTGTTGCCAATTGCATCGCTTGTTGATTACTAAACCAAAAAGCTGAGCTAAAGCTGCTAGAATTTCTGACGATCAGTTGAGATCACAGTTGGAATAGTGGAAGTTTCGTCTTAAAAGAAGTATTACACACTTTCTACTACAATTCAAAGTTCTCTGCGTTCTCTATGCAATCCAATGATTGCTCTTACTTAGGCCAAGATCCCTATGTCAGCCCTCTAAAGAGTACAGTTGTTGCTCTATAATTAACTCAATTTGCTAGAGAACTCTCGATTAGTAATAATTATTGATCAGCAATCGTAGAGCTCTTCTCGTTGATCACCGATCACTGATCACTGCTTGTATTTGGAATTGAATTCTCATATGAAACTAATTTAGAAAGATTCCAGTTATAGGCATCGTATATATTCCAACGATAAATTAGCTTAGAATATAGTTTTTTTAATGGTTTCTTTCTTAAGAATATACATATCCAAAAAAATCACTAGAGATTATTGATAATTGAGTCAGATTAGATCACTTTGAATGGGAGCTGAAATATATTCACTATGAATCAATCATAGATCAGCTGGAAGAATGGAAGCATAGAAGAATGTTGAAATATATATCCTACAAATCAGTTAAAGAAATGGAACTAGTCATAGATCAGCAGAAAGAATTTTAGAATATGCAATGCTCTATTGGCTGATCAGTAAATAGATAGTTTTCGAAGGAGTTGTAAGTGATAGAGTCAACGTTATATAAGGCTAGAACTGTTAGGTATACGAATATAGCAAAAGATCTTTATAATTAAGCTTAGTCTCTTAGATCAGTTGGATTTAAAATAAGTTTGTTAAATCAGTTGAATATTAGTTAAGATATTAGATTATTGCTTTAGGTATACTTAGGTATTAGGTATACTTAGACTCAGACTTTATGCCCTTGTTATGCAGCATGTTACTAAACTCGCTCAATTGAATGACTAACGCAATTGCCTCAGAGGCAAACCCAAGTGGGGTTCCATCGAGCGCAACTGTAGGTACTCCCATAGGCTACACACACACACACACACCCACCCATACACACACACATACACACACATATGCGCACATCATATATACATATATACTAAAGAGAAACATGTATATGTATATGTATATGTATATGCATCACCTGAACAGCATCGGAGCCAAACTTGCTGAAGATCCGGCTCAAGCAGAGCGTCATCGAGCGCAAGGCACGGATCGGCGGTCCGGCGGGGGCTCGACGGCACGAACGGCTGCTGCAGGCCGCCCAGCGACGGCATCAGAAGAACTCGGTTCTCACAAGTACGTATATCACAATGGAGCAAATACACACACGCACACACACACGCACACACATGCATACACATACATTGTCAAAATTCTGGAGGGGATCTGATCGAGCATCCGATTGGGGTCAACCCGCTGGCAGTGGCAACCGCATCGAACCGCTTGGAGCGCGTTTCACTGTTTTCTTGTAATTTTGGAGCGGAGCGCTTAAAACTGGATATGAAAATGGAAATTGAGGCAATTACATAAACACACACACACACACACGCACGCGCGCAGACAGATGTGTGGCAAAGCTGAAAGCAATGCGCAAAGGTCGTCGGCTGGGTCAGCTACAACAACAACAACAACAACAACAACAACAACAATAGCCAAAAGAGCAACAATATCCATCTTAATTATCGTGATTATACTGGGCGCCATAATTGTGTGTGCTCTCTCTCTCTCCCCCTCTCTCTCTTTCTCTCTCTCTCTCTCTCTCTCTCTGAATAAACTATCGAATTTTTGCATTGGAAAACTATTCAAAGATCTATTTTACTATGTAATCCAGTCCATCTCTGCTGTATACATCTATCTCTCTCTCTCTCTCGCTCTCGCTCTTCCTCTCTCTTTACATATATATACATATATATTTTCTTGAATCCATAATAGATCTATCAATCCATTCAATGATCTCTCGAACATTTCGCTGTGTCTAAATATAAATCTCATTATATACCTAAATTCGATTGTAAAATTCGTAGATCGAAAACAAACTGAAATTTTTCATATGCTATATATATAGATATATAGCAGCTATCTGCTTATAGTCTTTACATATCTCTAAACATAAATATGAATATCATAAATATTGAAACAGCTCGAGTTTTAGATGATCCATCAGGTTTACGGAGAGAATCTCGAACATTTCATCGAAAGAAATACAGTAAAATCCACTTATAGGGTCCGTACGGTAATTGCGATAAAATTCTGGTATCCAGACAAACTTATATGCGTATAGCGTGTTCCGGGTATTACGACGGTCCCTTGAGCGTCGTTATAGCCGGGCTCTACTGTAGTGCAAATTTGCACTGAAGAATTGAACTTGATGAATTTGTTTTTCGTCCATTTGTTTATCTTATAAGTTTATCAATAAATGTATATATATGTTTATTTTCTTGAGCAATTTCTACAAACACACACACACACACGCACACCCCCTACACATCCCAATACACACACACACACACATACATGTAACTAAAATAAATTCATTTCCCGCTCTCTTTTCGCGCGGCTTTTGCAAGCGAACAAAAAGTTTATTTTTATAACTTTTGATAATTTAATATTTTTTTTTATAACTCTTGTTGTTTTGAATTTAACACATGTTGTTGTTGCTGTTGCCGTTGTTGTTGTTGTTGTGAATACATTAATCGAAGCTAATCTGAAATTAATCCTGCGTTTTGCTGCTGCCTTTTGCTGTTGCTCCTGCTGCTCCTGCTGCCGCATGGCAAAAAAAAAAAAAAAAAAAATAATTCTGAAAAAGAAAAAAAATATGAAAAGATTTTATTTATTGTACTCAATCATTCAATCACTCATTCCATCTATGGTCAGTCAATCAATCAATCAATCAAGCAATTAGTAATTTATGATCTTTATTCTCTCCTCCTCCTCCCCCCTCCACCTCTTCCATCATCATCAAGATTGCAACAGCACCACAGACTCGGGCCCCAACTCGCCGCCCTCGTCGACGACATTGTCGGTGGGCGTGGTCGGTAGCCGCGGCTCACCGACCAGCGCGCCCATCCAGGAGGAGAACGAGGAGGGCAGCCAGTACCAGCCCGGCCAGCGCAGCAGCATCAACGACCTGCCGCTCTTCAGCTCGCCCTCCCTGCCAAACATATCGCTGGGCCGTCCGCATTTAACCAACGCCCAGGCGGGCCAGGCCAACTATGCCATGTTCGCTGCACTGCAGCAGCATGCGGCCGCCGCTGCCGCCGGGTCCGGTGCACCGCCCGTGAATGTGGCCGGCGTGGGCGTGGGCGTGGCGCCCACCTACTACAATCCGCTGGCGATGTCGTTTGGCGGGCGGCAGCCGGCGCCGCCGCTCTCGATGATGCCCGCCACGGGCATTGCGCCGCAGCCGTCGCCGGTGGTGCGCTCCGCCTCGGCCACGTCCACGTCCTCGTCGCAGGCCTCGCTGGTGGGCGACACGGCGCCGCCGCAGGCGCACGCCGCCTCCCTCACCTCGGCCTCGTCCTATATGCATCTGAGCGGCACCACTGCCGTCAATCTCCACGCGGCTGCTGCGGCCGTCGCGGCGGCGGCTGCTGCTGCCGCCGCTGGCTCACTGCCGCCCTCCAACAGTCACAGCCACAGCCATAGCCACAGCCACGCCCATGCGCTGTACAATGCGCATCAGCAGCAGGCGCAGGCGCAGCAGGTGGCCCACGCGCACGCGCCCATCACGGACGCCCAGGTGGCGCAGGTGCATCTGCATAAGCAGGGCCACCGTCCACTGGGGCGCACCCAATCGGCGCCCCTACCCCTAGGCCATCCCATGCTCACGGGCGCCAGCCAGCTGAGCGTGGTGCAGACGCACTACGAGAACAGCGAGGTATGTCCACATGCACTTACATCCTACATCCATGCTAATCCGCTCTCCTCTCTCGGGCAGGCGGAGCGACAGGCGTACGAGCACCAGGTGCTCACGCAGAAGCTGCGCCAGAAGGTGCTCACGCGCAGCGACGCGGCTGCCGCGGCGGCTGTGGTCGCCGGGATACGCGAGCCGCAGCTGCAGCTGCGCGAGGAGGAGGACGACACGGCGGCCGAGGTCATGGACCTCACGGACAAGAAGAAGCCGCCCAAGACGGTGCTGACCAGCACGATTGCCACCAGCACCTCGCAGAATCTGCCGGAGGCCCTGGCCGCCGCCTCCTATCGGGCGGCCGCCAAGTCCAGCAAATTGCGGGACCAGGAGTATTTGCAGCAGCAGCGCGAGCTGCTCTACCTGCACGAGGAGGAGCTGGCCAAGGACCTGATGCGCCCGCTCTCGCGCACCCTCAGCAGCCCCCTGGTGCCGGGCCATGGCCTCAGCCAGATACCCGACACCGGGCAGCATCCGACGCCCATCGCCACGTCCTCCTCGGCCGATCATATTCCGCCCGTGAACCTGTCGCTGCCCCACAAGCGCCAGCTCTTCAGCAACGTCTACGCGGCACAGCTGCGACAGCATCAGCAGTCGTCGGTGGAGAGCGGACTGCCAGCGCACAAGAAGATCACAACGGGACTGGCCTACGATCCGCTGATGCTGAAACACGCGTGCATTTGCGGCGACAACGCGCCCCATCCGGAGCACAGCGGGCGGCTGCAGAGCGTGTGGGCGCGGCTGAACGAGACGGATCTGGTGAAGCGATGCGATCGACTGCGCGCCCGCAAGGCCACGCAGGAGGAGCTGCAGACGGTGCACACGGAGGCGCACGCGATGCTCTTTGGCTCGAACCAGGGCCAGCTGACCCGGCCCAAGCTGGAGAGCACGCTCTCCGCGAGCTTTGTGCGGCTCTCCTGCGGCGGCCTGGGCGTCGACCTGGACACCACCTGGAACGAGCATCATACGGCAACGGCCGCCCGCATGGCCGCTGGCTGTGTCATCGATCTGGCCTTCAAAACGGCCAAAGGTGAATTGCGCAACGGCTTCGCCGTCGTCCGTCCGCCCGGCCATCATGCAGAGGCCAACCTGGCCATGGGCTTCTGTTTCTTTAACTCAATTGCCATCGCCGCGAAGCTGCTGCGCCAGCGCGTGCCCGAAATGAAGCGCATCCTCATCGTCGATTGGGCAAGCCAACTCTCTTACTTCCCCCTTCTCGCCTCGCATACTAACCTCCGTATCTCTCCCCTTCTAGGATGTGCATCATGGCAATGGCACTCAGCAAGCATTCTACCAAAGTCCCGACATTCTATATCTTTCCATACATCGACACGATGACGGTAATTTCTTTCCCGGCACTGGTGGTCCCACTGAGGTAAGGCCCAAAGGTTTCACCCGATATCCCTATACGCTCAATGGTTCAGTAGGCAACTGTAAGCCACTTCAAGTGGACTATCGATAATTATCGATTTTCTGCTAGAAAATAGAAAACTGAAAATATGTGAGGGACCTTTAAAACTTTACTTCTTTTGTCATCCGATTATATTTAAGTAAAAAATATTTCACATCAAACTCGCTCTCACTAAAAACTATTTTGAGAAAGGCTACATATGAGAGCTAAGTTATATGATCCATAATCTAAGATTTCTGAGCGACAAACTACTGCCGATGAAATGTGCTCTACGAGCTTAGATTTGTGATATATTATAGAAGACCTACAATTTATGATCTGTCTTACATGATTTCTACGATTTATGATCTGCGAGCTACGATCTACGGGTCTTCATTTCATGCTTCAAGTGTTTCAAGCTTCAAGAAAACATAATATATTAGTGGAATTCGATTGAAGGCCAACGATATAACCGAAAGATCATATAAGTTTCTCTGGGGACCAGAATTTTTGTCACAATACCCGTACGGACGCCATAAGCGGAGTCGTCACAACCGGATTCCACTGTATTTAAATTTTTAAGCCACATATTAACTCATTCTATAATCTTGAGCTGCTCTGCCATTTTCTATGATCATATGATCCTTAGTGTATGTATTTTCTATAATCTTTGAACTATGATTTATGATTTACATTTAAAGAGCTATCTATCTGATCTATGATACAAAATATATGACCTATACATAACGATTCGCGATTGTTGATCAACGATCTATGGTCTATGATTTAGCTTTTTTATCTATGCTATGTATATGTATATGTTAAGTAATCTTTGATCATAAATCTATGTCAATCCATCAGTAAGTCCCTAAACACATATTCAATGTGGGATCCATGGTCTTACATGATAAACGATCTGATCTGCGATCTTCTCGGCGAATCTGTTGACCGAGTAAATTCCGTTATTATATGCATAGCTGTAGATGGACATGCTATAAGAACAACCAGTGCTACAAGCGATTTATATCTTAGGTTCTATATCTAGCGAACATGTATAATATGGGACATTTAAATGGCTTTTAATCGACTGTACATTTATTATTACTTTCTCACTCACTCTCTCTCTCTCTCTCTTTCCATCTCGCTCGCATTTTGGGGCTGCAGTGTGGCTCCGGTGCTGGTCTCGGCTACAATGTGAACATCTCGTGGTCGGGCGCTCTGAATCCACCGCTGGGCGACGCCGAGTATATCGCTGCATTCCGTACCGTTGTGATGCCCATTGCCAAGTGCTTCAATCCGGACATTGTGCTTGTCTCCTCCGGCTTCGATGCGGCCACCGGGCATCCGGCTCCACTTGGGGGCTATCACGTATCGCCCGCCTGCTTCGGTTTGATGACACGCGAACTGCTTCAGCTGGCCAACGGCAAGGTGGTGCTGGCCCTCGAGGGCGGCTACGATCTGGCGGCCATTTGTGATTCGGCGCAGGAATGCGTACGCGCCCTCCTCGGCGATCCGGCTGCCCCCATAGCGCCCAGCGAACTGGAGCGGCCGCCCTGCCAGAACGCCATCAACACGCTGCAGAAGACTATTGCCATACAGGTGAGCTGATTAGCCCATGTGTACATATATGTATCAGATCTCCAAGTTCCATAGAATATCTTTAAGTACAGCTGTATTATACAAGAATTGGCAGCGTTTCATTAAAATCAGGCACATCTGCCTAAGGAATATTTTAGGATCTCTGAAAACTAATAAATTTATCAAATTAAAACTCAATTTTCTTCGATTTATGCTACTGCACTATACCTATAATAGTTAATAAGATAAGATAAGATATAGATCCTAACTCAAAAATTGAGTTCTTAATCGTGTATTGCAAATTAGATTGAGATACCAGAGACTTTCCGTTGTGGTTTATTGTAATTAAGTAGCGATGAAGTATATATATGTATGCAACATATACTTTATATATGGCTGCCTGACTCCATATATAGATCTGTTTATAAATCACATACAATAAATTTCATCATATTGATTTTTGGTTCAACTCTTATCTGAGGCTGAATTGGTTGCTGAAGAAACAATAGATACAGAGAGGCATAGATACTAAGATACATTTGGATATATATAAACAAGATATATAGATACATATAGACTATATACACAGGTACAATCATTGCATAGATTGTGGATTCAATGATATATAGATACATATAAATCTTCATGGATATGCAGAAACATTCATTGCATAGATATATAGATACAATGATGTAAAGCCACATGAACATACAGATACCATGAAATATAGATAGACATACTAATACAATCATTGTATAGATATGTATGTAGATACATAGTTACATAAATATTTAGATACATAGACAGATAGCGACATAGGTATATAGATACAATTAGTTATAGATACATATATAGATATCTATATATACATTATTATATGATGTTCCAATATATATACGAATAGACACATAAATATATCTATACATGCATAATCGAGTTACTAATTCTGTTCTCTTTCCTCATTTAGCAAACGCATTGGCCCTGTGTCCGACTGCTGGAGCACACAGTCTGTCTGTCCGCGCTGGATGCGCTGAAGGTCGAGCACGATGAATCTGAAACGGTCAACGCCATGGCCGGCCTCTCCATGCAGTCGCTGCACAGGTGAGCAATCAAATAATACACATATATATGTATATATATATATATATTTATATTCATATCTAATACTTCTCTCTCTCTTGGTGTAGAACGCTCTCGCGTGATGATTCCGAGGAGCCGATGGATCAGGATGAAACCAAATAGACGAACGCGCCGCCCTGCAACGCCGTCCACGTCGCCTGCTCAACGGACTCTATTTAGTTATTGTTGTAGTTAAAATTAATTGTTGTTTTTATTGTTGTTGATGTCATTTGTTGTTGCCGTCGGCGTCGTCGTCGTCGGCGTCGTCATTATTGTTGTTGTTGATGTTGCTGTTGTTGTTGTAATTGTCATCATCACGCGAACGTTTGTGGGTTCCTCGTCTGTCGGTTAGCTCCTTCTCTTTCTTTTCTCTCTCTCTCTCTCTCCATCTGTCTCCCTCTAACTCATTCTCTGCTCTGCCTGTATCTTACTCTCTGTCACACTCTAACTGTATTTGATACGCACAAGCCCCGACAGACACACAAACTCAGAGAGACTGAGAGACAGCAACAAATATAACAAATCAAACAAAAATGGAGCCATCGAATGAGAAGGAGAAGGAGCAGAAAGAGGAGGAGCAGCAGGAGGTGCAGATAAAGAAGGAGCGGAAAAAGATCCGAGGCAGAGCCGGAGTAGAAAAGCAAGAAGTAGAAAGAGCTGGAAACAAGGCCTAAAGTTCAAAACGTGGCTGTGCCACTAAAAGCAAAAACAAAAACAATTTAAAAACAAGAAAAGTAAACAAAACTAAAAACAATAACAAAATGTAAAGAGTAGAAGCAAACGAAAAGCAAAAAGCAAGCGGAAAGCAAAAACGTTTAAGAATCAACACAGTTATATAGTTATATAAATATATAAAAGTATATATACATACATATGTATGTATGTGTGTATATATAGAAATAGGTTAAGTCAAATGTATATATATATATGTGTATATGTATGCATATATATAGCTATAGTAGATTGTATTGTATGTGAATTAACGCAAGTTTCAAATGAAATGATAAAATAATAAATATAATATATAAATGTATGTAAAGATCAATAATTGTAATGCTAAATGTTAAAACTGATTCAAAGTCTATAAACAAACAAGGCACACACATAAGGAAATACATATGTGCATACTATACCATATAAACTACTATATAAAGCCTGCATTTGTTAAAACGAATATTTGTAAAGAGATGTATGTATATATATTTATATATATTAATATATATTACACAATCGATATATATATATATACATATATATATTTATATATACTTAAGTGTTGAACGTGCAAAAAAACTATTTTTATTTCTCGATTTATGTCTGTTGTGTGTAGCTCTATTATTATTCTAATTATAAAGCTTATTATAATTACAACTATTTTATTATTATTACTATATATATTTTTTTTAATATATACATATGCGTGTTATATATAGATCTATTTTGTGTATGTGAATGTTGAGAGTATGTGTTAAATTGAAATTGTAGCTCGATTGATAAAGTTATGAAAGTTAGTGTTAAGTATATAAAATGAAAGTATAGCTGTAATACGATATGTAATATGATCCTATATGCATATACCTACATATATACATGTGTAATTACGTGAATGTATATATATATATATATATTTATATGTGTATATATGTGTGTATGTTAAAATAACAAATGTGAAATATGATTGTCAAACGATTATCTAGAATCTTTATTTATTAACTATTATGATTATGATGTTTTTTTTATGATTATAACAATTTGTTTTTCTTTCTTGTTCTCTACGTGGGAGTGTGCAAATAGCCGCAATTTGTAGTTGTTCTCATTTCTTTTAGTTTTTGTTTCTTGTGGCTTACTTTAACTATTTAATAGATGGCGTGTAATGTCTAGTTTACGTTATAAAGGTGTATCTGTGCGTGTGTTAGTGTTAGAGTAGATTGGAATAATTGGACACATGATGTATGCACAGCAAAGTTGTTGTAATAGTGAAAAGCGCATAACTGTAAAAATAACACTAATCGAATAACCGCAGACATACATATATATATATAAGTAACTTCGAGGGTAGCCTGAAAAGTTTGCTAACAATATATGGATATTATTTAAATTTAAAGAAGAATTTACTTAATTTACATATCTTTGTTTACATTCAGACCATCTAGAAATATATATATATAAATATATATATATGTGTGTGTGTGTGTTTGGATATCTAATTTTCTATTTTGATCGCAACACACAAATAAAACTAGGCGAACGTAATATGAAATCTGTTGATAAGCTGGGCAGGCACCCAGCAGTAAAAAATGGTATAACGAGAAAACTAAGCTTAGATATATCCAAGATCTCGAGAATCGCTGTAAGACCCAAATACTATTTTGTATGCATGTATGTAGCGTGAATGTGTTTGTTTTTGAGAGAGCTATTAGTAATATATATATATATGTTAATCGAGCACAACGAGAGGATAGGAGCCGAGGAAATCTGATATGAGGCAACAAAATGTTAACAAGCGCTAAAACAATAATTGAATACAGCAACAGAATATTCAAGTGAAAATTCAAATGCAAAATGCAAAATACAAAATACAAAAAGATCTCCTCATTCCCAATAAGAGCTATAGACCGAGTCGACCGTTATCGATTCACTCCAAATCGGGCTGTTGTCCAGTTGTTATACTAGTAATCGTAAAAATGAATGAATGTTAGTCGAAAATATTTGCAATGATTTTTATTTCGGGAATGCCAGCAATGAAAAACGAAGAATAACAAATATTTGATATATAGTACAATATGTGCATGTGTTTACATAGTTTATAAGCCGAGAGTTACTTTGTTACTTGGACTCATCAGCTGTTACCCAACTCGATTCGAATATACAGGCTAACGCACATGAGCTGTTGTTTAAGTTGCGCCTGGTTTTGAATCGGGCACAATTCATGAAATATTTTGTCGTTTTAGTATTAACATACTTATATATGCATATACAAGTAATAACAAAACAAAATGTCTGTGTCGCTTTTTCTATATATATAATAATAAATGAAAACAAAGTGAAAATAAATACCAAGAGTTTTTATTGCTTATTTTAAAAGATATTTCGAACGCATGTCTTATGACGCGCCATTTGCATAAAAGTGTGACCAGGCGTACAAACGCCAGAAATCTACCAAATCCAATAAGAAACAATATTTTCTCTTACACTTGCTGCTCTCATTTTTGTCATGTCAGCAATTTGAACTGAGAGTCCAATCAGACTGATCCATCAGCGTCTCGTAAACATATATTCATATATAATATACATATGCATATGTATACGATTTCCCCATCTGGTGCAAAGTACTAAACGCGCCTTATCGCCAGTTTATATGCTGTTTATTTGTGTGCGGTGAAAAGATCAGCCAACAGTTGTCTGCCATAAACTAGATGAGTTCCTGAATCGGCCTTCGTCTCTTTCACTAGCACTGCGTTAAAGGTGTTTTAATTCCCATATTAATGTCAACATGAGATATGCATATAATGCATAAACAGGTCCAAAGTAGTACGCGTATCTTATCGATGCACAAATGTGGCATATGAAAAGATCAAGCTGGAGCTGATAAGCTGTAGAACCTGCTCACGTCCAGTTAGTTGTTGGTAAGACTCTGTGAACGACGCACAGAACAATGGGGAAAAATAGTGGTGAGTGTATTGATCTGAGGCGAGAGCGCGAGGCGGCGACGATTGTCACCGAGGACTTTGCTGTGTGGTGGGCGGGTGGACGTGGGCAGCTGGAGAAGCGCCGTGAGCTGGAGCAATACTTCTTCAGCGATCCCGAATTCGACGATGTAGCACCCTTCAGCTGCCTGTCGTACAAAGAGCGCTACGAGCATGTCCTGACGAGGGGCACCAGATTTATAGCAAAGCTGCGGCAATGGCAGGCAAAAGAGCAGCAGTCCCAGCAGCAGGAGAAGGATAAGGACCGCGTGGACATCGAACAGATATACGATTTCCGTCAGTTGCTGACTGGTCCTCTGGGCGCGGGCCTGTTCCCGCAGAGTTTCCCGTTGCGTCTGCACTTCGCCATGTTTCTGCCCACGCTGCTGAACCAGGGCGACGAGGAGCAGCAACGCCGCTGGCTGGCACGCGCCTGGAACATGGATGGCATTGTGGGCACCTATGCCCAGACGGAGCTCGGCCATGGCAGCTACATACGCGGCCTGGAGACGCGCGCCGACTATGACGTGGAAACAGAGGAGTTTGTTCTCAATACACCCACGATAAGCGCCTACAAATGGTGGCCCGGCGGCTTGGGCCACACGGCCAACATGGTCGTGGTGCTGGCCCAGCTCTACATCCGAGGCAAGCATTACGGCCTGCAGTCGTTCCTGGTGCGCATACGGGATGAGCAGACGCACGAGCCCCTTCCGGGCATCGATGTGGGTGACATCGGCCCCAAAATAGGCGCCAATGGTGTGAACAATGGCTTCCTGGGCTTCCAGAACGTGCGCATACCACGCAACCAGATGCTCATGAAGAACGCCCAAGTGCTGCCCGATGGCCAATTCAAGCAGGCTGGCCAGCCGCTCCTCCTATACGGCACCATGGTCTATGTGCGCGTCGTCATTGTACGGGACGTAACGTACCAGCTGCTCCAAGCGGCGACCATTGCCACGCGGTAAGTGCGAGGAGGCATCCTTGGAGTGACACATCTTATTTGCATTTGCTTCCGCCTTGTAGCTACTCCGCCGTGCGACGCCAGAGTCCCATTGAGCCGAACGCAAAGGAGCCCCAGATCCTGGACCATTTGACGCAGCAGGCGAAGATCTTGCCGCATATAGCGCGCGGCATCTGCTATCGCCTGGCGGCGGACGTCCTCTGGGCCTTCTATCAGCGCGTCATGCAACAGGTGGAGACAAAGGACGGCGCTGGCCCGCTGGCCGAGCTACACGCGCTCAGTTGCTGCCTCAAGGCCGTCTGCACCCAGGACGCCCTCGATGGCATCGATGTGCTGCGAAAATCCTGCGGCGGGCACGGCTACATGTCCTCCGCCAACTTTGACAGCCTCCATGGCCTGGCTGCCGCCGCCTTCACCTACGAGGGCGAGCACACGGTGCTGCTGCTGCAGACGGCCCGCTTTCTGATGCGCCAGTTCACGGCTGCGATCAAGCGCAAGGTGCTGCCCGCCAGCGTCAGCTATCTGCGCAATGCGTCGCCTCTCAGCTGGGGCGGCAATCTGCTCGAGAATGCAGTCCGTGCGCTGGAGATCAGCGCCAGTGGGCAGCTGCGCGACGCCTGGCAATGGCAGCAGGAGCAGCGCCTGGCTCACAGCCGTACTGAGCAGCAAGCCAACAACTTCGCCGGACGACGACTCGCGGCGGCGGCTACACTGCATGGCCACGCCTACTTGGCACGCAACGCCCTCGAGCAGCTCGCCCAGCTGAAGAGGAGCACGAATCAGGGACTGTTTGTGCTGCTGCAGCAGCTGGTGGAACTGTTTGTGCTGGACACATTCCAGCGCCAGCTGGGCGCCATACTCAAGTGGAACAGCATTAGCGGAAAGCAGCTGCAGCAGCTAGAGCAGCGCTACGAGGAGCTGCTGGGCGCACTGCGTCCCAATGCCGTGGCTCTAGTCGATGGCTTTGACTTCCATGATCGCGTGCTCAACTCAACGCTGGGCTGCTGGGATGGGCGCGTGTACGAGCGTCTGTTCGAGGAGGCGCGTCGCAATCCACTTAACCAGGAGACTGTCAACCGCAGCTATCACACGCATCTGAAGGCACTGCTGCAGCCGAGCAAGCTATGAGGCTTTGTGACTGGTCTCTTTATTGTGGATGAGCAGAAAACAACACAGAAAGCATTACGGTTTAAGCTAATAAATTAATTATGGAATATGATATAATATATATAGAAAAATATAACATTTAGAACATCTTCTTCTTAACCGCCGTGTATCGCTCCATGTAGACGTCGTAGCCATCGAGATCGGTGAATTGTTTCGAGTTGAACAGATTACCATCGACGGCTAGATTAGAGATCTTGGAGTCCTTGAGGATGCGCGGCGTCAGTGCAATCGCCTGCAAACAGTTCTCCTCAAGCCTAAGCGTCTTCAATTTGGGGCAATCAGCAATTTCTTCGGCCAGGGCCGAGATTTGGTTTTGATTGAGGTTCAGCTCGGTTACATAAAGGTTGCCCACCTCGGCAGGCACCTCAGTAATCTGATTTCGCGACAAGTCCAGCACATCCAATTGCTTTAATCCACAGAGCATCGTTGGGAATTCCTTAAGCTGATTGTTGCACAGATTTACGGTTTTGAGGTGCGTGCAATTGTTTAGTGACTTTGGTAGCTTTGTCAGGAAATTGTTCATGAGCAGGAGCACCTCCAGTTTCAGCAGCTCTCCGACCACCTCGTTCAGTTCCGACAGTCGATTGCCACTCAAATTGAGGTGTTTCAGCATCGTTAGCCTACCCAGTTCATCGGGTACACTTTCGAAGCGATTCTCGGACAAATCAAGGGTCTTCAACACATTGGGATATGACTTTAGCTGCGGTGGGAACTCCTGCAGCCGTTGCAACGATATTTTGAGCACGCCCGTCTTCTGTGCCGTCTCCAGATGCTGTTTTATTTGTTTATTTCCCATGTCTGTGCTCCTGCTCAACTCTGAGCTATTGATGGTGGATATTGATCTCATATCGATATATCTATCGATGGCTCTCTATTTTGCAAAAATATGCGATGTTTTATCGATATAGCGAGCACGAACGATATCGATAGGCTATGGTTGCTCTGGAAGACGAACGATATCGATGGGCTCTTCTTATTCTGGAAAGAACATCCAGAGGCTTGCAAGCAAGACAAGTAAATTTACAAAATTTTGAAAAAGAGGCCGAAATTCTGACATATATATGATCGAGGAGCTGTTCAGTGCCATATCGTGAGTAGCTAAATGTGTTATCTGGTTGTGTATATAATTTTGTGTATATAAACATATAAAAATATTCAAATTTTAACATAACGACTATATATAAATTTTAAGTTTTATTTATAAATTCGTAATATTTGTATTCGTAATATCTTTCCAAACTTATTTGGCTGCTTGAGTTTATTTAGGCGAATAGGCAACTACACTGAATTAGTGTCAAAGAGTTGTCAAAAGCCAATATTAATATTAACATTTTCAAACGCCAAAACTTTCTACCTCTTTCCATATAGATTATTTAGCGATAGTTAATCGATATCTGTGAGCAAGCACAACTATTGGCGTTTTACAATACTTTGAATTTCACCACTGGTGAAGCTGTCATAAAATATTAGCGTGGACTACCGCACGCATCGAAGGCATTCGAAGGTTTTCAATTTGGTAAGTTGTGGGACGAAAAGTGCATTTGAAAAGCTGCACTTGCTAACGGGCGAACTGTAATTACTCGATCTTTTTGCACAGTCAACGCTGTTGAACACAGTATCACTCACGCTTTTATCCAACACAAGCGGCTGAACGTGAAGCACGCGCTATTTTCTGTTGCGAACTTTGTGAGTTAACAGTGAAAAAACCGGCGACGAAAGCTGTGACATTTCTATCGAAAGTTGAAATTGAAAAGGCGGTAAAAATGCCAAAGGATACTATAACTAAGGTTCAGGAGTACAAGGACTCGCTGATTACTAAAGCGGAGACTCTGATCACAAAGGGCTTTCCCGAGAAAATCGTCGAACTGAATGAGCTTCTGTCCACGGCCATGTTCAATGAGCGCAACTTCAATGAGGTGCATCAGGATCTAAACATTCCGGTCATGGCACCCATCTTGCTCAATAACCATGACAACGACGGCAACGGCGACGACGACCATCCCATGCCGAAGCGCGCACGCAAAGAAGACGTCTCCGGTACCACTGTACTGACCTTGCCCTCTGGCACGGTGCCGTGCAACAAGCCACTTTGCGAAATGATTAAGGTGGTCAAACCAATCATACGCAAGTTGGTCGAGGATTGTAAGTAACTATTTTTTTTTCACAAAATCATCTGAAATTAATGTCTCTGTCTCTCTTCCTCTTTGCATTGCTTAGCGAACTTACTGAAAATGTGGATTTCGTTTATGATACCTAAAATCGAGGATGGCAACAACTTTGGCGTTTCTATTCAGGAGGACACTCTGGCTGAAATCCAGACAGTGGAGTCGGAGGCAGCTGCCTTCTTTGACCAGATATCCAGATACTTTCTATCTCGCGCCAAGGTTGTCTCCAAGGTGGCCAAGTATCCACACATCGATGATTACAGGCGTGCTGTCGTCGAGCTTGACGAGAAGGAGTATCTCAGTTTGTGGCTGGTGGTGTGCGAGGTGCGCAATCGCTACTCCTCGCTACATGACATAGTTATAAAGAATCTGGAGAAGCTGAAGAAGCCGCGCTCTTCGAACACTGAGAGCTTATACTAGAGACTCCCACTTATCTTAATTTGTTTCTTAAAGTTAACATGAACAGACTACAGCCTCCTGCACTCTAATAAACAGGAAGCCAACAGCATCTATATCCGCATCTACATCCCGTTCTAGACACCGCGTCCCACTGAATCGGGGAGCACCAGTTAAACTAAACAATTCAAATACACTCAAAAATGTCCACATGAAATGGTTTGTTATTTTTAAAACTAGAGAAGAATTTGCAAGAGATTTAATCAAGAGGAGGTTGCCTTTAGGCGATGTGTTAATAGCGGACAGTTCTTAAGGACAGTTTAATGTAATACAACTACATATAATTGGATATCTAGATTATAATCTAGATTAAAGTAATATACTATACAAAACTGAAGTCGATGCTAATTATAGATTCCAAGCAATAGCTTAAGCTATATACATACATACACATAAAATAAAACAAGTCAAAGCTCGGACGTTCTAAAAAAAAAAATACATACATACATATTAATTACAAATTCTACAACATGAGTTTAACTGTTAATGAAAAATTTATATACATAAGGCATTTTGCGTTTATCTTAATAGAGAAGGGAAAATTAGCGGGCTCATTTTGGATGCTACAACTTTCTTTGGCATGTGGTCTGAGCAAATATGTACGTATGTATGTATGTGTGTGTGTGTACATGTGACGAAGGCATACATATGTATGTATTGTGTGCATGTCGTTGCATGTGCACTTGTGGTATTTGCTAGCCACGTGGCTTAGTTTGATAGGGAGGTGGAATTAGTGCGAGGGGAATTCCGACATATATGTACGTATGTATGTGTGTGTCCTGCGGTGAAAATAAATTAGTTATTTTATCGTTTATCGCATATAGAGATGGAATAATAATAGAGCATGCTGGAATTAGACTACATGGCATGTATGTGCAGAAATATGTATGTATGTATACAAAATAAAATGCGACATTTTCTGTGAATAAGCCACAGAACAATATGTGTATAAGTTGCAATTAAATTCCAAATAACAATGGCCGGCGACACAAGTCATCTGTGTCACTCCCCACCATCCATTCAGGGTCACGTCGGTCAACAAGTTTTGTATAAAAATTTAGCTAAAATACCAGGCGATCAGCAATTAACAGAACGTAAACAGACTTCAGCAAAGGGAAAACTGTTTGCATACGCACCAGGGGCAGCAGGCGTTACTGTTAAGCTGCAGCTGCTGCCAATGTAAGCTCACGATTCAGTGACTGAGTCTTTTAACAGTGATGTAAGCTACTTGACAGCTTCAGCTCATGCTGTTAAAATAGCCTAGAGAGCAAAAGAGAGAGAGACGAAGAGACAAAAGGCACGTTTTGTTATACATTTGTTTTGTTGTTGTTTTATTCTTTTTTTGTTTGTTGTTTGTATTTGTTTTTATTTTTGTTTTGTTTGCTTTTTAATGTGTTGTATTTAATTTTATATTATTATTTTTTAAGCTTACAACTTAAGGCATAAAGTTACAAACTAAAACTTAAGAGCTACACATCGTTCTCTTTACTTGTTGTTTATCAATCAAAATCAGCTCTAGCCATATATATATTCATGTGTATATGTAAATGTATATATATAATCATATATAACCATATATATACACGCACACATATACTTATTTTTTTTATTTGTTTATTATTATATTTATTTGAATCTTTCTTTATCGAACATTCAAAATTGATTTTTTTTTCACTTGGTTTCTTTGTATATTCCGTATATTCTTCCATAAATTGTATATTCAAACAGAAAAGTATCAAATAAATAAACATAAAAACAAACATGTTTGCTCAAACTATCGACTTTGTTGCTGTTATTACATATTGTTAATATATATTCATATATGCATTTTCATTTTTTTTTTCTCAATATTTGTGTGTGTTTTACATACATTTTCATTTTAATTTTTGGGATCATATATATCATTATCATATTCTGTTTTGTTTTTTAATTAAAATTCGATAACTTTTATTTAATTCTCTCTTTTGCTTTTTGGGATTTGCATTGAATTTATGTATATATATATATATATATATATTTTGTATTTGTTTATAAGGGAATATATGGAACTGCGCTTCGTTGTGTTCAGGCGACTCTGTCACTAGGTCTATGAGTTCGTCGGTTCCTTGACTCAGCTACTATATATGTATATATATATATATATACATACATATATACGTGCACACACATATATTAATATGTAAACATACACTTTTTTACACATCTATATATGTTGTATAATTTTCTTTTTCACTCTCATTCTATATATATATATATATATATATATATATATATATATATACATATATATATATATTCATTTATTTATTAAAAAAAAAGTCGGGACATGCTCTACAACAAAGTTGCATGTTTGTATGTGTGTATAGCTATATATGTGTTCGTGAGTGTGTGTGACTGTTTATATATACGTATATCTATATATACATATATATATATAAATACAACGTCAATATATGCCATGCCCTTGCACTTCAATGAATTGTTTCTCTTTTTTTTATATGTGTTTAATATAAGTATATTTATATATATACATACATATACATACATATATATATATATATATATATATATATATATATATATATATATATATATATATATATATATATATATATATATATATATATATATATATATATATATATATATATATATATATATATATATATATATATATATATATATATATATATATATGTATGCATACAAATGCATGTCTATATATTTTGTATATTTTTTGTTGTTTATAAGTTTCTGTTAATATTTTACAAATGTTTGTTGAATAAGTCTTAGCGTTTTGTTGTGGTTTTTATATTTATTTTTTTTTTCTTTTTCATTCTTTTTTTAGTTACATTGTGTATTAAAAATATTTAATTTTTGTAAATTTTTTCATTTGCTTTTTTTAACTCTTGTTTTAAAATGTTTTGCATTTAAAAAATAATTAAAAAAAAAAACATAAACGATAAAATAGCTAAACCCTAAAACATAGTTTTTCTCGTTTTATTTTTTGTTTGCTATATAAAAAATATGCATATTTGTATAATAATAATAATTATAATAATAATAATTATAATAATAATAATAATAATAATTTTAATAATATATATAAATTGTATTGTATATATGTATGTATATATATAGAGTTGTTTTTTTTATTTTTTATTTTTATTTAACTTCGACTTACATCATTTTTTATCATAATAAACGTACATAATTCAATAGCATAAAGCATACATCATACACATATACATATACATATGCATGTATATATACATATTATATTATATTATATTATATGCATCCATATGTTTCATAAAAAAAAAAAACAATAATGCTTTATAAATTAAAAACTTACACATAGAAAATAGTAAAAAAAAAAAAATAGTAATAGATAGTACAAAAAGTAATTATTTTATATTTTAAAAATTATGTTTTAGATTTTATGAAATTTACAAAATATTTTTTTAAATTAATGTGTTTGCAAGTGTACTATATCGTTATATATATGTATAAATTTATATATATATATATAAATTTGTTTTCATTTATGTATTAATCAATTTTTGCTTTTATCTTAGTTTTGTTTATTTATTTATTATTATTATTATTATTTTTATTTTTTTTTTTTTAGATTTTTCTCTTTTCTAAGAACAGCCCAACAGTGTGTGTTTATTTTCATTTAATATAATTTTTAAATTTACTCGATTAATATATATGTATTTATGTTATATAATTTTCATCATTAAATGTACATATACATATTTTTATTTATATTTTCATATAAATGTCACTACATTTTATTTCCTTATGGTTTCGACTCAAGTTCTGAGGTTTCTTTACGTTTGGGCTACAAATTACAACGAATGCACATAACTGAAAGGTCAAATCGAATTACGGTAACAAAGAGTGAGAGAGAGGGAGAGAGAGAGAGTGAGATAGAGCGTGGCACACAACAAAACACGGGAACAGTGTGAGACAGAGACGAGTCTGTGCAAGGATGTGAGTGAGAGTGAGAGCGAAAGCGCGAGTTGACATCGATCCCAAGGAAGCGTCGCATCGTATCAAGAAAAAAAAGATGGAGAGTGAGAGTGGGAGTGCAGCAGCAGTTGCTGGTTCTTTTTATATACACATATATGTAAATGTAGATATAGATATATATATATATACATTCACATACTTAACACATACACATTGCGTATACAAGCATGTGCTATACGATAATTTGAGGATTTTGCATGCCTAACTACAGTTTGCAATATTTAAATAATTATTTTATTTTTGGTGCGTGCGTGCGTGCGTGTGTCCATTAAGTGTGTGTGCGTGTGTTTGTGTGTTTCGAATCAATCAATGAGTGGGAGTAATAGAAAGGCGGGTGGGCAGTCTATCGCTCGATCGGTTTAGTAAGAGAAATTGCATGGCAGCTCTATGCTCCAAATGCACCGCCTCCATACATATATATGGGGTGTGTGTGTGTGTGCATGCTGTTGCGTTGCTTCTCGAACTCTCTTTGCAGTTTTCACTCAAAGCTCTTTTACGATTTGTGCGCTCGCACCATGTGCTTAGAAGAGAGAGAGAGAGAGAGAGAGACAGGGATAACTGGACGAACTGTTCGGATCGGCTCTCTCTTATTTAGCGATGCTCTCTTCAAAACAGGCGATGCTTAACTGTGTCAGCTAGTTACATTTCTTCTTTTTTCTTGCCTTCTTATGCTGCATTTTTGCTTTCTCTGAAATGGTTGTGTTTCTCGAATAATATTTGCTCAGCAGCTTTCTCTATTTAACTGCTTATAGTACATACATAGGTTGTTATTGTTGTGTTTTTTCTGTTGCCGATCTCCTTGCATGGTTTTCAATAATAGCCGTGACCAGCGCTAGCGCCGCTGCCCGCATTGCTAACATAGTGATGTGCAGCTGCAGCGGCCGCCGCTGCTGCTGCCGCCGGGTCAGCGTAGTAATGCGCGCGCTGTTGCTGCTGCTGTTGCTGCTGTGCCAGTGCTGCCGCTGACGACGTCGACTGCAGCGGTGGTGGTGGCAGCAGCGCTGTCGGCTGATAGTGCGCCTGATGGTGACTGCGCGGCGAATGCAGCGGCTGCTGCTGTTGTTGCTGCTGAGGCTGCGGCTGAGACAGAGGCTGCTGATGACGTCGATAGGCAGCACTGGTGCTCCAGATATGCGGCTGCTGCTGCTGTTGTTGGTGCTGCTGGTGCTGGTAGACATTGGCTGCGCTGTGTTGATTGGCTGCTGGAGGCGTCGTCGCTGCTGCCGTCAGACTGCGCATGCCGGACGACGACGCCTGCAGTCACAACTAATCTTCGTCGCTGAGCGCTTCGTACTTCGATGAGAGCAGAGGCTTTGGCTCGCTGGCAGCAGCTGCTGCTGCTGCGGCAGCCGCTGCGACGGCCAACACGCTGCTGTTCAGCGGACCACCGCTGCCACCGCCGCCGCCGACGCTAGAGGCGGGGTTCACGCCGGCATTTGAGCAGCCGCCGCTGGCGCTGCCGCCACCTCCAACGACTAAGCTGACGCCCGCTGCTGCTGCGGCGCTCGCTTCGCTCAGCGCATGCGCCGCTGCCTTGACGTTCAAATGGCTCGGCGGTGCTGACTGATGGGCCAGCGGCAGCACCGTCGGCGGTGGCAGAGCCCCAGCAGCGCTCGGCACAGTCAGCGCACTGAAGGGATACGCATAGGTGCTCGCCGCAAACGCATTCACCGCCGACGGCGGCGGCGGCGGTGCCGCATGATAGGCGGACGCATGATGGCTGTTCGAGCCGCCGCTCGAGCTGCTTGCCGAGCGCCTGCCGCTGTCCACCACCTCGTACTGGTTGGGTGTCTTCCTTGAAACGCTGATCTCTGGCTCCTTACTCCTATGCTGCTGTTGCTGCTGCTGTTGCTGCTGCTGCTGCTGTTCATTGTGGGCCGCCACGGCGACGGCATGGGCGTGTGTCATGTGCGGCACCTGGACGTAGCCGGAATCATCACGCATTGCCTCCACAATGCGATTCTTCACATAGTTGTCGAAGTTGGCGCCCGAGCCGCTGCCTCCGCCGCCGCTACTGCTGCGCTGTTCGCTGCCGCCGCGCGGTTCGCTAATGCTGCGTGGCTCGCCGCCGCCGCCGCCGCCGCCACCGCCACTCGTTGGAGGTGGCGGGACAACAACACCACCGCCTCCACTGCTGCGCCCAACCACAGCGCCGGGCGGTGCAGAGAGGAAGTAGTGCGCCGGATCGGCGCCAACAGCAACGGCGGCCTGCTGCATGATCAGGTCGTGGGCGTACTTGCGCGGACTGATCGCCTGGGGCATGCGAATGATGTTGCGCGCATCCTCGCCAGGCGTATTGGCGCGACCGCCGCTGCTGGTGCTGCTGTTGCTGCCGATGCCGCTGCTGCTGCTGCTGCCGCCGTCGCTGCTGCTGCCGCCAACGCTGCGCACGCTGCCAACGCCGCCGCCAACGACATTGATCGGCGACTGCTTGGCCCGCTCGGCGGCCGCTGCCGCAGCGGCTGCCTCCTCGGCTTTCTGCTGCTGCCGGCGATTCTGCTTCCAGCGATCGGGCGTCACGATGGCCTGCGTCTCCGGCAGATAGGGCAGGAAGGTGCGCATGTGCGGAGTCGGCCCGTAATCGTTCGTAATTATCGAGTCAGTCAGCTCGCCGAACGTGATTTTCTTCGTGTAGATCTGCTGCTGTGCCGTCGGACCGCTGCCCGCCTGCGAAATGGGCGTGCCATGATGCGAGGGCGGCGCCCCCTGGCCACGCAGCGAACCGTGCACAGAGCGCTCCGAGCTGGACTGCGATTGCTGCTGCTGTTGCTGCTGCTGATGCTGCTGCTGTTGCTGCTGTTGCTGCTGCTGTTGCTGTTGCTGCTGTTGTTGCTGCTGTTGTTGCTGCTGCTGCTGCTGCTGTTGTGATGGACGTTGCTCCTGCTCCAGATCGATGCTGTTGACATTGGGCGAACTGGAGTTCGCCTTGCCATTGTTCTCGGCGGCCATGAGCGAGACGGCAGCGCCCTCGTGTGACGGCCGCAAGTCGCGCTGATACTGCAAAGGAAGCGAGTGTGAGAGAGGGTGTTCAGTCAGTCAGTAGGGGTATCCCCGCCTACTCTCGAGTCGAGGATCTCAAAAGGGTCTACTCACGTAGGTGGGACGCGGAATGTCGCGGGGCAGGCTGCTGAGCTCGCCAGTGCGATTGATCTCGTGCTTGATGATGGCATCAATCAGGGCCTGGGCGCTAAACTGCCCGGCATCTTCCGGCGGCTTACTGCCGTGTGCCTGTCGGTAGTAGCTGCAACATGGAAAGATTAAGTCAGTGATTGATCGATTGAAATTTGTTGATTGTAAAGTAATTAGCTAGCGTGCACAGCTGATTGATTAAGCAATTGATTGACGCTGATTGATGCTGATTGGTAATGATACTACAGCTACTTGATCTTGTTTTGGATGGAATTCTTCAAATTTGTAAATCTCATTATTTTTATTTTTGATCGATCGCAATTTGTAATTAAATGATTGATTACAATTCGCAACTGGTCTTGACTTGAATTTCAATGATATGTACGGTGTTTCACATAATAAATTTGATTGTTTGATTTATATCAGCTTTGAAATCAATCAGCATATGCATGTTAGATATTTTATTGACACAATTGATTGGTTGATTGAGTGATGTAATGCGATGCGATCGATGTGATCGATTGCATTGAACACATTTGAGTGATTTAAAGCAATTCAAGGATTGATTGAAGGTAATTCCCATATTGATTGACAAGATCTGAATCCCGGATTGATTGTAAGCAATTCACAGATTGATTGATATGATCGGATTCTCTATTTGATTGAAGGCAATTCCCAGATTGATTGATATTCTTAGATTGATTGAAGTCAATTCCCAGATAATTGATATGACTTGATTCTCTGATTGATTGAAGGATTCACGGATTGATTAATATGGCTTGATTCTCTGATTGATTGAAGGAAATTCACTGATTGATTGATATGGCTTGATTCTCTGATTGATTGAAGGCAATTCACGGATTGATTGATATGGCTTGATTCTCTGATTGATTGATATGGTTTCCCTGATTGATTATAAGTAGTTCACAGATTAATTGCTAGATATGATCTACTTACGCATCTCGCTCTCGATCAGGTATGGTGCGCGGTGGCCCGGTCTCGGGCACCGTGCCACGTATGTAGTGGCTGTGACTACTGTGGGCGTGGCCATGCGGATGGCCTGGCGGTGGCGCAACGGCAGCGGCCAGCATGCGCTCCATGCGCCGGCTGTCCCGCTCTCGCTCCTCGGCAGCACGCTCCTGTTCGCGGCGCTCCTGCTCGCGTCGCTGACGCTCTTGGTCGCGCTGCCGTTGTATCTCGCGCTCCCGCTCAATGTGATTGATCTGGCGCTGGTCTCGCTTCACCTGCTCCATGCGGCGCTGCATCTCGTAGGCGGCGGCCGAGTTCAGCCTGTACTGCTGCTGGACCAGCTGCTGCTGCACCGCGGCTGCCATATGATAGCTCGCCAGCGAGTCGGTGCGGTAGCGCAGATCATGGTGTGCAGCTGGCGGCACCGCCTGGCCGGAAGCCACCTGCGCATGCGTTATTATCTGGCCGTGCGTCGATGGCGGCGGCTGTGGCTGTGGCGCCGGTTGCGGCACTGCCAATTTGTCATCCTTCTGCGACGGCACCGGCAGCTGCGGCTGCTGTACGGCCACGTCCACAAACGAGGCCAAGGCATCGTGGCCAGCTGTTCAGAAAAAGAGAGAGAGAGAGAGAGAGAGAGAGAGATGGAGACGATGCAGGATTAAAATGGTATTCAGTAAGAGCGATTCACGTTGATCAATCACTTACCTGGTGGAAAATTGTAGGGCGTGACAATGTGCATGCGACTCGGGGGCGGCGCAGCAGGCGAAGGCGGCTTCGAGCCGGTGTTGTGGCGCTGAATGACGCCCTGGCGCTGGGGCGGCGGAGTGCGGTGCGGACTGGGTGTGCTGCAGGCAGAGAAAGAGAAAGAGAGAGAGAGAGACAGAATTTAGTATCGAGTATTCACTGAGGAACTATCTAACGTTCAGTTAGCCAGTCGGTCAGTCACAGTCAATCGTTCACTAATCAATCAATCTAAATAAATAAGTGCTTGAGCGTTCAAGCAAGAGGTCAGTCAGTCCACATCAGACAACGTCAGTGAGCCAATCAATCAATTATCGAAGATGTCAATCATCAGTCATTAGATCAATAAGTCTGTCAGTCAATCAATCAATCAACAGTTCACACTATTAGATAATCAATTTACTCTCAATGAAGCGGTCAATGCCTCAGATAACTTTCAACTCAATCATTTATCAAATATGTCAGTCAGTCAATCAGTCAGTGAGTCCGTCAATCACTAGATATGCACTCACCTATTGGAATGATCGGCCGGTGAGGCGCGACTGGAATATTCGGGTCGTCCGCGAGGCTGCGGCTCCTTTTCATAGCCCGGATAGACAGCTGAGCTGCCGCTGATGCTGTTGCGTGGCGATGGCGACTCCTTGTCGGAGCCGGAGCCGGCGCCACCGCCGGCGCTGCTGCTGCCGCGGGAGACATTGCGCTGCTGCTGGCCCTGCATCTGCTGCGACGTGTGGTAGTCGTTGATCACGATCTGCCTCGAGCTGAGCGCCGAGGCCTGCTCGACCGCGCTGTACGGCGAGCGCGAGTAGGGCGATCCGACGGTAACGCCCACGCCGTAACCTTGAGGCGGCGGCGCCTGCGGCGACGACTGCTGCGGCGGCGGCGGCGCCTGGGCGGGACTCAAGCGCTGCGAGTTCTTGTAGAAGTCGTACGCCCGCTTGCTGTCCAAGTGGTGGGGCGGCAGATGGAGCGGCGTGCCCTGCGTAATCGAGCCATGCTTGCCCGTATCCGGGCAGCTGCCAGGCGGCGTCTGACGCACCAGGCTCTCGTACTTGGGACTGGGCAGCGACGAGGGCGCGGCATGGACAATGATTTGCTGCTGTTGCTGCTGCTGCTGTTGTTGCTGTTGCTGCTGCTGCGAGGTGTTGGCGGGCGTGCCGTGGGTTATGGAGCCGCCTTTGACTAGCTGCAACTGTTGCTGCTGCTGCTGCTGTTGTTGGGCACTCGACTGCTGCTGCTGCTGCTGCTGTTGCTGCGGCGATGGCATCTGGCTGTGCAAGTGCTGCTGCTGCTGCTGCGGACTGAGCTTGGGCGGCAGCTTGGAGACGCGCGTCGGCGGTGGCTGCGGCTGGGCGGGCGGCGGCGGCGTTGGGCGCGTCATCTGGCCTTGGCCAATGGGTACAGGTACGGGTTGGACATACAGCGAGCCCGGCTGTGCCGGTCCAGGCGCTGTCTTCACCACGCCCACACCCACGCCCACGCCGTGCAGCTGCTGGTAGGTCAAATAGCTGGAGGCGGGCGGCGGAGCACCCGACACCGACAAACTGGGCATCGAGGCATCGCCCCGGTACATGGACGAGGTGCGCACAATATGCTTCATCGCACCGCCCATGCTTGGCGGCGGCGGGCCATGGTGCCGCTCCACAGTGCTCGCCACCGAGCTGTGCGCATGCGGATGCGTGTGCGGCGAGTGGCCCTCGCGCGGCGTCTTCTTGATGCTCAGGTCCAGCGTCTGCGGCTCCGGCTCCGGCGGCAAGCGCTGCTGCACCGGTGGCGCGTGCACCGTATGCGTGGGCGGTGGTGCTGACTGCGCCGGCGGCTGCTGCTGGTGCTGGGCGGCCAAGTGGCTGCCAGACACATTGTAGATTATCGTGTCTGGGGGCGTCGGCGTAATGGCGCTCTTCTTCAACACCGGCGTAATCGTGGCCTTGTCCACGCCGCTCGACAACTGTTGCTGCTGTTGTTGCTGTTGCTGTTGTTGCTGCTGCTGCTGCTGCAGCAGTGGATGTGACATGTGCACATGATGCGGGGCGAGATGCGAGTTGACCACAGACAGAGTGGCCAAGTTGTCGCTGCTGTTGTTGCTGTTGCTGTTGTTGCTGCTGGCATTGTTGTTGCTGCTGCTGTTGCCGCTACTGCTGCCACTGCTGTTCACCGAGTTCGAGGGCGGCCCAGGACGCGAGCTCAACTTTTGCACAGAGGTGCCATGCGGCAAGCCCGCTGGCTGTTGCTGCTGCTGCTGCTGCTGCTGCAATTGTTGCTGCTGCTGTTGTTGCTGTTGCTTAAGCAAGGCATTGCCATCTTGTCGATATTCACGCACTATTGTCAGTTCCTTGCGATCCAAATTATTGTGCGCCTGCTGCTGCTGCTGCTGTTGCTGTTGCTGCTGCTGCTGCTGCTGCTGCTGCTGCTGCTGCTGGCTGACTTGCTTGCCCTGATTGTTGCCTGGCAGCTGCGGCCCCTTGGCCTGCTGCTTCAGCTGTCGCTCAATTACAGAGAACACACAATCCTGCACATTGACTGGCTCACGACGCTGGCTCATCGGTCCATTCGGCTGCTGCTGCTGCTGCTGCTGTTGTTGCTGTGCAGTGAGAGCAACAGCTGCTGCTGATGCGGCATTCGGCGGCTGCAGCCCGGCCACATTGTTATTGCCGTGCCCATGGCCATGCCCATGGGCTGGATGGGCATGCGCATGCGAGACCGCATTGAAGATCACTTTGGGGCTCTGTCGATTCGCTGGCGAATTCTCATTCTCCTCGTCCGCCGTCTCTGTCGCCGAGGAGTCGTACTCCTCGCTGGTCTTCTGCTTCTTCGGTGCTTGGCATGCTGGCGGCAGCAGGCGTTCGCTGTCGTTGCCACCAACAGCTGCTGCTGCTGCGGCTGCCTTGGCGGACATGCGAGTGGGCGTAATGGTTAAAGCGGCGCCGGATGCGTCTGCCACGCTGCGCACATTGGCAGCTCCTGCTGGTTGTTGTTGTTGCTGTTGCTGTTGCGGCTTTTGTGGTACTGGCGGCGGCTGTGGCAGCTGCTGCTGTTGCGGTGGCAACTGCTGCTGCTGTTGCTGCTGCTGCTGCTGTTGTTGCTGTTGTTGTTGCTGCTGTTGCTGCTGCTGTTGTTGCTGTTGCTGTTGTTGTTGCTGCTGCTGCTGCTGCTTGTTCAGCTGCGACTTGTGCCGCTGCAGATACTCGGGACTCTCCACGGAGGCGGTGTCCGAGCCGCCTGGCTCGCGCTCATCACAGGACGAAGTGCTCACATCGGTCTCATCGCCAGCGCTGGCATCGCCGCTGCCAACGCCGCCGCGACGTCGCTCCTCATCGGTGAGATTCAGGAGCGGATCGAGCTTGCGCCGTATGCGCATCAGGCAGGCGGAACAGCAGCGTGTGGCATGCAGCTTGATCTGGAACTCGGCCATCAGCGGATCCCGCAGCTCCGGCGCCAGCTCGAACAGCCGTGTGGGTATGTTCCGCAGGCGCTGCGCCCGATCCTTGGGATTGGGGCACGTGGGCAGCGGACAGTTGGGATAGCGATTGCGCACCGATTTGCATTGGCAGCTGTTGCAGACGCGTGCGCCCGCTGGTATCGTCTCGTCTGGGATTGCATATTGCTGGCCACGCCCCTTCTTCAATGGGCGAGTGCGCAGGCAGGCCTCCGTCTTGCAAACAAAACAGCTTGCCAGTTTATCTAAAGAGAGAGCGAGAGAGGGAGAGGGAGAGGAGATGGCTATGAGTAAAAGTTAAGCAAACACATTTTTATAATAAAAAGCGATTTAATTAAAGTCAAACTGGAAATGGGAAGAACTGGGCGAATGGTAAACAATTTACCGCTAGGCGGGCTGGCCGACTGCTCCAGCGCCGAGGAAGGACGAAGGACGCAGGGCGAAGGACGAAGGACGCCTTCATTAAGCCACTTAACAAATAATGAGCAGCAAAAGCGGCGGGCAGCATCAGCCAATTGAATATTTTAAAGCTCTTCGCCCTGTTTGCCTGCACAGAGCCTCGGTGTGGGCGTGGCAGTAGGTGGGTGTATGGGCGAGTTGTGTGATAAGTGAGAAGCGCAGAGAGCGGCTAGTTGAGGTAGGAAAATGCTGCAGCGCCTTCAATTTATGCGTGACGTTCAATTGCTATCGATATTTATCGAATGTGATCGATACGCACAAGGTGGAGTAGCTATCGCTAATTTTCAGCAAGTGTTAAGCTTGCTCAACTGTTATCGATTGGTAATTTCACATGCTATGGTTTGTCAGCAAATGTTTTCGAATATATTTTCAATGATAATGTTGTCATTATAAAACAGGCCAATCGATTAGTAATATCAAATAGTCAATCGATATGTATCGATCAATTGTAATTTGCTACTGCTAATAGTTTTTATTAAATGTTTAAACAACAATAAATATCGATAACATGGTAATATCAAAGTACTATCGATTTTGAAATTATATTGCTTTATATTATTAGCAGCTAATAGACTACAATCGATGGATTGTTATTAAATGATCGATACACTTTACTAATTTATCATAATATATTTTAATAACTATCGATATACTTTGATTGTTAGCTACCGTTATCGATTATAATGGGTTGTATTCGATTCTATATTCGAATACTTGACACCCTTTCGATGCGCTCCATCCTCAAAGAGCATACGAAATTCTATTCGCTACCCGGAAAAATCACCAATGATAAAAAATACGAAAAAGAATCCCTTGAAACGCTGGCCATGTCTGAATTTGTGCTGCATTCGTGTTTGTCTTAGTTTTTTGTTTTTCCATTTAATATTTTTACAATTTTAATGATGTGCAAATAGAGACAGAGAGGTAGAGAGAGAGACAGAGAGAGAGGGAGAGTGAGCGAGCGAGAGGGCAAACAATGTGCCGCGCGCGCGTTTAATCAAAATCAATGTAATTAAAATAAAGGCAAATAAAACATTGAGCTACAGCGACTGAAGGGGTTGAGTCTATCAGTGTGTGTATGTGTGTGTGGAGTGGGGTGGGGTGGGGTGGGCGTGGTAAGGGAACTTAAGTAGCTGCCAGCAAGCAAAATCAATCAACGTTCAAATGTCAGAGACAAACGTTAAGGCTCTCGCCGAAGTCGACGTCGGCTTCGGCGTCGACGTCGACGTCGACGTCAACATTCGCTGACCAAATAACAGCTTGGCTATCATATGCTTTTAACCACCCAGAGCCACCCAGTACGTTGCAACAGTACGCTTCCTGTTACCCACACTCCACACCCCCTCATACACCCATACCCCCCACACCTTGCCGCGCCCTCATTTGGCAGCCAACGTGCGTTCGGCTCGTCTCTGTGGAATATGAAAATACATCAAAGTAGCCAAAGCCAAAGCCAAAGCCAACAATGACGACGACTACGTCGGCCTCATTCGCGTCCTCTGGCTCTGCCCCTGCCTCTGCCTCTCCATTTTCTTCATTCTCATTCTCATTCTCCTCTGCATTCTTCAGTTCGTCCTTGTCCAGACTTCTCGCACTCCTTCCCTTCCACGCCCCACTCATCTGCATTGTCCTTCATTTTCATTTCGGACCAAGTTAAAAAAAAAAATATATATATATATATGCTTTTTGCGGGCGCAAAGTGAAGCGTTTAAATTTTAATAAACCACTCATTTTAATTTTGATTGTCACGGGGCAACAAAGTGGAGCTTGCGCTGTGGGTGGGCTGCTGGGGTTGGAGCTGGGGCTGGGGCTGGGTCAGTCGGTGGCTGCTCTGTCCAGCTGTCTCTTATCCATGTGAATTTGTGCTTTAATGAATTGGCTCTACGTTGGAATAAAACTGAATGTGAACCGTTATGAACTGGTTCACAGAAGAACATTTCGATGAGTTCTAGTAATAGAATCATAGGGAGCTAAGAAAAAAAACCATTGCTCGTATCAGAGGTTCCTCAATTCATAGAAAGTATGCTGACATTATCCAATGCTGCCAGACTGCTGGCATGAGCCACACAGTGGCAACACTGCTGCAATATGTTTGCAGCTAGCAAAACTTTTGCCAATTGTAAATAAATGCATTTCAAGGCCCAACTCAACTGCTGCAACAGTCGAACGGTAAACAAGTCAGAGTGCAGCAGTCGCGACTGCTCGAATAGGAGATACCCTAAGCTCTGCGAATATTCGAATATTCGGCAAGGAATGATATTTATTTACGTATATTTCATATATTTTTTATAATCGTGCTCCTGCGTTTTCACATAACCATTGTACCCCGATTACCATTTCCCATTTGGAGTTCAGGGCATAAAAAGGCACTTAAATCGATTTGTCGTTGATCAATTATCGAATAACTGTGAATTGATGCAGCCGCCGCGCTAAAAAGTAGGCAATGAAATAAAGTGTTGCCTAGTTTTTTGCGCGGCAGCAGCGAAAAGGCCAATTAAATTGATGGAGAGCCACAATGTGTTGGCGAGGCGTGGCGAGGCATGGCGAGGGATGGCGTGGCGTGAGGCGTGGCGCTCAATCAAAATGCAATTATAAATTGCAAATTAAATAGAATTGCAAAATAAATATTTAATATTAATAACAGCAAAAACAATTAAATAATCACGAAAAAATAAAGCCAAGTAAATGAATGAAAATGCAACTGAAATTGCAATGCAACAGCAATAACAGCAACAGCAGCTGTAGCAGCAGCTCAAATAAATTAATTAATAAAAAGCCAATTGGTCGCATGCCACCCACTGAGGCTGGCCGCCTCCTGGCAGCTGCTATCTGCCATCTGCCGTCTGGGGGCGTGGCATGTACCGTGCGTCATTCTGCGCCTCGTTTTTGTCTTGATTTTTATTATTTAATATTTGATTTTTAAAAATTTATGTAAATATTTAATTCACTTTGCTTCACTCCAACTTCCCTGCCCACGGCCATCCCCACACGCACTCCTTCCCCCTCATCCACTTCCTTCCGGTGTGCACCCAACGACAAAAAAAAAAGCGCACAGCCGCGGTCAACAGTTCAGGCGCATTTTTTTCATTTTTTTTTTCTTTTTTTGGGTATCAGCAAATTGTGGAAAAAAAATTATGAAAATAAATAAAACTGACGCGAATATCAGCAAAATTGTTTTCTTGCTTAATGTGCATTTTGTGACAGCCCGACAAATGTTAAGCTGTGGATATGCAGGCCAGAAGAAGAAGACACCATACATATACTCACATTTGTCAGTTAGCACTAAAATGCGTTCAGTTAATTAACATGATTGATTAGCTGTGCGACCAAATGAAGTGAAGTGTACAAACGTCTAGCGATAACAATAACGTTATCGACGCATATGTCGCCTGGCCACAAGCAGAACAAAAAAATAATACATTTACATGTCACTCAATGAACACACACACACACACACACACAAGCGAGGCAGAGAGAGAGAGAGAGAGAGAGAGAGAGAGAGAGAGAGAGAGAGAGAGAGAGAGAGAGAGTGGGGAAAAAGCCAGATATGCAATTAGCCAGCCTTTTATTGTTGTTGCATCAATTACCTAAAAATTAAGTCAACTGTAATTGATATATATTGATGGAAATTTGTGTTAATTAAATGCTGCCACATTCTGACACGCATGAATATATTCTTACATATGTATGTGTAAGTGTGTGTGTGCGTGTACGTTTCTCTTTCGGTAAGTGGTCAATCGTAAGAAGCTTTCATAGCAGCGACATCAAATACTGTCACTCAACATCGACAACAACAACTACAACTTATTTGCCCTCTCACTCTTTTAGCTCGGCCCATAAGCTTTAAAGTACTTAATTCAATCAACATTATTTCTGTTGACCAGCGGCGGCTGCAGCGACGTCGCCTCTCTTTGCATTTCGATCAATTTTATTAATAATTCAATCAGTCAAAAATTATTTGAAACGCCCCAAAGGAAAACAAAAAAGTTTTCCGTTTTCTTTTTTTTATAATTTTTTTTTTTATTTTTTGCTCGTTTTAGCGGCTGCTGCGCCGACCGCAACGTCAACAGCGACGCTTATATTGTATGCTACGCTTTGCTTTGCTTTGATTTCGCAGTCGACATAGTCGCTTAGAGAACGGGAGCGTGTGAGAGCGAGCGAGAGCGCAACGCAAGATGAAACACCGACGACGGGTCGAACCTCGAACGTCGAACGATGAGTTATTTGCACAGCGCGCTCGTAAGAAAAGGAGGCAAAATAGTAAAAAAGAAAAAAAAAAGTAATAAAAAAAAAAAAAAAAACGAAAACCAAAAACAAACCAAAACGAAAGCAAATCAAAACGACAAACAAAACAAAACGAAATGCGACGTGGCGCAGCGCAATATGGTAAGAAAAGCAAAAGGAAAAGGAAAACATGAAATAATTCCATTAGTACAATTTCTTTTGCAAGTACAAAGAGTAAATATGGCTGCTCGGGCAGAGTGGGAGAGCCGCATATGCTGTGCGTAAGTTATTGAGAGGATGAGAGCGGCAAACGAAGTGAGAACGTGAGGTAGTGAGTGAGTAAGCTAGCGTGCGTGTGTGAGTGAGTGTGTTGAATAACTGTGTTGAGTAAGTGTGTTGAGTGACTTGACTCATAGGCCTACTTTGCCCGTATACTTCTGTTGACCTACTGCCCGCATCCTTTGCTAAAACATATTTGCAATTAGACTTGAGCAAATGCAAATAGTTGGTTGGCACCCAAACAGAAATTAACCGTTTTACCGGGGGCGGCGGCAGCGGCAGAGACGCGGCTTGTCCACAGGACCTGGAATCAACTCTGCTGCAGCAGCACAAAATTGTGCACAAGCTACCAAAAATGTATTTAACATTCAATTAGACAATTGAAAATAACAACAAAACAATCAAAGGGTCATTGAAGCAGAAGAAGAAGAAGAACTAGCTGATGGGAGAAAAGTGTTGAAATGAACTTGTTCCGATAATTATTTGCCAAGCTCAAGACAGGCTAATTTCAATTAACTGATTCAATTAAATAAACCAGTTCAAATGAATCTGATTAGTTATTAGTCAGAATTGAGCTGGCTCGCACTTAAAAACTGGCTACGTATGCAGAAGCTCTCGCCCGCCCCCGAACAACTACAATCAAAAGCAAATTCAATCAAATTTACAAACCACATTTAGCTAACGAGTGCCAACAGCAATAACAACAACAACATCAACCGCAAAACAAACGAGCAACAGCCACAGCAGAAGCAGCAGCAGGAGCAGCAGCAATAACAACAACGGCGGCGGCGGCCAATTAAAAAATATACGACGCGCGCACAGAAGTATGCAACGAAGGCGGACGTCAACAGCGACGGCCGCTAATTAGCACCATTGGGAATTTGCGCTGGCAGAAAACTTGCGTAAGCGAAAGACAGCAGCAGCAGCAGCAGCAGAGCAGCAGCAAGCAGAAGGAAGTTGCCAGCCAACTTGTGCAAACATCAAAGAGCACCAACAGCAGCAGCAGCAGCACCGGGAGCAGCAACGCCGACGTCGACAGCTAGCAAAAGGAATTATGTGCATAAATGCCGACTATGACACTGACGAGGGCGCACACACACATACACATACACGTAGAGTTATATGCATGCATAACTCTCTTAAACACATGTTCGAGAGGACATGAGTGCAAGTGGAAGCGGAAGGAAGAGATAAAGAAGACAGCAGAACACAAAGTCATACCTACAAACATATAATTGTAAATACAGTTAATATGAACGTAGCGTCGCTGCTGGCTGCGCTGTTGCTACTGCTGCCGCTTCCGCTACTGCTACTGCTGTAGTCGTCGCTTCGCTGGGCCACTTTTAATTTACGAAATGGTGTTGATTTAACGGCAGTCGTCGTCCTGACAGCGCGCGCGCCTTTGCTCGCGCCCAGCTGGCGTAGGCGTCTGCAATGTAGGCATGTGTAGCTACTAGCTAGAGTGAGAGCGAACCATCAGAATGTGCGAGGAAGAGCAATGGAGGGATAGCGAGAACGGGAAAGAGAGTGAGAGAGAGTGCCGCAAGTCCAGCGTGGGCAGCACAAAAGAAACTTGTAAAATTCTGGGCAATTGTGTGGCGGACCAAGCAAGAGACAACATTATTAATACTTGTATCATCATCATCATCATCATCATGATTTTCATCATTGTCATGCCTATCGCTGGCTTTGGTTTTCGCTGAGCTTTAGCTACAGTTGATGTTTGCTGTTGTTGCTGCTGCTCTTTCATTTTTTGGTAAACGATTTTTACTGATTAATAAAAGTTGCCGCCGCACACACACACACACAAACACACGCACGAGTCAAAAACTGCGCCAGCGATAATCAAAAGGGTGTGCAATTTTAATTGAGCAATTTAATTACATATGTAAGCAAAAGCCAAACGACGACAAGAGCCAGTGCCAAAGTGAGTAACAAACAGACAGAGAAGGAGCAGGAGGAGCAAAAGAAGAGTACGAGTACGAGAGCGAGAGTGAGAGTGAGAGCGAGTCAGTGAGTAAGTGCAGAAGTGGTTTTTGCGCTGGCTTACAGACGCTCGCTCACATAATTAGCAAGCAGAGCAGAGAGGAACCGCCGTTTGCTTGCATGTGCGTGTGTGTGCGTGCGTGCGTGTGTGTGTGTAGGTGCACACTTTTTGTTTGTGTTGCTAGAGCTTTCATTTTCGGTATTTAGGTTTAAGTTTGTAATTAGTTTGTCAGCGCCTGCGAGCGCAGAGGCAACAGTTATTATTATCCTTCCCTCTCCCCCTTTATTTTCTGTTCTTTCTCTAGCTGTAATATGTGTAATATTAAAAAGCCTGTTAAATGCCTTTTCAAACTGTAAAGTTTATCATACTGAAGCATTATTGGTGTTGCAGTTGAGTTGAATAACTACAAAGCTTAAATACTGTTTGTCAATCATGTAAAGCATTTTTTTTGTTTCAGGCAAATCCTTCAGCTGCCTGCATTTGCTATATGTGTATTTGGACTGTAAGAGGAGTAGCGTGTACACTGGGAATCGGGTAAATAAGCGAATGAGAGTTGAGTAATTATGATTTACTAATTAGCAAACACACAACATACACCTACACACACACACACACACACACAGCTGACAAACTTTGCCAGCACGAAAACTGGACGCGAAAATCAAAACGCGTCTGCCAATTGCAGTGCCCAGCCTCCCCGCAGCAGCATAAAAGGAGCAGGCGGAGCAGGGGAGCGAGAAGGGCGAGCACATAGCTTTGTATAGATGGGGCGTAGCTAGAGGAGGGGGAATTTCGGTGATGTAGGTGTACACAGAGTCCCAGCGACTAGCGCGTAAGTCTATTAATTAGCTATAACTGCAATGGCTGCTACAGCAGCAACTGCAACTGCAACTGCAGCTGCAGCTGCAATTGCGATTGCGATTGCTATTGCCATTGCCGTAGCATACACATGCCGCTGCCATGCCTGCTTGCCCCCCTTTTTAGTTCCGCCCCTGAGCAACCGTTAGATTTGTAACGAGGATTTGCGCATCAAATTCGCTAATTGTTTTTGCCTTTTGGGGTGTGTGAGCGCGCGCGCGAGTGTGTTCAAATGTGTGCGAGTGCTCATGTGTGTGTGTGTGAAATAACGAAGCAAGTGTTGGCTGTAGGTTGCACACTCACACACACGCATGCCAGTTGCTGTTGCCGTTTGTTGTTGTTTTTGGGCCAGCACAAACAATTAGCGTAATTTCAATTTCGTTCAAAATTTTATAAGCAGCCGCCGCTGTCTGTATGTGACACACAGCCCTTACTTTATCAGCCCTTGGTGCGCCCCTGTGACGACACACCCCCTCCCCCTTCCCCCCACCATTTTTGTTTCTGTTGGTTTTTGGGGACATTTAAGCCACCGGCAACAATTTTGTGCGCACTTTTGACAGCCCAAAGCCCCAAAACCCAACACGCACACACACTCACACTCACACACCTACACCAATTGGCCTCTTAAAAAAAAACTGCAGTTTATAGTGCAGCTACGCATTGGCCCTTCCCTCTTCCCTCTTCGCTGATTACGCGCCGCGTTCATCAATCAACTTTAAATGCGAATTAATAAACAAAACAAAACAGTAAACCAAAAACTATTGCCATATCAGGTTACATGTAAGCCGAATACCCTGTAATATGAAAATGTGAATATGAGGTATTTACACATAAGATATATTCTAGATCTTCTTCAAAGTTAATCCATATGAGTATGATTGGAATTAGTGCTGTATCTCTGTATCTAATTCTCTGCATAGCTATTTTTCTTTCACTCTATTTCTCAGTCTCCTTATATATTCACTTACCCTGTGTCCTTCCCTTTTTCTCTACAACTTTCTGTACATCTCTTTACCTCTTCTGATCTGCATATATTTTTCTATTTACAACTCTGTCCCACTCTGTCCCTCTCTGTCTGTTTCGCTTTCTCCATTTTTATTTCTCTCTCTCCCTCTCTCTGAACTTTATCCTTTTCTCTCTGTAGGTTTCTTTCTGCCTATCCCAGTATCTTTCCCTATTTCTTCTATATTTCACTATAGATATTTCTTTTTCTCTTCATTTCTATTTCTATTCGTCTTCCCCTTCTCTCTTCTATTTGTCTTCCCCTTCTCTCTTTCTATTACTCACTCTCTTTCTATCCGCCTCTCTCTCTTACATTCCTCTATCTCTTCACAATGTAGCATACTTATTGGCATATTTGCAGTACCCTTTACCAAGGGCTGTTAAATAGAGACTGTAGATCAGCGAAACAACCAAAATCTTTCACACCTGTGCACCCCCCACACCTCTTCCCCTGCCTAACTCGATTTGCGAAAGTGTAACAGAAATTTTCATTTGCCAATTGCCCATGTGGGGGCAGAGGCGGGGACGGGGGCGTGTGTTTGGAACAGAGTCGTATTGCTGCGGAATTGTTTTTAGTTTTCGGGCGCATTTACTCTCATTTTTTTCTGCTAGCTTTTTCTTTTGCCTGTTGTGTGCCTCATGTGTGTTTATGTATATATGTGTGTGTGTGTATGTGTGTTGGTTGAGCACAAAAAGAATTTTTAACTAACACAAAATGGCCCGTTGATTTGAGTAAAATGGCTAGAGTGAAAGAGAGCGCTAGAGTGAGTGGGAGAGAGAGAGAGAGGTGTGCGGCTTACGGCTGTCTGCCATTAGCTAGGCAATCCCGCTCCAGCACCCCCTCCTACGACTGCTGCGTCCACATGCTTGCCTAAAAGTTCAATTGCAATCTTGTTAGCTGCACACCTGGCTGCCTCTGTATGTGTGTGCTTGTGTGTGTGTGTGTATGAATGCCTGTTGCCTGGTTTATTAATGTTGACCGTCAATTATGTTTTAATTGTCATAAAAGGTTTCCTCTCTGCACACAGCGACAGAGCAAGACTGAGTGAGAGCGAGAGAGAGAGAGAGAGAGAGAGAGGGGGAAAGAGAGAGTAAGCAAACACATGCAAATGCCACTGCAAATGGCAGTGGACAGGTGGCAACACGTGCGTATGAGCTGCTTCCCCTCTCTCCCTCTCTCTCTATCTCTGTCTTGCTCGCTCTCTCTCGCTCTCTCTCTGTCTTCCGCCATGACCCCGGCAACTGTGTACAAACAATAAAATTCAACTGGGATAAGCTATTGCAAAAAGCGACAACAGAAGCGTAAACTGCACAAGACCAGCGGCTGCAAGGGGGGTGGGCGGTTTTGTGTAAATGGATTTGCAGAGCAACAGAGCAAGAGAGAGCGAGAGAGAGGGCGAATGAGACGTGGGGTAGGGGAAGCTGTTTGGCAAGGCGAGCGAACGAGCGAGCGAGCGGTCTGCTTGTCAACATGACCAAAAGGCTCAGCAGCAGTTTTACAGTCAATGTGCACAGACACACACACACATGCGAGTATTTTCGTGTGTGTGTGCGTAAGACAAAAGCCAACAGTTGACAGCTCTCTCTCTGTGTGTGCGTGTGTGTGTGTTGGCTGCAGTCGCTCGATTGGCTGGCAGGCAATTTGCCAACTTACTGCAAAGATCAGCAAAAATGTTTTTAAACCCTCGCCCCCCTCGCTGCCCAGCACGCCCCGCCTCCCCCTACCCATGCGCTGCAGCGTGTAACAAGAGTAAAGCTAATTGCGCAGAGCTTTTAACCGTCGCGTTAATTGAATTGAATTGCAGCAGGTGATTGCAGGTGATGGCTGTTGTCCTTGCTTCGTCCCACTGTCGCACAGTGGAGCAAGCGCATGAAAAACACCCACAAAAGCCAAACACAATCCAAATGGGAGCTAATTTGGTAGACGAGCAGAAACTGCAGAATCGATAATTATCGATAACAAAAGATTAGTCAAATTGTTTCAATAAAGTGGCGATTTGTATTGCTTTTAATTGATGTGACTGACAACAAATAAATAATAATAATAATCGATAATTTGTGTTATCGATAAATGCAAATACTGCTGGACAGGGAGATTGCGGAAAATAAATAACTGAACGAAGTTGAATTGAAAGTAGAGCTAACGATAACAAGGAAAAGTGTTATAATAACATTAACAAACTCATATCGATAACTAATCGATAGCATTTGCAAAGGAGAACAAGTGAAGCGCTACAAATGAAATGTAAAGTTATGGAGTTTAATTATTATTAGAGAATGAATTGTGGAATGAGCAGGATGCAGGATGCAGTATGCAGGATGCGGAATGAAGGATGAAAGATGAAGACTGATGGACAGGATGCGCACGCATCAGGATAATAATAGGTGCATACGGGGCAGAGCAGGTTGACGCGCCTGGGGGATTAATTGTAGCATTTAACAAATGTGACAGATTGACGATGACGACAACAGCAGCAGCAGCAGCAGGACATGAGCAGCCGTTGTCCTGACAGACATATTTACGCTTTACATTTTTTTTTTTTTTTTTGCTTTTGTTGCTTCTGCTGCTGGCAATTTATGAAATTCATTTTTTGCCTACGTTGTGATTATTTATTCAAAATGTAAAAACAATCGGAGCCAACTGCAGCTGAGGCACTCAGTGGGGCGAGTAAGGGGGGGAAGCTGTTGAGGGGTTGATGTTGAGGGGGCGAATGCTCAGCACAGAGTTATTTATTAAATAAATGAATAACACAATTTATGCATGACGAACATTTATAATTGCATTTCGAAATAATTTAATTAAAATTGTTAACGCTTGATTGAAGCTTAATCGCAATGGACAGGTGATTGCAGCAACAGCAACAGCAGCAACTTAATTAAATTAGCCTATCAATGCGACAACAACAACAACAGCGACAACGACAGCAACTGGAGTCAACCAACCAATCGACTCGTATCTATGAAAATGCATCTATCGCCCTTTTGCCCCTGTGCCACGCCCCCACCAACTGCCAAATGTCAAACAATTTTTTGACAAATTTGTCGCACAACAAATAAAAGGAAAAGCGAAGGCAAACGTTTGGCATGGACGCAAAAAGGGGGCGTGGTGCGGTGGCTCGCAGCCAAGCCACATGTGGGCGAGGGAGAGGCGTTCCACAAACAAAACTGATCAGCAGCAACAGCGGTAATTAAAAGCCAACCAAATGTCCAAATACCAAAGCCACACAAATAAAAACCCAATCAAACACAAATACACACACATACAGATATGGAGCACCTTGCCACACAAAAAAAAAACAAGTAAGAAAGCTCTAGTCGAGACTGCTCGACTACGAGATCCCCTGAACCCTTGGAGTGCTAGCTATTTCAATAATTTTTCGCGTCTTTCAGCTCACACAAGAAACACACACACATACACAAACACATACACATACAAGCACCCACGCATAAACACGCATGGGCTGCAGTGTGCGCTTACTATGAGAACTTAATAGTTTAATAACTTTTTTTGTGGACGTACGATCTTCATGAAACTTTCAGATTATGATTATAACATGAATATGCATGTAATTGCCAAAGCACAAGTCTCTAGTATTTGAAATACGCGTTTTACAAAAGTGAGGGTGAGGGGCTGAATTTAGAGGTGGGGGGTAAATTTTAACAAAAACCGAAATTGTATAAATTGCATATAAGCATACATTCAAAATTTGGAGACTCTAGCAATAAAGGTGTAGAAGATATAATTTTATAACTGGTTTTCGATAAGGTTTTTCATCGATAAAAAAAGATCGGGATGAGTTATCGAATTTTAATGATAAACTCGATATCCGCGCTGTAATTACGAACATTTTACAAAAAATTTGAAGTATCTAGCTCTTATATCTTCGGAAATCGACGCGTTCAAACATACGGACAGACGGACAGACGGACAGACGGACAGACGGACAGACGGACAGACAGACAGACGGACAGGGCCAAATCAACTCAGCTCGTCACCCTGATCAAGAATATATATACTTTGTGGGGTCTGCCACGCCTCCTTCTGCCTGTTACATACATTTCAACAAAACCATTATACCCTGATTTCCCATTTTCAATGGGTTCAGGGTATAAAAAAAAACGTGCAAAAGAAAATGTTGAGCAAATTGGTACAAGACGCCATACAAATAGTGAAGAGTTAAGCAAACTGGTAAATACCCTGTAAAATGTAAAATTGCTATAATTATAGTTTTACTGGCAGCAGAATTTGTTATAGATAGTTCCAGCTGTAGGAAAGGATCTATCAACTAGACTCTACTCTCCATAAACTGTGATGCAGGACTACCGATAGTTTGGCGATACTTCATGGATGAAATATATAGTTTCTTTTTGTTTCTGTTATATTTGAAACCAAATTGAAAAGGATTTGCGAGTTAATAACAAGAAATACGCTACGGAAAACCTGAAGACGGTTGAAAACCGATAAAGTCAGACCACAAAATGTAGAAATAATTGTGTATCCAATCGATTAGCTATTTAAAAACGGGCTCTAAAAGGAACTCAAATCTCTTAGAGATAGAAATAGTATAATATATTAGATATAGAAAAAAAATATATAATGCAGTATATATCGAAAAGCCTGTATATAAATAATTCTGTTCTAGAACTTTTGGAGAACTAGTGCGAAAAGGAACTGGGATCTATTAGATATAGTAATAATATACATACATATATATTAAAAATGTATGGAGAAAAGCCTGAAGTAATATGTAAAAATATATGAATAATTTTTTTCTAGAACTAGTTCCAAAAGGAACTCAGATCTATTAGATATAAGATTTACATATACAGTTGCGAAAAATAAAATAGCACCACTTGCAAACGCAAAGTTTAAGAAGTTCCTCTAGGTGCATTTATCAATGTATTGATCTAATTTTTTCTTGTATATAAGCAGAAAACAATTAATAATCGCAACAAGCAAGAATTATCCCAAAAATATTAATCGTTTTTTTATAATTCAAAAAAATCTCCAAAAAGTCGAAAAAACACCGAAAAAAATAATAGCACCACTCAGCCTTTTTGAGTGAAAATCTATATTTTTCGCAGATTTGAATATCTTCAAAAGCACTAATTGATGAGATTTGTTGGTTATATATCTATTTTGATTAAAAAATTTTCAGAATTTGTGAAAATTTTCAAAAAAAATGGGTCGTGAAGAGCATTACACCACCGAACAACCCAATCTCATCAAAAAGTTGATTTCGGCTCAAAATTTTCACAGGAAAGTTGGTCATTTGATGGGTTGTTCAAATAAAATGATCCACAATGCATTATTCCATAAAAAAAATTGATGAAAAGCGCAGATTGCGCTGAGTTCTGACCCAAAATCATGTCACTCGTCTCATTTACGAGAGTAAAAGGATCCTTTTAAGCCGGCTACTCAACTGAAAAAGGACCTAAACATATCAGCAATGGACCAAACAGTATGGAAATATTTAAGACATCACGATTTGAACACTTTCCGTTCAAGAAAAGTACCATATTTGAATATAAAACACATTTCCAAACGGATGGCGTTTGCAAGGGAAACACAAAAATTGGTCTACGCAGGAATGGAGAAACATACTTTTGAATAATGAAAGTAAGATGCTAATTTTTAGTGGAAAAGGATCGCGGTCCTACGTGAGACATCCACAGAACTTAGAATTCGGTCCTAGATATACAAAAAAAACCCTTAAACATGGAGGATCAAGTGTATTAGTATGAGACTGATTTTTTGCAAACGGCATCCGTTTGGAAATGTGTTTTATATTCAAATATGGTACTTTTCTTGAACGGAAAGTGTTCAAATCGTGATGTCTTAAATATTTCCATACTGTTTGGTCCATTGCTGATATGTTTAGGTCCTTTTTCAGTTGAGTAGCCGGCTTAAAAGGATCCTTTTACTCTCGTAAATGAGACGAGTGACATGATTTTGGGTCAGAACTCAGCGCAATCTGCGCTTTTCATCAATTTTTTTTATGGAATAATGCATTGTGGATCATTTTATTTGAACAACCCATCAAATGACCAACTTTCCTGTGAAAATTTTGAGCCGAAATCAACTTTTTGATGAGATTGGGTTGTTCGGTGGTGTAATGCTCTTCACGACCCATTTTTTTTGAAAATTTTCACAAATTCTGAAAATTTTTTAATCAAAATAGATATATAACCAACAAATCTCATCAATTAGTGCTTTTGAAGATATTCAAATCTGCGAAAAATATAGATTTTCACTCAAAAAGGCTGAGTGGTGCTATTATTTTTTTCGGTGTTTTTTCGACTTTTTGGAGATTTTTTTGAATTATAAAAAAACGATTAATATTTTTGTGATAATTCTTGTTTGTTGCGATCATTAATTGCTTGCTGCTTATCTACAAGCAAAAATTAGATCAATACATTGATAAATGCACCTAGGAGAACTTCTTAAAGTTTGCATTTGCAAGTGGTGCTATTTTATTTTTCGCAGCTGTATATAATAAATATATATAATGCAGTATATATGTAAAAATATATGAATAATTCTGTTCTAGAACTAGTTCCAAAAGGAATTCAGATCTATTAGATATAGCAATGATTTACATGTATATACTAAATATATGGAGAAAAGCCTGAAGTAATATGTAAAAATATATAAATAATTATGTTCTAGAACTAGTTCCAAAAGGAACTCAGATCTAGTAGAGAGAGATATTATATATAGTATTATATTGTATATATATAGTAAATCCTTAAGCAATACATTTAAATATTGAAATAATCAAGTGAATCAATTGTGAACAAACTCGTACAGAATAAATGTTCAGATCTATGTGTATACTTTATATATAACTAAAATCCCAAAGCGATATGTCAATGCTAAGGACTTGATGTCCTGTTTAGAGTATCTCTAAATAGTAAGCTAATAGCCAAACGCACACAGCTAGATAAAGCAAGCAAGTAGCCACACACCCACCCACACACATACGCCCACAACGTCCACACACTTGCACACAAAATCAACACACATACGCACACACACGCATTAGCTGTATCGTATGTAAATATGTATTGGTTATGCCCACAAATCAATTAAGTCGATTGAGGCGCCATAGACCTGACCAGGCCAAAAGGGGCGTACGTACACGCTTGACTGGGCGTGGCAATGGATTGACGCAAAGCCAAAAGGCAAACGGACGATTTTCGAACAGTTTCAAAAAATTGAGGAAATGTGAATAAAGCTGAAGCTCAAAGCAGAACAGAGCAAAGCGAAGCGAAACGAAGCGAAGTGAAGCAAAAGGTGCGCGGTTTACAACATTTCTTTTCTTTCTTTGTGATCTGCTAATGCATAAAGGACATCAAGAATCAAATGAGACCATGAGACAAGTGCAGAATGCCTTGCCAACCAAATGTTCCCAAGCCAAGACGAGCTAACACATATGGAAATGTATGTATTTGGCCGCGAGAGACTTGACTTGACGGGCCTTTTAGTCACAGCAGCCCAAAGATCTGCTAGAGCTAGGAGAAGACTCCAAGCTCAAGCAGTACAGGACTGGGCCGTGACTTCAAATCTAACAGCTAGTTTCTCTCCATAGCTCGTTTACCTCCCATCACATATACTTAGTGTTTGTTATCTAACAAAGTTTTAACGAAGGTATTTATTTAATTTATGTTTAACTCAAGTTGCTTAAAAGAAACTGTTGGGGTTTCGCTCCTAACTTTTGACTAAGAACAGTTTATGTTTATTCTAAGGCAACTACATAAGAGATTCAAGATATTTCAGCACAGACTTCTGATTTAGTTGTTGGAAACCTAGTTATCAAACCTTGATTTCCTATATTCAATGTAATGAGAATGAAATTTTTGCATTCTTATGTGATTTTTAAAATGTTATCTAACTGAAGGTTGCTTAATTTAATAATGTTTATTGAAGTGATACGAAATACTCCAGCAACCCCTTTGTGAGCTTATAGTCTAATTATTTTGACCATCATAAAAGGAGATCGGAGAATTAGGTCCCTTGGTTGCCTTCGGTTCAACCTCCTAGGAGCTCGTTTTCTAGTGACCTCCAGCCGATTTCTGTGCCGTTCCAACCTGTCATGGTACTGACTCGAGGGCTGGTTAGTTTCGTTAAAGACCATGGACAGTTTCATGTCCCAAATTTGACACCCGTACTTCCATAGTGGCGAATTGATTTGCTTATAAATTGTCACCTCATTACCATATGATGGTCCATACAGGCTATAAACAGGCTGCGGTCGTGGCTGTACAGCAGGGGACCAAGGACCCCAGCTGCCACATCATGCCGAGTAGATAGCGCCGTATGGAAGCCGCGAATCGTCTTGAGGTACGACCTGAACAATCCGAAATATGGCACAGGCTTGTTTGATTTTCAATAGGATATCGCTAGGCCACACTCTATCAAACGCCTCCCAGATGTCCAGATAGAAGGCGTTACAATACTCATTATTGTCATAGGCCTTAAGAATTTGGTCAACAGCTCGATAAAGCTGCATCAATTGGTTGTGTCGGCCTTTTTATATGGAATATCTCTATAGAGCACTGCAGCGCCACCTTACGCCAAGAAATGGCTCTATTGAAATGCTTGAAATGGATTCAAATTAGCATCTGAAAAGGTTTGCCTTGGACAACGCTCATAAGTAGGCAACACTTTTTATGCCAATTCTGAAACTTTTGCAATTGTTTAATGAGAATAAATATATATCACAAAATATTAAAAGATTTCTTGTTTATATGTATTCGTATTGTTTATATGTATATTAATTTTAATTTATTAATTTTTTATTTATTGCAAATTTATTGTATTATTATTTTTTTTATTAATTTACATTATAGACTTTTTTCTCTTTATAGTATTATTTTTATTTTTTTTAAATATATTTATATTTATTTTAATTATGTATGTATTTAATTTAATTTATGTAAGTACATTCATTGTATTTTTTATTTATTTATATTTTTATAGTTATTTTACATTTATTGTATTATTTTCATTTATTTAAAAATATATAAACAAATGCATATTTTTGATTTATTTACATTTGATTTATATTTGCTTTCTATTTATTTATGTTATTTTGATTTATTTAATTTATTGAGTTAACCATTTAACACTTGCCACAAAGTGAGCAACTCATTTAGTTCGCATCTTAATTTTGATTATGAATTTGTAAAATATGCTGCAACAGCAACAGCAACAACCAATTAAACAGACCTAGCCGACAACAAACAAAACGCTAGCAGCAACAGCAACAGCAACAACAACAACAGCAACAGGAGCAACAACAAATCGTCAAACAGCCGAAGTCGAGAGCCAAAGCCGAATAACGCAGCAGCCGAAGGACTCACACAGCTGACGCTAGCTGGCTATCTGTGTGTGTGTGTGTGTGTGTGTGAGTGTCTGCCTTCTCGTGCTGGCTATAAAATACGCCATGCAACACGAGGCGTTCATCAGTTCGCATTTGTGCTGCACACGTGACGGATCGCAGCTACAATTATTTTTGTTTCTCATTCAAACAAGACAGCAACAGCAACAACAACAACAACACAAACTCTTGAACATCGCAACTCGTCGCGTTTGTTGTTTGTTGATTTCTCCTCTCGTTTTTTTTGTTTTTTTGTTTTTTTTTTTTCATGTTTACAAATTGGTTAACTGGCAGCAGCAACGGCAGCAATGCCAGCAGCAGCAGCAGTCGCCTGCCGGCTCCTGCCAGCAACAACATGTCCATGGTTGGTGTTGGCGGCGTCATGTCCACACCGCCGGATGTTATCCTGGAAGTGGGTCCGGCGCCAAACAGCGTCCGCTTCGTGGCGCACGCCCTCGTCCTGGGCATGCACAGCGGCTACTTGCGCTCGGCCATTCGCATGGACGAGGCAACGGCAACGGCGGCAGCAGCTGCCGCGGCAGCGGCCACAGCCAATGCCAATACGGCGGCAACTGTTGCTGCTGCGGCGGCAGCAGCAGCAGCAGCCGTTGCCGCTGCCGCAGCAGGAGGCGAATTGCTGCTCTACTTGAGCAACGTGACGGCCGAGCAGTTCGCCCCGCTGCTCACCTACATGTACACGGGCTACTTGGACCTCAACGTGGACAACATATTCGCCGTGCTGCTGGCCACGCACGTGCTGCACATGCCGCGCGCCCTGGAGATCTGTCGGTAGGCATTCGCATCGACTCATCCCACTTTGCTTTGCAGTCTTGTTTTATTTATTTACTTTTGTTTTTTGATCGCTCCACTTTCTGCTTTTGCACCACTCAGTTCGTTCTTGGCACGCGCCCAAACGGAGGGCTACCTCAGCGGCAGCCCGGCCAATCCGCATCAGCTGCAGCTGGCTGCTGCCTCAGCTGCTGCTGCCGGCGGTGGCGCCTCCAAGATCATACGACCCATTGCCAGCAAAGCGACTCTGCCGAATTTCGGATTCTTGCCGGCGCCAGCATTGCCGCCACCACCGCCGCCGCCGCCAGCACCAGCGCCAACAATTGCTGCCGCAGCCAGCTACTTGCAGCAGCCGGTGGAGGCGGAACAAATGCAGCTGCAGCTGCAGCCAGCTGAGCCCTTGACGCTGCAGCAGCCCGACGAGGAGGAGGAGGAGGATGTCGAAGTGTTCATCGACAGCAACACGGCCACCGACAATGAGCTCGACACGGAGGACTGCAACGTGTCGGTGGTGAGCAGCCTGGCTAGCAGCAGCGCGGCCAGCAGCCTGAACATCGAGCGTGTCGATACCAGAACAAAGCAGCCGACGCCGACGCCAACGGCAACGCCGACGCCGGCGTCACCACCGCCGCCACCAACAGCAGCTGCAGCAGAAGCAACAATTGCTGTTACAACGGGCGCGCACAAGCAGCGACGCGGCAACAACAACAGCAGCAACAACTCGCGCAAAAGTCAAAGCAAACGCAGCAGCAACTGCAACAACAGCAGCAGCAGCAGCAACAGCAACAGCAACAACAACAGTCGATTGCCGGTAGCCAAGGCAACGTTGCCTGCATCGGTGCAGCTGGAGACAGCAACACAAGCATCAAAGTTCATCATCGATGTGGCCAGCTGCGATGGGCCCGTGCGCTTTCGGCGCATACTGAATACGGCGTACGGCCACAAGCCGGACAGCAGCTTCGTGGCGGGCGAGCAGCAGCGGACGCAGCAGAGCGTCAGCTACTCGTTTCATCAGCAAATGGCGCGCGCCATTAGCAGCCAGCAGCGACAGCAGCAGCAGGAGGAGAACGAGAACAGCAGCGATGCAACAGCAGCAGCAACTGCCGCAGCAACAGCAACTGCCACAGCAACTGCAACAGCAACTGCTGCTGCCACTAATCAGCGCAAGCAAACGCATGCAGAGTTGTTCGTCTGCGTCTACTGCAAACACACATTCAAGTCGCAATATTGCTATCAGAAGCATGCCAAGCGCCACTTGAATCCGCTCAGCTTGGACAAGAAGCTAGCGGAGACGCCGGACAGCGGCAGCGGCAACGAATTGCTTTGCCTAACAGCAGCAACAACAACTGCTACAGCAGCAGCGGCAGCGGCAGCAACACCCACAGCTACAGCTGCAGCGGCTGCAACAGTTGTTGATGGCAATCTGGCTGCAGCAGCGCTGCTGCGCCGCGAGGTGCGTCCCCTGGACATGAATGTGCAGTATTATCCGTGCAAGACGTGCGGCAGCAAGTTCCCGAGCTATTATTTTGTGCACAAGCATCGCAAGCTGTGCCATGCCGATGAGCTCGAGAACAACAACAGCAGCAGCAACAACAACAACAATAATAATAGCAGCAACACCAACAACAACAACAATTTGACTAGCAGCAACAGCAACAGCAGCAGCAGCAACAGCAGCGGCAACACCAAACGTGAAGCAACAACAGTTGCCAGCTCCTTGGAGGCAACGAACTAATCTAATCAAAACGCATATCGATAAATTATCGAATTTAGCACGCGCACACACAGACACACACGCACATACAATTTTTTTTTTTGTGAATTGCTCTAAAGTTTGAATAAATAAAAGTTAAATATACAAAAGAAAATTGTGAACAATCGATAACTGATTCAATGGCATGTCGATAAATAGTAAACGAACACCATATCAAGTGTAGTCCATAAATATTTAGTGCTTTCAACACTTTTACTAAGAATCGAAACAACTATCAGTGTTATCGATAGAACAATTTATCGATAATATATCAAAGTTGAAGCTAATGCAACATATTTGCAACAAATCAATTGTATTGACGATATAACTGTAGAAAACAACCACTATAACATTTGCATTGTTATCGATAAGTGCAATTATCGATCGACCCTGGTATCGAGCGCAACAATTGTGATTTCCTATAATCAAATCAATTTTCTACTACTATACACAAAAATATGTATTAGCTATCGGTAATACTTATCGATGAGACGAATCGATTGCTGTCAATCAAACTGATTAACGAACATTTGACTCTGAGATCAGTTTCGATTAATTGAAAGTTGAACACAGTTCGAACGCGTCGTCTCCTTCCCTGAATGTGAGCACCCCTCGGGCATGCCGCAACCCTTCAGCATGCCTCGTGCTACTTGCTTCTCGCTTCTCGCTCTTTTGTGGCAAAGATGGCGTCGGTTAACGCAAACAAACGTTGCGGCAATTTAATAATTAAATTAAATCACTTGCATAATAAAAAAGAAATTTACAAAAATTTTAATTTAATTGCGTTTAATTAACTCGCCAGGGAGATGACAGACAACAAACGGTCATGTGGAGGCAGCGGAAGGAGAGAGATGAAAAGAAAGAGAGAGAGAGAGAGGAAGAGTGAGGCTGTATGAGGTGAGGGGAAGAGATGAGAGGAAGAGGAGGTAAATCGGTCGAGCTATAGCTGGAAGCAAACCGCAACGCGTCGCGCTGAATGACAGACGGACAGATGGCTAGAGACCCATCCCACTCCCATACTCCAACAGCCCACTCCTCAGGGCTCACACCCACGCACCACCCACTTGGACCATGGCGAGAACGTGGCAGGCACCAATCAAGCATCCACAGGCTGAGCTGAGCTGAGCTCAGCAGCAGTTGGACTTGAGGCGTATGCAGATGCATCAACTATTCATCGGGGACAGTCGAAAGAAGTCAAACAAAAGAGAACAGCAGCAGGAGGACGAAGGAGGACGAAGGACGAACGCGAGCTGGGGTAAACACTTCATATTCAGATTCCACACAAAGGGCAGAGAGCACGATAATTGGGAAAGCGCGAAATGCATTTTTGATGAGCCACAAAGGACGTAGGACGAAAGTCCAGCAGCAAATCCAGTTCAATTGCAGCTGCAGCCGTTAAAAGAAAAACAGGTAAAGCTCTATAAGCTCTGTAAAATCAGAAAGCTTAAAGTACAACTGTAAGGGCTCTAACAAGCTTTAAAGCTATATATGGGCTAAGCCATGAGAAAACTTGCAAATAACTGCAACCAGAGCTTGAACAGGAGACGCTTTAAGCTTCGAGCTTTAGCTGCAATAGTAAATGGATGAACTAAAACGCTTTAAAGCTCTAAAGGACCGACAGCTCAAAATGTTTACAACTTCACTGCAGCTCAGCTGAAGAATGCCAAAGACTTTAAATATCTGAAAGCTTTAAAGCTTTGTAAGTCAATGCACATTTCCCAAAGCTTTCGGTATAAGCTAAGAGAGCTTTTTGGGTGTAAATCTGAGACTCTGAAGTTGGATCTGTAGAATTCTATAGAACATTGATATGTTACATGGGAAAATTTCCAGATCCGTTCGAACTTTTGGCTATATAAAGCTCGGCCTAAACTAGTTAAACAAAACTTTTGGCACTTACCTTTGGCATCCAATGCCAGAACCTCGGAGGTGTTCAACAAATTGCCCGCTCGATCTGTGACCATTGGCGTAGATGTTGACGTTGTCGCTGGCCTCGTTCCGGCTCCAGTTCCAGTTCCGGTTCCGGTTGCGGTTCCCGTTGCCGTCGTCAACGGCGACGATGCTGTCGATATCAGCGATGCGGCGCTAATGAACATCGTCGATGAGGTCGACGACGACGAGGATGAGGACGAGGAGGCGGGCGCCAAGCCGGAGCCGGCGCCTTTGCCAATGGACGAGATTTGATTGGACGCATCGCTGGCGTTCAGTTTGATGTTGCTGTTGTTGTTGTTGCTACTGTTATTGTTGTTGTTGTTGTTATTATTGTTGTTAACGTTGGACTCGCCAGGCGCCAGCTCAAAGCGTTTCTTCTTGGCATCGCTGTGGGAGATACGAAAAGAAATTTCATTAATATCGAATCAAGAAATTACATATGCGATGCGATCATTCATAGATATAGCCGAGCAGGATAGCTAATCGTTTTCTATCTGTTCAATATACCAATCCAACGCTACATTGCATTGTTCAATATACCAATCCAACGATACATTGCATCATTAATAGCTCATCGATAGCTATCATTCCTTTAACGATTACTGTTTTATTGGCATTGTACTTATTCGATATTCGATAGTATTACTTTCTCTTACTTTAAAGGATTTATATTTTATTTATAAATTTAATTTATTTATCGATCTCTTATCTGGCTATATATCGACAGCTAATAGCTTCCTATTAATAAGCATTTTATCAATATTATTAGTTCGTATCGATAACTTTACATGTTCTAACTCCTCATCTATTTAGCATCAATTATAATATGTTCAATGTATTTAGAACCATTACTCTCTTATCGATAAGTGTTTTGTGAATAACATAATTTCCTATCGATAATTTAACTTTCTCTAACTCTTTTCGATTTAGTAGCTTTGATCTTATTTATCGACTGATAGAACTCTGCTATCAAAAAGTATTTGATCAATATCATTAATTTGAATCAGTAACTTTACTTTCTATTAAATGGTTTTATTTGTAAGCCCGTACCAACCTATCGATATATTTGTCAACAGTTAACCTGTCTGTCTTTGTCTGATACTGCACTCTGCTATCGATAGGTGTTTGATTAAAATCATTGATTTTGTCTCAATAAATTTTATTTTCTCTCAAACATTTCTATATAAAAGACAATATCAAATTATCGATATTAGCTTTACTTTCGTTCAAACAAGTGTATTTAAATGCCAGTATCATGTTATCGATATATTTCTCAACAATTATTCTGATTGACTAACGATATTGCATTCGATCAATATGCATGGCTTGCCTCAATAGCTTTACTTACACTCAAAAATTTCTATTTATAAGCTAGTATCAACTTATCGATATATTTATTGACTATATTTGATCAATGCTGTATCGATATCTTTACTTTCACACACTAAGGCCTAACCACATGTCACATTTTTGCAATGTAATCGATAGCAATTCGATCCCTGCCCGATCGATAACTCACCTAACGTCGGCATGCAGCTCATTGCCGGCACCAAGTCCCTCCACTTGGGCCGCCTTCAGCTTCTGGCCCAAATAGTTGCCGGCCGTGGTGGCCGTGGTAAGCGTTTGCACGCCGCTCACCGGCTCCGTGGCTCCAGCTGCCGCATTGGGCACAGCAAAGCCAGCAGCAGCCGCTGATGCTGATGCTGCCGATGCTGCTGCTGCTGCTGCTGCTGTCGCTGCAGTCGACGTCGTCTTTACGATTTTATCGCCAGTTGCATTTGTCGAGGTTGCAGCGGCTGCCGTTGCAGCAGCGCCCGTTGCAGCATCATCGATGCCAGCGGGGGGCGCGGGCGCCTTCACGTTGGCCATGACGACGCTCTGATAGCCAGGCTTAAAGCCATTGATGGCCACGCTAACCGCTGGCGTTGCCGTTGCCGTTGCCGTCGCATTGCCAGATGTCGCACCAGTTGCTGCAAGGAGAAATTCAAAATTAGCGAGTCTCGGCAGGGGTTGAAATCCACTTCCACTGTAGCCACTTACCACTGTAGCCATCGGCTGCCGTTGCTTTGCTCTTGCCGGCCAGCTGCTCATCCGTCTCGACCGGCTGCTCCGCTGCCTTCACTGCCTTGCCATCGCCTGGCTGGGACTTGGATGCCTTGGACGTGAGCGCAGCAGCAATCGCAATGGCAGCAACAGTCGCACCAGCAGCAGTTGCTGCAGCTGCCTCGCCAGCAACATTTGCCGACGCACTTGTTGCGGCTGTTGTTGCCGTTGCTCCTGTTGCTGCTGCTGCTGCTGCTGCTGTTGTTCCTGTTGCTGCTGCTGCTCCTGCTGCTGTTGCTGTTGCTGGCGCTTCCTCCTCAGCGGTTTTGGCTTTGGCGTCGCTGCTGCTACCCGTTGAGATCTCCGTTTTAGCTGCTGCTGCTGCTGCTGCTGCTGTTGCATTCTTATTCGCTCCAGCTTGCGTCTTGCCTGCATCCGCTTTGTCCGCAGTTGTTGTTGTTGCTGCTGACGCTGACGCTGCCGTCGCTGCTGCTGCTGCTGCGGCGGCTGCTGCATTTTTGGCCACCTTTTCGCTGCCCGCCGCCGCTTCGGCAGCTTTGCTAACGGCACTCGCCTTCTCGGCGGCACACTCGGCCGCCTTGGCGGCATCAGCGGCTGCCTTCTCGGCGACGCGTTCCCGTTCGGCGGCACGCTCGGCCCGTTCGCGTTCCGCCACGGCGCTGGAGCGATTGCCGGACTTTTGTTGCTGTTCGCGCTGCAGGCGCGTCGTGACGCCCGTGGTCAGCGAATCGATGATGCACTGCGGCAGCTGGGCCTGCGCCTTGGCCGGATTCCGGCTGCTGCGTGTGCGTTGGCGGGATTTGCGCAGCAGCTGCTTGTAGTTCTCCGTCTTCTTGCTGAGGTAGTAATAGCGTACGCAATCCTGCGGCGACTTGCGATCGAGGCTGGCGGCGATCATGCCAAAGTTCTTCGGATGCTGCAGATACTTCTCCTTGAACGTCTCCTTCTCGCCGGCCGTCCACAGATTGAGTGCCTTGCGCTCCTCATGGACGACAATCATGTTCTCGATGCGCCCGTTCTCGTTGTGGTAGGCGCAGCGACGCTGCCGGGCATCGTGCATCAGGGGCGGTATCACGGCATAGGAGCGCATCTTCTTGTCCTCGAGTGCCTGCTCCTGCAGCCCGTCCATGATCTCCTCGAGGTCCGCCTCGGACTTGATGCGCGAGCCGACACGATTGAAGCGCTCCTTGTCCTCGCGCTGCTTGCGCAGCTCCGTGAACACCTTCTCGAAGAACTCGCGATTCTTGGCCTCGCGCGCCTTGCGCTTCGCGCTGCCCTCGGCCCGTTCGCAGCGGCGCTGCCAGTCGGCCTGATCCTTGGCATACTTCTCCACCAGGCCCTGGTTGTACTCCCAGCGGTCGGCCTTCATCTTGCGTATGTGCACGAGCAGCGGCGCCCGCACCAATGTCTGATGCCGTTTGATCAGCTGCGACAGCGCCTCCACGTCCAGCGGCTGATTGTACAGCGGCAGCCAGGGGCGTGTCATGCTCTTCACGCCGCCCGCCTCGCTCACCGCGGAATGTTGTGCGGCGGCCGTCTTGCGGTTCGCCTCGTATACGCGCTGGGCCAGCAGCTGCGTGCGCCAGCCCAGCTCCATATACCGCTCATTGCCGCTCTCAGCTGCCGCCTGCTCGGCGGCCGCCTTCTGCTGCTTAACCGTCGCCGCCGCCGCCGCCGCCTCGTCCAGCAGCGCCTTCTCCTTCTTGCGCAGCGTTACCATTGCCGTTTCGGCATACTCGATTTCATTGTCAACGCGCTGGATTTGCAATAGCAGATCCTCCTTGGCGCTGTTGTTGTTGCTGCTGCTGCTGTTGCTGCTGTTATTATTGGCATTGTTGCTGCTGCTGCTGCTGCTGCTGTTAATGTTGCTGCTGCTGCTGGCGCCGCCTGTGCTGCTGCTGCGTCCACGCTCCTCCGCATTGTCGCTGGGCAGCGTTGGTGAAATGGCCTCCACCTGCCGTAGGTAATGAGAGAATTAATAGGCAAACATCTCAGAAAATTGGGGTGCAGTGACATTAGCTGAACGCGATTCGATTAAATTATCGATGTTTATCGATATCATTGCTATCATTTTCTTTTCTGTTAAATAAGATATCCCCTATTCAATCTTAAGCTTTTTAAACAAATTGAAGACGAGCTTTCATTAGAATGAGGGTGAAAAACGAATTTCGAAAGCACATTAAAGCCTTCACATAGCAATGAAATTGTTGGCAAAAGCTAATTATATCTCAGATAGCTCATTGAATCAGTATATTTTGTACTACAATTGAGCAACTCAAGTAAAGTAAAGCTTTCAGAAAGCACATTGAAGATCTGAAAAAGCACATTAAAGCTTTTATCAAACACATCAAAGCTAGATACATCCCCTATAGAGCTACTTGACATAACTATAATCATTGTCTAATAAGCGATATTGCTTTATATAGATCTTTAGGTCGTATTTGAAGCTTTAATTGCTGGAATACAAAAGAACACATTACACATTCTACAATTAAGATGAAGAGTTACTCTAATTGTGTATATCCTCTCGATTAAAAATAGATCTTCTCTAGCTATAGCAGTAACTCTAGTTGTGTATGTCTTCTCTATTAGATATAAATCTTCTGTAATATAGATTTGCTCATATCACTCATAAAAATGAATGGATTTCTAAGAACCATCTATCTTAATGTTAATTCCATGATAAGGATGAGAACTGACATTATTATTATTCTTTGTTATAGATAGAATTTCTCTAGTTTTTCACAAAAATGAATGGATGTGCATCTCTTTTGCTTAGTCTTATATCGTAGTTAAGTTAGAAGTGACTCTAGATAAAGAAGTAACTCCATTTGTGTATATTCTCTCTATTAGAGATAGATAGATCTTCTCTGATGTAGATTTGCTCAAATTTCTCACAAAGTTTATGGATTTCCATCCTTGCTGAATCTTTATTCCATGAAAAGGATGAGAAGTGACCCTATTTGTATATACTCTCAATATGAAAGGTTCGTCTTATCTGTTATAGATTGAATTTCTCAAGCTGCTCCTTTGCTTAATCTTAATTCGATGATTAATCTATTGTTCAGCTAATGTCATTCACTGGCTTCAATCTCAACGATTCGTCACCTGTGGATGGTATGCTTCTGTGCTACTTGCTGCGGCTGCTGCTGCCGCCGCTGCTGCAGCTGCTGCTACTGAAGCTTGGGCGCTGCTGCTGCTGTTGCTGCTGCTGCTGCTGTTGTTATTGTTGTTGCTGCTGCTGTTGCTGCTGCTGGTGGAGAAGCTGATCAGCTGCGCATTGGATGCTGACACCGTTGGCGGCGGCACCATGCCACGTGCCGCATGCACCTGCGACGTCAGCTGTTGCAGCTGCTGCTGCAGCTGTGGCAGCGATTCCATCTTGAGCTGCTGCATGGCCAGCGGCGTCAGCACTGAGCCATCGGGCATGTGCAACACGCGCCGCGACTGCTCCGCCTCATGATTGCTCTGCCTACTGTTGTGTTGCTGAGCTGGCGAGGAGCGTTGCTGCTGCTGCTGCTGCTGCTGTTGCTGGTGTGGCAGGTGATTCATGTTGCTGACATTGGCGTCGCTCAGGCGCTGCTTCTTATAGGGCTGACCCACGCTGCCCGGCGGCTCAGACAGCGACGGATGTTGCTGCTGTTGTTGCTGCTGCTGCTGCTGTTGCTGCTGGCGCTGTCCAGCCGCTGCCAAGGCTGCGGCATTGGTCAGGTATTCGTTGTTGTAATGCAGCGACTGGTAATGCGACATGGCCTCCATGACGAGAACGCCGCCGGGCTGGGCGCCTGGCGGTGCCATGCTGCCGGCCACTTGGAGGACGCCGCCGCCGCTGCTACTGCCTGGGCCGGCGGTTGAGGCGACAACGCCAATGCTGCCGCCGCCGCCGCCGCTGCTGCTGCCCGGGCCGCCTTTGCCACCGCCAACGGCAGCAGCGGCGGCGGCCACCGTCGCTGCACGCGCCGCCCGCTGAATCTCCGGCACCGACGCCTGCAGCTGAGGTATCCGCATATATGGACTCTCCCGATGATAGTTGGCCACCGGCGCAATCCCAATGCTGTACGCCGGTGGCTGTATAAAATGTTGCGGCGCATCCGCAAACTTGGCGTAGCTATTCGCCGCAGCTGCTGCCGCCGCGCTGCCCGGTCCAGGACGCGGAGGCGACAGCGGACTAGCTGCCGACCTCGACGACTGCTGCTGCTGCTGCTGTTGCTGCTGTTGCTGTTGCTGCTGCTGTTGCTGCTGCTGTTGCTGCTGCTGCTGCTGTTGTTGTTGTTGCTGATGCTGTTGATGGTGCTGCTGCTGGTGGTGGTGGTGATGCATTTGCTGCTGCTGCTGCTGCTGCTGTTGTTGTTGCTGTTGCTGGTGCTGCTGCTGCTGTTGCTGATGGGATTGCAAGTGTCCGAGGCTCTTGACATACGGCTGCTGCTCCATTGTCCTGTACGACCAGTGGGGGAGAAAGAACAACAGATTATTAGATTTGTGTGTAGGTATGCGATATATCTTACGATATATCTGACGATATATAGCTATTAATCAAGCTAACAACCTTTGCAACTCGGACCGATAAACTATTCATTCAGTCATTCATTTCACTCTATATTTATATTATAGAACCTAATGTACGTTTGCGATATTTATAACGATATATTTGACGATATATGTGCAGCTAATGAAAAAACTATGCAACTTGGATTGCTTGACTCTCCATTAATTCATTAACCCACTCATTAATTAAATTGCATCTATTTTTATATTTACAGTTCATTCATTCATTGATTTATTCATTCAGTCATTCATTCACTCATTTATTCCTTCATTTATTCATTCGTTTATCATTATATTCAAACTATATCTATTCGTACAGTTCACTTCATAAATATCGATCAATATCGATTCATGTTCAGCGCAATATCGATATTTCCCTAATGAACAAGTTCAAGTTATTAATTTAGCTAGATATGAACTGGATTAGTTCAGCTGCAATGAAGCCAATGCCAATTGAACTAATGGTTCATGAGCTATTAAACGAATCGTTCATGAGCAATTGACAACATTTTTTAAATAAATTTATATTAGTTCTATAGTTCACTGTTTTGACTAAGTAGGCTAGTGAATTAGTTCCAGCTGTGAGCTATAACATTTAACCTAATACATATATGACCATTTAGAGTTCGCTCGTTTATGAACTACTAAAAATATTAATAAATAATTGATCTTGGAACTAAACTTAACAATCAAGTGAACAATGCATTAGTTTCACACTGTTTGACTGAATGTGTTCCGTTGGTGAACTACATAGCTTAATTAGATATGACCAGCACTAGTTCATGAACTATTAATATTATTGATAATTTACCATAGATTTAAACTAAGCCATCAAGTGAACAATGAATTAGCTCCTTACATTTTATTGACTAAATAAGTTCCAACAACGAACTACATATGACCAACAGCACTAGTTCAGTCTGTGTCTAAAGAACCAATAGTTTATGAACTATCAATGTTATTAATATTGACCCTGAATTAAACGAATCAATTATGTGAACAATGAATTAGTTCCTTAGCTTACATTGATTGGCTGAATAAGTTCTAATGACGAACTACATATAATGAACAGCACTAGTTCACTCTGTTGTATATGCCAATGGAACGAATAGTTCATGAACTTTTGATATCAAAAACACTTAAGCCTAGATAACTAAATAATAAAGTGAACAATGAATTAGTTCTTTAGTTCACACAGTTCGGACTGACTGAGTTAACTAGTTCAAATGAACCTAGTTATAAAGAATTCAACGCAATTCTCCTCCAACATACTTAAAACCAATCAAGCTACAGATGAATCCAAATTCAACAAAATTTTTTTTTTTTGCAATTTCGTCAGACATTCCTGCCTTTTATCTCTTCTTCTTTTTTTTTTTTTTGTGTTTGTATATCTTAAGCCAGCAGGTGCATTCAGTAATCGTTTGAAGGCCAGCTTAAGATGATGATGGCTTTATGAAGTGGCTAAACAGGTTTGACCCCATTGTGCACGCCTGGGCCAATCTACGCTAATCCGAGTGCAGCGCGCATCAATTTGCATAGAATGTAAAATTTATTAGTTGCATTTGAGCGATGCGCCTTAATGCTGCCTCTTCATATTTATTGAGGACACGAACCCGGCCGGCCGGCCGACAGCTTCACACATGTTGCACACGTTGCGGTGCGAATGTGAAGCGACCAAAATGAGCGAGAGAGCGAGTGTATAGCTACGCTGCTCGTTTTCGTGAGCTGTGTGCGCCTGTGTATGTGAGCGAGCGAGTGCGACACAGCAGCATAACAGTTCGACATGCTCGAGCAACATGTGTGCGGCGAACGGCAACATCGAGCGTGCTGCGGCAACATGTTGCCGCAACATGTGCACGACGAACATGTTAAGCAGCAACATCAGCCATTCTGCTGCCGCTGCTGTTCGTTCGCTGCTGCTGCTGCTGTTACTTCTGCTGCTGCGGCCTATGCCATAATCCACCCCAAGTCAGCCGTCATTATTAAAATATCTTTTTTAAACGGTTGCGTCGCAGCTGCTGACGCTTGGGCCGTTGCGTTTGAGTTGTGATTAGCGTGCGACGCGTTTGACCCGACAGAGCGAACGTCACATACGTCAGGCAAATGTTGTCGCCAGTGGGAGGGGTAGCCATGAGAAACAGACACCCGCATACACAGCTCGGTCGGTTATTAATTCATTAAATAATAATGACACATAGACAGAGCGAGAGAGAGAGATAGATAGACAGAGTTTAGCGACGTTGCGCAGAGCAGCGGAATGCATAGCTGCGGCGTTGCCAAACTTCAGTGATAGCTATTTTTAAAGAATGAAGCATGCGAAACAACAGCACGCTTTAAAGCTGCGCTACCACCCCCTCACTGCACACTCATTCATACACACACACACACACATACACACACATTCAAATAAATAAATATGTTTGTGTATATGTGCTGTGGCGGCGTTGGCGACGGCGGCTTCTGTCTGGCTCATTCAGCTTTAAAATCAAGCGACGATGACGACGTCGACGCTGCTGCTGCTGCTAGCTGCCATTTCTCATCAATCATATCGACCTACAGCAATACACACACACACACACACACACACATCTGTACATACAATGTGTGCATGCAAATGAAATTGAGCCTCTCGCACCCCCGAGAACTCGACACACACACACACACACACAGATTTCCTTTCGTCTGCAATCACACCACGATGTTGCTACCCCCCGTTGCCCAGTGCCTGTGCCCGCGTTGCCAACGATTGCCAATTTGCGAGCTCCTTTGAATTCGAGTTGCAAGCTTCGAGTTGCCAGCTTCGAGTTTCTTTCGTTTTGATGGCTTACCTGCAACGAGTAAGAGAAAGAGAGAGAGAGATAGTGAATTAGTATGCGTGTGCGTTTATTATTGATTGCATAAGGCTTTAATTATAAAATAGCTTTCTATTTGCAATTTAATATTCCATTCCATGGCATTCCATTCCCTGCCATGGCATTCCCTTCTATGCCATTCGCATTTCTGGCTTGTCTCTTATCGAATTTCATTTGTATTTTCTAAGGTATATTTAATTAACTTTAGGAGCCATTTAATATGCCATTTCATTGATTATTATTTTCTACTTAGACATAAGATATAGATATATGTATGTATGTATTTACTATATATGTATATATATTTATTTATTTTTTACATGTCTATTTCAATTTTCTCTTTTGTTATCAAAGACTTCCACTCTGTATTTACTTGCTTTAATTACTTTTGCGCGTGTTTTTGTTTTCTTTCGTCCAGCTTCGAGCACATGGAAAAGCTTTTCGACGCATTAGCTAAAGAAATTGAAAAACAACAACAAATTGCAAAAAGAACTTTCTTTCTGCTGCTGTCAGTTATCGTTTTTCCTCTGTTCTCTCAATTTGATTTTAATCTATTTTCACTTGCCCCATCCCCGGTTGAAAATGCAACTTTAATGGACACAAACAGCAAAACGAAGAAGAAGAAGAAGAAACTCAAAACAAAACAAAAACTACGAAAAGAGCTTTGCTTTTAATAAGCTCTGTTGCTGACGCTCTTCAAGTCGGCTCTCTCGCTCGCTCTCGCTCTCGCTCTCTCTTAACATCTATGTTTTGCGTGGGCTTTAAAGTTGCGCCAGAAACAACACCGACAACAACTACAACAACAACTACAACATCAACAAATAATTAAAATTTGCAGCTTGAACAACTTCTTTTCTTGTTGTTGTTGTTTGTTTTGTTTTCTGTTTTTGTTTTGCATTTCTGTTTAAAAGTGGCTGCGCAGCAGCTGCGACGCTGGCAGCGCCACTGAGACAGGCCACATGTGCCGTTATGTGCCTGTGCAAATGCAATGTATGCATGTATATACATATATAAATGTGTGTGTGTGTGTGCGTCGACTGGCAGCATCCTTGCGAGCAGCGCCACCCAATGCGGCCCATTCAACAGCCACGCCTGTGAGCCACATTGCATGTGCTATATACAGATACATACATATATGCATGTACATATACGTGTGTGTGTGTGTGTGTATGTAAGTATATATGCATGCCTGTGTGTGTATGTGTGTGTGTGAGTGGCATATATAAAATAAAAGTCGCCATACAAGAAAAACTAACAGCGAGGGCAGCCAAAGGGCAGGCACACACACACACACACTTACAACGAGCCAAACTGTGTGCAGAGGCGAATGCGAAATGAGAAGAAGCAGCAGCAACAGCAACAGCAACGGCAACAACAACAACCGTTAAGTTGTCCTGAAGGCAAATGCCGCTACAACGCAGTAAAAGCAGCAGAAGCTTGAGGCAACAACTCTCTCACATTCAACCCTGCCCTCCCTTTGCCGTGCTCCCTCTCCTGCTCTCTCTCTCTCTCTCTCTCACTCACTCTCCATCTGCCACTCTCTGCCTGCCCCACCCATCGCCCAGCGGTCCATGCCCAGGCGTCTGCTCTTTGGCAAGTGCAAAAATTTATCGATTTTCTGTGTGTGTTTTTGCAGAGTTTTTAACGGTTACGTATGGCCCCGCGTGTGTGCAGCAGCGGGAGCGAAGGTACACAAGGAAGGGCGACAACGGACATGCCTTGTTATGAATGTAGAAAACCAACCACCCTAGACCCCCGCCGCCCCACTCGCTCGCCCCGCAAACTGAGTCAGGGGCGTGGACAGCAGCTGGTAAGGTAGACAGCCAGGTAGCTAGATGAGTTGGTTGAGTTAGGTAGGTAGGTGCACTTTGTGTGCCGACATGGCTGATTATTATCCTGGGCAACTCTTCCTGCCAGAGAATGACAGAGAGCGAGAGAGAGAGAGAGTTGGACTGAGAGAGACGTAGAGAGCCAAAAAGATGGGAGTAACTGCGGCGACGAGAAAACAACTTTAAAAACAAACTTTCATTCTGTCTGTGTATTGTGTGTGAGAGTGTGTGTGTGTTTGTTACACCCTGTGCCATGTGCCATGTGCCCTGTGTGGCCATGTGTCACCCTGTGTGCCATTAAATTTCTGTTGAACTGGAAATTTAATTTGCGGCTGAGACTACCAACAGCTTAAGAGGCTTAGACGCAATAGAAGAGAATGAGAGAGCGCAGATACATAAGATAAATGAGACATAAGGGAAGCACCCAAGAGAGGGAGCGAATGACAAAGAGAGAGAGAGAGAGAGAGAGAGAGAGCTATATAGCAGTTTGGGTCAGCTGCAGCAGTGCGCAGCCAAGTATAAAATTGGCCACCCTGCCTCCGCCCCCTTCTGCTAACTGCCTTTATTTTTGTTAAAGTTTTTGTTGCCAGCACTTTAAGAAAACTTTATGCCTTGGCCTCAGCTCATTGGAATCGACAGTGTTGTAAAAGGTATTCTGATCAAAGTTGGCTGAGCAACTGGACGGCGACCCCAAGACTTCTTTAGTCGGACTCAATGTGCTCTTTGGAGGTAACTTAAGCAGCTTTCCAACACTGGCAACAGTAAACTCTATTGCTGTTAGTGTAGTCAGGCCTTAATAGCCTAACTGCTCTTGAAAAGTCAGCAAATACCTTGTTCAAAATTGACCAATACAACAATACATGTAATTTGACTTGGTTCATGGGCTTTTCAACACTACTGTTGTATATTTGAGTTGCTAAACACTACATGAACTCGATTGCAAATACTTTAAGAGACAGTGAGACGAGAGCTACAAATTGCAATGCTGTAATTGACAGTAAAATACTAAATATAGCTTCACAAATCATTAACCAACACTGAAACACAACAACTGTAACATTTTAGCAAATTTTGTCTACCAGTATTTACTAACACAGCAAATATATATGCCATATATTTTTGTATGCAGAGTCACATGCGAAAAATTGCTCTTTTAGATAGATTAACCAACACTGTAAATGCCATAAATTAATTAATTGTTCTACGAATATTCCCTATTCCAAGCACCTTCTACTGACTACAGTCTGAACAATAACAAGCAACTTTACATTAACGTTATGCAACACTACAACTGCGTAACGCTGTCTAAAGAACGCTTTATATGTAAATCCAGCATTCAAAACTTAAATCGTGTTTCCAACATGAAAGAACGGCTTTTAGCACATAAGCTTCATTCACTCCCAAGCAGATAAGTATGTATGTATATGTTGGTATATCCCGCACTCCCCCACTCCGCATCTACCCCTCCCGCCTAGCACCAACTAAAAGAAAATACTATAATTTAGTATTCAAAGCTTCGTCGCGGGCATTCATATCTTATCTCATCTGGCGCGCCCAAATGGGAAGCTTCATTCATGGAATTGCACATGGGGGCTATGGGTAGGGGCGATGTCGCCTTTACATTTGGTAATTTGAAAGGTTTCAAAGAAACACAGAGACATAGAGCGAGAATTGACATAGGGAGAGATAGACAGACACACACAGAGAGAGAGAGAGAGAGAGAGAGAGAGAGAGAGAGAGAGAGGGAGAGAGAGAGAGGGAGAGAGAGATGAGGGAAGGAGATGTATGTATATATGTATATTGCTGTAGATACATGCGACACAACACAAAGCACACGTAAATCCCATTCAATTCTATTGAGAAATCAGCTTTTGTTTCGCACAATACTAGAGGATTGAGATAGAATAGAATAGGATTATATTATCTTTATACTAAGCAATTCAATAATGTATTATGTACACACTCACACACACACACATATACACGTACTATGTGCCCCTATCATCATTACTCTCATTAATCTCCTTCTCACTCTTTCGCTGCTGCTGTCTTCTTCGCACAATTGATTGGGCTTCACAAACAATTCGCTATTAATTGGCGTTGCATGCAGCAAAGAAGAAGAGAGTAAAGCAACTACGAGGGGCAGAGATGAGACAGAGAGAGAGAAAGAGAGAGAGAGAAACCGATAGAGAGAGAGCGAGAGAGAGGGAGAGAGAGAGAGAAACAGCTTTAGCAACTTTAAACGTAGCTGTCTTGCAATTCTTCCATTGCATTGTTTCGCTTCGTTTTGTTTTGCTAGCGTTTCGCTGTCGAAATAATTTAAGGTTTTCTACAGCAATAAATTTTTGTTGCTGTTTCATTTGCAGCTTTTATATTTATCTTTTGTTTTGTTTATTTGGTTACTTTTCACAAGCAACAGCTGAGAGATTAGCTAATATATGTATTTGTTCATATAGATTTTAGTCAACACTAAAGATGCGAAAAGCCCTTGCTGCTTGAACCAAGTACGTTGAGAACGTTAGCCAGCACTGGCCTTCATCGACACTAAAGAAGCAGAAATATGCTTCAGCTAACACTGAATGTTGGCCAGCACTGGAGATAAGGAGTTTAAAAATGCAGAAATACTCATTATCCAACACTGGAGATACGGTATTTGGCCTAAACTAAAGATGCAGAAATGCATTTAACATTAACCAGCACTGGATATACGGTATGTGGCCTTCATCGACATTCAAGATGCAGAATTGCATTAGGTGTTATCCAACACTGGAAATGCGATATTTGGCCTACATCAACACTAAAGATGCAGAAATACGCTTTAGCCAAGACTAAATAGGTAAAAGTGAACGTTAACGAGCACTGCATATGCATATGTACGATTTAGCCAACACTGAGGATGCAGAATTTAGCACTAGCCAACACTATAAAAGGAGAATATGGTCTTTTTGTTCTTAACCAACACTGGATATACAGAAATTCAGCCCTGATGAACATAAATTAGCTTTAGCCAACACTGCAAACGTAGAGGCAAACCTATGTTAAGACTATAATTATAATCTCTAACTATATCACTTTGTAGCACTCTTCAGGCTAAAGCTCGGCCATAACACCCAATAAGTAAACACCAAATTTTGCAACACTGCGGCAAATGCACAACCTCCATTGCAATCGAATGCAACTGTTTATAGTGGTCAGTCAACTGTGCATAGCAGTGTTGGTTAATTGCATTAGCTGCCCCGCCTGGCACTAATCAACACTGCAGTTGAACTAATTACACAATGTGTATAATAGTATAACAGTATAACGCTTAATTAGGCGTGCTGCACTCACTCGATGCAGCTCATTGACTTCCAACTGTCGCTTTAACTTGAACAACAACTATTTATACCCTGAACCCATTGAAAATGGGAAATCAGGGTATAATGGTTTTGTTGAAATGTATGTAACAGGCAGAAGGAGGCGTGGCAGACCCCACAAAGTATATATATTCTTGATCAGGGCGACGAGCTGAGTTGATTTGGCCCTGTCCGTCTGTCTGTCCGTCTGTCCGTCTGTCCGTCCGTCCGTCTGTGCGTCTGTCCGTCTGTCCGTATGTATGAACGCGTCGATTTCAGAAGATATAAGAGCTAGAGACTTCAAATTTTTTTAGAATGTCCGTAATTACAGCGCGCATATCAAGTTTATCATTAAAAATCGATAACTCATCCCGATCTTTTTTTATCGATAAAAACCCTTATCGAAAACCAGTTATAAAATTATATCTTCTACACCTTTATTGCTAGAGTCTCCAAATTTTTAATGTATGCTTACATGCAATTTATACAATTTCGGTTTTTGTTAAAATTAACCCCCCACCTCTAAATTCACCCCCTCACCCTCACTTTTGTAAAAAGCGTATTTCAAATACTAGAGACTTGTGCTTTGGCAATTACATGCATATTCATGTTATAATCATAATCTGAAAGTTTCATGAAGATCGTACGTCCATAAAAAAAGTTATTAAACTATTAAGTTCTCATAGTAAGCGCACACTGCAGCCCATGCGTGTTTATGCGTGGGTGCTTGTGTGTGTATGTGTTTGTGTATGTGTGTGTATGTGTGTGTGTATGCGTTTGTGTGTGTATGTGTGTATGTGTGCCTGTGTGTGCGTACGTGCCTGTGTGTGTGTGTGTGCGTGTTTCTTGTGTAAGCTGAAAGACGCGAAAAATTATTGAAATATCTATTGCTCCAAGGGTTCAGGGGATCTCGTAGTCGAGCAGTCTCGACTAGAGCTTTCTTACTTGTTATTTATTTTATTTTATAATATTATATTATTAAGATAAATATTATTATTATTATTATTCATCTCAGCTCTTTCATGGCAGCCCTCGCACGTCCTCTTTGCCATCTGGTTAGCCTCTTTAGCGTTTGCTCCCAACATTTTAGTTTGATGTCTAAAACTTCCGCATTTAATTACACCTGCACACTCTCAAATGTATCTCTGTGTGTGTGTGTTAATTTCTATATTTAGCTACAGCATTAACCACAACATTCCATAGAGCATATGCAAAGCTATTCATTGCCTCAACTTCAGTTCAATTTATTCTCTTGATGTGGAAATTTAAATTCGCTTCACCTTTGAGGTAATCAATCTAATGTGCTATAGCATGCAGCTTTTGTCAGGCATAACACGTTTTTTGTAGAGTCAAAGAACTCGTTGGAGTTACGAGTCTAAAACTGAGCGAAATAGAGACTAAATGAAGAAGAGGAGACGGAAGGAAGAAAGAACAATAAAGCGTAAGCAAAATGTGAGGAGAATTTGTATAGGACGAAGAAGCAGCAAAATGTGAAGAGAATTTGTATAGGACCTTCAATAGTATGCAACAATAAATGGAAAGTTTAAAAGAGAAAAGGAAATAGACAAACAGATTGCAAAGGACAAGGATAAAAACACAAGGATAATAAGATGCGATACGTAAAAGAATGTTAAAGGAAAGGCAGAAGGAGAAGAAAGGAAAAGTAGAAGGATGAGTTAATAAATAAAAGAGGTCGACCAAGGCAAAGGATAAAGAACAGACTAAAAGAAAGAAGAAAAGAAACGCAAAAGAGTTTTGTTTTAGTAAATTTAATATAGAGATAGATAGATATAGAGATAGATACATATATTAAATAAAGAGTATATAAATTAACATAGATTAGCTAAATATATATGTAGGTATATTGAATAAAAATTATATTTTATATACAAGGAATTTTTCAGGAATTTTTCATATAGTTATGTACATCAATTATTCAATTAACAATTCTAGTTAACTATATAGAGATATATTGTATATTCTAAAGACAATACATATACATATATTATATATAGCTTTATATATATAGTAATTATATTTTACAAAAAGTCAACTTTTCATTTATTATATATTTATAGAATTTTTTCATTTGCTTAAATGCTTTATTAATATTCCAATTGAAAACACTATAGTGCAACTGTATGCATCTACACACATGCACATAGATACATATATGCATATACATATATACATATACTAGTATGTACACATTAAATATACATGGTATATGTATATATGTATTATATACTAGTACATATACTAGTGTCTATTCTAACTACTTAATTAAATTTCTGTTTTTCTTTGTCTCCCCCCATTCCCATTTTATTTATTTTTGCATTATTTCCTCTTGCAGCTGTTTTTACAGCTGTTTCGATGGCAGTCAGCAATTCACTTGCTGTTGTTGTTGTATTTCGAGTATTTGTGTTTGCGCGTCGTCAGCTTGAAAATTAAAAATGTGCAATAAATTGCAACAACAACAAACATAAATAATAATATATACAAAAAAGAAGTATTCCAATTACGAGACATCAGCGTAATACAAAACGAGAGGGAGAGAGAGAGTGTGTGTGAGTGAGAGAGAGTGACAGAGGCATGTGCTGAACTTGGTCAGCAAACTGATAACTGAGCTTACACATGTGCATGCACACACACACACACACAGAGACACATGCGTATGATTACTTCTGCATGTGTATAACAGTTATGCTCATATAACAGCTTCGATTGCCACTGCAAACTTCTGGCAAATCCATATGCAAATTTTCACATAACACTGCGAAATTTCAGCGAAAGACAAGGAGCCTGAGGAGGAGGGAGGGGGTTGAGGGGGTTGATTCTTACAAATGCTGCATTAGACAGCGGCACAAAACAAGCGAGCGAAGAGGAGGGGAGATGAAATGAGGAGATGCCAAGACAAGAGTAATGCAATCTGTCTCTCTCACTCTCTCTGTCTTTGTCTCTCTCTCTTCTCTTGTACATTGAACTTTTGACTGCCCGCTCCGCCCCGTTGGCAGCAGCAGCTGGCCTGCATTATGGCCTTACCCGAATCACGACTCCCGTTACCCGTTACCCGTTTCCCGATTCCCATGGCCTGCCGCTCGCACATTTCGATTATATTTTTGTGCGATTTATGGCCGCGTTTTAGTTTGAAATTAACTGCTCTGAACACAATCGAAAAGGCAGACCATAAAAAATATGAAGAAGTAAATGTGAAAGAGAGGCAGGGAAAACAACGCAGCTGCAAGGCAGACAGAGGCGTGCCCACAGTGGGGGCGGCAGCAGTGGGGTATTTCATATCTAATCTGGGTCGTAAAAACATGTTTCATGCGTTCCTAGGCATGCCAAGCAAACCCAACCCTCGCACTTTACCCCTCCCCTAGTCACTCACCGCCACCCTCATAGACGCAAAGACTTTGATAAACCTCGTGCGAATTATAAAACGGGTTAACTCTATTTTTTTTATATTTAACATTATTTCTTTACTCCTTTTGCTTTTGCCTCAGCTATTGACACTATTATTCAAAAGCCTTATCTAATCAAGTAACAAGGTTTATAATAGAATATAAATAGAATGAAGGGTCGGGAAACATGGCTGGAAGTCACTTGAATTACGCTCAATTCAGAGATACTCTACAAAAGTGAAGAGAGTGTATTAAAAGTTGATGAAATTATGACAAATCATCTAGATCACTATTGTTTATAATAGATCGTATATCAGATAGATCATATAGATCGTATATGGAGTAAATCATGATGTTTTATCAGATATATCATATAAATCGAATAACAGATATATCATATAGACCATATATGAAGTAGATTATAATGTGCTATCTGATATATCATATAGATCATATAGCAAATAAATCATATAGATCGTATATGAAGTAGATGAACATGTTTTTCCAGATATATCATATAGATTATACAGCAGATAGATCGTATATAAGGTAGATCATGATCATGATATTTTACTAGAGCTCTAATCTACATCGTATATCTGATATATTATATAGACCGTATATGAAGTAGATTATAATGTGCTGTCCGATATATCATATAGAGCATATAGCAAATAGGTCATAAATACCCTATATGAAGTAGATTATAATATGCTATCTGATATATCATACAGATTATTTAACAGATAGATCGTATATAAAGATCATGATATTTTACCAGATCTATCATAAAGGTCGTATAGCAGATATATCATATATATCTATATATAGATATATCGTATATGAAACTGAGATACTATACAAGATAGATCGTAGAGCTGATACATCATATGGCTCGCATATCAAGTAGATCATATAGATGTTATACTAAATAGATCATATAGGTCGTTTACCACACCTCGAAGACTCCATATATCAATGTATATCTGTAAGTTCTCGATTAGTTACAACTTTGAGTACAACAAATCATAAAACTTCCATCAACCATGGGACTACAAGTTCCAAATATAGGTTGTGATATAACCAACATAGTATTTCAGTTATATGCACAGATAATGTCATTTAGTTTAGCCTCGTACTGCACTATCTAAAGAAAAGTCTATTATCTGAAGCACTTTACTATCTAAAGAAAAGTCAATTATAAACAGAAATTATCTTAAGCACTTTATACGGACAACGTGTGACATTGATAGAAGAAATTAGAATGGGAATGAGAATGAGACTGCGAATGGGAATGCGATTGGGGATTAGAAATGACGCAGACAGATCGCAGACGAAAGAGTCGGACACTGCAGTTGAGGTTAAAACGTCAACGCTGATTAGGAACGGTTCGCTATATATGTAAATGTATATATTGAAATATTAATAATAATAGAATGGCAATGATTGATTCATAGATCTCGTTTCGAGATAACGCTTATCGAAAGCAAACAAAGACGAAAACGAAACGAACGAACGGATTACAAATAATATAATTTATGAAGTGCTGCGAGTGTTAATCAATCGATTGTCGGATGGAATTTTCATGAAATATGATTATATAATATGATATTGTAACTGAGTCAACTGATTGCACGATTGGTATTATTCCAATTTCAGTTCGAGTATGGCTCATATCTTGATGCCTACTAGGTATATGTGTGTATCGATTATCGATTATTCAATAACAATACGTAATATAACAATAGATACATTTGATATTCGAATATCAGATATACATACATGCATAGTAATCAATAGATAGCTTAAATTCTAATCTTATCAATGTTAATCGACTATTCGATAACAAGCGACAAAACTAGTCGTAAGTCTTTGACCTGATCAACTATCCAGGAATACACAAATGAATTGATTGCTGAGCAATAACTCATCAACTTTATGAGCTTAAATTTATAGAATATTAAATAAACAGAAACTAAAACGAAACCGAATGCCTTACATATATGTATGTACATATGTATATGTAGTCCACACGGTATTCCTGATGATCTAAATTGCGGTCATATATCATAAGCAAGAACAACAACAACAACAGCAACTAAAACGACAGCCACGATTGATGACAAAGTCTGTTAATTACTACAATTTGTGGGCTGGTCATACCCCAAATACGACACACGCACACTCACTCACACTCACACCGACTCACGCGCACATGCATTGCTATTTATAGGCCTCGATAAAACATTCAATGGAACCAAAAACTTATCGAGAAATTGTAATTGCTGTGGGGCCCCATCAAAAATGTGAAAATGTTTGGGAACTTGAACAAATGTTGGGCGCAGTTAATAGATATCGCAATTGTTATTGTTATTGTTACTGTTATTGTTGTTGTTGTGATTGTTGTCAGCTGTCATGACAAACTGTAAACTAGCAAAAGAAAGAGAGGCAAGAAGAAGCAAAAACAAAAAACAAAAAAACAATTGTAATTGTACAACTATTAGAGTCCAGTGCATGAGTCAGTGGAACACGCAATCCTAAACAGAAAATAATGCAAAAATAGCAAAGCTTGAACAAAGATCACAACCATAGCTTGGCTGACTATAGTATATACCCTGTAGACATTAATTAGCTCTGCATTCATATGAGAAAATGTGATATATGATCAAATTCGATTGAAACCGATATTTATCGATTTATTGGGTTTGAAATATCTTTGAATAACAATTTGGCACTCGCACTTATATCAATATTACTATTACTATGCATACAGGCACATCGATATTTATCGATAGCCAGCTTTTTGATATTATATAACAACTGAAATAATATTGAACTGCACTTCAATATATATAAATGTAAGTGCATGACTATTGAAATAGCTGATCTCACTTAATGCATTACAAGTGGCTTTCGTTTGCTTTGGGAATCGATTAATATCGATGAACACAACATATGTCATTTAAGGAAACATGCTCGTAAATATGCTCGTTCGCTTGATGAATTATAATAGTTAATTATAATATTTGAATGATAATATTTGAAATTTTCCTTATCGATGTTCACTGCAAAAATGTATCGATAGGCAAAGAAATGATGCTTGTGCTATTTTCCATGCGAAAAACTACAATTGAGTTTGCTTTTATAAATTCGATTGTTGAATTTGATAGAACAGCGGCTCTTGGGCATTCGATATTTATCGATATTAAGCGCAAATTGCATGAAATCGAATATAAACTGTAGTACTTGCATATCAATGTTTCTCTATTTATGTACAAGAGTAATATGCATAGGTGTATGTGTACATATCTGCATTTATGTATATTTGGGACACTCGAAATGATCGACGAGTCGCACATTTCCCATTTGAATTGTTTCTATGCCCGTCTCTTTAGCATCTGTATCTGCATCCGTCTGTCTATCTATTTCAAGTATCTGACAGTTTTGTCAGCTTTTGTTAGGCATCAATGCAACTGGGCGTCGCTGCTGGCGTCGCTGTCGCTAGGTCGTTGCAGTGCAAACTGCAGTTGAAGGTGATTTAATAATGAGTGCGAACAATGCGCAGCTAACCGACGACCCGACGACACCCAAGCCCCCCCAAGCCCCAAACCCCCCTAGCCCCCATCACTATCACTCATCTACGCCAGCCATATCCATCTCCACCTCTGTTGCCAACTATGTCTTCACCTCCATATTTGCCGCCCTTTAGCATGCCTCTCTCCCACTCTCTCTCTCCCCCCTCTCTCTCACCCCCCTCTCTCTCTGTCTCTCTCTCTCTCTCTCTCTCTCTCTCTCTCACCGTCTCTCATCAGTCTTGGCGTCTACGTCCCACGTTATTTTTGCATTTTTCTATCGCACGCTGCATTTTATTTGTTTTGCTGCTGCTGTTGCTGCTGATTCTTCTGCTTCTTTCTCTTGTTCATCATCATCATCATCTTGTTTCTCATTATTTATATTGTTGTCGCTGCGCTTATAAATAGACATCGTCGCCGTTAATTGCTTCGACAGTCGCTTTTCTTTATTTTTTATTTTATTTAATTGTTTTTTTTTTTTTTTTGTTTTTTTTTTTTCAATTGTTTTTGTTTTTTTTTTTCTATAGCCTGTTTTCGTTTTCTTTAATTATAATTCATTACGTATCTGCATTTTATTTATTGGCTGCACTATTGCTGCCGTTGTTGTTGTTGTTGTTGTTGCTGTTTTATGCCTTTTAGCGCCACCTAGCGGCGATGTTGCGCATTCTTGCTGTTATTTTGCATTTAATTATTATTGTTTTTATTGCTGCTGTTGTTGTTGTTGGAGATTGCACTTGCTTATGAGCTTCGGCATAGAGGTAGGTCGGCAGCAGCACTGAAAATGCTAAATTACGATCATATCTATATATTCATATACCTCTATTTGTATGCATACATACATTCATACATGTATACATATATCAGCGTATATCCTATATATATATATATATAACTTGACTTTTGCTTGAAATCATATTATATCTAGTGATGACACGATTTATCATATGATACACAATAATCGATTATTGTGCTGTCATTGGCGATTTAATGATATCTTTCGAAGTTATTGTTTCTGAATTCAAGATTTAATAAATAAATAATAACATTTATTTTTGAGCAAGAAAAAAATTAAATAAAATCATTTGATTAATGATTAATCGATTAGTTGAAATTAATATTCACGTAGCTTCAATTTATCATATGATTCAAAAATCGATTAATAATTGTTTTTTGCCATTCCTAATCCTATATCTATAGAAGTCGTTTAAATATACTTTTATACATATTAAGTTTGTGCGGCATATGCCCATACTCTTCATTTGATATACCCTGAACCCATCGGAAGTGGCTGAAAATGTATGTAACATGCAGAACGAGCTGAGTGGATTTAGCCCTGTCCTTTTCTCTACCCCTCAGAATCTCAGAGCTTGAGCTATGAACGCTAGAGACTTGAAATGTTTGATTGTAGCTTACAAAATCGACAGCTCTTTCAGTTTTAATTTCATCATTTAAATAACCTTATAACAAATCGTTTAGAGAGTACTATCTCGTATATATTCATAAAATATATACATATGCTCAGAAACATAAATAGATTCATATGATTTTTATAAAAATTAGATTTATTTTTTGGATATAGCCTATTTGATCTAAAAGAGACTTTTCCTTTACAAGAGAACTTATTCAACTAATAAATTCCCATATTTTCTATTTTCTTATATTTTTAGTATTATTATATTAATTTTGTATAGAGCGAAAATTTCTACGTTATCTGTCGTCATTCGAATTGAATGCATCTAAGCACATTTTATTCTGTATATCTCCATATAGAATCAACAATATCTGGGGGTTTTCATTATATTTGTTCACTTTTTGTATTTTGTATTTATTTTATTTTATTTTATTTTTTTTTTTTTTTATTTTTTTTTTTTATTTATTTTTATTATTTTTTTTTTTTTCTTTCTAATTGTAAAAGTAAGGTGCAAATCGCACGAAACGTACGATGGGGTTTACCCGAATCCAAAACCACTTGAAAAGCACATTCATTGCGTTATGCAATTCTTGGAGGGGCGGGACGAGGCGTGGCAATTTGATTGGTTTGAGTAATAGGGTATGAAACACCTGATTTTCACTTGAAATATTTACTGCTGAATTCAGAATCGAACAAAGGGGCTCCCAGACGGATGGGAAAAAAATTATAAAAACAAAATTCAAAGGGAATTTATATACATATATGGAAGATAGAACACTGCAATCAAATTGCATAATAAGTTGGGTATATGAATAAACTAATTGTCTTATATACTACTTATACTAACATGAAGAGCATGAAGAGGGTCTGCCCCACTAATAACTAGCCTGAATCGATTGTTTTTCTAAACTGAATCTTAGGCAGAGGGAGGCTTGACAAATGCTCTATTGTATGTATGTATATATTCTTGGTCCGACTCTCCATCTAGCCTTGTCATAATCCCCAAAAGCTAATGACTTGCAAGTCCTACTATATATGATACGCAGTATGAGCTTATCAGCTTTTTTCTATTTAGCGATAGCTCGTATCAGTTCCGTATTATCGATCAAAATCGATAATTGGTAAAGTCCATCGAGGCTTCTCAAATACGTATCGGGGCCTATCTGTATGTGTGTAAATGTAAATGCTCAAGCTTTCAAGATAATGATTATAGGAAAAGGTATCAAAACCAAATTAAATTGATATAGTAGAGGAAATGAAACATTTGAGCTAAGCCTAAAAATCAGCGATTCAAGGGCAACTTAACGTAACGTAACGTAACGTTAATTAATATACCACGAGAGATATTGCTTGATACTGGAATAATGCAGTTAGTGGAGCTGAAGCACAGCTGAGAGAGAGAGAGAGAGAGAGAGAGAGAGAGAGAGCTTTGATATGAATAAACAAGTAAATTGATAGAGAAGTGGGATATGAACTGCAGCTAATTACAAATATTTCTATATAACTATATATTAGTATAATATTAGTAGTAGTATAGTAGTATATGTAATATTATTGTAGCATATATAGTAGTATAGTAGTGTATATAGTAGTATATATAGTAGTATAGTAGTATACTAGTATGTATAGCAGTATTGTAGTACATATATAGTAGTATGGTAGTATATATTATTATTATACTACTCTTATCATTGTTATCTATTATCATTATTATTGTTTGTATTGCTATTTTATCTTATGCCTATACATTTTCTGCTGCTGCTGCTTCTTCAACTTTTTTAGCCGGCAGCAATAGCAACAATTGCGCATAATGAAATGAACTACAAAACAAGCTGCAGTTGGGGCGGGATGGGGCGGTGCGGTGCTGAGAGAGGTGAACGACGCGCGTCAACGACACCCAAAGCATGCGGCGAGCAAAAGAGAGAGAGGGGAGAGAGCGAGAGAGGGAGAGACATGTGAGAGATATCAGTTGCAGCAGCAGCAGCAGCAGCGGCCGCAGCGGGCGCAGTGCACATAACTGTTTTTTGCATGTGTGCGCGTCTCTCTCACTCTCTCTCTCTCTCTATTTATGTGTATATGCATGTGTGTTTGTGTGCCGGTCGATAAACAAAAATGACAACAGCAACAACAACAACTACAACTGGAAGACTGCGCAGCTAGCAGCAGGCAGCAGATAGCGAGCGCAGTCAGTCTTGAACGTTGACGTTGATGTTAACGTGGACGCTGACGTTGACGTCGCTGCTGGCGTCGCTGTCGTCGTCGCGTTTGACTCATTAAATATTTTGCAACCTTGACCGTTCGAGAGCGATTAAAATGTATGCGTGTATGCGTATGTGTACTTCTCTGTCTCTGCTTGTGTGTGTGTGTGTGTGAGTGTGCGTGTCTACAAGTGTGCATAAGTGTGTGCGTTGTTATTGTCAAAGTTGCTGCTGTGGTTGTTGTTGTTGTTGTTGTTGTTCTTACTTCAGCTTGATTTAAACTGCATGACAAGTCGGCATAACACTAAACTGTATAACAGTTATAAATTATAACTGTCCAAATAGTTTGAACTCAATGGCAAAGCAAAGAGGCGCCGCTTAAATACCCTGCAATACAATTGTTGACTTTTGCACTGTTTACGGCTATATATATACATATATACATATATATGTAATGTATAAATATAAATATATATGTACTATATAGTAGCCATATAGTGTTTAGTAATTCGATTAGATACGGTTAAGCTGAATAGCTGAATGAAAGACGTAATACCTGAAACAATTTGCGTATATATCGTATCGTACAACATACATACATACATATATAGAAGACGAAATGGGAGAAAAATAGCAAACAAAGTCGGGGAATTTTGTTTGTTTTTGTATTGCGTTAATTTATGTTTACATACATACATATATAAATGTATGTATGTATATATATATTTGACTCTGATTTTCTGTTGTTTTTGGGGCTTTTTTTATCGCCGACTCAAGTTTAATGCAAATGTTTGGACAAGAGCAGGAAATGAGAATCGTGGAAGTGAGCTCAAATAAATAAATTATAGAACCACAAGAACAAGAAAGTCCAGCTGCACTTGCAAAAATAGCTGTTCTCTTATATGTATGCGTATTTTTTTGATTATTTTGCAGTCAAAGGCTTCCTATGCGATTCGCAATCCAATCAAATTTCATTCATCGCAATCCTATTCAAAGTCCAAGTCCAATTCCAATTCTGATTCTCATTCCGATTTTGATTCACATTCCCATTCCCATTCCCATAGCCCTTCTATGAAATAGCAGCAAAACAGACTGCGCAACGTTTTCTTATGACATTCGATTGAAGTCTAATTGCCCGTGCAATTACTATAACTTTTGCCATGCTCCCAACCCCCTCCTCCCGCAAAACCCCATTGCTCGACTAGAGCGTATCATTAAATGTCCATTAAAAAGCCAAAACCCATTTCAACGTTTAAACACAAATTGAAATGGGTAATTGACGAAGGAAACAAAACGAAAAAGGAAAAGAAAGAAAAGTAGATGTAGATGTAGCTGTAGTAGGAGGTGTTGGGCAGAGGGTTGAGCGGGTAGAGGGTAGCGGGTAGCGGGTAGCGGGTAGCTACTGCGTCTATTGACATCAATCAATTATCCATATTGAAAGACGCACAAAAAAAGCAATCAGAGCTAATTTTAAAACAGAAATAAATCAATATATCCTCTATATAGATAAATTATATATATATTTATATACATATAGCATTATCTGCATATATAATATAGCAATAATTTCAATTAGAATCTGATTCTCGGGAAACAGGGTTGAATGAATTTATGCACTTTTTTATTGAAGAAAGACTAACCTAACGTCGGTAAAATTTAATTGAAATTATAATTATTAATTTATATTCATTAATAATTATAATTTCTATTAAATTTTACCAACATTAGGTTAGTTTTTCTTCCATTTACAGAGTATTGCCCAGTCATAAACGAATTTTTTAAAGATTTAAATGAATATAAATTATCTATTATAATTTTCATTCCATTTTACCACTTTTTAAAGAGTTTTATTCATTTTAGATGATGTCTCCCAGTCGTTAGCTCGTGTTAAGATTTTAATGAATGTAAATGATTATAATTTGTATTAAATTTTGCCTGTATTAAGTGAGTTTTCTTGAATTTACAGGATATTTCCCAGTGGTTAACTCTTTTTAAAATTTAAGTGGTATAAATTATCAATTATGATTTTCATTTCATTTTATCGACGTTAGGTTAGCTGTTCTTCAATTTACAGGATATTTCCCAGTTGTAAATTCCTTTTAAGTTTTTATTGAATATGAATGACTATAATTTGTATTAAATTTTGTCTCTATTAAAAGAGCTTTCTTCGGATTTCAGGGTATTGCCGATTCGTAAACTACTTTTCAGATTTTGTACTTTTATGATTATAATTTGTATTAAATTTTGCCTCTATTAAACAAGTTTAAGATTTAAGTGGATATAAATGATTAAAGTTTTTATCAAATGTGGCTTTTGTTAGCAGAGTTTTCTTCACTTTGCAGGGTATTCCACAGTCGTAAACTCCCTTCTTTGATTTGTTTAGCTTGTTGGCTCAGTTTAGCTAAATGACCTTTGCAAATTGCAAATGGAAACCCGTTTTCCCTCCAGGCCCTAACCGCTATTCCCACTCCCCATCATCTCCCCTCTCCCCTCTTTCCTAACCGTTCGCCATTCTACATTCGGCTAACTGCATGCCATGACATTTCCCAGTCGTCGACTTCTTTTGCGGTCGTCCGTTGTGTGCGGCCATTTAGCTCTCTAATTGCTGTCATTCCACGGCGCCAGAGCCGAGGAGAGAGGAGAGGAGCGCGACCTCAGCGCCAGTAACTGTTCCGTTTGCAGTTGCTGTTATTCGAATACCCTGCACTGGCGATGGCCCGAATGGGGTAGATCGACCTCGCCGACTTACGGTTCATTTACAGGGTATCAACTCACTCACTCACTCTCTCTCTCTCTCGCTCTTTCTCGCTCCGTCTCGTTGCGGCAGGTCAAAAGTGTCAAATTACGTACAATTATTTTTAACTTAAGCAACGTGCGTGCTGTATTTGTGCAACGCCCCTTCCTACCCCGCCCCCGACACAGACACAGACACCACCAGCCGCAGCAATTCTTGACTCCATTCTCCCTCCCGCGAATGCTCTCCTTCACTCCTCTTCGCTCACCCACACTCTCACACGCTTTTGGCATTGCTTTTAACTTCACTTTGTTCGTTTTCAATCACTTGTTCTGCTCCTCGTCTCCCTACTTCACTTCCACCTTCTTCTTCTTCTTTTGCTGCGCTGCCCACTCTCGCAACACTTCAAGTTAAGTTCACTTCACTCGTCCGCTTAGTCATCTTCGGTTGTCTTTTGTCTTGCATCTCTGTCTCGCTCCTGCTCTTTCTCTCTCTCCCTCTCTCTCACTCTTTGCCTTTTAAGTGCTGCCCACTTCTTCGTTTGCCGCAACCGCAAAAACTAGCAACATCGATGAAAAAAAAAAAAAACATTTTGCGCCTTTTGTTTCGCTTTCCGGGTCGCACTCGCTCTCGCTCTCACTCTTACTCCCTCTACCTCTCTCCTTCTTGCTCCTGGCTTGTCTTAGTCTCTGTTTGTCTTTCAATTCTGTTACCCATTTATCTACTTCTCCGACTACTCACTCACACACTGCCTTCCTCTCTCCCTCTCTCTCTCTCTCTCATCATCCACTATGCAATCATACAATTTCCTTATTCGCATTTAAATAGTTTTTAGATATTATTATACATACATATGTACATTTGTATCTACATACATACATATGTATGTACGTCTGTACATTAGTACATTAACATTATAAAGTATTTCTTTAGCTTTATTATATAATATTTCATTTTGTGAAGGTCGCCAAATTCTCGACTCGAAAACTTTTGATCGCATTCTACGTGAGTTTTTGTACAATTTAGTTTTAGTTTTTAGATTTTTGTTTTTGTTTCCTCCTCTTCTTCTTCTTCTTCTTCTTTTGTTCGATCATTAATTGTGCTGAAGAACAATGAAATGGAATTCGAAGGCTAACTGCGTGCAGCGCTCTATTAAAAGAGCTTTGCAATCTATGAACAAATTCTACAAATACTAGGTATAGTCCATAAACAACTATTAACAACTGTGAATATATACATATACATGTACTTATATGTATATGTATGACTGTTGTATTGTATATATGTATGTAGATATATGCATGTATTTAGATTTCGTTTTGGCAAATTCCACAGTTTCAAATGTGAAGTGAATAATCGGGAAACAATTCCATTCTCATTCGTATAGCTCTGTTTCTGTTCCTTCGTCTCTTTGTCTTTATTTATATATCTCTATCTATCTCTGTCTCTCCCTCTCTCTCTATCTCTCTCTGTCTCTCCCTCTCTCTCTCTATCTCTCTCTGTCTCTTCCTCTCTATCTTTGTCTCTTTCTCTATCTACCTATCCACCTCTGTCTCTCTCTGTCTCACTGTCTCTTTCTTCCTTTTCCTTTCTCTATCTCTGACTATCTGCCTCCCTCCATCAACTATCTCTGTCTGTCTCTCTCCATCTAAGTATCTATCTATGTCTTTCTCTCTCACTCTCTCTCTTTCTCTCTCACTCTCTGCCTCTCTCTCTTCATCTTCCTCTCATTCTCCACCTTTCCCTCTTCTCTTTCACTATCCTCCTCGACTTACCTCTCTATCTTTCTCTAAGTTTCTCCATCTCTCTCCACTCCTTCCTGTCTCTCTCCATCTCCATCACTTTTACCTCTTTCCCATACTTCCCCTTCTCATTCCCCCTCTCTCTACCTCTCTTCGCGCTTCTATCGCTACCTTCCCTACATAATGCCTAAAAAAAAAGAACTGGTCCAATTGCCTTATCAGAATTATGCATATATATGTATGTATTTACATCCATATATATGTACACATGTAGTAGTTCTTCCCTCCGGGCTTATCTCGCGCGTATTGCAACAATTTGGGTTGCGAACGATTCGCGCTGCCTCTTATCGACTAGAGCCAAAGGGGCGTTGGGAGCGAATAGCAGGCGGGACTATTCCAAAAGACCCAAAACAGGAAATGAGATTCTATGTTTGTTCTCTGAATCGTGTCATAGTACTATACCATAAATATAGTATATAAATATATATTGTATATGCTATACTATATATACTATATAAATATATATTCTATATTCCACTAAGTGTACACATGTACACATATATTAACTGAGCATAGTACGAGAATATGTACTATATATATTATATATTATTAGCAAAATATATTAAATATATGAAGTCTTCCTCAACTGAATAGAATATTATTAAATATGTTTTACTGATTGGCACAGTCAATACAGCCCTCTCTGGCACTATCTCTCGTTTTCTATATATGTATATATATTTATATATATTAAGCTGTCGTCTTAACTGAATTCAAAATATTAGCTATCTACATACATACGGATATAGATGTTATTCCCATACAGATGTACGTCCTTTATTCTATACAATTCTCGCTTCACTCTCTCTCCCTTATATTTCCTGCACCCACACATTCTCATTGAATAACTATTAATAAGATTTTAAATCAACTCAAAATATCATTACTATAGATCCAAGGTAATACGTCCGCTTCTTAAGACTTCTTAAGCTCGAGCTTATGATTATTCATAAATATTACCAAGATACATATAAAGTTGAATGCGGTTCTAATGACGCTCAAGGAACCGTCGCTATAACCGGAAAGATCTCTAACCATAAAAGTTTGCCCACACATATAACTAAGTTTGTCTGGCGGTGTCGTTATAATCGGATACTACTTATATGTTTTTGCCTGTTGCGTTTATTCATCTAAGGCTTGTTGCGATCTACTCTGCCATGATCATCGCTATAACGAAGTACTCTTCTGACTGTAGAATCACTGACGTCCTTTTTCTAAATATGATTTAAACTCCTTGCTAATTTTTTACATTGACTTCAAGGGATTTGGTGTTATATGGCGAAATATCCTCCTTTCCTAGCTTTCTGTTAACTTCGCATTTGTCTGAGCTCGGACTTTATTTCGGACCGTACTCTCTGTTTTACTTCTTTTGATGATATACTGAATGGTAGTTCGAGTTCTCTTAAGGCTTTCAGCAATCTCAGCCTAACTTTTTCCATTAATATGATGGAAAAGAGAAGGTTTACTTCATGGTTTTAAATGAAGTTTTTCAATTATATAAATACAGTCGAGTCTCGATATTTCGTACCCCGCCAAATCGAAAAACGCCTTTTCGAAATATCGAGATTCTACTGTATATCAGAAAATCCCTAAATCACACTTTCAGTTACAATCTCAGCTAGGCCCGATTGAAAAAATTCTTGGTATTCCCAAAATTGGATCGATATAGAATTTTCAGTGAGGCCATATTTTTGTACATTTCAGAGTATGCCCACATTGGGCGTGGCAACACTGTTTATATGAACATAGTACATTATTTTGCGTTCGAAAATGGGGTTTACTTTAGAAGTTATGAGCTAAATTGTAAATTCATATTAGCTGTACGATTTTCAGTGATACTCACTGTAAGTATATACATACATACAATACGACTGCATCGTGTCTCGATAACTTATATCACGTTAAATCGATAAACGCAATAAATCGAAAAATCGTTCTCGATAATTTTCGAATAATTTGAATATCTGTGTAAATCGAAAGAAAACTGTTTCCCTTGCCATTTCGAATTAACGGGACTCGACTGTATACACACACATATATATGTATATAGCTTTAGCTACAGCCCTGATCAATTGCTGCTGCAGCTCTGGCTAGACAATGTTGCTGATAGGTCAGCGACTGTCTGCTGCAGCTGCGTTTCCTACACATTATATAATATTAATATTGATATACACATATACATATATATTATATTTATATATATACATATATATATTTAGACATTTGCTCACCTTTGAATTTGTGTGCCACTCGAGATGCGCTGCGGATACGACATATTGGCAACTTGTTGCTGCTGCTTCTGCTGCTGCTGCTGCTGCTTCTGCTGCTGCTGCTGCTGTTGCGCTGCTTTATTTTGCTGCTGCTGCTGTTGATTAGTTGCTGCTGCCTGCTGCTGCTGCTGCTGTTGCTGTTGCTGTTGCTGTTGCTGCTGATGATGATGTAGATGATGGGACGTTGGTCCATTATCATGCACTTGATGTGACGCAGCAGCGTTGCCTGCTGCTGCGTTGTGTTGCTGCTGATTGCTGGCAATACGTTGCTGTTGCTGATGTTGCTGTTGTTGCTGCTGTTGCTGCTGCTGCTGCTGCTGATGATGGTGATGGTGATGAAGTTGTTGCTGATGTTGCAATTGCTGCTGCTGCTGTTGATGCTGCTGTTGTTGCTGCTGTTGGTGTTGCTGATGCTGCTGATGTTGCTGATGTTGCTGATGCTGCTGATGCTGCTGCTGCTGCTGTTGTCCACCGTTTGGGGCGTTGTTTGTGGGCGGCGGAGCACCGACCTGCACTGAAGAGGAGCGTATAGCTGCTTCCATTTCATGCCGAACTCTTTTGGCTTAAACACTTGTTGTTCCGCCCAGAAGTTGTTGTTGCTGTTGTTGCTGCTTCTACTGGTTTATATGTAATGTTGCTACTGCCGTTGTTGCTGTTGCTGTTGTTGCTGCTGTTGCTGTTGCTGTTGTTGTTGGTTTTATCACTGAGCTGCTCGCATGCAACAACATTGCACTGCAACATATTCACAACATGAGCAATTGTTTCTGTTTACTCGTTTCTTGTTGTTGTTGTTGTTATTATTATTATTATTATTATTATTATTATTAATGTTGTTGTTGTTGTTGTTGTTGTTGTTGTTGTTGTTGTTGCTATTGTTGTTGCTGTCAATAAAACAGCAACAACATTTAGCTTGCGCGCTTTTGAGACGCCATGCAGCTGCTGCACTTGTATTTCGAGTTGTTGTTGTTGTTTGCTTTGCTTTGTTTGTTTTGTTATAAATGAATTTGTTGTTGTTGTTGTTGTATTACTATATTAAACATTTGCCTATTTACACACACACTGCGACTGCTGAAAAAAGACAAAGACGAAGTTGAAGAAAACCTCTTGTAATTTTCGCACACACACACACACACACAGTGTGTGACAAAGATATATATAGAGAGAGAGAGGGGAACAATGGCCAATGTGAAGTGTGGCAACGTTGCACGCGCTTGCCTTGTTGCCAGTTTTCACTAAACACACGCGTTTTTCCTTCTTGTTGCACAGAAACCAAACAAAAAACACACAGAAAAAAAATTTATTTTAAAACTTGATAAAAAAAAACCTTTTGGAAACAATATATATTTTTTCATATTTATTTTATGCTAGCGAAAAAATACGCGCACAAAACATTTGAGAAAACTTTTCTCATTTTTCTTTTTTCTTTCATTTATTTATGCAATTTTTTTCGTTGTTTTTTTCTGGCAAAAAAAAAAAACTGGTGACACATATATGGTGGGCGTGGTGGGCGTGGTGTCACAGTGTTTTGGCTAGCTAAATGCTTGTATAGGAATATATACAATGTATCTATGCGTGTGCATATGTGTGTGTTGGTTGATTAACAAATTAGTTAGTTTTCATTTTATTTGTTAGTTTTTCTCTTCTTCTTTTTCGTCAGTTAAGTTGCGAAAATTTTCCATTAATTAACAACTTTTGCGCACACTTTTAATTTAATTCATTATTTACTATGATTTGTATTTCAATTTCTCTTTTATTTCTCTTCATTTTGGTTGCTTTTTTGCTGGCTTTTTTATCAGCTGCTTTATCACTGGAAAACTTAAAAAAAAAATTTGGATTTCAACACAAAAACAAAAAGTTTTTCTTGATTATTTTCGCCGTCCATACAATCTGCAAATAGAATGAGCGGGAGAGAGGGGGGCAGGGGAAAAGAGAACAAAGCAAAAAGTTTGATTAGTTGCCAAATACGATCAAGATATAAGACAAGATATAGATAAGATATAGCAAGACGTAATATAGTATATGTATGTATATGGTATATATATATAAAGATATGTATGTATATTTGCTAAATTGGCTCTATTTGAATATTATACGAGTGATAAGAATATCTAGACAGATAAGTTATAGCACACCTGTAGACACACACACACACATATATATGTACATATTGTAGTTCCATACGTATATACACTGTATCAATATCGTCTGCCTACACTACAAACATTTTTCTTTGGTAACAAATAAAACATATATATATATATATATATATATATATATATATATATATATATATATATCTATATATACAATATATATATTTAAACTTAAATACACTCTTGTTAACTGATCAATAAATTTTACTTTCCAAAGGAAATAATGTCTATAGGTTGTTTAGTTTAAGAGTTACAACTTAAATATCATGAACAGCACGTTTTGGGCTCCAATAAAGTCTTCGTACAGCTTTCCTAGACCTTTAGACAGGCATATAGAAGACGAAATTAACTACGGTCGGTTCCCAATGGTTTTTAATATGAGATACAAACATACATACAATATACATGTACATATAAATATATCAAGTTCATTTTGTTTATTATTATTATCGCACTTGTATTACAAAATACGATACTACGTCTGGTCCATATATAAGATTTCAAATCTCTAGCGAGATCTCTTTGTTCATAGGGACAGACAGACAGACATGGCTAGATCAACTCAGTTGGTGATCTGGCTCTGATCAAGTGCATATAGACTCTACGGGGTCTGCCACGCCTCCTTCGACCTGTTAGATACATTTTCACAAAACATATTATAGCCTGATTTTCCATTTTCAGTGGTTTTCGAGTATAACAATGAATTACGTATGACGAGAAGATGTTTGAGATCTATAAATTTGCCTTGAATATGATTTTTTGAGGAATATATATGTATGTATAGTTATATATATGCTGTATGTATAGTTACATACAATATGTATATACATATATCTAGTATATAGTATAGAATATAGTTTTGAATATATATAAATTTTTACATTCTTTATGTATAATCCTAAATACAAATATCTTTTAATGTTTTATTTAGCGAACGAACACTGTAGGACATATTATCAAATTCTATTTCTTACCTTCCGTATTTTGTAATTTATTGGCACATTTGCGTTTAAAAATACTTTATGAAACACTTAACACGCTTTTTGGCAGTAGCAATTGAGCAACAATAAAAATAATATTTGAAAAAGAAAAAAAAAAAAGATTTTCTTTTCATTTATTTTGCAATAAATTCATTTTATAGCCGTCAGGCGACACATTTCTATATATGTATGCATACATATGTATGTATGTCCATTTCTGTATATATATCGAGGTATTCAATATTTCATTCATATTCATATCTGGCACACACTCACTAGTACATTACATATAACCGTAATCACTATCCCATATCGAATATTTGCTGTATCATGTATGATAAGCTCGCTTATCACTGCTTAAGAATTTAAGATTCGCTTATCAGCTTCGCCGCCGCCGCCGCAAACCTCTCGAATTAAAGTCCAAAATACGAGAATAGCAATTTCACTAACTCCATATCTGTCGGTCACTCACTCTCTCTCTCTCTCTCTCGCTCCCTCTCTCTCTCTCACTCCTGCTTTTATTCACTCTCGTAGGCTAATTTTCGACGCATTTGCAGTATTCCCAGGTGCCCGCAGCCGCTTTACAGAGATATTTACGCGTGTGTTATCTACGTGCAAAACAGAAAACAGAAAACAAAAATCAGAAGCAGCAGCGGCAGCGGCAGAAAGTATCAGCAGCAACACAACAGCAAAATACACATCCGAAAGCAGCCGAAGCAGAAACGGCAAAAAAAAAAAATAAGAAAAAAAACCCTGGCAATGTCGACAAACTGGAAACTGATATAATGAAACTTGGCAACAGCGCGCAGTCACATGTTTAGTTGGCTGCTAAGCGCTGATGTCGCTGAGCCACGGCCGCCGCCGTCGACGCTACGGCTGCTGTTGTTGTTGGTCAGCAACATTTTTTGTTGTTATTGTTGTTGCGTTTAATGAAAGCAATTAAACTGCACAGCCACAAATAAATAAAAACAATAACAATTAACAGCTGGCAGGCAGCAACAACAACAGCAATAACAATTCGCAATGCACACACAGCGGCGCGTAGAGCTGAGCAACTTTTAGTAAATTAAATTCACACTATGAAAATTGCACAGAAATTGGATTGAATTTAAGCAAACAGCAAAAACACTCATGCACATACACACACACACTCATTCTCATACTCATGCACACTCACACTCATAAACAGACGAAAATTAAGCACAAATTCCACAAACAAGCAAAAAAAAATCAGCCAAGCGTCGCAACGACCAAAAGCCACGCAAAAGCAGCGAAGTCGGCAGCAATAAAAATATATTCAGATCCAACAACAAACCATGCAACGTTGCCGCACTTAACACAAAGCAAAAGACAGAAAATAAGTAAAAAAAAAACTTAAGCACGCGTAAGATTAAAGCAGCGACGGCAACGTCAACGGCGGCAGCAACGCAAGCGTCGAGCCAGCCAAATGCGCTGTTGACAATTTTCATCGGCCCCAGCGCAAACAAATTAATAAAAATAACAACACACGCACACAGCCAACAGCAACAACAAGCAGCAGCAGAAGCAGTAGACGACAATATGAAAAGAGGCTTAAAACTATACGTAAAAAGAAACAAGCAAAGCAGCGCAGTCAGCATCGATGCCAACAGCGTTATAATAATAATAATAATAGCATAAAAAGAAATTATAAAAAAAAAAGCCAACTCGAAGCTAAAGCAAAACAACGAAGAAAAAATGCTGCCTCTGCTGCTGCCGCAGCACATCTGGCCGCCATGTGCAAAAACGAGAGAGAATGCGCCGTGCGCAAACAAACGAGACAGAATATACGAGAGACAGAGAGAAGAGCGCGAGCAAACGAACAAACAGCTCGGTCGTTCGTTCCGACTGTCTGACAAGCAGTCGTTGCGTCGGTCGGTCGGTCGGTCGGTCGTTGTCGTCACAAAAGGGGAGGAAGCGGGCAAGCTATGGGCCACTGTTGAGGTTGAGCAAAAACAGAGAGCAACAACGCGGGAACTTGAACACACACACAAATATATATGTACATTTATATGTATATATTATATATAAACATTTATACATGCAAGTATATAAATATACATATATATGTACATACATATATATATATATATATATATATATGTATTTATATATAACCATACAACTGCAAAGCAAACAGCAGGCAGCTACGTTGCTGCGCAGCAAAGTTGTACGACGTTGTTCGTGTATTGGTTAAGCGGCGCGCGGGTGACGCAACAGCAAGTGTAAGGCGGCAGGCAAGCAGCGCCGTTGGCAACTGAATACGAAACATATACATACATACACAAGCAAGTCACATACACACAGGCACACACACTGACAACACAACGAACGTAAATGGCAGGCACAAAACTCGCAACGTCATAACGAGACAAAATGAAAGAGCGAGTAAGCACACGAACGACAGCACGAACGATTGAACGACCAACCGCCAGACAGGCAGCCAGACCGAACGTGAGACCGACCGACCGACTGACAGACCGAACGACAATCAGTCGGTGAGCCGTGTATAGTGACGTGCACAAAAATCCCCCGAGTAGCAGCGCAGCAAACGTATGTACATATACTCTGTGTGTGTGTAGCTGTCGTTGCATACGTTTGTATGTGTGTATGTATATGAAAAATGATAGGAGACGTAAAAGCAAACGAGTCTAACGAGTAAAACGTAGCAATAAACACACGACGAACGGTTGATGGCAGGGAAGGGGCAAGGGGTGTGCGGGTGCGCAAGGTGAAACGTAAAAAAATACCGTGTGTAAGAAGAAGCAGACAGGCACACACACACACACATGGGTATATGCACGTATTTTTACACGGTGACCGTATAATAATAATAATTGTGGAGCATTGGCGCGCTGGCATAAAGTCCACACAAACACACACACTTACACATTTTCTTTGCTTGTGTTTGTATGCTTCGTGTGGGCGTCAGCACAGGCGACGGCAGCAGCAGCAGCAGCAGCCACAAATATGTACAGTAAAATATTCACAACGCCAAAAACGAAAAGGCGAAGTGAGAAGCAACGAAATGAAAAAGTAAACGAAACAAACCAAAAAGAAAAAAAAAGCTAAACGAAACGAAAAAAAAAAAATCACGAGTAGGCCGAAAGCAATTTATTTGAGATAGCGCCTCTGCCAGCGCCGACGTTCTGCTTTGCCCGCTGCCCCCTGCTGATACTACTGCTGTTGTTGCTGCCCATTTTTCGTTCGCTGCTCTGCTGTTGTTGTTTGGCTGCTTTTTGCTCGTATCTACTCTTCTGCTGCTCTGCTGCTGCGCTGCTACCGTGGAGCAAAGTATTGATTTTTCGTTCAAGCTTTAATTTAGTGCGCCAGCTTTTATTTTTATTTTATTTTTTTTATACATACATACATATACTTTTAGTGCTCCTGTGTGTATGTGTGTGTATGTGCGTTGTTTTTGTTGCGTGTGTTTTTATCAGTTATTACACTAGTGTTGTTGTTGTTGTTGCCGTTCTCGTACATATTTTATGATTTTTGTTGCTTTTGTACAGAAATAAGCGCATGTGAACGCGGCATGGAACGTGTCTTCAGCCAGAAAATGTGTCGTAGGTTTTGCCTGCGTTTCTGTCAGGGTTGCGTATGTGTGTGTATGTGTATGTGTATGTGTATCTGTGTGTGCATATACATATATGTGTGTGTGTGTTTTTTTTAAGCTTTCACAACACAACACAAGATTCGCAGGCCTCCTCTCTGTCTCTCTGTCCCTCTTACTCTCGCAGCATCTGTGCATCTCTTTAACATGTTCATCATTATCATCTTCTGCAGCAGCTGCAGCTGCTTCTACTGCTGCTTCCTCTTGCAAAGTGCAACAGTAAGAAGAAGCGGCACCAACAACAATAACAACAACAACAATGGCAAAACGCATATGCCGCACACATGTGCAACTGCTGCGCGTATGTGGGAGTAGCTGGAGCATAGGGCGGATGGTCAGTGGGTGGGGCGCAACATTTTAGTTGGGGTTGCTGCAACACACGCATACACACACACACACGCACACACACACACGCACACACACACACACACACACACACATACACTCACACATGTTGCCTGGCAACATAAAGCTACTGTTCCCATTGTACAGCAACAACAACAAAAGGAGATGAAATAGTTGGTCTGCAAACATATACATATATAAATGTGTATATACATGTGTATATGTAGAATATAGAGTCCGATATCTTTTGCATCTCATCTTGCTATACACGTATACATACATACATACATAGACATATTAATCTCTTCGCACTTTACTAAATTGCACAATTTATGAAGAATTTGATATGGCTAGAGTGAAAGATTCTATTTACCGCTATATCTGAACGCCTCGTATGTCTAGAATCAACATATGGAGAACATAACGCTCATTCATCCATCCATCCATCATAATTATTTCATTTGACTTTTTCTGCTCTATACATACACACATACATATGTATATATGTACATATATATAGAATAGCGTCTTTCTCTCTATCTCTTTCAATTCTTAAAGAATTTCTATTATAAATCCAATAAAAACTTTCAACTTTACCGGTAGCTTGGAATACTAATGGATTGCTATAAAAAAGGCAAAAATTCCGAATGTTATAGCAAAAACTCCCAGCTGTAAAAAAGCCAAATAAAATAAAGTAAAACCCTAAACTTAATGACATAACGTGTTTAAAAATAAAAATAAAAAAAAAAACTTTCAAACGGATTTTTTTGTTCTGTTAGCTGGAATTTTTAAACCTACAAAAGAAAAGCAAAAAAATTCCTCGAAAAGTTCTGTTTGATCTTGAGTTCAATGCAACCCTTAACAAAAAAAAAAATTAAAGAAAAACAAGTAAGAAAACTCTAGTCGAGACTGCTCGACTACGATATCCGCTGAACCCTTCGAGGAATTGATATTTCACAATAACTCTTCGCGTCTTTCTGCTTACACAAGAAACACGCACACACAGAAAAACATAGGGCATCCCTAAGCATAAACACGCATTGCTCCAGTGTGGCTTACTATGGAAACTTGATTGCTTAATAACTTTTCTTGTTGATGAACTATGCTCATGAAACTTTCAGATCGTGATATTAACATTAAAGTGCGTATAAATGCCAAAGAACAAGTCTCTAGTATTTGAAATACGTCTTTTACAAACGTGAGGGTGAAGGGGTGAATATAGGGGTGGAAGTAAATTTTAACAAAAATCGAAATTCTATAAAATACATATGAGTCTACATTTAAAAATTGCAGATTCTACCACCAAAGGTGTATGAGATATAATTAAAAAGCTAGCTTTCGATAAGGGTTTTAATCGATAATGAAATATAGGGAGTAGTTATCGACTTTTGGAGAAAAACTCAATATACACGTGGTATACACGGAGCTAGGAAAAACATTTCAAGTCTCTGGATCTTATATCTTCTGAGATTGGCTCATTCATACATACGGACGGACAGACAGGTGGTCAGGGCCAAATCGGCTCGTCGCCCTGATCAAGAATATATATACTTTGTGGGTCTGCCACGCCTCCCTCTACATACTTTTAACGTTACATACTTTTAACAAAACCATTATACCCTGATTTCCCATTTTCAATGGGTTCAGGGTATAATAAAACTACTAAATGAGGGTTAGCGTGTTCTAGACTTTTACATTCTCTTCTTTGGTTTTTCTCATGCCCTAGAATAGTCGTTATTGGACTCGTCTACCTGAAGTTCAGTTGATATTATGTATTAGAGAACATCATTCAGTGTTAATTATAGGTAATATTTGTATGGATGTACATTTGTATGAATGCTGATGTATATAGTAAGAATTAGTCATATGGTGACTTAACTTTCAGCATACCCTATAATATTTGATGTATAGATTATTTATTTTATTATTATTCATATGAAGTTGTATTCATAAAAATAGTTACCGATAGACATATTGGCTTAACTATCGTTAACTTAGAATATGAGCTGCTACTATAACGAGTTATAGAGATAGTGTATGTATTTATCCAGTCAATCCAGTCAATCAAGCTCCAATAATGGATTATATTAATCAATATGAAAATTGTAGTTTATATTATAAGTAAGTCAGCTATAGTTATAGTAATTGAGATAGTGTATACATCCAGTCAATCTATGGGTTATTTTAGAAAAAACATTTGCTATAGCTTCAAGGGATTATTTTTATCAAATTATCATTTCTTCTCGTTCTGCTTGGTTTTAATTTTTTTAATTTTTTTTTTTTTTTGTGTGTTTCTCTCTCTCTCTCTCCTCAGTTTATTTAAATGCGATTCACAGGCGCATATTGATTTTTTCTGCTCTTGTTGAAAACAGTTAAGCAATTTGTATTATTTCTTTTGCTTTCCTTTGCTGCTATTTTGGGGCATGCCTGAAATTTGGCAACGTTGCATTTGATGTGCCGTCGTTGTTGTTGCTGCTGCTGCTGCTGCTCCTTTGCCTTTGCTGGCTCATTCGTTATTTGCCTCTCTCGCACTCGCACTCGCTCACTTTCGCTCTCTCCCTCTCTCTCACGGCAACGCAACGTCCTTGTGACGTTTTTTGCCCCCTTGCGGCAATTGCGACGTCAAAAATTAACTGCAATTTGAGAGGCCTCTGCACCCCGGCTCCGTCTCCGGCCCAGGCTCCACTCGCCTCCCTCTCTCTCTCTCTCTCTCTCTCTCTTCCATCCAAACAACCACCCACCCGCCCATCCGCCTACGGGCAAAGTCAGCTCCAGCTCTCCATAGAATAGATAATGCACACACAAGCACACACGAATGCCTCTGTCTGTCTATGTGTGTGTGTGAGTGTGTATTGTTGTTGATTGGTCGACGCTTCGCGTAAAATATGCAAACTAAATTACAGCATTTTAAGCCGTTTGCCCATTTATTTATGGCATGCAAGGTGGCGCCCCCTGCCGGCCGGCGTGCGCTACAGTTCTACTACAGTTATTTCAGCGTTTATTTGCCATGTGCCACGCCCACCTGACAGCAGCCGCCCATCGTTTGCAGAAGCCGAGTAACCGAAAACCAAAAATAAAACACAAAAATAACGGCAAAATTGAACGGAACGTCATTAAGGAAAGGAAAGGGTAACAAGGCGTGAGAGCAATCGTGTGTGTGAGCGAGAGAGGGAGAGAGAGAGAGCACAAGTAACTGTCACTTGACATTTTAATGGAATTTTTATGTTTTTGTTGCGGCTAACAACAACAACAACAACAACAATAACAGCGAAGCATAAAAATAAGAGCGAAAAAAAAAATAATAATGGAACCAATTGACACTGTGAATGATACGAATAGGAAATCAAGTGTTAATTACGATCATATGTCCATCAGATACAAGAATAAAACTCGAAAGTATAAATAATCCAGATACCAATGTATATTCATTATGAATAAATTATAAAGGCAAACGAATGGAAACGAATATATGTATATAGATAGTTACATCACATCATTATATAATTACATCACATCATTATATACTGTTCCACTTAAGAGTTGTATTATATGATCTCTACGATACGATATATACGATATATGATATACAGAATCTATAAACGATATACAGCTATGCACTACAGTATAGTTAAATTATGAAGACAGACTAATAGTTAGTTATATAGTCCAATATACGATATATATAGATATCACACCAAACACATCATATACTGGCCTGTGTAAGAGTTGTACAACATAATCTCTATGTATACAATATTAGATACGATATACAGACGATGTAGCTATAGATATATATGTATGTATATGTAGATACTTTGTTCAAGCAAATAGTATTGAGGCACTACATATAGTTAAACTTACTTAAATTATTTGATTGGATGATTGGATAGTTAGATTCTGATCGACATTCACCAGAGCTTTGTTGGCTAAAAAGTATGACTATATATAACAGGAATCAAAGTCAAGACATATTGAGATGATAAAAGAGAAGAGGCCCCAGATACGGTGTACTCTAGAAAGTTAAAATAAACTTGACATTTTAGGACTTTCAATAAGTCTTTAAGAAACCCCCTCAACTTGACCTTTTAAGAGTATTTTTTAAGAGTTTTCTTTAACTTTTCTTGTGTGATGAAATCAGCCTTTGAAACTCCTAATCAACATATTTATATTATTATTGGTATATTATTTTTAGTTTTTTGACTAGCGAAAAAAACTACGTATTTTCAATTTCTTTTACTTTTCTCCCGAAAAGTAAGTGTTATTCGTTCGCAAACATCTAAAATATACAGCTTATCAAACACATTTTTGGTAGGCACAATTATGTAACATATATAAACTAATATATATAATACAATGTAGCATAGTTTATATGTTAAAGATATATTATATCAAATAATATATATATATATATATATATATATATATATATATATATATATCAAAACAGTGTATCCTGTATAAAAAACTTAAGAACGTCAGTTAGCCAGGTACAGTTCCGATATATTTATTTATATGTATACATACATTTCTTGAAAATCATAAAATTTGATATAAATATCTTTTCTATATAATTCCCTGAATTGATTTATTTTTGATAATTATTTTACTTATTTGCTTTAGATATTGAATCGTCTATTTTGTATTTTCTTTAGATGATTTGTAATGAAATTGCTTAGCCGTGAATCAAGTTTAAATGGGTGAGTCACACATAACGGTACATTCATGCTAATCGCATTTAAATACACATTTCGCAGTTTCTCTCACTTCTTCCGTTTATCCGTTTCTTTGTCAGTTAATCTATGCTCACAGGGCATTATATAGGGTATATTGGCTGTATTGATGGTAGCAACAAAATAATTTACAGCAAATGACAAACAGGTTGAACATGAAATTCGACGTGAGTCGCTGCCACAGGTAAAATCAGAGATACGGAGAGTGATAAACAGAGAGAAAGAGGGAGATAGAGAAAGAGCGAAGAGCAAGATAAAAGTGAACAGGCCACGTAGCTGTCTGTCCTCTGTCCATATATACATATGTGTATATATGTATACTATATAGATATTGTATATGTTTACACATACATCAATGCATATCAAGTTAAGAAATTGACGGAGAAAGAAGAAAAGGAAGAGACCCAAGAAGAAGAAGAAGGCAAACTAATATTTGCATAATTTAAAGGCTAATTAGCAAGTCGAAAAAGTAGAAAGAACTATAAATAAACACACACACACACTCACGCGTGTATATGTACATACATATGCATAGACGCACATATTGATATGTAAATCAATAATTTCTACACATACTTATATAGAACCTGAATCAAAACTCGTTTCTTGGCGCCTCATTAAAAATAAAGATGAAGAAGAAGAATGCGATGAAGACAAACAACAAAAACAACAATTCGAAGCCAAAAATCAAATCAAATCAAATCGAGTTCAAATATTTCACAATAATTCCGTCAAATGGGCAAAAACAAAAATAACTAAGAAACCTCTAGTCGAGACTGCTCGACTACGAAATCCCCTGAACCCTTCGAGGAATTGATATTTCACAATAATTCTTCGCGTCTTTCTGCTTACACAAGAAACACACACACACACACACACACACACACACACACAGAAAAACATAGGGATGCAAGCAAAAGCTCAAGTCTCTGGTATTTGCAATATGCCTTTTACAAATTTAAGGGTGAGGGGGTGGATATAAGGGTGGGGGATAAATTACAACAAAAATTGAAATTATATAAAATACATATAGGTCTACATTGAAAATTTTGTAACTCTAGCACTAAAGGCGTAGGAGATATAATTAAAAAGCTAGTTTTCGATAAGGTGTTTAATCGATCAAAAAATATCTGGAGTACTTATCGATTTTTGGAGAAAAACTCGATATGCGCATAATATACACGGGCCTAAGAAAAATAATTTCAAGTCTAAAGCTCTTATATCTTCTGAGATCGACGCGTTCATACATACGGACGGACAGCCGGGCAGAACTCAATCGACTCAGCTCGTCACCTCTTTCTGCCTAATACATACTTTTAACAAAACCATTATAGCCTGATTTCCCATTGAAAATGAGTTCAGGGTATAAAAACAATCAAAAACTACCAAACATGATTTATTGAAGCCTATTACGAATATAGCAAATAATCTAATATATTTCATCTATATATTCCACAAAATCTGACAGTATATCTGGCCTGCTTATATCTGGGAGTAGCAGCCTTCTGAGATTATACCAAAAATTATATATCTCCGCCTATTAGGAGCGTGAGAAAACCCATATTGCCCAAGTTTAGGCCTGAAATTGCTGAATTTTTCTGTAAATCAAATCCCAATATATGATATATGTATGTTTCAGATATTACTGTAGTCTATTAGATGATTTTATGCATAGAATAATGTCATATATATTTAATATATATAAAAATCATTCTCTTTCTATTTTTATTTTTAACCTGGAATTACCTAAGCCATATATACATAGAAATGTAACACATATGGAGCATATATTTTCTAGAAACTATCAATAAAATATGTTTTCGCTATATATAGACTTTATTTATTATTATTAAAATTCCACTTATAGCTGGATATCATATCATGGAGTGGAAAGTCGAATGCATATGGCAAAGTTTTTCTTCTACAGAACTACGAGCTATCCTATTACACATCCAAGTATTTGCTAAGTAAATAGATCAGACTATATAGATATGTAGTTAGCTTAGGTAACTGTAATTCTATAACAATAAATATCAGCTTGAATCGAGTCGATTTCATTCTTTCATGAGAATCGCGTTACTGAGAATGTCTCTCAGACTGACGGACTTTGAACATATATTTATTATTTTCATTATATACGTATTTAGATTCAATTCCACTAACTTATTGATAACCCTATTTACATACATATCTTTAGTGTTTTATTTAATTTGTTATAACATTGTGTCTTCTATTTTTGTAAACTTACCATTGAAAATGTTGTTGGGTCTACGAATCCAAAAGCCGGTGGCTCTATCGATCGGCGTTGCCAGGTGGTTTACGAATGGAAATATTTATTACATTCCCATTAGCATACACAGATATACATATACATATACATACATATATGAAGTATATACAGTATATAGATACATATATATGAGTATACGATTTATATTATATATACAATTCAGGTTTATAATCTGTGTGTTATTTCTCTTAACATTCCTCTAACGCGTTACTTTTTCGAGCTCGAAATCCAACTCGAACTCGAACTCGATTATTTAATTTGTTTAATTTTCGAATTTACATTTTTAATCTCGAAACGATTCTTGGAAAATTTTTGGACAAAAAAACGCACACATAAAAACAACACGAAAAAAACGAGCGACGGGTTTTTAATTATTTATATACATACATACATCTATGTATATACATATTGACATTGATATTATTTCTTATATTTGATTTGTTATTGATTTTTCTTTGTTTCCAGAAAAAAAATGTATAAAAAAATTCGATTTGCGATCAGGCAAACAAAACAAAAATATATATGTATGGCAGAAGAAGAAGAAAAATTTATAAAATTATGCATACACATATGATATAAGCATGTGTGTGTATGTGTGGCCACATATGTATGTGTATATGCATATATGTGTATACATATGTATGGATAGATATGTGTTTTGTGTGTGTGTGTTTGTGTGTGTGTAGAGCGAACGAGCGAGGGGGCGGGGGCGGGGTCGGGCCGTTTGTCCGTTAGCCAAAAACTTTTGCAGGGCGGTGCCGCAAAAATAAATACAAAAAATATTTTAAGCAAATTGCACACATGGACAATGCGTGTGTGTGCCTGTGGATGTGTGTGTGTGTGTGGCTTGGCTTTGATACGCCTTTGGCGCTTTTTATGCCACACTTCCATTTACATTTTTCTTTTACACACACACATGCACACGCACACAAGCCGCTCAACTGGCCCAGCTGTGCATAAAAAACAATTTCAATTTATTATATAAAAAAAAATACAATCTATGCCACTTTAAAAAAGTACACACAAAAGCAAAGGAAAAAAAATTGAAAAAAATTAGAATTGGAACGCAGACGACGTCAGCAGCAGCAGCAGCAACGACACACACACACATACACGCACAAAACAGAATACACTGTCAATGCGTAAGAGCGAGAGACAAAGCGAGCGAGTGAGCGAGCGCACAATACACAGGCACACACAGAAGTAAAAAAAAAAAAATGAAAAAAAAAACCAACAATTTGCGCTGCGTTTTTATTTGCGACCCTTCTCACTTTAATATTCGCGCATAGATCAGCATTGCATTTGGGCACAGCGAAAAAAAAAGTTATATATGCATATGTATGTATGCATACACACATACGTACATACACATTCAGGCAACGGCAACGTAGCGTGGGGGCAGTAAAACGCGACGCAATTTTCCAATGAGTTGTTATTTTCATATCCATTTTGCCTACATACATATACATTTGTATATAATATAATATATATATACGCACACACACATACTCGCAAGCTCACAACGCATACAGACAGGCACAGCAATAAAAATACACATATGCATACATATGTACATGTTATATATTTATGTGTATATACATGCACATATATAAAAATACTGTTATATATGTGTAGGCGACACAAAAGCACAAAATTTTTACATTTTTTCTTTTAGTTTGGATTTGATTTAATTTGAATTTTTCTTCTTCTTTGCTTCTTTTTCATTTTGATTTTATTTTTATTTTATTTTTTGTATGGGCGGCTCTCGTTTGGTTTATTTGATTCGGATTTAATTATTTTATTTTATTTTATTTTTTTCATTCCGTTATTGTTGGCAATTTAATTGCGTTGCACGTTTACCTTGTTGTTGGTTTTGTTTTATAGCGACGATTTTCATAATTTTTATCGTAAACTTCTTATAGATAAATTCGCAACGTATTTGCAAACCGTCTTATAATTTTTTTTACATGATCTGCACGCGCTGCACACACCCGAGTTTTCAGGAGTTGAACAACACATCTACATCTATAACGACTATAACGGCGACGACGCCGCTGCTGGTGCTGCTGCCGATGTTGAATCCGATGTTGGGTCGGCAAAGACTGCTGTGAATCGAACATCCGACATCGAACTCGAACCGTTTGAGCATACACAGTTCGAAGCCGGCGATGTACGCGACAGCAGTCAAAGAATGGCTTAGCGAACAGACAACAGTCAGGCGCCAAAATATTGGGCATAGTTATACGGATAGAAGGAATGTTGATTTGTTCAAAATTTAATAACAATAGCCGAATTACATTCAATTGAAAAGGCCCCCTCAATGCGCCATGACATTACATCAGATATAATAATAAACATATGCACATACATACATTACAATCTAGTCATATACATATGTACATACATATGTATGTATGCATGTAACAAACATGGCCGCATGCTCACAAGTGACAAGCTTGGCACAATTTGCAGCCTGGCAGTGTTCACACTTTTGTCGCGTTCGCTGCATGCAACTCTGACTGACGCTGACTGACGCAGACTGTCAAATCGTTTGTATTTTCCGCTTTGATTTTGTTTCGCATCGTTTTTGCCAATTTTGCGCAGTGAAAGTGAAACACAAACACAACTGCAGCCAATGCGACTGCGACACAACCTGCAGAACGGCTGCAGCACGCGTGTTCGATGCTCGATGTTCGATGTTAGATGTTCGATGCTCGATGCGAACAAATATTTGAAATTTGTATTGCTGGCCTGCTTGTTTCTGTGCGCGCGCTAATGTTTCAGGTCTATTAATATTGTTTTGTTGTTGCTATTATTATTATTAGGCGGCTGCCTGCTGATGCTACAATTGTTGTTGTTGTTGCCATTGTTGTTGCTATAGTCGTTGTTGTTTTTTTTTACGTTTGTGCAATACACACGGCCGGCTCGCGTTGGCCTCATTGCTGTCATGCAACATAACATATCTCTCAACGCCGTAACGTTGCCATTTTTCAACAGCTGGCTCGAACTGGTGAAGTGCGGCAACGTTGCGCTCGCCCATACACTTGTGCGACTGCGGTGACTCCGATGCCGACGCTGCCACTAACGCTGCCGCCAGCGTCGACTGAGACTGCTGCCGCATGACCAACGTTGCTGTTTATAACATAAATAAATAAAAGGCAAATGGTAAAAGCAATGATTAAAAGGCAATGCCAAGAAACAGAAGCAGAGACGCAATGACGACGATGGCGACGTTGCCGTTGTCGTTGTTGTTGTTGTTGTTGTCGTTGTCGTTGTCGTTGCCCGCTTTAAAAGGCACCAGCAAAAATATGAAAATAATGATAATGAAAATAATGATGATGATGATGAGGAGAAGGTAGAAGGGAATGAACAGCAATGCCGTCGACGGCACCAACAACAACTACAACAACAGCATCATACCGAACGACCATTCGTTCATACACGTTGTATTTGCATGACACTCTCGCTCAGTCACAATCATTCAGTTTTCAGTTGGAGCGAAGCCATTGCAGCAGCAGGCAGCACACACACACACACACACACACACGCACGCACACACACAAACAAACAAGCAAGCAAGGAAGCAAACAAACACAGAGAGATAGACAAATGACGACGCCCAATTTGTATGACGAAAAGGAGGTGATGGAGGAGTTCATCAGCTGCTACCGCCACTTCACCGCACTGTGGGACAACACGTCCATCGATTATCTGTCGAAGAAGAAGAAGGCGCCCGGCTATCAGGAGCTGTTGAAAATCCTGCGACGTGTCAATCGTGAGGCCAGCGTGCAGGATGTGAAGCGGAAAATCAATTCGCTGCGCTGCTGCTATAGGCGCGAAATACGCAAAATTCAATCGTCATACAATGGCTACGAGCCGCGCTTGTGGTGGTTCCATCTGATGGACTTCCTTAAGCCGGTGCTCAATCTGAACTTTGAGACGACAGCGCGCATTAAGCACGAGATCAAAGGCTTGGACGATAGCCTCGATGAGGCGAGCATGCATGTAAGTGTAAGAGCGAGATGCAGATAGCGCGTGGGAAAGCGAATAGACCGAGGGGGCTGGAGGAGAGAGAGTGAGAGAGAGGAGGCAACAGCTCGTGCGCTTGTGTGTATGTGTGTGTATCGATGTATGCATGTGCGTGTGTGTGTGTGCTTGTTTGTTTCTGTTTTTCCGTCTGTCTCTCTCGCTCTCTTTGTATGGGTACGTTCGGGTTGCATGTCGTGTGGGTTGGACGACGAGCGCTGCCATCGCTTGTGTCGTACGACCGCGTTGGACGACAGTTCAATAATTGCTTGCTATGGACTCGCATCACGTGCGCAATACGGAATTTTGGAAAGAATTCTTTCGACTCTATCGCTCCATGCCGGAGCTGTGGCTGACCAATTCGAAAGATTATCGCAACCGTAAGCTGAAGGCGCACTCGTACGACCGGCTCCTGCGCCACATGCGCACCAACGACCCGTACGCCAACATCCACATGGTGAAGCGAAAAATCAACAATCTGCGCACCTCCTACCGGCGCGAGCTGCGCAAGGTGCTCGAGAGCAGGGCCAATGGGGCTTATAGCGGCGAGGAGTATGTGCCGTCCCTGTGGTACTTCAATGAGCTGGAGTTCCTCTACGACCAGGAGACGGGCGAGGCGCAGACGCTGATTGATGCGGAGCCTGAACATGAACCGGATTCGAAACCCGAACCGGAACAGGAATCCGAACCGGAGTACCTAAAAGATGCCTACAATGAAAATGTGGTGGAAGTGTCCCTGGAAGAGCAGGAGCCAGTGAGTGGGACACACGCAACAAAATTCAGGGTATTTTATAGAGAACAAGAGGGGGGGGGGGGGAAAGGGGAGAATTCATTTGGCAAAGAGAAATACCCTGTACGAAGTATGCTTAACTCACGTCGTATATAAGAATTTTGCATAAGCTAAACTTTTCAAGGGGTATTTGCTCGTTGACTCACATGAAATAAGGGTATTTTATATATGTATAAATAGATAAGTAGAGAGAGGGGGTTATTTGGAAAATAGATACATATTTAACTGAAAATACGCTTTAAGTAAAGTTCTTAGCGAAGTCGTTTGACTTATTACAGGGTATTTGTTAGTCGACTTAGCGTTAAGCGTTTCCAAGTTTATTTTTGGCTATTTCGATGACTCTTTGCAGGACGAGGACATTTTCGCCGAGCCCTTTCCGCCCGAGGAGGACATGTTGGTCATCGAGGGCGAGGCCGACGCTGAGGGCGATATTGAAGGTGACGACGATGGCGATGGGGATGGCAACGGCGACGGCGACGGTGACGTTGATAACGTACTGGAAGCAGAGGACGTGGAGAATGGCGTCAAGCATGGAACGCTAAGCGAGGCACGTCACAAATGCGATCCAAAAATGGAAAGCAAATATCAGCAACATTCCCATAGCGGCAACAACAACAACAACAACTCCAATAACAACACCAACAGCCACAACCAGAATAACAACAACAGCATCAGCGGTGCCGGAAAACATGTGCATCCGCATCCTTATGCCACAGTACGATTGCAGCCACAGCAGCAGCAGCAGCAGTCGCAGTCGCGCCGCAGCATGCGTCGACGTCAGCACAGCACCGACGATGACGGCGACTATGGTGGAGAGAGCACAGCAACGGTCAGCAAAAAACGCCGCCAAATGATGATGGAGCGCAGCATCGAGCACACGGAGAGCGAATGCGATTTGATTGGCAAGCGTATGGCGGCGCATTTCCGAAACATGCGACCCGATCAGCGTCTCTTCGCCGAGCGCATCATCAGCGAGGTGCTGGTCTTCGGGCGCATGAATCGGCTCTCTCTCGACGCCCGCTTCCTGCCCAACGGCACTGGCGGCGATCTCTTTTCTGGGGATAATTTCAAATAGTGCAATGAGAGATAGAGATAGAGATAGATGGAGCGTGGGAGTGAGAGAGAGACGGAGTGAGGTGAAAAGAGCACAAAACAATACAAGAAGTGCTTGTGTGTGACACTGGCTTCAGTCATAACGCGCCAATTAGAGCGGCGACGGCGACAACTGAATAAAAGCAAAAGCAATTGCGCGACAATGCTCAGGCGAGAAAAGTGTCCGAAATGATGTTCCAAAAATATTGGTACAAATGATTTATAATACCTACATACATATTAAGATAATATGAGACTAATAACATAAATTCAAATAATATATAAAATAGCTAATTTAATTGCAACGACAAATATTTCAAGCCATCAATTTGAAATCTTGACCGAGTATGAACGACATAAAATTCACATAATGGGCACACAAAATTATTGCAATTGTATATTTTTACACAAGAAAACCTTAACGTAACAAGAAAGAAAATTAATGAACTCACTATTAGTTCTGTGATACTTCTGATTGCAATTTCGACTTCTAATCAATTATACATATGTACATGTAACCAAAATGTTACAAAATAAACGGCAGAGTTTTAGTCATACAACAACAAAGGATGTTTAATTCTAAAGTTTGAGCCTTGGTATTACATTAAATTGTTGCTTTGCTTTTCATAATTAACATTTCAAACAGATTGCGACATTTTTGTCGGCTGGTCAAAGCCTAAGCTTTGTCTCAAATGCAAAAGAAAATAAAAAGAACCGTATAGTCCGCGAACCGGTTTTTAATCATTTTAGATTTGCGAGCAGGCAGCTCAGCTCTGTCATCTCTGTCGCACTTGCAGCAACTCCTGATGTGCGACCACTGCCCCTGCCCCTGCCCCTGCCTCTTAACAGTGGCTAGGCAAAAGCAACAACGACAACCACCGACTAAGCCATGCTTCTCGATATTCTTATTGCTGTTGCTGTTCTTGTTTTTGTTCTTGTCTATCTTGTTCTTGTTTTGTTCTTGTTCCATGTCGCTGTGCTTTGGCACAGTCTCTGCGCGCCGCTGCGACTATGCTTCCACACTGTGCAAGAAATTTCGCTCGTTTTTCTTGTTCTTGTTATTTTGTATTTTATTTTTATCTCTTTTTTGTATACATTTTTTTCTTTTTGCTTTTTGTATTTTTCTTGCTTTAGTAACTTTAATTTGCTGCCATTGCCGTTGGGGTCCGTTATGCCGAGTCTCTCTCAACTCTAACCCCTAGGCACCTACACTTAAACACATACATACATGCATTCGTGTGTATCTGTGCATATATGTATGTGTGTGCGCTTGCTTGTGTATAGGACATCTGCCTTGGAATTGGGATAGTCATCTGAATCTGAGTCAGCTTGAGCTTAAGCTTTACATTCAGCTAGACAACAACACGCCGCATTTAATACCATCTGTCTGTCTTTTCCAGCAGCAAGAAGCAGAGGATGGCGAAGAAGAAGAAAAAGAAGTAGGTGCAGAAATAGAACTTTGTATATGTATGTATGTATTTGTGTAGAAGCAGCAGCAGAAGAGCGCCCAAAGCATGGCAGGCTTTGTTTTCCTTTTCTTTTCTTTTTCTTTCTTTATCAGCTTTGTTACAGGTTTCATTTGCTGGCGGCTCCAAGGAGTGCCCACTGCATTGCCAAAACTTTCCATAATATTTTTAAAGGCTGGAATATCTGTTCTATATACATTTGTATGTGTGTATCTATGTGTGTATGTATGTGTGTACCTAAGGCACATCTTAGATTAGTGCAGAGCTTTCATTCAGGCAATCTTTAAGTAACTTCTGCAAATTTTGTATGTATGTATGTACATGGACATACATACATACATATGAATTTATTTAGTTATTGCTTTTAAATCTCTGTAAACGTAAATACGTACATATGAATGTATGTATGTATGTACATGCAAAAACTTACATATGCGTATATGTATGTATGTTTGTATATTAACTAACCGTTAGTTCAATCTTTCAATTATTGACAATGAAATTAGTATGCAACAAGCTTTTGCTATAGTGTAAACATGTACATACATACATACATACGCTTTTAGAGTTACAGTTAAACATACATATGTATGTATGTATGTGTGTATTAATGTGTGCTGCGTATAGAATATCTAGACAATTATCTTGCCACATCAATAATTCCATTGAAAAGCTTTCAATTGTGTATTCAATTATCGGGAGTTGCTATCGATAGAATTTCAGTTGCATTGTCCGTTTTGCTCCCACATACCATCCCATCCCATCCCTCATCTCATCCACCCGCTAGCTAACAGCTAGTCCATGCATTTTTCTGCTGCTGATATTCTTTGTTTGTTGTATTTGTTTTTTTGTCTTATTGTTATTTGGCCACTTTCCTTATTCTTTTGCTCGCATGTGCGCGCAGAAATACACACATACATATGTACATATGTTAATATATATGTACATACATGTATATACATGTATGTATGCATGCATGTATAAATAAAAGTTTTATGTCTTTCTTTGCCAGTCCGCGCTTGCTGCTGTTGTTGTTGTTGCTGTTGCTGTTTGGCATTAGCAATTCTCTTTTAAGTTTTTCGCCATCCCGTTGCCCGCTCCCCGATGCCCATAGCCGCTTGTTGTTGTCATGGTCTTTAATTTCCCTTTGCTTGCCATTTTTACTGTTGCGGCTTTGCCCGTCGCCGTTCGACTTTGTGCCCTGCTCTGTCTCCTGTCCCTCCCCCTCCCGCGCACACCAACACAACAGCAGGTCATTAAAATAACTTTGTTGCCCTGTCCTTCCTGTGTTCATTTCGCCTTGCTCTGCATTTTTATTGCCGCTGTCTGCGTCTACGTCTTCCACGTCTTCGCCCTTCACTGATTCTTATTTTTTCTTTTTCTTTTTTCTTGTTTTTCTTTTCTTTCTTGCTTCTTGTATTGTTGTTGTTTGCGTTTGCTTTGTGTTTCTGGTTTTATTTTTTGCTCGCTTCTTTGTTGTTGTTGTTGCCGGCATTTAAGCCGGCGCACAATTTTAGGCAAATTACTGTGTTGGCTCAGCGTGGTCTTAGCTTTTGCTTTGTCATACAAAGTTGCTGATGCTGCCCCGCCTCTGCCTAGGCCACAATCAACCGCAATCAGCCAGCCCATCTGTAAGCGTGTGTGTGTATGAGTGGTGGGGTGCATGGCACAAAATGAAAATGGCAAAACAAGGTCAAGTGTAGGGAGCAAAGTTTGTTTGAGAGCACACACACATACATATACACAAAAAGAGACGCACGCACATGCACGCAAATACAAATTACACACACACACACACACACACACAAACATATGTATGTATATACATATGGATGTATCTGTATCTGTATATAAATTCATACATAAATAAAAACGAAAGCTTATACTCGCATAACTTTTTCATTAAGCTCAGTTGTTGTTGTTGCTGCATTTGTTTAAATAAAAAATTTGTCGGCTCCGCTTTTGTCGGTGCTGACGTCGCTGTCGCCGTTGCCATCGTTCGCGACTGAGTCACGCTCAACAGGCGGCGCACAACATTTTGAGGTTAACTTTTTGTCATATTGACGACGAAATAATTTGCACAAAGGTGTGAAGTATTTGGGAGAGCTGAACTTGACGTATGTATGTATGGCGAAACCCAACGTCGACATCGACAACACCTGTGGCTGCGAATGCGACTGAGCACACACTCACATACACATACACAGCCACACACGCACAGCGCATTCTCATATGTATACGTAGAAGAAGAAAGAGAAAAAAGCAATAATAAAATCGACAACAAAAACCAAAACAACCCTCAACAGAGATTTCCTGGCAATTTGCAGGCCTATGCTGCATCAACGTCAGGGCCCAAGCGTTGGCAGAAGCTCTAGCTCGTCTCCCACTGCTTCTGGATTGAATGGCATACACACATACGCACAAACCTTTGTACACATGTATGTGTGACGTATGCGCTTCCCAAAAACCATGGAATCAAATCGGCAGCTGAAAGTGTAACCAAAATACAATCTCACACAAAAGCAAAAGCTACATCTCTACATACAAATATGCATGAATACATGTGTGTGCATATACAAATTATACATATATAAACGCACACGTATGTATATATGTACATATGTATGTATCTACACATAAAACAGCTACAACAACGTTGCAAAACGAAAAAGAAACCTAAATAAAAAATTAAATGGAAATTTCTGATATAAAACACACGCACACACTGATATAAGCAGACAAACATACATACGTATATCTTTGTATGTATATACATGCTATATACATACACTGGCAGTCAACCAAACAATGAAGTTTGGCAACGTTGCTTTTGTTCGGGTAGCATAACAAAGCACTGTGCTGCTGCTGCGCTGCCAGCGGCAAAACGTAACGAAGCTGAAACATCGACGCACAGTGGTTAATTACTATTTGTTATTGTTTTCATATATTTTTTTAATGAAAACGAACAATTTAAATTTGTATGCTGTTTATCAAAAGTGTGAGCAACTCAGATATTTTTAATATCTAGCATATTGGAAACGCAATTTATTTTTAATATCATTATTTCTGACAATACTCCGCAAGGGTCCACTGTGCGCTAAGAGACACACAAACAAGCATGAGTATGACGGTGTGTGTGACCGACGCGTCGCCGCAGCGAGAACGCAGTGTAGTTTTTGCGCAGCGCACACCGCCACAGCAGAAGCAGTGAAAAGAGAGAGGAAGAGAGCGAGAGAGTGATATAGATAAAGAACGGCAAGAAATGAGCTACCCAGTAGTGAATTGGCTGCGTCAGCAGGAATCATTGATGTTTAGTGGGTTTCTTGGAAAAATTTGCTAAGCCGATTATCTTCTGTTTCTTTTTTTTTTTTTTACAACAAATTGAATGAGAAGATAAAGAGTAGCTAACAGGTAGTATACATATGTATATATGTATGTACTTTGCTAAGTTTCATTGCATTCCATTAAAGCTCCAACGATTATTTTGTTAAAGAATCAGCATTGCCGCAGTAATTCAATTCAATGGAATATTTTCTAAGCAGATTAGAAGAATATTAATAGGAAATGGTATTATACATACACATATGTATGCCCATTTAATATATAATGAAATGTCTTAAGTATAATAATATTAATAATTCACGGCATGCATTTCTACTGTGTATTCTCAGTATTTGGCTCATGGCTTTTGAAAATCGAATTTAAAGTAGAGTTGCATAAATTTAATTCCTATGGAAAACAACAACCACATTCACAACCAGCTGAGCACAAGGTGGTGCAGAATGCGCCAGTGGGTGGGTGGCTCTCAGGCACTCGGCACAAAAAATAATACAAGAAAAAAAAAAAACAAAAACATTTTTGCTACAATTTGACACACAAAGCAGCTGTCTGCACACATACAAGCACAAACGCACATACACATACACACACACATGCATATACTCAGAGGACGCTTATATATCACACGCTGTGTTGCCATAGATACATTGGTATGCACATACATACAGTAAGTATGTATGTATGAACGTAACCCATGGATACATAAGTATCTACAAGAACGGACTAAGGGGCGCGACAGCGGCAGCGACAGTGGCAGCGGCAGAGGCAGAGGCGGTTGTTATCTACTTGCTGTTGCTGTTTGCTGTTTGAAAGTGTGTGTCTATGCATGTGTACAAGAAGATGAAGCAGAAATGTAAGAGGAAGAGACATAATGCTCGCAGCAGCAGTGGCAGAGGCAACGACAGCGACAGCAGCAGAAGCACAAGCAGCAGAATACCGAATAACTAGCGCAGACGCTTATAGTCAGGGTAGCGGGCGGACAGGCGGTTGGTTGGTCGTTCAGGCGGTGTGCCGGTCTGTCGGTGTGTCAGTCGAAGAGCCGAGCCAAGCACACAAATCAACATGACACGACCAACGGCAATAACAACAACAAGAACAGCAACAACAGCAGCAACTGAAAAACCGGCACATTCAACTTCAACGCACACAGGCACAGACAGTGGCGGACGAACAGACAGATAGACAACTCACAGGCAAAAGAGAGACGGAGAGACTAAGCGACAGACGAACAGCCAGACCGACTGACTCATGAGTGCGCCGCAGTTTGCCAACTGAAATGTGCGCGAGAGCGAGACAGGGTGTACACTGATGAACGCAAAAAGGAGAGCGAGTTAGCACAAAGTAAGAGGGTTGGGGGCATGCGAACGAACGCGTCACAGTCAGTCGAAATAAATAAAGCAAAAGGCTGCCAGGCAAGCAACAACAACAACAACAAGCAGAACAAGAACAGCAACGCAAATAAAACGAGTAACGCAAAAATAAAAATAACAAGAATATGTAATAATAAAAAGTAAAATAAAATGAAAGCACACGAAACAAACGAGCAGAGAAGTAGAATGGCTCGCGAATTTTGATGCAGAGACACGCAACACACATACACATGCATACATACACACCAAGAAGTGAGATTGTTTGCATGTGTGAATAAGTTAGAATGTTGGCGTGCGTGCATTTGTGTAAGAAAAAAAGTTGTCTAACTGCAAATGGTTTCGTACGGGGCCGCAGCGGGGGCGTTAGCATTTTTTTTTTTTTTTTTTTTATTAATTTTTATTGAGGAAGCGCCAGAGCATCTGTTTGCCCTATTATCTCCCTTGAATCAAGTTATACAATCACAGGTTTACATTAAACATACATATTATTGAGTAAGTTAACTACTGGTGGCGATAAGGTTTTGGAAGTGACGTCGTTTCAAACGGCAAATGGGCCTCGAGTTTGGCAGCTTTCTTGCCAGCCGGTTGGCGTGGGCCTTAAGGCGGTCATTGTAACGACTCGAGTGGAAAGAGATTTGCTCTTCCACTGAGTCCACGTTGAGGTCCTTATGCAGGCAGGAGTTTCGTACGAACCAGGGGCATCCAGTGATTTGGCGCAGGGCCTGATTCTGTACTATCTGGATCTTTTGCCGGTTGCTCTTGGCGGCGACTCCCCAAACTTGCACACCGTACCTCCAGATTGGCGTGATAATGTGCGTTATTATCTTGCGCTTATTTGCTAACGACAGCTTGCTTTTGCTGTGTAGCAGCCAAGACATTTGTTTGAGGCGGGCGCGACAAGTGCCAGCAATCGCTAGAATGTGGGGCTTGAAGGTAAGCCGACTGTCCAAAGTGATCCCCAGATACTTCACCGTGCGGGCTTTTTCCAGGGCGGTACCGTTGATGAGCACGGTGGCGGGCGCCTCCCTTCTTAGAGAAAAGCATAAGCTTATGCTTTTGGTGGCGCTGATCTTTATATTCCACCTGTTCGCCCATTGCACAAAAGCGTCGACGAAAGCCTGGAGGATTTCCGCCGCTGCGGAGCTGGATATTGTTGACGCCAACACACAGATGTCGTCCGCGTACGTTGCCATCAGGGTTGAGTTTGAAGAAACTCCAAAGGCTGAAGCATCTGGAAGGGGAGCATCACCAATGAAGATGCAGAAAAGAAGTGGCGCGAGGATACTGCCCTGTGGTACGCCAGAGCAATCGAGTATGTGGAGGACTGACTCGCTTTAACTTTCACTCTGAAAGAACGACCCTCCAAGTAGGATCGGATCAGAGCGAAGTAATGCGAGGGCAGCCGTTCCTTTATCTTTTGCAGCAGTCCTGGGTGCCATACCCTATCGAAAGCCTGTTCGATGTCCAGAAAAATGGCATTACAGTGCTTTTTGTTGTCGAAAGCCCTGAGGATGTGATCCGTCACTCTGTGCAGTTGCTCGGTTGTGCCGTGTCCAGCGCGGAAACCAAACTGCTGAGCCGGAATGAGTTTTCTTTCCTCCACTACTGCTACCAGCCGACGGATGACAAGTCTTTCCCAAACCTTCGATAAGGAAGGTAGGAGACTGATAGGTCGGTATGAAGCAGGGTCTTCCTCAGGCTTGCCAGACTTGTGGATCATCACGACAAGCGCAATCTTCCACACTGCTGGAAAATACTGAAGCCTCGTTATGGCATTAAAGATTAATACCATAACGAGGATAGCATTCTCCGGCAGTGCTCTGAGTGTGCGGTTGCAGATATTGTCGTGTCCCGGGGCCTTGTTTGGGTTTAGATGTTTGATTATGGATGCCACCTCATCATAATTGTACGGCTCCTCCGGTGGATCGAGCTGTAGTGGGGACAGCAGGGCTTGCTCGGTAGATTGTGTGTCTTCTTGCGATGCTAAAGAAAAGGGCAGGAAGCGGGCCTCCAAGTGAGACGCAAGAGCTTCCGCTTGCTCTTCATCTGAACGACACCAACTGTCCGGTCCATTTTTGATGGGGGCTTGCCGCATGACTTGTCGTCTACAATTTCTGGTGGCTTTCCAAAGGTTAAATTTGGCGTCCTTTGATGTGGACATGTTTTCCAGCATGTCGTCAAACATCTGCGCCCGCTGACGCGCCAACTCAGTTCTGAGTGTGTTAGCTGCTCTTGTCCAGTTGGATTTGTCTACCGGGTGTAAAGTGCGCTGGTAGATTTTTCGCAGACGACGCTTTTGCTGCAATAGATATCGTAGCTCCGAGGTGAGCACCAAAGATCCGGCTTGGCGAAGTGCATGGCTGGGACGTGTCTTTTCGGCTTCCTTTGCTGCGCAGCGAATATTTTCATTGAAGAGTTGCAGAGCGTCATCAATATCCTGTTCAGAGTGCAATTCTAATTCGGGATGCATCTTATTGTTTAAGATCAGCTTAAATAAGTTTATGTCAACATTCCTGTTGATCAGTCTTTCGGCCTGGGGATAGCATTTTACGGCGGCATCCAGCGAGATTACCAGGGGCATGTGATCCGAGTCGAGATCGTTATGTGCGGCGATTTTTAGCTTCCAATGAGGTATACCCTTATAAAGACCAAAGTCCAGACAGGAAGGCCTTTGTCTATTATGGTCTGGGAACCGAGTGGGACTGCCCGTGGCTATGATCTGTGTGGATGTTGCCAGACTGAGGTTGAAAAGTTCTCTACCCCTAGAATTACTTCTCGCTGAGCCCCAAGATTGGTGATGAGCGTTCCAGTCGCCACAGATTAGGAATTTCCGGTCTAGGGATTGCCATGTAGCAAGCAGGTCTGCCATGGAAAGTTGATTGTTGGGAGGGCAGTAGATTGCGCCAAACTCTACATATCCCAACCCCGTGGCTACTCTTGCCCTGGCCAGTTGAAAAGAATCAGATCGAACTGGGATGGTTACAAAGTGTTCGATGTCCTCTCGAACGAAAATGGCGGACCCACCTCTCCTATGGGTGGTTGACGGATAGTTTGCTGTGTGACAGGCAAAGCGGAAGAGTTTAGGCACGAAGCCGTCATGTAATTGAGTTTCGCTGATAAGCAGGATGTGAATGTCGTGAAGTCGAACGAAGAGTTCCAGCTCACGCATTTTGTTGGCAACCCCCCTGGCGTTCCAACACATAATGTTTGTTGTATTAGACATTATTGGCACGCGCGACGAGAAGGTCCAGTATTTTGGACTGCATGCTCAACATTTGTTCCTGCATTTTGACTAGTCTAACGACTGTCTCGTTCAGTGTATTGAGAGAGGCGATGAGTGCCGGGAACTCGGAGCTTGGCTGTGCATTGGATGATGTAGGCATGTAGGTGGGGTGGGCTTCTTGACTGGATGGGTGGCCGGGATCCATGAAATGCCCTACTATTGGCCGGGGCGTTAGCATGCTTTTTCATATTTCTTCTCAGGGCAGCGACTGCAGCGGCGACAGCAGCAGCTTAAGACGTTGCTTGCAGCTGAGGCTGTGCCCGCTCGATCTCTGCATGCCATGCAAATCGATAGCAGTGGGTGGGAGGGAGGTGCGAATGCCATTTTCGACCTAGCCAAGGCAAATGTTATATGGATTGGGTACACACATGCATACATGTGTATACATATGAATGTGTGTACATATGTATGTACATATATGTGCGTATGTGTGCTTATACGCATGCATGCAGATGCATGTACATATGTACACATGTACATACATATGCAAATATGTTGTACATACATACATATGTATGTATCTGTACTTGTAGAGTGCAGATGCAGCTCTACTTAGAAATAGTTTTTTAGACGCACTTAAATCGGCCACCATTTTTTCTTTTTTTAGTCTTCCTCTCACATTTTCAGTGTGATTTGAGCTATTAAATATTTACTGAAACTATTCAGTATTTTCAAATGACTTGAATAAATATAGGAAATAATATCGATTTATCGTTTATGGACTTGACTTATTAACAGTTCGATGACTCAATCGACAAATGAAATACATACATACTATGTATGTACATATGTATGTAGATATCGGTGTATGTAAAATAAAAGACAGTTAATTTAATGCTATTCAATCAATTGCATACATATGTACATACATACATACATTCATACATATGTATGTATGAACATGCATGTGTATCAAGAAAGTACATACATATGTTAATAAGTACGTACACATGTATACGTGCATACATACATACATACATATGTACATTGTCAAGAAACTGAGAATAATTCAAATTATTTGACTTTAGATTTTTCAATTGATAGCTTTTTATTATAATTTATGAAATTTTGTTAATGTTGAGTTTAGAACTAAATTAAAATACGAAGACAATACTAAAAAGTTGTATGTATGTATATGCATATACATATGCATGTATGTTATATAATGTATGTATGTTATATAATGTAATGTATGTATGTTATATAATGTAAATAAAAACAATTGTAAGGGAAATAAAGCTATGTACATATGTATATGTACATATATGTTATGTATATGTACGTCTGTATATCCATCCATGTTTGTTTGTAATTTATTGACTCTCTAATTAATGTTGATAACTTTGAATGGAGAATCAAAAGTTGTGGAAATATTTGGCGAAAGCCCAAAGTACTTGATTGCAGTATGATGATAGGGCATTGTTATCAATCCAATATATACATACATATGTACATATGAAAGTGCATACACACAAATACATATCGATAGATACATACATACATACACACATATAATAGATTGTCTGTGGGAAACCTTTCAACATGCTCTCTGCTATTGTAATTAAGCCAAGAGCTATTTGTGGACCTTTACCACACATACATACATACATAGATATACATATGCGTGTACCATGAAGTGACCTCGGTAATTGCTCGACATTGACCGATATCGATCACACACATACACAAACACACACACACACACACACACACACACATGAATTTGAGCAGCTGTTTAGTTAACCGCTACATGTTCATACATACATACATATATATGTACATACATATGTATGTATGTACAATATCGACTCTTCTATCCGTTTCGTTGTCTATTTTTAAACCAGCTTCTTTTTCTTCTTTTTGTGTTCCCGCCGCGTTTCGTGGTTTGTTGCTAATTTTTGTTTTGTTAATTTGTTTTTATTGTTGAAGTTTTTTATTATCGACAAATCGCGCACACTTGGTGCTTATCATTAAAATGTTCGCGCCCAAAGACACCTACCGGTCTGATACACCCCACACAGACACACACATACACACACATACACACACGGACTGACACCGCACACCCCGCCAGCAACTGCGATTCCACCGGCTGTTGTCCATTAATATGCAACCGATCGTCGCCAACAGTCGAAGCAATTCACAGTTAAGTCAGTTGTCATACATACATACGCACATACAAACATACATAAATATTTACACATACACACACGCAATACTTGGCACATACGGCACACATACATACGAACGTAAACTCATACTCGCGCTTAGTTCTGCATGCATGTGTGTGCGTGTGCGTGTGTGTAGAAGGAAAGAAGAAAACAAAACCTAACCTGAATTTATGGCTGCGACTGGTGGGTGACATTGTGAAATGGCAAGTAGGGGCTTGAAGCGAGCGTGCGAGCGAGCGAGATGACGCTAAGGCGCGAAGCCGAATAAGCGCAAAAGTAGCGCAACTTGCGGTTACAACAACAGCAACAGCAACAACTACAACTACAAAAGCAGCATCAGCAAAGAGAATGAGAACGACAGCAACAATAATAACAACAACTAGGCTTGCCCGCTATAAGCGCACGTAATCGACGTCGAGTCGGCAGCGACAGCGGCTTCATCATCAATGCCCCCATGCTTGCCTGTTTGTCTACCTGTGTGTGTGTGTGTGTGTGTGTGTGTGTTTGCCAGCCGCTCTGTCCGCTCTCAGTGCCAACAACAAAAGCAGCAACAAAGTGAATTGTTTTGCCCCCTGCGCAAGCGCTTGCTGCTTGGTGCTTGGCCGGCGCGATCGTGTTTTGGGGCCCCAACCGCGACTTGTCTTGTATTACGTGTTGGCTTTTTGCATGTTGTTGTCTTGGCTTTATTTGTGCATGACTCGTTCGCTGCTTAAGCCAACTCAATCAAGTCACACAGTCGCCAACTTTCCCCTTGCTCCTCTACCGTCCTCCTACCCCACAGCCAAGCCCAGCCGCTACCTAACCTAGCTTGCGGCCACTGGCACCCAGCAACAGGCCCAGCAAGTTGATGATCGCTGAAAAACCGGTTTCCTCTTACTGCCTTGCATATTTTTAGCAACAAGTTGAAGTACCGGACTGTAAAGAGAGACAGAAGAAGGCGCGCAGCAAAAGAGACAACACAAACGCGCACACACACACAGACACACATTGGTACTCGCACACTCACGCACACAATGATAATGAAAACGTGTGCAAAGATCGGACAAAGAGGCGGCGGCGGCTTTTTCTTGTAACAAAATTGTTTTATGCCTTAGCAAACGATCCGCGCCAAAAGCACCGTTCCGTTCCACACCCCACTGTAGTACCTCGTCGCAACGACTCGTCGTCGGTCGCGACAGACGGAAACGACAGCGATCGCAAACATAGCCTCGTCATCGTCGCTGCAGACGTTGACGTTGACGTTGACGTTGACGTTGGCGTCAACGCCGCAAAACAATTGCCGAGCATTGTTGTCATTGGGCGACCCCCACGGCCTCTCGGACCCAGCCGCAGCCGCAGCCGCAGCCGCAGCCGCTGCCGCTGCCGCTGCCGCAGCCATAGCCGCAGTCGCAGCAGAGACGCAAAGAGGCGGAGCAACGTAAAGCAGAAAGCAAAGCAAAGCAAGGCAAAAGCCAAGCAAAGACGACTGCAACATTATTTTTTCCCCTACACTTCTCTGCACTAAGTGCATGTTGATTCTGTTAGAGAGCTTAACGAGCCGATGTGCTCCAAGTGTATGAACATAGTTATTATTATTTATATACATACAATATACCACATAAATAGTATTTTATATTTATAAACATATATATTTTCTATCTTTATTCAAACTCAAAGTTTTGATTATTAAAAGTGATTTTTAATGGAAATTATAAATAAATAGAGCTATATATGAATACCCTGCTAAAGCGCGTGCTGAATATCACGTTCTATTAACAAATGCACTTGCCTATATACATACCTACATACATATGTACATATGTATATGTATGGTTGTATACATCAAGCACGTTGCTTCTATTAACACTATGTTAAATAATGAACGTGAATGAATTAATTAATGTGTATTATTTATATAAATTCACAGAAAATTCGCATATGAATTCAATTAGAAGTTAATGTCTATCTATATATATATAGACAGGCGGCAATCTACATACATTCATATATTATATATGTATAAATATAATTCTACTTAAACTCTATAAACCATAAGTTGTTTGAAAATGATTTCTTTGGAAAATTATTTATAGATATATTTCCAATTATTATCTCTTTATATATGCATATATGTGTATGTATTCACAAAAGTTCTTCAATTTGCAAACACTATACATATATACAATGTAGGGTATACATGAGTCGCCTATGTGCATTAGTTTTCCATCTATTCATTTCTTGTTTTCTTAAATTTTCGTTACATTTGCCTTGCCATTCATATTTTGTTTATTGTTGTTATTGTCCGATTGCCCAACCCAGTCCGCCGCCCACAATACAGACCCCACAACTGGCCCCCCTGCCCCCTGCCCCCAGCCTCTGCCTCTGCCTCAGCACTGTGGCAGCCGTTGCTAGCAGCGCGCGACCGCATAAGTTGCGACATGAAGCAAACACAATGGCACTTTGACCCTGACTTTTAATATGTGCTGTGGACTCCCTCTCCTTCTCCCTCTCTCCCTCTCCCTCCCTCTCTATCTTTCTTTGTCTCTCCCCTTTGGGCAGACCACGTGCTAAGTTATTGTTATTGTTATGAATGTGTTTGCTGGTAAAGTATGATTAATTGAGCTGAGGTTGTGCGACGCGCACTTCAACACATTTTACATAGCCTCGCCCCTCCCGCAGCGACGCGTCGGCCTCTGCCGCCCCTCGCCCACTCGCCTTGGTAATTGCACTGGCGATGGCAACTCTTCCATTTGGCACAGTCTTCTCCGATTTCATCTTCCATTTTCCAGCTCTTATCAGTGCTTAGTCTGCATGGGCGTGGCAAGTGGGCTGAGATGGATAGATAGAGAGTGAGAGAGAGGGTGGCAGAGAGAGGGTGGGTCGGTAACTGGAGTAGCTCAACTGTCGCCTTCAAAGAATGCTAAATCTACGCAGCTCAGTTTCCAAGGCTTTGCGAAGGCTACAGCAAGAGCGGGGGAGAGGGAAAGAAAGAGCGAGAAACAGAGAGTGAGTGAGTGGGGCAGAGGGAGAGGGAAAGAAAGAGCGAGAAACAGAGAGTGAGTGAGTGGGGCAGAGGGCGGATGGGTGCTGCTAATGGCGCATATGCTGCAACAGATAAGAGAGAAATGTTTGGCTTTAGTGAGATTATGAAATTTGAAAATCTTGCATGAAATGTTTGCTAAAGAATTAGCTAAAAGGCACTTTAATTGCTTTATCTGATAATGGCTGTGGCTGACTCAAAGTATGTCAAATACCCACAAAGTATACATACATACATACATACACACATATTTACATACGCATATGTGCAGGAATAAGTTATTTAACTGCGATTTTCTGCTATTATTGATTAAGTGTGCAATTTAAAGTTTTAGATATGCTTTTAAAAATCAATTTTAAATTGCACTCACAAGAAAGAAAAATAAGTTAAATAATTTAAACTCTAATTCAGCCAGCTGGTCCAATCAGAAACAGCCACAAAGAATCCCTTTAAATATTTTAATGCGCAGCTAAAAAGTAGGCTACAAAAAACTAAGGTGTTAGCCAAGACACAAACCGCCGCCGCCCCATGCACACCCCAAGAATGTGTCTCGTATATAAACAGCTAAGATACAAACCCGTCGTTAAATCGTAATGTGTCTCGACTATTTTGATTTTTATTTAAAATTTTAATTTTTTTTTAAATTGTATTTGTACAAACTTAACTTACTAGTTAGTAACATAGATGAGAGCAGAAAATAATTGGAAAATAAATATACATATATACAATACAACATATATACAAATACACATACATACATGTCTACTATATATTATACAACAATATAATATGTTACCAGCTAAGGCACAAACCCGTCGTCTAATCAAAAATGTGTCTCGACTATTTTTTTTCGTATTTTTGATTTATTTTATTGTATTATTTGCATTTCTGCAAACTAAGCTAAAACATAACATAAGAGAGATAAGAAAATAGTTGAAAGAAAAAAATATGCATAATTATATATATGTAAAAAAAAAAGATTGGCACTGTTACAAAGGGCCCGTTCCGCATCAAACATTGCGCACGCCGCGCAGCTCCTTGTCGGCCTTCTTTAGGGTCACGAAATTGTTGAGCTGCTTCACGCGCAGCTTGGACCAGATCATGAAGTTGCTGAGGCCCAGAATGGTGGCCGCGTGCAGCGCCGCTGCCTCCGGATAGAGCACAGTGGCACAGCCCAGGCCCGACGGCAGATTCAGGCTCGACCAGGCGTCCACCTGCATGTTGTCTGACTTGACGGGTGGACAGTTGATCACCGGATAGTTGGTGCTGCCGGAGAGGACGGGGCCCAGGCCATTGGAACGACCGGCGACGGCCACAAAGATCAGATTCGTCATCACCGATTCGTATTCCCGGACAATGCGCAGAGTCTCCTCTGGGGCCTTGTGGGCCGAGCTGACGCGCAGCTCCACGTTGAGGCCGAGCGAGCGGCAGCTACTGGCAATCTTCTCACTGTGCGATGTATCCGAAGCGCTGCCCATCAGGATGACAACCAAGTGATCCTTGCGGGGCACGATATCGGCCAATTGCTCCGACACCCATATGAAGTTGCGCTTGACCGTGTCCAGATCGGTGCTGGTGACCGATGTCAGGTTGCGATAGACCTGCTTGTCGACCATCAGACGCTTGTCGCCCGCTGGCCAAAGCCGCCACGAGTCGGAGTCTATGATATCAGCCAGCACAATGTTGCCATCGTCATCCACGCCGAACTCCACCTTCATATCGATGAGCGCACAGTTCTTCGTCTGCCAGGCACGCTCCAGGATCTCGAAGACGAGCAGCGTGGTGCGTCGCATAATGTCCACCTCATCCTGACCTGCAATTCAAGCATATTCCAATTAGCTCCACTCGACTCAAATCTGTTGCAGCTTCTTCTTATCTTTGTCACTTACCAATTGTTAAACCGTTTAGCTCGAATTTGGCTGAAATAATTTGCTCATCGCTCCACTGGGGATCGTGATTGGCGTCGTCCTTGAAGAACGTCTCCTGCTTAGGGGGCGAGAATCTGTGAGAAAGAAAGAGAGAATTGATTAGACAGATGCAGTCATCGATATGCATAGGAGTTAATTTTTACACAGTTATCGATAATTCGTAGTTGAGTTATCGATAGATTTAAGATTATATAACTGTAGATAAACTGTTATCGATCTACACAGTAAACTTAGCGTTAAGTATACTATCGCAGTTATCGATATACACAGCCAAGTCACATCATATTGCTATGGATAGATCATCTGGATGTAAGGAAGCATAAAATACACCACATAGAGTTATCGATAAGATATCAATAGAGAAGATCAAATCAATTTGCTTTGTACTATTATAGTGTTATACGAGTGTAGAGTGTAGAGTGTAGCTGATGAATAGAAAAATAATTTTCATAAAAGTTTCCGCTTATTTACGTCGATTGTCAAAGTTGTGTTATTTTAAGCATGCTTTTCGCCTGTTGTTGTTTTTGTTGTGTCGCTTATCAATGCAGCGGGGTCAACGGAACGACCTCGATGCAGTGCATCAATTGTATTTCAATCTATGATTACCAGCAATAAGCAAAAGTAGGGGGAGGGGTGGGGGGATGGGTTGGTTGCTTACCGACTGCACTGACGTTCGTTGCAATTGATAAGACGCGCAGCAGTCGCATGCAAATTGCAAGGTAGATAACCTAACCGAATGTTACTGACCTGTAGCCCTCGGGCACGCCCACATTGCGCTTGAGAAAGGAGCCGGTTGCCAGGCGGCGCGTAACCCACTCGATTGGAATCATTTCGCATCTGCGGGCAATGAACGCCTTCTCGCCGCACTGCTTAACATATGCAGTGCGAACGCCTACGGCGAAATCAAAATAGAGTGAAAGTGAGACAAGAGGGAGGGGGAGAGAGAGAGACAGAGGGAGCGACACTTACCGGCCTCGTTGAGCAGGCGAAATACCTGGCCATTGGTCGTGTTGGAGATCTGCGCCTTGCCAGCCAGATCGTGGGCCTTGACGCCATCGCCGGCGGTGATGCGATCCTTGCTGAGCAGCAGACAGAGGCCAGGATGCTCGGGCAGATTGTAGACCTGCTTCGTTTTGCCCTCGATAAGCACCTTGCCCAGCTTGTAGCCGTCAACTGTAGACGAGGCTTTAGTTGACAGCGGTTAGGGTGGAGGAGGAGGAGTCGTGTACTTACTCGATGTCGTTGTGGTTGACATTGTCCGTGTGTTCTTGTTGCGGCGACTGCTTTCAATTGTGCCTCAATTTGTTTTCAATTTCAATTGGCACACGTGTTGCGCGTTCTGCTTTGCGTTCACTATTCGTTCCAATGCTGCCTACAGTGCGTATCGAAGTCAAGCTCCAAGCCAACTGTGCGCCAATAGCCGCACCGCCGGCGTCTTTATGTGTCTGCCTTCGCCAGGGATGCCAAGTCAAAATTTGAAAATTACGTAGCCAGGCTACAAAATTTACGTGTTTTTTCGTAGCGCAATGTTGCTGAAATACGTAGATCTACGTACTTTTTTTAAGCAATAAATAAAAAATGAATAAACCATTAAATTTGTAAATTAACTGTATTGTACTTCGTCGTTATTAATTTCATTTGTCGTTTTAGAAAGCAAATTACATTATTCAAATTATACATATTCATTTATGTATGTACATGTTTTACAAAAATTTATACATGTTTCGATTTAAATATTTCAGGTGTTTGTCAGAAGTCTCTAAGTTTTCTTTTAATCCACTTTTGGTGTGAGTTGAACTTCCCTTTTTTACGTTTGAGACATAACGCCAAAAGTCGTCTGGCAGTACGGATTTCTCTTGGTTGGAGTTACGTTTGCTTCTTCGTCGGTGTCACTTGTTAAAATTTAAATTTTTTGTGAATTCATTCACTTGACTTTTTTCTCTCCAATTTTTAGCCCAAATTCTAAAGCCCAAATTCTAAAGTAAGCGATGCCGATCTTTTTCAATTTAGTGCTGCTAACCCATTGAAAACTGCATTCGTAAACATATCGAAAACGAAATTTAGTGCGGCTAACCCAATATAAACCATATTATCCTTTTTATTTAATTCATAATATATTGATATTACCCAAAAAATTTTGCTTTTAGTGTATTTTGCAATATTTTTTAAAAGTACGTAGTTTTAATCTCATCGCACGTAGGCACGTAGATCTCCTTTAAAATACGGAGATCTACGTCAAAAGACGGAGGGTTGGCATCCCTGGCCTTCGCATCGCATATCTCGAATAAAATACAGCACTCACACACACAAACACTTGCACACAAGCTAACACACGCACACATGGCAACAGTCCATTCAGCAATGCATTGGTATTTCGATCGAAAGGTTCAAAGGGAGTGTTGTTATGGAGAGTGTGACGTCAGAATATTGACTAACAACTTGTCAACATACCGATAACACTTGAGCATTGTTCGCTTTAAAATGCATGGACATACATATTTACAGCTAAGTGGACATGTATGAAAGATTCCAAACGGTGTTATAGAACGTTTTAATGAAAGCTTTCATAGACAAGTCAGTTGTCAACAGTTTGTGACGTCATAATTTCAGTAGCGCAGTCGCGCCCCTAACCTATTGCTCAATCGCGAGTTTAGCATTGACGATCGCCTACAGTTACTCAAAATTTGATAGCAAGAGAGAGACAGAGCGCACCCAAAGTATCGCATGACTCTTCTGCGCTCTCTGCCACAGCTCAAGTTATGTTTATTTTTCTGTTAACTTGTGAGCGAGCGAAGCTGCTGTAATTTGGATTTAAAAGCAATATGGTTGAATATGAAAAGTTTAAGCAACGGCAAGCAGACTTCAAAGTGTTGAATACATTTAATACATTAAATAATTGCTCCTTAGTGAAACCGTTCGCTCAGCATGAATTTGATTATTGGCCGATGTCCGTCATTTCGATTTGATGGCGTCCCAGGGTTAAATCCGGATTATCAGCGCGTCATCATTTTCATTTTACATGGCAGCCCAAACACCCATGTAAACAAAAATATTTTTGTTATTTTTTCAATCGCCCGACAACAATACGTTTTGCACATGCCAAGCTTTTTGTCACTTGGATAGAGACTGGGGTGGGGGGATACATACATATGTACATAATCAGGGTTCCTCTTGGCGGTCGCCAAGTTCAGGCAGGCGGAAAGACAGCAAAATTATTGCACAAGCTATGGTATGTTCTGCGAAGTACACACACATATCATGAAATGGGAGCTCTATAAATCCAATGAACTGCTTTAAGAAATGCCTGAAGAATATAATAGTTTTTAGCGCATTTTTGAAGTACTAATCTTTGGTTTCAAATACGCTCTAAAAAACTAATCTTTGGTTTAAAATACGCTCTAAACTCATAAGCAAAGACATGAACCAATGCACACAAATATCAGAGATGATTGGGATACATTAATATGTAACTATTAGAATGCAAGCCGTAGCTATTCGTCAAGTCGAAATTAGGCACATAACATTTCGTTGGGTGAGTAAATGTTAACAGCGACTGTCGTTAAGCCAGTAACATTCTTCAAGTTGAAAAAATTAGACAGTACACTTTGAGTATAACATTGTGTATCATGTTAAATAGCATATTCTGCTAAGAATCAATTTAATTACAATTTGTTGTTGTTTTTTTTTCGCCGCCGCAGAGTAAGCACGTCGGTAACGGAAATTCTCGTCAAAGTTTTTCGCGCTCTACGTTTTAACGGCGACCGGTCGTCGTCGCCGTCGCTGCCAACACTGTCAAGCGCAGCGGCGTCGCATCAAGCAAAAACGTAATTCCTTTCATTAAAATATACACAACATATGTGTTCTCCAAAAGTATGAAAAAAAGTACACATAAAAGAAAAGGAAAATGCTGCATGCTTGTCTGTTGTGGTACTTGGTAGTTGAACTCAATTCGATGTGTTGCTGTCAAGCTTGGCTCGCTCGAATTGTTGTCTCTCGTCCATCAATTGTGTTTTATTAAAATTACTTTACTTAATTCCGCCTGAGAGTGTATGTGTGAGAAAGAGAATATTAAGAGCATGTGCCTGTGCGAGTTGTCCCGGCTGCAAAGCACAGACGCCGACAAACAGCAAGCAGTAAGCAGCGAGCAGCGCTGTAAAAAGAAGCTGCCGCAGTTACTCCAACAACAAGAAAGCCAAAACAAAAACGAAATAACTGCAAAGCACACAGCAAAATAAGAACAGAAACAGATGCCCAGAAAGGAATCGCAAAATAACTCAGAGCAGCAGTTTAATTATGTTATGCTATGCATTCTTATTTTTCTTCTTTTCCCTATTTATTTTTCATTTGTTGTGCTTGTTATCCTTAGCATATCGCTCGCTCTCGCTCTCTATTCCCTGTGTGTGTCAATGCCTTTTACTGGCGGGGCTGCTACGCTCTCATGCTCTCTACAACCCTCACTTTGTTATTGTTGTTGCATTTCGCTCACACACGCGCTTGGCGGAACGATGCCAAAAATTTTCGTACATCTGCACTCACACACAAAGCCGTGGATCACACATGCATATGTATGTACATATGTGAGGCGTAAACAAATATGTATGTATGTTTGAATTTTAAGACTCGACATATGTGCGTGGTAGTGTGCGTGTGCGTATACGTGCGTGTGTGTGGTGTAGTATGTTGTGTGGGTCAATGTCCTGCCGGCTTGCACAAAAACAAATAAATTTTCTGTAAGGTCATAGATTTGCTCAACCGAAATTTGCCCAAATTCTTGCGAAATACATATGTATGTATGTGCATACCCTGTAAGTTTGTCAAGTGGGTAGCTGTGACTACTAAGGGGATTCATATCTTCAGGTCAATTTAAGTTATACTAGTAAGTTATACTCTAGGAATACGACATATAAATTATATTAAGGGGTATGTTAATGCGTGTATACTCCTCAAAGATACGGTTTAAGGCATTATCAAAAGTCAATGGCATTTTTGATTTGACTGCAGGATATGTAGACGCCGAGAACTTTCGAGTTGTCGTTCTGTAATTTTCTATTCTATAAATTTCTTACTGCATACTTGTGGGGGACCTATACTCCTTTCAAAATTTCGATCTTAGACCATGTTTACTCTATGTCTTAAGTGTTGATTACAATTATGTCTGAAAATTTAGCTTAAATATATATGGAATATTCATATAGACCTATTTTATTCAGAGACCCCAAAAAAGGAAATTACGCAATATAAGGTAATAATATAAAAGTGGATTTACATATATCGCGATTCGAGCCTATTAGCAGTAAACATTCAATATACAATATACAAACAGTCATATCATATTAATATGATTTAATTTGCTGGTGCAATTAGCTTAATGTACTTTTGATCACTGCTCTAGCCATAATCATTTCATCTACATTTCATTATCTCGGGAAGAGTGACTGAATAGCCCGCAAGAGAAAATAAAATAAAATGATTTCCACAAATTTTGCTATTTTGTTTTGCTCAGCAATTAAAATTGATTTTCTTCTGACATTATTCCCGGCACGTGAAACACACCGTTTCTTGCATGTGCGAGTGTGTGTGTGTGAGTGAACGTGAGTACCGTTTGTGTTGTTGTTGTTTCTGCTGCACTCTCCAAATAATCATGGTAATGCAGCAAAAGAATGGGCCGCGAAACGCACGCAATCTTCCCTTTGCCCCGCTCTACCAAGCCTGAATGTATGTACATACATATGTACGTATGTATGTACGTACATATGGGCATATCTAGCTCTCGTTCGTTACACTGGTGTCCGTTTAAATAGCATACAAATCAGAATGTAACATGGTTGACAACACCAATTAGGCTAGAGATGAACGCGTGTCGTGCGTGAAAATATGTGACTTGACGAAGGAAAATTAAGTAGAGAAATACTATTGTTCAATTTCGTACTAGTTAGGAAGGTAGTTGATTTGAATACTTGTATTAGCCAATATATGTAAAATGATGAATGATTGTAATAAAAACAATTACATTTATATTTAAGTATATTATTATACATATAATTATTTGCAAATTCTGCTCTGCATTTTGGTTTTTTTGTATTTATACTCATTCACGAAAGTGAATTAGTATATTGGTTTTGTGCAATGTCCGTCTTGCTGTCCGTCCGTCTGTCCCTCCGTCCGTCCGTATGAACGTACGTACTCGTGTATATCTCTGATTTATAAAGTGTTAAAATTTTCCCGATCCGCCCACTAGGGGCGTGGCATATTGAAAAATACCCTGTAATTTTCACATTTTTGGAGCGTAAGCATTAAAATTTTGCAGTTAGGGTACCGTTAGCTCGTTCTAAAAACTGACCAAAAATGAGGTGTCTACGCCCAGTAGGGCGTGGCAAATAGGATCGCATTGTCTACAGTGTTAAGCTTAACTTAGCTACTAAATTGCTGATGGGATGTGAATGAGTATTCCGCAGTCGGTAACACCCGACTGCAGCGTTCTTACTTGCTTGTTTCAGTTTCTTTGCAATATCTTTCATAATAGCGCGACACGCTCTCGTCTCTAATTGAAATGCTATGCAGCTGGTCATATAATTGCGGTCTACTTTTGCTTCGTTTCAGCTGAGAGCAGTGTTACCCATAAAAGAGCGAAGACTGCACCGCCGTGCTGCCCTAAGTGTCGCGCAATAACGGCAACATACGAAAGAAAGAAGCAACAGAACTGAGCTAGAGCAAATAAATCAAGTGGAAGTACAAGGGATTGCGAGCATATTGCAGACTGGCTACACACACACATCCGCAGTCCCATACACTCACACGCTCACCTACACAGACTGAGTCAGGCTCACAATGAGCTCGTATCTGGAACTGTTCGGACTGTTCGTGCTGCTGATGTTGCCCTTTCTGTACGAGACGAATCACATATTTCGCTATTATTTCAAGTTCATGATATACTATGGAATCGTCTCCATCAATGCGATCATATTGATACCGGCATTTCTCACACGGCCCTGTGATGTACGCAATTTACTGTGAGTATAGTGCATAACAATTTTTTTTTTTTTTTTTTTTTTTTTTTTTTTTTTTTTAAATATAAGAAAAATTGGAATTTAAATAAATATAAAAAAGAATAAGAACTGGGCGAAACAATAGATGTTCTGTTGGAACCTATCGATTTGTTTCATATAAAGCGCAAAACTGATTAGTTTATTCCAAAGTTCCCTTTATCTTTAACCATAAAGAGTTGACACTCTGTACCCGCTATAAAATATGAGATCGATAAATATAGCCGCTATATGTATGTTGATTGCCGCACTTGTAGCCAAATCAAACCACCTAAAAACCACAATATCGTCAACAAAAACAACAATTTGTGGTCATAGACTCACACTATCATATCATTATTTAATTGCAACCACTTGGCTCGATTGTCAACTTACTTTGATTGCCTATCTATGTATATAAGTATATATATATACATATGTATATCTATGTATATATGTATATTTTACGTAATCCGGAAATTTGAGCTTGTAAAATCTCGGCCAGTTGGTTTTATCAATCGTTGTATTGCGTTACGATGTTGACCTTAAGGCAGCGCCTTGGAATGGGTCTCATTAGTAGTGGGTCCGCTCAGCTCTTGTTTACTAATTGCCCAATAATCCCTAGGGTTAGCCACGGTATGTGCTTATCATGTTTTATTTCACATCCATTAAGTGAAATATATATACATATAGTGTTGCTTGACAATTAAAATAATTGTATGAGAGATATCATCAAGAACTATTTTCGAGCTTTCGTTCCCGATTATTTTCCTGCATAATTTAGACTTTATAATGTTAAGAAATTAGTTTGGCTTACAATGAAACTATAGAAACTTACAAATATTTGCTGAGAAAATTATATAAACAATAAATTAGTATAATTATTATTATTTATTTATTTTTGTTTTTGTTTTTAAAGAATTTAACTAATAATCTAGGTTTCATTTCAATAAGAAACTTGAAAGCCTCTTAAAGACGAAGCGTTTATAATGATATTAGCTAGGTATATCCGATTCGGATTGGACACTCCCTCAAAGGTCGTATGTAGATATGTATATGTATGTATGTAGATATATATATATATGTTTTAAATAGGGAGGTCAAGAAGAGTGGGCTTTCAAAATTAGAATTTCTAACTAGACACTAAAGCTTCTCTCAATCAGCCACGCCTCCAAAAGGGAGTAGTATATGCTATATAATTTTGGGTCCCGTGCGAACCCGTACATAATGGGCGTATTTGAAGGCCGGAGCACCTTACCTAGAGTTGAACACTCGAGGTATCAAATTTATAATTCAGATTCAGAAAATGAGCTTCGGCTCGATGTGATATTGCATAGAGCCAATATACTCCTTTTAGTTGATGAGCGAGTAAAATATGTAAATGCAAAAATTCAACACATTATTGAGCTGTTTTTACGGCCACCAAATCGATAAAGAATAAAAGGTGAAAAGGAAAACAAACATCATATGGTATATGGTAATATAGGTATACATTCTATACATATATACATATATATATATTATGTACAATATATATGAAGATTGTATGAAATATGAATGCAAAATCAATCGAATTTAGTTAAGAGTCTAGGTGAGTCACTATTAACTGAAGCAAACTCTGCACTCTTCACACTCCCTTCTTATTGTAGCTCTGATTTATTTGTTTATGTGAATGGCCTTTTGACGCATTTTGTAGTTGGCCGCTTGATGAGCCATCAATATTTACGAAGTAGACAGCTGCAATGATTGGCCCCCAGTGGAGCTGGCACTCGCCTCAGCTAACATCTATGGGTTGACCATACTTGAATAAGGCCTAAGCTATGAGTGTGTGTGTGTGTGTGAAGGACGTTGACTGGTATGCAGGTGGTGCGCGAATGACACGTGCCAACACATTGGCCCAGGTGAGCTCTTGCAGGTTCTCACGCTAAAGCCAACGGGCGACTTGGCGAGGTCGCCCGATTAGCTGTTCAATGTCTCGCGTTGTTGACACTCGCTTTCTTACCCTCTCTCTCACCTCCTGTGTCGCTCGCTCTCACACAAATTTGACATTTCTCTACTTATATTTAATGAATATTTCTGAAAATTTAATCAAAATGCATCAGCTGCAAATTGAACGAAATTCCAAACCAAAATAATAACGTTATATGTATGTATATATACTGTATCTATATGCTAGTAGCACCCTTTCAATATTAAAGACATATAGAGTATATACATTTTCATATTGGGCCTAATTGTGCGTGCCTAGGTCCAATTTATGATTTTATTATCACGCAATGAGTGGATATTGTTTTTGTTTTCTTTTCTTTTTTTTATGGGGTGTTTATAGTGTGGCTCAATTAAACCGATTTTTACTGTTATATAACTTGTTTGTTTCGATCTGTGGCTCTCTCTAATTTCATAAACGTCGAGTTAAGTTCCTTATCGATCGAAAAGTTCGTAGGTCCACTTAAGAGGTTTTGTTTTGGATACAATTTGAGCATATGTGCTTATATAGTAGATAGAGCTATATTAAATAGATAATTGTTCAAGGCAAACAAATAGTATATTCATAGGTAGAAGCAATCAATAGAACCTTTATAAAAATTGTTCTGATTTTGAGAAGGTTGTTTGAGAATAGAATAAAAGAAAGCAAGAGAGAAGAGTTAAGAATCTAAGAGAATAGTAAAATGAAAATAAAAGAAAATGGAAGCAGAGATAATTGAAAAGACGAAAATGGAAACGGGAGATGCAAGCAAAGGGCAGAAAAGGGAAGAAACGAGTATGAACGAGAGAAGAGACAATGGAAGGAAATACAAGTGAAAAGACCGATAGAAAATCAAGTTAAGGAAAAGCAGTAAACAAAATTAAAATAGACGAATCAAGAAATAATGTAAAGAAAAGAACAGAAAACGAATTAACGAGAAACAAAAAGCAGAGAATAAAAGAAAAAGCATCGACAGAGAACACAAGAAGACGAAAGAGAAAGATAGAGTTTTTGTTGGATTTTTCTTGTAAATAGAATATTATTTGGGGTGCGGAGTATTCAAACGTCGACTATTCAACATATTTGTAGCTATGTTTGATTTGTGACCCAAGTGGGCTTAATTGTTGCACAACTGCTAGCAAAATTATACATACATATATCCACACATGTACGCATATACCCCATATGGATATAGATCCATATGTATGGTAATTGTAACCTTGTAATTACTACTATTGAAATTCAAATGAAAAACGTAAGAAATAAACATTGATAGATAGTCTTTAATTTTCAAAGTAGAATTTGCATATAAGAAATATGTCAAATATCAATTGAATCGAGGATTGGGGATCGGGAGCAAGGTTCAGATCACCCAATACACTGCGATAATTTAGACCGTTTAATCCGCTCGGTATGCGACCTTGGCAGCTGCACAGCACTCGGTGATCTTCTCGATAGAGAATCGCCTTATGACTAGATGCCAAAAAATTGTGTATATTTTTGGTATCCATTTTTGTAGCGGGGAAAAAACCTGGGGGAAAAAATTTAAACACATTATTGGTCTGCCTGTCTGCTCGTTTTTCTTTGCTGGTGTTTGTGGCGACGTTTTCTCATTTTCTGGTCAAAAGTTAAAAATCAATTATCAATTAAAGCTGACTGAACTTTTCGCAGTTTTATATTGGGTCTGAATGTGAATAAAATAAGTACTGGGTGGCAATTAGGTAAGCAAATAGATGCATCTATAAGCTTTACTGATGTTGCCATATGTCTACACTCTGACTAGGTGGCAACGCCGCGGAACAAGCATAGCAAATATCCTGATCAAGCAGGGTCAAGCAGGCCATGAACGAAGCTTACAAACGATTTTTGGTGTCAAATATAACTAGGTGGCAACGCTGCCAGTCAAGTTGATCTAATATTGAAATCGTAGATAGATATTCTCAAGAAGATCTATTAAATTTGTTGCCACATGTGACTGCTATGACCAAGTGGCAACGCTGTTATATAAAACTAGCCTAGCATGGGAAAACATCTCTTGCCGCACTTTACCTTTGTCATGTCTGATTCAATTCGTAAAATCCCGTTCACTTTAGATTTGCCGGGCATTGCCTGGAGCTGGAGCTGGAGTCTGGTCTTTCGAGGCGGTGCGACATTGGCTCTGCTTGCAGTTGGCACACTCGCACTGGATGTCGTGAGCTGTGCCCGGTTCGGGAAGCAGCTGCAGCTGTTTCTGATCCTGGCGCTGCGTCCTGGACGTTTCGAATGCGGACAGCATGTAGGTCTTCGCTTGGGGGGTACGCGAACGTGTGTAGAGTTTCCGGCGATCCAGCGTAGTCGAACGCTTCTTGAGCCACCAGTTGTAGTCGGGTTCAATAAACCGCTGTGGTGACCTGATGGAATCGTGACGCCGGGCCTCATCGCGCGCCGCCAGCCATTCCCGTCCGTACTCCCAACCAAGTAAGAGAGACATTTGCGTACGCTCCGCTCTCCGTTCCGATGGCGGCACAAACGTTTGCGGTCGACGTCTCCCATCATCCGGAAATATGCTGCTCTTGTTCGATTTCTTGATGATCCTTGACGCCTCCCACGTTGGAGTGGGCATTCTGCTGATAGATTCGGGCCCATCGTAAAGCCGACTGCAAGTCAACTGAATGCAGAACTCATCTCTTTACTTACTTGCCTCCAATTTGCCCACCCTATTTAGTGCATAATTTTGTTAAATCGAATTTTGAACTGGCTCGGCCCAGACTGAGATTTCAAATGCCACTCGAGTCGAGTGTTGTTCGTAGAGCAAATCTGAAATCTTTGTTTGCTCTGCATATAAGATTTACAACATTCAATAAGGGATGCCACTCTTAGAAGTGCTGCGCTCTTATCAATATTTATAATATTGACCTCTCTTTGCGATTCGCATGAATGCAGCCTTTCGAACAGAAACTAACTAGTCTCTCACTTTCAGCTGGGCTAGCACCTGGTGTCATCGTGTCACAGCTTTGATTGGACTGCGCTGGGAGCTGCGAGGCAAGGAGCATCTGGAGAAGGATCGCGCATGCATTATCGTGGCCAATCATCAGAGCTCGCTGGATGTGCTGGGTAATCTATATACATATATATATATTTGATCATGCTATTTGAGCTAATCGTCTATATGTCCCTTGCAGGCATGTTTAATATCTGGCATGTGATGAACAAGTGCACGGTGGTGGCCAAGCGGGAGCTGTTCTACGCCTGGCCCTTCGGACTGGCTGCCTGGTTGGCCGGGCTCATATTCATCGATCGGGTGCGCGGCGAGAAGGCACGCGACACGTTGAACGCCGTCAATCGTCGTATCAAGGAGCAACGCATTAAGCTATGGGTATTCCCGGAGGGTACGCGCCGCAACACGGGTGAACTGCATCCGTTCAAGAAGGGCGCCTTTCACATGGCCATCGACCAGCAGATACCCATACTGCCGGTTGTCTTCAGCTCCTACTGCACATTCCTCAATGACAAGAAGAAGATATTAAATGCCGGCCGGATAGTGATAACCACGCTGCCGCCGGTTAGCACCGAGGGCCTGACCAAGAACGACATCGATCAGTTAATGGAGCGCGTGCGTAGTCAAATGATCGAGACCTTCAAACTCACCTCCGCGGAGGTGCTGCAGCGCTACAAGCCCCACAAGCCCATTACCCCAACGGTGGTCAATGGCGCCGAGGCTGTGGCAGCCGCTGTCGCCAACAGCTCCGGCTACGCGCAGCTGCATGCGGCCAGTGCCTCCTACGAGACGTACAAGAGCAGCGCCAGCGGCAAGGCGCCCATGCTGAAGACCCTGTAGGTCTCTCTCTTTCTATAAATATATATGTATATATATAGCATATATATATATGTATATATAGATGGGTGCCTAGCAATACTTTACTTATGACATGCACGATCGAGACTTTCTTCTTAGGCAACACACATACCAAAAAAAAAAAAAATTAATTAGGAAAAACAAGTAAGAAAGCTCTAGTCGAGAGTGCCCGACTACGCGATCCCCTGAACCCTTCGAGCAATAGCTGTTTCAATCATTTTTAGCGTCTTTCTGCTTACGCAAGGCACACACACGCACACACACACACGCACACACACACGCACACACACACGCACACACACACGCGCATACACACACACAAGCATAGACACACACATCATACACACGCACACTAACACACACACGCCTAAACACGCATTGGCTGCAGTGGTGGCTTACTATGGGAACTTAATTGTTTAATAGCTCTTGTGGATGTACTTCTTTCAGAAACTTTCAGATTATGATTATAACATGGATATGCATGTATTTTCCAAAGCACAAGTCCCTAGTATTTGAAATACGCCTTTTACAAATGTGAGGGTGAGGGGGTGAATTAGGGGTGGGCGTAAATTTTGTCAAAACCCGAAATTGTATAAAATGCATATAAGTATACATTTAAAATTGGGAGACTCTAGCTTTAAAGATGTAGGAGATATAAATTTATTACTGGTTTTCGATCATGTTTTTAATCGATAACAAAATAACGGAGAAATTTATCGATATTTAAAGCAAAACTCAATATGCGCGTGCTGTACACGGACCTAGGAAAAAAAAATTGTCTCTAGCTCTTATATCTTCTGAGATCGACGCGTTCAAACATACGGACAGACGGACAGACGGGCGGACGGACAGACGGGCGGACGGACAGACGGACAGAGCTAAATCGACTCAGCTCGTCGCCCTGATCAAGAATATATATACTTTATGGGGTCTGCCACGCTTCCTTCTGCCTGTTACATACATTTAACAAATCCATTATACCCTGATTTCCCATTTTCAATGGGTTCAGGGTATAAAAAGAACAGAACACTATGCAACACGTTTTTCGTTTTGTGTTTGTCCATTTTGTTAGCTTTACTTAAATGAAATGATAAAACATTGATCTCTTGTATTTGAATTGAAAAAATTATATTTTCATTTTCATTTCCATTTTCATTCCTAATGTCTGCAAGTATTTTTGTGTTTTACTCTCTTGCATATGTTGCATAGTGTCTCTATATACATATGTATATATGTGTTTTCATATATATACAGCACATACCAGCTATATAACAATTTACATATAATCAATGTATTATTCTAACGACTTCTTTCCAACACAAATGCAAATAACATATTTTTTTTACTTAGGCATACCAAAAATACAAAGAAAATACCAAAAAAAAAAAAACATGCAAAAAGTAATGTAACCAAAGCTAAATCTATGTAAACATAATCTAAATAGAATCTAGGCGGTCATAGGAGCGAAGCAAGCAAAATGCTTTTCTATTGCAATTTTCATACGATTTCCCCCCTCCCAAGGATGAGCAAACTCTTCGAATTGCGCCCACGATCGTGTGTATATATAGACTATATCATATTTTGGCGGGGAGAGTCCATTGAAAGCATCGGCCTGTCGTGCTTGCAACCGTATCTTAAATTATTTAAATCAGTGTTTTTTTTTTTGTTTTAATTAAAAACATTTAAGAGATAAACATCTATTTATGTATTTTAATCAGTTTAATTGTATTGTATTGTATAACTAACTAATAATATGTTAACTGAATATTGTAAATACCAGATAGAAAGAGAAGTGTATGAAATGAAAGACAGTGCGAGAACGAGCGACAGCGAAAGAGAGTGAGAAGGAAAGTCAAACGGTTTAGTTTAAAGACAAATCAAAAATCAAGAAAAAAAAAAACATCTAACATGAATATTAAAAATAAATTTTTTTTGCTAAAAAAAAAAAAAACAATGTGAATTTCCTGGATGGGAAAATTGGAATGAAATCGGCGATTATCAAATAGAGCGAGATAGAGATAGGCATGAACATGGAAAGAGAGGGTAGATATATAGAAGGCAGACACAGAGCAAAAGTGATGGGAGTTACAGGGTATAGAATACTCGATTTTCTCTTTCTGAGAGAGAAATATACAGATAAGTATATTGAGACAGACATATACACGTGTCACTCTACCTGGTGACATGAGCTAGTCAGCTAGAAAGCTTATGATATAATATATATACATTGCTCTCTTCACAGCTTATTTACTTATTTATTAGTCGTTATAATTAATATAAAAGCAAAATATAATGTAAGTAACATAAATAAAGCACACGAAGCTACTGGGGTCTTGTCTATTCAGAGCTATATTCACGTCAGTCAATATTTGCCCCAGGAAATATGCTACAATTTGCCACACTCGTTTGTTTTTGCGCGCGCTTAAAAGTATGCAGCATTTTATTACTCTAATGCATTGCAATGCAGCTGCAGCGTTGTTTATATAAAAACCCAAAAAGTAGGCAGTGAGTTTTGAGTTTTTAAATGACAATAATTTTTATTGAAGCCATATTAGATAACCCCCAGTAACCCCTTTGTGAGCTTATTGTCTAATTATTCTGCCCAATTTACAAGTATTTACAAGAATATATAAAAATAAAATAAAAACAAGTAAGAACGTTGCAGTCGGGCGTTACCGACTCATTCACATCCTATCAACAATTTAGTAGTTAAGTTTCGCTCTAATACTGTAGAAAATACAGTTTGTTCCGATTTGCCACGACCTAGTGGGCCTAGTGGGCGTTCTTAGAACGAGATACCCTAACTTTTTTTTTTTTTTTTTTTTTTTTTTTTGTATATTTATTTTAAGCGCTGAATCTGTACAATGCATGTTTAGTACCTTAACAACACAATTCGAATTTTTATATAACACCTAACCTTCTGATGTATTCAGGAGGACTTACAAATATATATTTACAAGTATCCCTAAACGACTTATCTCATATTTTTGGCAAAACCCAAGCGTTTTAATCGCCTTAGTGGTCTCGCAGGAAGCAATCTTCTCGCTAGTCTCCGGTGTCTAGCCAGTCTGTCACTATATCGACTAGTGTGTCTCCCAATCTGTTCCTCCACAGTAAACAGTTTCAGATCTCGATGTAGAGTTGAGCCGCGCACATACCATGGGCAGTTTGTAATTTGCCGCAATACACGATTTTGCAGGACCTGTATGCGTTTATAGTTTGATTTTGCGCATATTCCCCAAATCTGCACACCGTAGAGCCAAATTGGGGCTACACAGTGGACATAAACCGCTCTCTTAGCTCTGAGTGACATGGTGCTGCGTCTGTTGAGCAGCCACCGCAGTTGTTGCATGCGTTGCCCACATCTCCTAGCCACTGCCTTAAGATGAGGACCAAATGTTAGACGCTTGTCAAGGGTGATGCCAAGGTACTTTGCCTGCGAAGGTTGATCAAGTGTTTCGCCATCTAAACGTATACCCTAACTACAAACTTTGAATGGTTACGCTCCAAATGTGAAAATTACAGGGTATTTTTCGATATGCCAAGCCCCTAAAGAGGCGTAGAAATTATTTTTGGGTCATCGATAGAGGAGGTTACTAGTAACTTAACTATCTAAATTTGCAGTTTTCCACGCCGCCTGTGGGTGGACATATATCCGACAAAACTTTTTGGTCTTGGGTGATCAGCCCGAGTATATATACAAATCATCTGGAATCAATAGTGTCCAAAATATAGCAGAATTTAAAAAATCACTATATCTTCAGGTCCCATTTGCCATGCCCCTAATTTGCGTAGACTTATAATTTTATCTTTAGACTTTATAGAATCATAACATTAGCTGACGTGCAAAATTTCAGCGCTCTAGCTATAAAACTCTTGGAGATACAGTTTTATCCGATTTGCCACGCCCCCACGCGGAGATACATCCGCCATAATTTGTGATCTTGGGTGGTCGACGGTGACCTACATACCAAATTTCACCTTTCTAGCTCTTCAACTAACATGATTTCTGACATATCGGAAAATGCATTTTCCGATTTGCCACGCCCCTAGTGGGCGGATCGGGAAAATTTTAACTTTATAAATCGGAGACACGAGTATGTGTTCCACATTTCAAGTCTCTAGCTTCAATAGCGCCGAAATAGATTGCGTTCATACGGACAGACGGAAAGACGGACGGACGGACAGACGGACGGACAGCAAGACGGACATTGCACAAAACCAATATACTGATTCACTTTCGTGAAGGAGTATAATAAAAGGAGATCGTAGAATCGAGTCCCTTAGTTGCCTTCGGTTCAGCCTCCTAAGTTCGGTTTCTAGTGAGCATGTTTGCCAGCCGGTTTCTGTGCCGCTCCAATCTGTCATTGTACCGACTCGAGTGCTGGTTAAATTCGTTAAAGAGCATGGCAAATATCAGGTCTCGATGTAATGTGGTGTTTCTAATATACCATTCGCAGCCAGTAGCCAATCTCATGATTTTATTCTGAGAGACCTGAATTCTACGAATTTCTATCTATATTCTACGAATAATAGGATATACGGGGTACACAATAAACCCCTTCTTGATCTTAGTATCAAAATTCTACGCATTTGGTCGCACCGGCTAACTTAGTTTAGTTAGCTGTAACAATTAACAGGCCATAAGAGTGTATTATGTAGTCTAAGAATGTTGTTGCTTTATTCCTGAGTAAATATATATATTTTTTAAAATTGCATACATATCAATTGTATAAATATTTTAGGGTTAATCTATCCATACGAATTTACGTTTTACAAATAAGTTTACAGTCTAACTGTGAGTAGACTAGTACAGTAGAGTACTCTCGACTGCAGAATACTCTGTACGAAGCGTAATGGAAATCGTTGTACAGGTATTAAATATCAGCAACTCAAATTACTGTTAAGCTCGTAAAGTTAATTGTTTGGAAATCCAGCTAAATTCAAATGGGTTGCTTAATCAGTTGAAGCTCAAGATGGATCAGACTTTGCTTAAGCTTCTATACGCTTTAGAATTTAAGGCAGATTGTTGGCAACAGCAGCCAGAATAGTATCTAGGTCAATGTGAAATTCGAAATAGTATAAGACAAACTAAAAATGTGTCGAAATTTCAACTTGAGCAGGCATTTGCACTCGAATGGGCAAGAGTAGAGCAGCCGTCTCGCCTAATGAGGAGAGCTCGAAGAACTTCGAAGCGAACGGAACGAAAATGTGCTCAGCAAGAGTTAAAAATATTGATGGGCCATTGGGTGTTCGATAATAATGCGTTGATGTCATTAATAATAAAAATTATGGGGCGTTTACAAGAGGTTGTCATGACAGTCGCCTGACATTTATGCAATTTTATGTGCGCTGCCATACAAAAAGGCGGACAGCACGAAGATGACGACGACGTCGGAGCGACGGGACGGCTGTCGTCTAACCCACCCCACCTGGGCCGGGTCATGACAAGTCTATCAATTTTTCACACACTTATGACACGACGACGACGACGACGAAAGGCTGCAAAAGGAGCAGCCTTTTTCTCTATTTTTGGGCAAGGACGAGCGATTAAAATGCAACGCATTTCGCTACCTTTCGTTCTGTCACAACTTGCCCGAAGGGGGTAATGAGACCGACAAGAGAGAAAGAGAGAGAGAGAGGGAGAGAGAGGAGTAGGGTCTGCTGCAGCCCAAATGGCAATCGAAGATTGAGCCATGCAAAATATTTGTTGGCTTCGTTGCACAATTTTCGCGCATATCGAATCGGGTAATTTTCACAATTCACGAACTTTAAATGTCCTCATGAAGCGCGAACATCTTAAATTACACAATTCATGAGCGATCTGACAGATTGAGCACTCGGCGAGAGAGAGTGTGAGGTCGAGGGGGGTCTACGTCTAAAGGGCAAACCCTTGAGCATATCATAGAGTTTGGTGCTCACTTTTTGCCGGTTTATGCATTATCAGACATTGGTTATCTATGGACAAAGAAACCTTAAGAAGGTACTCAAGCCTAAGAGGACAAATGACTTGAGAAGCTTCGAGGTGCAAGCGAAACTTTGAAGAAGTTTTTCAACTCAAGAGATAAAGTTTGAATCGTGTTTGCATAGCGAAAATGCAATAAGAAAGAGAGAGAGAGAGAGAGAGAGAGAGAGAGAAAAGACTCGTTAAAGAGTTTCTTGAAGAAATGATAAAAAAGATCATTTCAAAATAAACATGAATCTTAGAGCAACAAATCTGTGAGTTTAATCAATAGATAAATTTTTAGGAGCTCCCTAAACTTCAGATCTATAAAATAGAGAAAAGCGAAGTTTAAGCAGATGAAGCAGGGAAAGTATATAAAAGACACTATTTACTTAAAGAAAAGATATCTACCTAAGCACATGTACTCAAAAGGCTTGAAGAACAGGTATGTACATATATCAGTCAAAATTTCTCGAAAGGTATGAAATGAAGGAGAAGCTTTAATGAGTTAAGTAAGTTTAAGAGGAATTATAAACTTTGAAGAGCTTTTTAATTCATAGACTTTATTGAGTTATATAAAAAGCTAATGCAAGACATATTGGAATAAGCGAGAAAGTTTTGCGATAAGATTTAGCTTTACTAATCTTAATCTTAAGAAGCATATACATATATGCAATTCCCTAGAAATAATTGTTATAAAGCAAAGAAATGAGGGAAAAGCTTGGCAAAGCTATTGAAAATTACGAGTTATTAATAAGAGAGAATCCTCACAAAATTAGCATGACAGGGAAATTTGAAAGAGTTATTCATATTAAGACTAACTAAAAAAGAGGGAGAAACTTTAAAGAGTTGAGCATAAGATTAACTAGAAATCAGAGAAACATTAAACATGAAGAATCAGGTAAAGCTGAAAGGGTTACGTTAGCAGAAGTTCATATGAAAATAGAAAATGAAAATAAGAGAGAATCTTGAATGGTTCATTTATATTTGATATGAGCCTACTAGCTGGCCGCCTGTCCACCTTATACAAGCTTAAGGAACGCAAGTTCCAAGTATATATTCGAGTTGATAGCTGTAGGAACCGTTGGCCAGCTACTTGATGATATGGCTGGGAAACAGGGACAGCCAATTCTGAGTCACTTTAGTTTTCAGTAAGTATTACAAAGATAATTCAATTATAATGAGTACTGAAGCATTTGCATGTTGGAGTGATTTTTGTTCCGGTTTGTTTGTTTTTCCTGTTAGGAGCTGATCGAGATCTAGACAGTTTTTGATGATATATGTATGCATATAAGCATGTTCGGGGCATTATCATATGACAGTTACATGTCCGTTCGATGTCATCTCGACAAAAAATAAGAGAAAACTGTCGCAATAACAAGTACGGGACAGAACCAGATCGGAATGTCAATGGGAATGGGAATGGGAATGGAAATGAGTGTAGTTGGTTTTTTTGGTGTGGCCTGGCATGGGATGGCACGAGATGACTGGGTAGGGGTGGGGGTTAGACAACATATGTTGATAAGGCTGAGATTTGAACATGACATTCGTCAGATGGGACCCGTGCCTCACCAAATTTCTTGATCTCTTCATTTTTATGCTCTTATTTCTGCTGCTGTTGTTGTTGTAGTTGTTGTCTTTTTGATTTTTGGGTTTTCTTAACTTAAAACAGAGCAGCAGCCTGGACATGGACACATGTCAATCAAATGAAATTAACACATCGTCATCGCCATTGCCATTGCCTTTGCCATCCACATAGAGCAAACTCTCCCTCTACCTCTCAATGTATGGGAAAAAGTGCGATTAGCTTGGGGCGTTTTGGTGGTGGTTAAAAACGCTCTGCCGCATTAGCTGCTAATGTTTTTTTTTCTCTCACTCGATTTTCGAAATTTGCAATTTTTTTTTTTTGGTATTTTCGATTTTCTATTTTTTCACGTGCGCGATTATTGCGGTTGATTGCATTTGATTTTGCATGGGGCCAGGGCAACGGCTAATGGGATTAGCTAATATCATTAATCAGCAGAGAGTAGATGATTCTACATACATGTATATATATATATATGTGTGTGTGTGTGTGTGTGTGTGCGTGTGACATGCTGCAAATGAAGGTGACAGGCATGTGGCATGTTGCTCCTGCTCCTGCTGCTGCTGCTGCTGTTGCACCCACATCGAACCCTTGACACGCGTTGCATATCGCTCGCCATGTAATTACGTAATTATATATGTGTATGTGTATACAGTCGATCTCGTTCTGTGTCGTCTCTCTGGCCTGCTATCTGTGTAGTCGTATGTCCGTCCGTCCGCCCGTCCGTCCACTCGTCTGTCGCATCGTCGTCGCATATCGCACTAATTGCATTAAATTGTTCTACACGGCGATCTGCTACTATTATCCTGTCCAGCTGACGCTACTCCCCCTCCCTTACTCTCTCTCTCTCTCTCTCTCTCTCCCTCACTCGCTCTCTCTCTCTCCGTCTCTGTACCACCCCTGCCCTGCCTATCTCAATTGATTGTCCTGCTGTTGTCCAGCTCTCCGGTTTATTGATATTGCGACAGTTTATGGTTAAGTTCTTCTTCTTCTTCATTCCATATTCTGTGAGCGATTGGTAAACATTTTAATTGCTGCCCCCTACCACCCCGTCCACCTACTACAGCCCGGCCTGTTCGTAATTTCTTAATTTCACATTGATGCACGTGCCGCGATCGATTACGTTCCCATTTCGAATAGACTCGTTCTATTATTTTTTAAGCGATATCGTCTAATTAGTTGCACTACACTAGTCCACGGCTGCTCTGCCCCTGCCTAGGGGGTAGTTAATTGTCCCGTCCTATCATATAGTAATTGGAAATGTCTATTTTGAACTGTTCAATTGCTGTATCAAACTTTGGTATCGAGTTCCTGATACGATCCATTTGTGTTGGAGTTTAAGACTTGTTACAGTTGAAATGAAATTTCTAGCATTCGATCTGTTGTAATTTCTGAGCTCTACTTATGCTTGAAATAAAGCAACTGGAGGTTTTACTTTTTCAGCAGCTTCTATTACTTGAAGTATCTATTTCCATTCAGAGACCATATTTCCTAAAAATCCTTATACTTGGATGTTTTTGGAACTTTATTTTCTTGAAAGATTTTGTTTTAAACGCTTATACATTATGCTCAAGACCTTCTTATTGATAACATCTCTAACTTATGTAGGAATTTCCTTTTTTTGGTATGTTGTTAGTTTACCAATTTCTTATGATTGAACATTAAATTTTTTTTATAAGATTGTTTATTTGAAGTTCTTTTCGGAAGTTCCTTGAGTAAGACATTTTTATCTAAGAAGATTTCTTTTTTCTCAAAGTGCTTTAATATTATTTCCACTAAATCATATTATAGCTCTTATTTTTTCGGGTAGTTTTTATATCTGCGAGCGTTTTTTTTCCACGAACTCTCTCATCTAGACTTTTTTATTACGTGAAATTTTCATTGCTTTTAGAGTTTTTCTATTAAGTTTGCTAAAGAATGCTGAATGCTTAGAACTAAATTTGAATACAGGATAACTGATACTTGTTTTACCTATTGGTAATTCATTTATACATAACACCCGAAGTTCTTGAAAAACAGCAAAACATTCAGATAGAAGAATAGCCTGGAGAAGGGAAACTCATAATTAAATGTTTAGTCTTCAGTGTAATTAGGGAGTTCCTCTCTATGAACGCATGTATCTCTATCCATGTATCTTTGGCGTTTAGCTAATTGAAGAGTTTTAATCTAAAATTTGTAGGATCTCCCAATGGGCCCATTAAAAGCATATTAAATTCAAATTATGCGAAGAGAGGACCATAGAGGATGGGACAGGACAGGGCAGGCCAGGAGAGGACATCGCGAGAGTTTTTGTCGGATGTAACGAATAAAGTAATTAGCCATGCAATATGAGGGTCGATATGGAAATGTTGTGCGCCTTGATTGACAACTGATCTTTTATTTAGCATTTTTTGTCGATTTCATTCTGGCGCAGAGCCTGCTGATCGGATGATCCTTTTGTTTACGTGCAAACACTCATAAATGATGTTCAGGGACAAGGCCAAAATGGTAAAAAAAAAAAATAAAAAACGTTTCCCACGTACAAAGAAATGCTGCACCCGACAAGGGAAAGAAGGCGAAAGAAATGTTATTGCAACCATAGCTAACAAGCCCGTAATTACTCGACAAGGATTGTTGCCGTGTAACACCTTAATGGACTTACCTGAACAGCACTGATTGACGGACTGACTGACTGCCAGTGAGTATGACGGTGATGGTGATGGTGATGGTGAGTGTGACTGTTACTGTGACTGTGCTTACCCCTAGAATAATTTGCATAAAAAAATGAAGATGAAAAATGAGAAATGAAAAATCGAATGGCAACAAATGATTCCGATTCATAAATCTAAAGGGTTAGAGGCTTATAAACCGAATGCTATTTTGACTCGAGACATGAAAATATTTGTAAGGATATGCATATACATATGTCACAAATATGTATATGTAGATAAACATATGCGCATGCAGCAAAGGCGATTTGCATAGGTAGTCAGAGAAGCTGGAGCAAATATTTTGACGACAGCTCAATTATGGCTTAGGCAAGGCGTAAAAATATGAGCCAAGTCCTGCTCTGGGCCATGCCAGCATTAAAAAAACATGTAAAAAAGGATTGTTGTGGAAAAGGGGCTTACAAGCAGCGCAGACAATGCCAAATCTTAGCTAAGTCGCCTAAGACGCTGCATGCAACACGCCTTGGCTGCAGGACAGCTGTGCGTCCCTTACCCTGCATGGGTCTAGTGCGCCTTATCGCAACTGCCTTATCACGACTAAGTGTCGCAATTAACTTGAGGTGTAGCTGAACAGCTCGGCTCGGACCTGAACACTTGAACACTTGAAGACTTGAAGACTTAAAGACGCGACGCAGCCAAGCGCGTAGTCAGAGGGCAGGCAGACTCTAAGTAGTTGCACTTCCGACAATTAGACGTGCGGCACAGGACACGACAGACACATCCTCAACTCGGCTTGTGGGCGTCTATGAGAGTCTTTGCATGTCTCTCTCTGTGTGTGTGTGTGTGTGTGTGTGTGTGTGTAATGATTGCGGTTAAGTTTGCTAGCCACAACTTTCTCAGGGTCATAGCTGGCTGATCACCCTGGCCGGCTCTTCTTCAGCCCTCCTTGGCGTGCCTACGCTTCTTGTCCTCCTTAGACGATGTTCCCTAATTGGTTTGTGTGTCCAGTGGCCAAGGGATTTGACCCTGTGTGTGTGCGTTTGTGTGTGTATTTACTAGCATGCTAAGCCCTGTCTAAGATCAAGCAGCAGCTCCCTCTCTCCCTGTCTCCCTCTTTCAGTGCCCAGCCCGGCTCAGCTCAGCTGGGTCCTAGCTCTAGGTAAAAGGATAATGCAAGGCCTAATCTCGAGCTGCTCAGAAGGCTGTCGGTCAGTTTTTGGCGCAGCAGCAGCTGCCAAGAGTTAGCACCGGCAGCAACAGCAACAGCAGCAGCACCGCCACCACCACCACCACCACCACAGTCAGCGCTGCGCCCTTGTGCTCTAATTTAGTGACATGGACATGGTCCAAAAATCTGCAAGAAAATTGGCATGATCTTGCATTAGAAGTGGACGCTCCGATGGATCCTTTGTTATGCCGAGCACGCATACACACAAACGAAGCGAAGCCGTGCCGGACCGGCCATCGGCCACTTTCACGCTTCTCAGTTGGGACACAGCGTGGAACGTGGAACAAGATTGAGAGCAGGCCAATAAATCTCTGCTACGGGCATCAGCCACGCATCAGCAGCAAATGACAGCATCTATTGTTCGTGTGAAGAGCCTGGAATGTCCGCTCTGTCGGCCTCGCTTAGAGCAGACTGCGGACGCTGGACGACGGGGAGCATCATAAAATCGAAGGCGCCTCTGCAGTTGATTGTGGCATATGCAAAGTAGGCGCCGTCTTATAAAAGGAACTAACGATGCGGCTTGTGTTGGCACAGCAGGTCCACCAAAGCTTGGGTGGCAAGCAGATCTCTCTAGAGAGATGGAAGATAAACATAGATGGGCATATCAAATTCAGCTATACAAATATCGAATCAATTTTAAATGTCTGTTAAATTTTATTCTCTGCTAACACTGCGCTTTCTCGCCCTTTCTTTCTCTGCAATGTGCAGCTTATGTTGTTTTTGATACAACAAAATAAAAGACTTTACTCTTATACTTTAAATAATTTTTCGGCTTTCGAACACTTTTGTATGCTTTTTAACGAGAGTGCTTGCAAAAGAGAGGCAAAGAGAGCTATTAATGGCATGGCATCAGCATTTTATAAGACGCCCTTAAAGCTTTTGCATATGCCAAGTGCAAAGCGAGATAGAGAGAGATAGGTAGAGAGAGTGAGAATTTCTCGCTGCGGATGTGGGGATATGGGAAATAGAGAGATCAAAGATCTTAACGCTTCAAGTGGTCGGGCATTCAATGGCAATCGGCCACTCCCAGCAATTAGACGGGGCTCGCTGATACACACACATACACACACGCACACTTACATACAGGCAGACATGAACAGTTTTTTACACATGTTCGATGGGCTGGTCGCAATCCAAGTGCAAAAAGTGTCGCACATAAATTTTAATTAACTTTATTTTTAATTGTTGCAAATTTATGGCAAAGGCAGGCAGCGCAAACATCTCAAAGATATTGGCGAAAAAAGAAGGAAGTAAGGAAGGAAGGATGCAAGGAAGCAACTTCAGGCGCTTTGTGGGCAGGACAAAATGACAAACGAACAGAGGGACAGGCGCAGACACAGACACACAGGCGGACAGACAGACAGAACGAATATAAAGAAATGTAGAGTAGGGAACGGTAAATGGTTGGGCAATCGATTGCAGCATCGCATCAGGATGATCAAGAAGGATCCCTTTCAATTGTTTGCCAGCCGACAATTTCTGCTCTAAATTATTTGCCATAATTTCTGGCTCATCGTCTTGTGCAATTCTTGCTGCCGCCTCACCCTCTCTGCGGCACGTCAGTCAGCCGCATCCTTTGCCTCATTCGCTTGCATTGTTGTATTTTACTTCCTCATGTTCGACGTCTCAGTCTATCGTTCGCTGTGCGTGTGTCACTCTCTCTCTCTGTGTGTGTCTGTGTGTTTGCGTTCGCTCTCCCGTTGTGTCTATGCGTGCGCGTCCGTATGTATGCGTGTGTGTGTGCTCTTCATTACGTCGTCTATTGTTTTGTGTGTCTTGTCTGCCTGCTTCGGCTTTTTCGTTTTTCGTTGCGCATCTTTCGTATCCTCATTGCAATTCTTATTATTTTTTTTTTTTTTTTTTTGGCATGTTCCAGTTTTTGCAGCCTTGCTTTTTCAGGGTCACACTCGATACTACTGAGTTTTCGCCGTCCCCCCGTCTCCTTCCGTCATTCGCTCTCGCTCGCTCCCTCTGTACTCTGCACAAGATTGCGTTTTGTTTGAAATTGTCTCGTATTTGACAGTTGACAGTTGGTCGACTTTTGAGCATTAAAGTTATGAGCATAAACATGACATTTGCTTTGGGCCCCGACTCGAGAGCCGCTCTCATCCTTTTTGATTATTTATTCTATTTTAGTTTCTCTTCCTTGCACACATAGTTATTTTTGCCAACTCATGGGCACGTCTGCAATATCTGGAAGTGGTCGCCCCTGTAGGCGTTTGTTTTGGATGCGCGAGCTCTTCATCTAGTCTAGGGTTCTTGGAGTTGAGAGCTGGGAGTTGGCTGGAAATCAGCGAAGCCGGCGGAATTAATGGCTGATTTTATTACAAGCCATAATTCGCTTTGATTAGTCTATTCATTCTATTGCTATAAATGATATTGAAATTTTAACAATTTGTAGTTCTTTGACATTTTAATAGTTACAAAAATTACAGGATTTTTCTTTATTATAATTGAAAATTAAATATTACAACATTAAATTTATATATTTCTTCTTAATTTTTTGTAATAAATATCGATACAAATGTTTTCTTTACTATACTTGAAATAAATAATTAAAATTTTGCTGTTCTTTTTTTTTTTTTGTAGTATAAATACAGATTCTTATACATATCATGGTCTATTAGCTTCGAGCATTTGTATATGATTTAAGCTTAGAGCCTCTCTTATATTGAGTGTTTCTCATGCTTAGATTTCTCTTATTTGCATTGTCAACGGCGGTCCTCAATGGGTTAATGAAGTTCCAATCGTGTTTACATGTGTACATACACATCTACATATGCACGTCCATGTGTGCGTGTGTGTGCTCATATGTTTATCTGGAAATAATACTTATGCAAAACGCAAACAAAGCCGCGCGACAAACACTTTTGATACACTTTTCCCTTTGCCTAGATTTTGTTTCTTCTTTGGCGGCGCAGCAAATCAAATATCGATAAATTTCGCATACAATGCAAAGCCAACGCACATTAATCAAATTCAAACGAAGCGCAGCACAATAATAAAACACACACACGTCCATACGCATGCACATAAAAAAGGGCTGCGCTTGTATGCAAAGAGAGGCCGGATTAAATGTTAGCAGAGAAAACAGAGCAATCGGCGATTGCGAATGCGATTTGCAAATGCGATTTGCTCGAGGCCCGATTGCCAGTGGGAGCGACAGAGACAGAAGATGAGGCGTAAAGTTTATGCGCCAAAGTGCCGAAGCATTTGCCACAGGCCATTGAGCATGCATGCAAATCGGACTGTTGATCAGGCTAAGAGGGGGGCAAGGGCAACGAGTAAATGGAGGAAATGCAAACGGCAAGGCCGATGTCGATGCCAATGCCAATGTGGAAGTCGAAGCCAAAGAGTGAAAGTCAAGTGGCTCTTTGTGACGCTCTTCAGCGCACACAAGCAAGCGCAGCGCGCAAACGGGAGAGAGAGAGCAAAAGTGTGTGAATAACAAAAAAAAAAAAAAAAAAGGAAATGAGAGCGAAAAAACTGCAGGCAATTTGCATAGCGATCGTCAAGCGGACGGGACAGCGAAAGGACAACGGAGGGAGGGGGACGCTCGATGTTTTTGCTCACGCTCTTCTTTTTGTGTGCGCCGGCTCGTTAATTAAGCGTTAAATCGTTGAGCACATAAAAAAGGAAAAAATTGAAGGAAGAAACTCAATTGTCGCATGTGAATAATGTAAATTGATTTTGAGTGGTTTTATTTGTGTGTATGTATTGTGTTTTTTTTTGTTTTTTGGTTGTAAACCGCAGAAAATGTGCGGCTTATGATAATTTTTCAAGCAGGCCATCCTGAAGGACAGCGACGGAGACAGGACACGCCCAGTTAGAAGGATGCTCGTTAAATCATATTAATCAACAGTTCCTTATGGGCATGCAAACATACATATACATATATACGTACCGTTAAATGCAATTCCTTTAAAATCCCATTTAATCCTTTTGTGTGGCTGTGTAAACAGCGGAACAGAAAACCAAAGAAACCGAGAGAAGCGCAAAGAAAGCCAGAAGCAACCGAAGGGCTGCTCAAATACGAGGCAAAAAACGAGAAGAAAGGACGAAGGAAAAAACCAAATTGCGAAACCCTTTTTTTGTGTGCAAAAAATCCGAAATTTAACCAAAAAAAAAAAAGAGTTGAAAAGTTGAGATTTATTTTTTTTTTTTTTTTGCGAACTAAAGCATTCAATTAATTTACCCTTACCCCTTTGTTGTGCGATTTCGCAAAGCATCGTTGAATGTTTGTAAAAGCAAACAAAAAATCAACTTTCACCGCAGTGAAAGATCCCAAAGAGAAAGAGGTGAGAGTTATGGGCCGTGCGAGCGTTAATTGGAAGTCGGGCAGAAACAATCTTTCACCACGCTAAAATAGATCTAAGTGCAAATTGATGGCATTTCAGAGAGGGAGAGATGGGAAAGAAAGAGTGAATTCCATATTAAGTATTGTAATTCTCTGGTAATCCTCCAGGTGTAGCTAATGTAGATTAAAACCTATTTCTAGATTTTGGCGAAGATCAGCTCATGAGAGATAGTTAGATACTGAAGTTTCTGGGCTTGAGAAACTCTCTTTGCGAAAAGTGAATTGAAACGATTGCCTGAGATCGCCAAGTTAGTTCTTAAGGTCATAATCAGTCTTAGGTGACACAGTGTCGAAATCGTGCCCAAATCCCGTGCGATGGAACTAATTTAGATGATCTTAAGCTCTGATAAGGGAGTACTCTGTGTTTAGTGTAGATCAGCAGATATTAGACGTATTAGATCAAAGATACCAGGAAACATATTGATCTCACTAGCTAAAACGACATTAGCATCGTAATAGATTATAAAGGGTTCGCCAGATCAGTCAAAAAGAAAAAAAAAAAAACGAAAAAGGCTTGCGGATAAATCATATTAGCAGCTGGCTGATGGCAGATTGACTTGCATGAGCCGTGCTGCTGGACATGTGGGCAGCTCTCAAAAAGATGATCAATAATTAATAGTCAACCGATCGTCAGAGCTTAGGATAGGCTAGTGACCCTGCTGAGCTGAGTGATCTATATAGCCGAGGAATGTGTGAGATCCTAATCCTTGGATTAGCTGTGAAGAGAACTGAGATCCGGGCAAAGGTGTTTAACACTGTGTAGAGCACAAGCGCAACTCTTTTGAAGCCATTTGGCCATATGGCAGGACGACTAATGTGCAGGATCAGCACCTACTCAATGTTTGTAACGTTTTCCAAATGTTTCCTGCGGAAGTTGCACACATTTTCAATTTCAAATTTCAATTAAAGTATCTGTGTTAGTGGTCGCTAAAGAGCCGCAATTAATGCACGATAATATTAGCAGGAGAGACACAGGAAGTTGTGCAACCTGTGAGCCGAACTAATTAACGTACCTGGCTTGCTTGGCTGGCAAGTGTCAACAGCAGAGCCTGTTGCTATAAAGTCAGCCAGTCGACCCCTAAGCGACATTCAAATTGGCCCGCGATGGGGGTAGGGGTTAGGGGTAGGTGTAGGGGTAGGGGTAGGGCAAGCTAGGAAGCCCAGTAACTAAAGCGACAATGACGATCACTTCCTTGAGGGCAAAAGCAAATTTAATAACTAAGAGATCGCCGATAGAGATCTAGACCTCATTTGGGCGTGCCTAGGGACGCATACGACGTCCTGTGGGAAAGAAAATAAGACTAAGTCTATGGACACCATAAGTGAATACAAAACTGAAGCGCCAAGTGAAATTGATCCAACGTTCACTTGAAGCTTCCAGAATTAAAGAAAGTGAAAGATAGAGATGGAGAGATAGAGAGTGCGAGACAGAGAGAGAATGAAGAGAATATGGGGGCTATGGGGATAAAAGCTTAAAGGCAAGAGAGAGAGAGAGAGTGAGACAGAGAGAGGAAGATAGAGAAAGAGAACGAGAACGACAGAATGAGAGTTAGAGAAAAAGGTAAAGCAAGAGAGAGAGAGAGAGAGAGAGAGAGAGAGAGAGAGAGAAATAGAGTGTGTGTCGTTAGAAAGATACAGAGAAAGAAAGAGGGAGAGAGCCAAGCTTAGGATAATAGGACGAAAACGATGCTGGAAGCTTCAGACTAAGCAAAAATGAATAGATTTCTAGAATCTACATATGGGGCTGCACAAGAAATAAATGATATGGGATATGGATACGTCATTATATAAAATAAGATGAACTACGTGTACTTTAGTTGAGACTAAGCCGAACCGTGGAATCCAATGCAGTATAGTGAATTCAGTTTTAAGGAATTCAAGTGGGCCGGAATGTGGAGCTTAGACTAGTCTCACGTGCCAGTGGAGGACGACGGCAAGAGAGTTGAAATGGGAGAGAGAGACAAAGTAAAGAGTGAGCGTAATACCAATTGCTCGCGACGGGGTGCGGGGTGCGGGGTGCGCTTGCGCAACAACCCCTAGCGCCTGGCCGCAGAGCGAGTATAAAAGGCAGCCCGCTACCCCGAACCGATTCAGTTTGTCAGCGAACGCCGTAAGGAGAAGAGCAGAGTGCAGAGTGCAGATCAGAGCAGAGAGTTCTGAACATAGATCGAGGAGCACACACACACACACAAAGACATAGAACAAAATAGCGACATGCTCAAGTGGACAGCATCGACACAGCGATTGCACGAGCTGCCTGCGCCGGAGCTGCGAGCGGCCCGACGTCAGCGCCGGCAGCGACGCGCCACGATAGCCAACAAGGAGAACGTGCCCAGTGCGGGCTACAACAGCTCGACGCCACAGCCATTGGCTCGGCTGCGGAACAGTCCGCTCGTGTTGGCGCCACTGAGCGACATACGCAACTTGACGCCAGAGACGGAGTCGGAGCAGCAGCAGCAGCAGCATGGACGTCGGGTGGTGCAGTCGGTGCGCTATGCAGCCACGTTGCCGCGCTACGAGGAGGAGTACTCGCCCAGCCTGCCGAGCGGACAGCACTTGGCGCTGCGCGGCCTGCTGCCGCTCGATCCGTTTCTGGAGCAGCCGCGCTACATGGAGCAGCTGAAGAAGCGCAAGCTGGAGGCCGACTTTCTGGCCACCATGGAGCAGCCAGTGGAGCAGCCGGCAAAGCAGGCGCGTGTTCCAGTTCAGGCAGCGCCACGCCCAGTCACGCCACAGCCCTCGACCAACATGGGCGACCAGACGCTGGACAGGCTGATCGATGCGATACTCGACTCGGCCTGCAAGCCGGATCCCTGCAGCCAGAAGAAGAAGCCGCGCAAATCCTTCAACCTGCGCCGGCGCACGCTGCTCAAGCAGCAGCAGCAGCCGCAGCAGCAGCCGGACGCCCAATCGATGGTCATATTGTCGCCCTCGTATGCGCCCGGCGATGATCCGGCCAGCGACTTGAGCTTTGCCCTGTTGCCGCTGCCCGCCACTCCGGAGCCGGTGTCCCACAGCGTGCTGGTGCAGCTGCCGACGCCGCAGTTGCATGTGCCCAATCATTCCGATACCTTCTGCCTGGCCACGCCCACGCCTGTGCGCCCACTGAAACGGTGTCGAGAGAGGCGAGAGAGGCAGCCGGTGCCAGCGGCGAGCGTGGAGACGCCGCCCAAACGCCTCAAGGTGGACGCGCGCAACTATTTCGAGGTGGGCCTAGCGCTGCCCTCCATCTACGTTTGATGAAAGAAAGAAAGAGAGAGAGAGAGGGAGAGAGTGTGCGAGAAAGAGAGAGAGAGAGATTGAGAGCCAACGCTGACAAACGGGGGAAAACGCTTAACTATGACGCTTATTTAGTTCTTAAGTTCATAAATTAATTCTTTTTTTTTCCTTAACTTCAGCTTTGTACATAAATTAGAATTTAAGTTAATTTTTTTGGCACTGCTGTTATGTAGTTTTTGTAAAACAATTTTTTTATACATCTATATATTTATTTATATTTATATTTAAGCGAAAACTATTTTTTTAAACAACTTTTTTTTTTTATATAATAATAAAACGCTACAATCAAAAATAAATTTTTTCATATATATTTCATAAGCTTGCTTTCCAGTGTGAGCTGTACCGTTATGGGTATGCAAATAAGTATGCTATGTCCACGCATACAAAGTTGCATTAAGTATACGAAAATAACTATTAAGGTTATTCCAGTATATGAACAGTTTCTAGTGGGTGCTCTGAGATTGGGTAAGAGCTGAAATCGATTTCCAATGTTTTCAGCGAAACTTCATATGGAATAAGCGTAAGTGTAAGTGTAACTACATTAAGTAGGTGCACGTAAGAGTATACGTTTGTAAGCATGAGTATAACTGCGTATAAAAGTATAAGCTGGAGTATGCAAATTTCAACTGCAATGTAAGTAAGTATAAGTACAATTATAAGAGTATGAGTTAGAGTGCTCTAGCATAACTGGAATGCGCGTAGGTATAAATACAACTACAATAAGAGCAAAGTATAGCATGTATAAGTTAGAGTGTGCATGTATAAGTAGAATATGATAATGTGTGTATGTGCAATAGACTTATACGTATACCTACAAGAATCTAACTTAAAGCGTGCAAATATGGAAATATGTTCATTTGCTTTCCCCTCATCTTTTCTACACTTACACTAACGCTTATACATTGAAGCTCAACACACACACTGCTCACATGTCAATTGCACTTGCTAGTCGAACGACGCAAGAGAAGTAAAGTAGAGAAGCGTGCGCTTGCTTGACAAATAGTATAAGTACGGATTGCTTTAGCTATAGGCTGATAAAAATAGCATGCAAAGCGTATAAGAGTGCGCACAAGCTTAGCTTGCAAATAACATAATAGCGGAGTTGCTCTTTAATTTTTGGAGAGCTAAAGCTGCGCTGCCATTGGTGAGCGAGCTATTTCAGCTGTCGCAACGTTATGTTTTGCGGTTTTTGTTGTCGTTGTTGTTTTTGCTTTGTTGTTATTGTTGCTGTTGTCGTTGCTGTTGTTTTAGCTGTAGCTGTTGCTTGACCAAGTGATTTGCTTTGCTTGGTGCGCTCAAAACAGCAGCAGGTAGTCCGAACGAGATCAAACGGGACAGCACAGCACGCACCACGCCCCCATTGTGTGCTGGCACGCAGCGGCAACAGCTGCCAGCCAAACTGTGATCCTCTCTTCGATCCGTTTCTCTCTGTCTCTCGCTCGTTCTTGCTGCTGCTGTGGCGTAGCTCGTGCGACAGCAGTCGAGTCTTTGACATAACACTTGTTAACACTTTGACGCCCTTCGGAGCGTGCGTCCTTTTTTCGCACTGTAATTCATTTTGAGTGCGGCTCGCAGAGGGTACAGGTTGTTTTTGTTGTTGTTCTTGTTGATGTTGTTGGGCTTCTGTGAAAAACCCGCAACGGCCCGCTTAATCCATAGCCAGCGCACAGGTTGCCTCTGCCACTGCCTCTGCCGTCTGACCCTGTCGACCTGTCATCAGGCTCTCTCACATTCTTGTGGGTTTGGCTCTAATTTGTTGCCCATTTAGCCGCTGAGCGGACGGACGCGCGTTAATTGAATTATTTTTATTATATTTGGCTCTAGACGTTTCCCGGTAACCGAGTTCCTCCGAGTTCCTCCTCCTCTTCCTCTTTCCCTCTGGCTCTGTTCCCGCTGCAGGTTGCACTTGCTGCCAGCTGTGCTCACCCGCATCGTTCAACTAATTTTTTTTATTATCGCTGACAGCCACACCCCCACACACATATACTGACACGCCTTAACCCTTTAAGAAGGAAAATTTAAATTTTCTTTAACTCATCGCACTTCCGCTATTCACATTTTCTTTATTTTCATTCTTCACTTTATTGTTTGTCTCCTTGTCTAATCGATAAAAATGTTATTAATTGCTTGTAAATGTGATAAATTTTGTTGTATATGATGGAGGGTGGGGATGGTGCGGGGGGTTGTAGATTCTCTACTCACTCTGCTCACAGCTGACGAAGCGTTGAAGTTATTCCAATAAAAATTATCAATCGAAAATATTGTGATACTAAAATCAACTCAATAAAACTCGGGAATGCTCTTGTTTAATTTCTATAGAGTTTAATAAAAACTTATTGTATATACAGATATACAATACATATATGTATATATTTAATATTATACAAACTCTACGAAACCCAATAGGCTTAAAATAATAGACTTAAAAATAATAAACCTTCATAATTAGGTATAAATCACTCGCGACACGTTTGCGAATGCTGCAAAAAGAGAAACAGCAAATGCTGTGATTTGAATCGAATCTATTCCAGATTTCATAGAACAAATATTGAAGAGCTTCAATGGATATTTTCAAAATATGTTTCAAAAGTCGTTGTGGAATATGCAAATGATTGACAACAATGACGAAATTGTGCGGAAGGTAAGTGAATGCCAAGGACATGCTTCAGCTCTGGCATTCTCATTATGCAGTTAATCAACAGCTGGCCGCAAAGGAAGTGCCCTTGCCACAGCAGCCTGAGGCGAGTCAAACTGCTGCACAGATTGCCAGCCGACTGACTGAGTGACTGACTGATTGACTGAGTGACTGACTGACTGAGCTGTGGATTTTGGCAGATGCCAACTCGCGATCTTCGCGCACACCTTTCGATTGACAAACACGCCGCAGGCATTGGAACCTTTTGCCTTTAAGAATTTGCGTCTGCCCCCCCTCCTCATCTACTGCCTTCACCTCATTTAGTTCGACTGCCTTTGCTTTGATCTTTTCACAAACTTTTGCTTCAGGCGACTGCCAGCTGAGAGAGCGTGTCTACGCATTCCCCCCACTCTCCACACTCTATCACACACACACACACGCACACACACACACACACACGCACATGCACTCGCACTCTCGTTAAGAGTTGACATTTGCTGCTGCTCCGCTTCCTGCTTGGCCTAAGCCGGCTTAAAGCGCATCCTGGCAACCTGGCCTGTCTCTCCGTCGTGCTCACTGTCAGCAAGGATGTAGCAATAATTGCCAAATGTTATGCAAACAATGCCAAAAGATTTCCAAAATCCACAGGCTCAAGCGCCGCGTGTGGCATGCCTATGTGGCAACAACTTACAGCAACAGCAACAGCAACAGCAGCACCAACAACAGCATCAGCAACAAAAAACCATTAATATTCAAATCCCCCCGCAACGTAACACCCGAATCATCAAAGGAACTCCTGTTGAATTCAATTGATCGCACAATGAATACCCTAACTTAGAGTAGATTGATGAATGATAAATGATATGAATATTAATATAAGTGAATAAAATGAATATATATATATCTAAATATATATGTATTTAGAGAATAATATTTAATTAATTGAAAGCGTAATATATAATAAAATAGCTAGATAATATAATATTCTATATATGTAAGTGTATTTCATCTTGTGAATTGCAGGTGAGAACTTATAATAGGTAAATTAGGCAAACAGGAATCAATATTGAATGAATAAAATCAATAATATATGTATATAATATCATGTCATAATATAAAATTAATCTATAATATAATAAGAATTATAAAAATAAATGTAGTCATGCTATCCATTTATCTAATGTCTTTAATCTATAAAGATATGTTGATATGTATTTATATTTTTAACATATTTAATATACATAGAATCTATAGTAAATATATGTATTCATATTGAATGAATATAATATCAATATTATTTTATTAAGTGCCATAAAATTGAAATGCATTAAATTTGTAGTATTATCGTAATATATATATATTGAGATATACATATATTAAACACCAATATTATATTCTTTTTAATTTGTGTGTACAATTTAAAATAATGAAATAAATATTTTAGTTTATTTTAATTTTTTAGTTAGTTTAGACTGCTGTCTACAAATAGGTTATATTTATGGGCATCTAGCAGATACGCTGCACGCTTTGCCACATCATGCAAATACCCCATTAGGTTAGGGTATATTCGAGTGAGCGAAATTGTGGCAAGGGTAGCTCAGCCTCAGCCTCAGCCTCAGCTTCAGTGTAATTATAATTCATTTTCGTTTTCGTTTGCATTTTCATTTTCATTGCTGCCTGCGCCCCAAAAAAAAATATAAAATCTGTTAATGATAAACAAATTTTCCAAAGGCAGAAACTAGATGAAAAGGGTTGCATGCAGGACGCTGCCACAGTTGCTGCTGCTGCTGTTGCTGCTGTTGCTGTTGCTGCTGCTGCTGTTGCTGTTGCTGCTGTTGCATTTGGCAACCGCTGCGCTGCCGGCGGCGCTTTGCAAATTTTCAGCGCGTTTAGCTAATTAGCTTAGTGCCCGCTGCACGTAGCACGTAGAGCGTCGCGCGTCGCGCGTTGCACGTTGCACGTTGCAACGTAATGTGTGCTTGTTGCCACGTCAGCTGCCGTGCAGAGGCCAGAGGCTGTTCTTCTTGATGAGTGGGCAGTTGTTGCCACACCAAAAGTCAACACACACACACACACACACAGTCTGACATATACTTCATGTGTGCCACAATGACGTTGCAACTTTTATGTGTGTGTGTGTGTGTGTGGCATGACAGTTGGCTAGCGCGTTGCGCGTGCCCAGCAGCTGGTCATGTTGCCACATCGAGGCGTGTTCAATGTTGCAAAAGTCAATGCAAATTTACACCCAGAGACAGAGCGAGAGACAGAGACAGAGAGAGAGAGAGACAGAGAGAGAGAAAAAGACAAAGAGAGATATGGCTGTGTTGCAGCCAAGTTGCAAAGCTTTTTCAACTTGCAACCCCGCTGTAATATTACATAGGGTGTAGTTGCTGCCACATTTTGTTGCCTTCTGCCCATTCGCATTCAAATTTGTTCCTCATTCATATTTTACATTTGCGCCGCGGCGCCTGCGCAGGGTTGAGTCGACGATGGGGTGGAGTGGGTTGGGATTGGATTCGGGTTTGGGTTTGGGTTTTTTGGGGTTAACGCGCAGCGGCTGGGAGGAGGGGGCGCTTTAGAGTACGCTTCCGGGCGATTACACGCGTGCCAGCTCGAACTAGAGCTCGAGCTCGAGAATTGGGTGAAAATTTACATTTTATTTCTGTTGTTGCTGCGTGGAAAAACAAACACTTTAGGGACAAAAAAAAGTAGTTCAGTTCGACAACTACTTATGCGCTATATAGAAGTGTGTGTACGTGTGTGTGTGTGTGTGTGTGTGCAGTGAAGTGAACAAGCGACGCAGTGGCGCAGCTTAAACGTTTCAGCAAAACGTCTGACATTTGCCTGTCATTTTGTCATCTAGCAACGGGTCGCCCTCTCACTCACGCACACATACGCATCGCTCTCTCTCTGTCTGCCTCTATTGTTCTCTCTCCCCACACACACATACACACACACACTCACAACTTTTTAACGGCCACGCGTGACGCGACTCGCGCTCTGATTGACATGATTCGCACTTGACTTGCTGCGCCGCGTATTAAGTGAGCAGCGCGTCTCCCAGTTGAATGGCAGCGAAACGCCCCTGCAACGTCGACGTCGACTGCAGCGTTAATCGCCTAATGAAGCCAAAGCGGTTTTTTTTTTTTTTTTTTTTTTTTTTGCGTAAGCATTTTGCTGTTGCGCCGACGCACAGTGGACGAGGGTGTCAAAAAGTACGGTGAATAAACAGTAACAGGAGCCAAATAGATTCAATAGATGTACAGCATATGAAAAAATCGATAAAGTTGTATCGAAGAAGTATGTAGGATCGCATCTAAATTGCAGTTGAGGAAATCATACATAAATGTATACATATACATACATAGTTAAAATGAACATAATTGAATTAATCCATATGCTATCGAATTAAGTTATATTCTCATTATAAAATATATACAAATTTGGAATTGCAAGAAATTAAAAGAAATATAAATATAATATTCATTATGTAATAATCGATTGTATAAATGCATGCTAAATGCATATCGAATTATCGATAGCTTATCAGAATAGTACAATAATTTTCTGGGATTTTATTAAAAGGCAGTAACAAAAACTATGAATATAAAGTAAATATATATAATAATGCATATATTGATAAATCTAACATTTTGATAGACCGATAAGTTATCGAAAAATAATAATTTCATGCTTGGTGTCAACAACTTAATGTATTTTAATGTTCATGAGAATGTGTTTAACTTTTTATCGAGCATATATCGATAAATAGTGCAAAACGATTTTAAACGATAGACATGAATACCAAAAGTGAAGAATTTGTTGATATAGCGGATGTGTTGGATAGCGGGTATGCAGCCACACGCACACACACACACACACACACACACACACACACACACGCAGTTTAAAAACACATAGTTGAACCTCGAATACCACTGTAAGGTGCTCAAACACGTTTTCCCACTGTGCAACAAGGCGGGGCCCACTCGATGGGTGGAAAGTGCAGACGCGCCTGCGCGAGTGCTTCTCCCTGTTGCCACGGGGCAAGGTCCACGGTCTCCGGTCCCCGGTCCACGGGTCACATGCTGTACAGGACATTCCAGCTACGGGATATCTGATATAGAGTACAGGCACTGCACCGGCTCTGGGGTAAGTCAGCGCAAGTTTGAGGCGCTAAGCTGAAAGAGGGCCGACGGCGCATGCAATGCTGATTTCTATCTGATGGGCAAACAAAAACCGCAGTGGGTGCATGCTAGAGCGAGAGTGCGACAAAGACAGAGAGACAGAGAGAGAGAGAGAGAGAGAGAGAGGGTAGTGAGAGTGAGGAGAGGGAGAGGGTTGGCCACCCCGTGACTGGGATTTGGGTATGGGCACTTAGCACTCGCTATTTACATGCGACTCGCGCAATGTCAATGCCAAAACAAAGCAACAAAAAAAAAATATATAGAAAAATAAAGCCGACGTCGTTTATGTTAATTTATGCGCTATTAAAAGCGGCGCGGGGCACTTAACTCGTTGCATGCCACACAGCTTATAAATACGCATGTGTGTGTGTGTGTGTGTGTGCTTTGGCAATGCTTTGGGCTAATTTCTGTAGCCAGCTTCAGTTACATATCTCCCCTCCCCCTAGCCCTCTCTCGCTCTCCTATTATAATTGGACGCACGTGATGCGCGGCTGTTGCTGAGGATCTGCGCAGGATCTGTAGCAGCTCGATGTTTTAAATCAACTTTTTCTTGTCTGGTTTGGCTTGGCTTGGCTAGGCAGTTCATTCATTTATCGTTGATTGGCCAGGCTGTCAACTGGTCGCGGCTAATGAGAGTCGATTCTGCCACCATGACAAATTAAACGGCGCTCGGCTAATGAGCTCGACTGCAAAAAATCGAAAAAAAAAAACTGTTGAAAAGCCACAAAAAGAATGAAGAATTGAACAACAACAACAACAAAATGAAATAAAATAGATAAAGGAAAAACCAACACACAAAAGGCGCAACAAAAACGATTTCTCTTGTTCGGCAAAAAGTGTCGAAAAATGTTGCCAAAAAAATAGCAAGAAAAGTGAGAAATTACGCAAAAAGGGAAATTCGCTGTCAGCTAACCGCAGAAAGAGAGAGAATCGCAGGAAAAACCCTTGCAAAAAGTTGCGTTTTCCCATTGTCCCTGGGCATTTGTGGAGGGTTTGTTTTTGCCATTCTTTGTTAGACAAACAAAGCGTTCGCCTCAGTCCACAATGAGAATGCTGCCAAATGAACCGTCTCGAATATCCTCACGAAGCAAAGCCCCAGCCGGAGCGACAGCTACAGGCACAACCGCAGTCCAAGCCCAAGCCTAAGCCCAAGCCCAAGACGTGCCCATGGATTTGCGCAAGATCTGACATCGCTCACTCATAGATCGGCAGCTGTCTGCCAAGTCTATTTGATATGAGAGCTGCGCTCTATATAATACTTTAATGTATAATAATGACAATTCATATGCTGTCAAACTCCATTGATCATTCTGTTTTGAGAACTTTCCCAACTATTGCCTATCAATTGAGTTTTATTGCCAGAATTATTGAGTTCTTTTTAATAATGCTTATTAAGTCAATTTCTTGTTGAAAAACTCACTTGAAATTGTACAGAAATTGTTTTCATCTATTTTTATTTATCTTAGAATAAGTTGATCGTCTGTTATTATTTTTGGTATCAGACTTAAAAATAATAAATTTCTGTTTCTTTAATTATTTTATTTTTTAATACAATTCCAAAATTCTATAAACTTAGATTGCATTTTAGATGAGGGAAAGTTGCCTTGCTTGTTTTATTGATTTTTTTTAGATTGAAAAAAAAAAAAAAAAAAATTAAACATGTTTATAATGGTCAAAAATATTTATATGTAATAATACAAAATATTTTAAATTTAATTTATTCACTACACAGAGTTTCTTTTTAGTATTATAATAAAGTACTATTCTATGAAATATATCGAATATCTATATAGATCTGCAGAAGTAAATTCTGATTTGTGTGGTTCAGGTTTGTTCTGCTGTTATCTAAATCTATCTATTAGCTCAGCATGGATCTGTTATGATTTCTATTTCTATCTTTAAGTATGGTTCTCAGAGCTTCTCGATTTTTTTATATATATTTTCTTCTGTTACAAACAGTTTTCATTTGCCAGATCCACTTAATTTCTAATTTGCGATAGTCGTTTCGATATTTATACAGCGTTGTCAACTATTTTGCTTTACTTATATCTATTCCGATCTGCTTATATTTTCTAAACGTCGATTTTGATTTCGAATTTCTTTAAGTTTGTATATATAATTTGTCATCTATTAATTACATCGTAGATCTATCTACAATTCCACAGATTTCTATAGATCCTTGGAACATAGTTTTCACATTCGATTCTCTTCTATTCCAATATTCTCAGATCTCATCTGATTTGTGAATATTTGCTTCGATTACAGTTATTTCTTTATATATCTGCTTCGATTAGTATAATTGTATTTCGTTTCTTGTCGAAACTAACCAACGTAGATCTATTTCAATCCGTTTTGACCTGCAGCAATCTATATAGATCTGTTTCTTATGCTATAGATTTGTAAAGATCTGCGTGGAGTCGTTTCAGTGTGTGTAGATCTTTTTCAATCTTTATCTAGCTCATAGATCATCTCAATCCGAAAGGCAGCTGCTTTCGCCATTGCCATTGCCATTGGCATTGCCTTTGGCATTGGCATTGCAATTGCCGTCGAGTCCTTTGTTGCGGCTGTGGCTCGGTCGGCCAGCCCACAGCTAATTGCATTGAGTGGACAAGCAACGCCTATTCCACTCCTATGAGTGCCCTATATGGACTTGTTCTCTTCAATTTTGCTTTTTGATTGCGCTGTTTGTTGTGCGGCGCGATAATCTAAAACGTTGGCTTGTCCGCGTTACACTTTTCATCTTTTGTGCGGGGGCATTCAACAAAACAAATGCCGACGCCGGGCCGGGCCAGGGTCATGCGGCACGTGGTATGCGCAACGCGCAACGTGCAACGTGTAACGTGCAGTGTGCAGCGTGCAGCGTACAGCGTGCCACATGCTGGTCAACTGACCGCAACAATGGTCGCTTTTAATTACAGTTATTGTCGCACCCTTCGGCCTCATTTGCATTTGCATTAGCATTAGCATTAGCATTTGCATTTTCATTTTCATTTTCGTTTGGTTTCGCGCAGCTCGCGGTGAGGGCGCGGGCGTTTTGCGCAAGCGCACGCCTCAAGTGGCATGCCACAAGCCGCATATGCCACCACCGCCAGCAGCAGCCACAATAATTAGCATAACAGTTGAACTGCAATGTCCATTGCGACAATTGAGAGTCAATGTCGACGTCGACGTCGGCGTCGACGTCGGAGTCGGAGTCACAGCTCAAGCCTTGAGCGTCGCTCAAGTCTTTCTTTATTAGTTCTTTGAGCAGCCAGCAATGAAATTTATGTAAATTAAATTAAAACTTCAACAAGCGGAACCAGTTCGCAGTGGCAACATCTGGCCGAGCTCCCAGTTCCTAGTTCTTAACCATTTGCCCAGTCCAAGTTAGAGCCACATAAATTTCGAAAGTACCGTCAATTGTCAGCGCCCCCGTACGAACCCTTCCTGCCGTCCTGCTTTGCTGCCGTCGTTCCCTCATGCCAGCACCAACACTTGAGATAAAGATCGCGCCTTGCCACCGTTCGACCAACTGACACGCCTTCAGCATATACAAAACTTACATGACAGCCACACACAACCTACAAAGCGAATATTACAATGGGCATTTAAAGGGCGCTCTATCGGTTTATGATATGTCCACAATGCGATGCATAATATAACAACTTGAGCTCGACGTCTTTAATGAATTTCTTTCAGATAGATCCTTGGATATCATTGAGCTCAAAGAGATTTCCAAATTGCTAGTCCTTAAATATTAAATATGTAATTTGAATTCTATTACGTTATGGATGGACTACATAAGTTATAGGTCGAGCAGCTAGAGGAGAGTTGGAGACGGTGTTTGTTAAGTAGATATTTATGGCTATTTTGTTTTTATATGATCGATTTTAGCTCGTCATTCATTCTGGAGAACTTAAGATTTTGTGTATATATGACGATGACTTGATCAACACTAACATCAAATTTAGATTTTAGAATTGCGTTTTTAAAATTAATATGATATAGTTTCTCTTCAATGATAAATAAATCCTTGAAAATTGTATCTGGGAATGAAATATACGAGATCAAGGCTCAAATCTCTAGGAAGTTATTTAAGTTCCAATTATGTAGAATAAATCATATAAGCAGTTTTTATTGTAATTTAAATTCTATTACGTTATATATAGACTACATAAATTATAGGTCGATAAAAGATAAAAGTCAGGGGCGGTGTTTATTAAGTGGATATTTGAGTTAGTCTTAGAGTGAATCAATCCATAGCTTTTAAAGGTATGATTTATTTTAATTTTAGTATATATCAGATTCTAATTCGTCATTCATTTTGTGGAAATTAAGACATTGGTGTGATGAATGTGAAAATGACTTGGTCAACCTTAGCGTCAACTTCCGATTTCGGAATTTCGCTATAAAAATGATAATAAATTGACAAATATTTCCTGAAAATCGTATCTGGAGATGAAATATTCGAGTTTATATTTCAAATTCAAGGTCTGTAGGAGGTCATTCAGAAACCATATGATTCGTCTATATGCAGTTTTTTGGCATTCAACCGTAAGATATAAAACTGTAGTAGATAAAGCTTTTACCGGATTGCCATGTAGTTAATGTGACGTAGGTCCAGTTTTTTACTTCAGTTTTTTTTAGTCCATACCCAATTTGAAGATGCTTCAATAGTGTCAAAATCAGTAACGGATATATTCCGTTTCGTACTGCCACGCCTAAAAAAGAACACAGCTAATTTATAGCTAATATATCCGCATGAAGAGTAGAGCAAGACGGCCAAATGTGAGGACTATCGGATGAATAGGCGAAGAAAGCGAAACCCGGACGGACAGACAGACGTTCATTGCATAAGAATAATACGTTCATGGCTAAGTTCAAGGAATATTTGGCTATATGTTATATGATCTATGTTGGAATATATATATATATATATATATTTAGGCCTCAAAAGTAATAACCTAGCGGATCGAGTTTTCTAGTATATATTTGAACATGGATTCCTGAAAATGTACTTCATTAACATTCATATTTCATTCTCAGTTTTGAGTTTGTTCTAGAAAAACATTCGGTTGGCTCAACCATAACTGATTTGCATGAGCTGAATGCTGTGCTGATCTTCACTTAGATCTATCTCTAGTTGATGGGTATATTGAAAGGTCGTAAATTTGTCGATTTGTCGATTTGCCAAGACATGAGGTGAGACCTCTTATAATCTACATTTGTCGTCTCGATCAAATGTTGCGGCGTTTGCATAATTGTTGTGCCTAATCCAATTATGTGTTAAGGCCAACTCTTTGTGCCGCCATTTACATGGCTCGGCTATGACAAATCATTGTAGATCATGTATCTATGAACTTCCAGCAGTGTCAGCTGTCAGCACCTACTACTAGTGCGACTACTGCTGCTACTACCTAACCGGAACTCTTTTTACGAGCACGAACACTTCAGATATAGATCGCATTCCATTTGACAGCGAATGCGTAGCCTCTCCCTCTCTCTCGCTCTCGCTCCCTCTCCTTCTCTGTGTGTGCGTGTGCAGAGCATTGGTATCGAAATGGATTGACATTTATGAGGCATAAATTTTGTACACTTTCTGCTTTCTCCGACTGGCAGCCTGGCCAATTAAGTGCAACGAATCGGCGAGTCTGCGCACTGAGATCCGGGATGTTCATACCTTTATGATAGCGTGGCATGCCTTGCGAAAATTTAAATATGCATCGTTCTCTCCCAGGCAGAGCGAAAGAGCAGAAAAAAACAGGGGTGGCCCATTGTCCAAGGGCTGGGGACCGCTGGCCCTGAGTGTCATCAAAACAATGTTTGCCAGCTAGTTTATGAGCTGCGCCTCATTTCGCATTCTCATTTCTCATCATCGTCAGCGTCTGCGTCTGCGTCAGCGTCAGCGTCAGCATGATTTTCATTTGGTTTTCCATTTGCTACCTATTTTCAATTTCACATTAATTTCTTTTCAATGTGCTCGCCATGCCAATCAAAATCATAAAGAGGCCTTTTTTGCCCACGTCATTATGCAAACGGCTGACCGCGCCGAAATGTCCACAAAACTGTGGAAAAGTCGTAAAAAGTGTGTCTGCCGCACACAAACACACTCTTTCTCCCTCCCTCTCTCTCTCTCTCTCTCTTGTATTCGCATCATCTTTTTTTTTGGGGGTCATAAAAAAACCAACAAACCTATTTTTTTGGTCAAGCGCAACGACAGGGGGTCGAGGCTGTTGTTCAACGGGGGTCGTCGTCGTTTAGTCAAATCTTTGCTATTATTAGTAAATGGCTTTGTTTGGCGAGCCGATCCTCAACTGCTTATGATCGCATCTTTTAATCAGCGGGGCATCCCATCCCATTCATTGTCTATCCGTCGTTTGTTTATCTCGGCTTCTATAAATACCATAGACAATGCCCAATACTTGTGGCTTGCTCTATTCTAATCGCCAGAGTCTCGGTTAATGATAATCTACTGATCTCTTCAGCTGCTGATCATAATTAGAAGTTTCACCTTGATCTCTCTTATGATGGGATCTTAACATATTTTCGATCTTATCAACTTTAATCGTTTATACTCAGACAATATTTTTATCTGATTGTGAAGCTTTCGTTGTTTTTTTCTTTAGCGGCTAAGCAGCTATCGATCATCATACATCTGACAAGTTTTTTTGATTCCGATTGAAAAAGTAGAGGAAATTCTAATAGTGATAAGATATTATCAATTATTAAAGCTAAGTCAATAACAATGACTTGAGGCTATATTTGAAATGTGCTCTACTACGATCAATGATCGTGACATACTTGTGAAGTGCTATACAAATACCGATGACTTTTATATGCAAGCCTTGACCCCTCATTCAAACTGAACTAATTTTGTATTAGGAAAAATCGATGGATGATCTTACATTTGTTGATCTTACTGTTGTGGGATCAGCTTGGCCCAGTTGGCCTATCTTAAGTCATCTTTTGATGGTACTCAAATTTGAGTTGTAATAAGTTTGGTGACCTTTGTAGTGAGGAGCTATGCAAATAGTGATCGATTGAGGCCCTAACCTTATATATGTGTGTAGCCGAAAGACGCATGTGTGGGATCATCTGATTACGCTTTGTGTACAATGTCTTTTGAGCCACATATTAATTGTTCTCGAATTGAAATTTGAATCTTTGGCCTGCCACAGTAAGTGCTATGCAAATACTTTGATTGATCGCTTGATTGATGGTGTTGCGTTTGTGGCACTCCGGCACTTCCTGTAATTAGCTGCCTGAGTTTACTGCTATCGCAATCACTTGAACTTCAACCCACACAGCCGACAGCGATCATCATTCAAATGAAGTGTTATGCAGTTGCTGTTGATCCTGTGCGAGCTCCTGCTGATTTCGTTCGGTATGTCAACGAGCACTAATTATAATGTCAGAGAACGCATCTAGATGGCCAGCCAACCCAATGCGGCTACCCACACTGAATCACACACACACACACACACACGCACACACACATCGACATACACGTGCAGCCGCCTTGACGGATTGATCAGTGTGATTAATGATGTGGTCTGTGGCATTGCGTGACAAGTTTGTTAGTAAATTGAACGTGCCACATTGATGGGGTACTTTTTTTTTTTTTTTTTTTTTTTTTGGTTTGCTGCAGCTTGTGGCCAACACCTTTCGCATTGCATCATTAATCTTTGGAAAGAGTACAGCAAACACAATTCGGCTAGTCGCTGTGTCTACAATTCATCTATATATGTGTTTGTGCATAGTGGGAATTCCCACGACGATCTATTCGCAAAATCGTTTTTAATGAAGTTATCATAAACTCTGCACCAGGATGTTGCGGCTTTTTGATCCGTCATAAACTGTCGCCCAGAAAGCAGCCGTGCGTGAATTTTTCTCGACTGACCACAACAACAAGAGGACGCTAAGTAAAGGGAAATTTATGCATCGATCGTGCGACCGATCGACCGATTCAACGATTGACCACCGCACGATCGTTTGTGTTGCTTCGAAGGATCCTTCGATTTGCGACCCTCTCTCCCTTTTGCATATCGAGCGCTCGGCTTTGTGCCTCACATTTTCTAATCTACCTCAAAGATTAATGAGATTTCACCGCAATTTACTATGGCTGATGCGTTTTTTTCTCCCATTTTTTTTATGTTTTCATTTTCCTTTATGGTCTTAGACATAGGTTTTTTCTTCCTTTTTTTATGGCTCGTTTAGAATTCGGTAAATAGGGCGCTTGTCTCGTAATTTACATGAAATTGCTTCATTTACAGAGGCTGAGGTTTGCTTTTGATTTGATATTTTTTTGTGTGTTTTTTCTGTGTCTTTCCTTGTCTTGTCTGGGGAATTTGCATTAGTTGAGTCTGTTTGATCGGCAGTGATCGCTCATCATGTCAAAGCTTCGACTGCAAAGGCGGCAATTCGTGTGGTCCAGATCGAACACCAAATCGATGCAGCTGCGACTTAGCTGCTGTCCAGTCGATACGCTCCCAATTCGCCATGAAATTAACAATTCTGGACCTCGCATTTCTTTCACACTCTCCGACTTTTGTTCTTCCTCTGCTATCTTCGTCCACTGGGTCCAAGACGTTTGCGTAAAATATGATTTTTCACTGTGATTGCGATATGGTTATTATCTTTATGAATGGACAACTGTGTATGTATCTATGTATCTATGTATCTTTGTATCTATGTATCTATGTATCTATGTATCTATGTATCTATGTATCTATGTATCTATGTATCTATGTATATGTATCTATGTATCTATGTATCTATGTATCTATGTATCTATGTATCTATGTATCTATGTATCTATGTATCTATGTATCTATGTATCTATGTATCTATGTATCTATGTATCTATGTATCTATGTATCTATGTATCTATGTATCTATGTATCTATGTATCTATGTATCTATGTATCTATGTATCTATGTATCTATGTATCTATGTATCTATGTATCTATGTATCTATGTATCTATGTATCTATGTATCTATGTATCTATGTATCTATGTATCTATGTATCTATGTATCTATGTATCTATGCATCTATCATATCATATTAATATCTACGTATCTGAGTGATATACATATAGTACGATTCAGTAGGGAATATCGTCAGTTTGGGAATATATGTTTTTTTTTGGAGCCAACGCCATCTCATAAATCAATTCAAATGCCATTTGCTTAAACTTGACATGCAGCATAACAAGTTTTTCTGCAGACTTTTTTGAGAGTGCATTTATTTACTTGTTTTTTATCTTTTTTCATTTTTTTGGGCTGTATGTCAAATTACTTGAGGGCGCCTGAATGTCTGAGAAATTTTGGTGGGTTCGCTTCGGGAACGCAGTTGCAGCAGCTCACAGGATCATCTAAACCAGCAAAAAAAAAAAAAAAAAAAGCAACAGACAGTGAACTGAACTGCAATGCAGACAGCGCTGAAAACTACTTTTTTTTTTTTTGTATTTTTGAATTTTGGGTCGTTTTACTTAACAATTTTTTGGGTGCCTTGGCAGGAGCCGCAGTCGCAGTCGAAGATGCACACTAGAAGCAGCAAAAGGACAACCCTTTTTTCGTGTGTGAGTGTGTGTGTGTGTGTTTTTTTTTCGCTGTGAGAAATGCAAATTCGGCGGTATCTAAAAAGATGTTTAATTTGTAAGCTGTCTGAACTGGAATCCGAGCAGACACAATGCATATTTATATATACAGATTTATATATATGTGTGTATATATGGAGAGATTTGTATAAAATTGCAAAAAATAAAAAAAAACTGCACTAATTTGATATTTTTTGCAAACGAACGATGAACTGTTGCACGATGGTTCCTGTGCAAAGGATGCCTTGTGTGGCATGTGAACAGAATTTGGGCTTTGGGAGTGCTGCAGCAGACGCTTGCATGACTAGCAGTTACCCTGTGATCCTTGAAGGTCTTCTGGAAGGCTTAAGTAGAGAAAATATTAGAAGAGGAGTGATTTATGATGCATGAGCTCATGCAATGCAGATGACAAGAAGATGAGTTTGATGAAATGAAATAATTATGAAGCTCTTTTTGTGGGTTTCTTTCTTTTCTTTAATTAGCTATTCTAATATGTGAAAATCAGTTTCTAGTTCACATAGAATCAAGAGAACTTTGGGGTATGAACTTTGTTAGGCCAGTCCAACAACTAATTCAGATGTACCCCATACGTGGGCGTAGAGAGTAGTAGATCTATAGACAACTACTTCTAATAGACAAAAATTGTTGAAGTGAAATCGAAAAAGTCCTCCCATTCAAAATGTGGGCTCAATTGCGTGACTGATGTTGCGACTGGCTTATGTGGCTCCTCGAACACAACTTGCCCACAGGGTATATAAAAAACGGAACAGGCGGTTGCAGTCCATTGGACAAGCTACCTTTATTGTGTGTGTACATGTGTACGCATGTGTGTGTGCTCTATTCACTTTTTAATGTCATTTATCAAATTTCAAGCAAAAATGTACAACAATTGTCGCGAGGACCAAAGCAGATCACATTCATGAACGCAGTTTGAGTTTCAGTTTCAGTTTTGGAGATTTCAGTTTTCGACTTTCAGTTTTCCGTTTTCCGTTTTCGGCTTTCGGCTTTCGGTTTTTCATTTTCCATTTCGTGTGCACTGTGAAGTGAATATCAAAACAAAGACCTTGAATCGTGACGTTGCGCTCTTTAAAAATTGGTATGAACAGTCGAACCAACGATCGGTCGATCGTAGGAACTGTCAATCCCATTTTTCGTTCTTCGGGCGCGCGTTTTCAGTGTCTCGCCGTGTCAAGCTGTCAATCAAAGGGCATCTTTCATTCTCATGTTGCCGGAAAGTGAAACTCTCTCATATACATATTTATACACTTATGTGTATGTGTGTGACTCTGTCTGTGTCTGGCTATGCATCGCTCTGCTCAAATCTGAGCTTGAAGATTTGCATTTTTAATTTGTTGGCCCGAAATGCAAATGCATTCTCTTCGTTTACAAGCAAAAATCAAGTTGATGCTAATTTGGTCGATATTACCGCTTTCTGCCCATTAGGCAAATGCAACACCCATTTGCACACACACACACACACACAGGCATACACACCACATATGTCAAGGGGTTTGTCACATCGATGATGATCCGATTTCCGTAACCGAGTGTCAAATGCATTTGCAATAAGTTTGCCAAAAATCGGGCCCGCAACCCTTTGCTATTATTTTTGCTGGGAAATTGAATTTATAAACGATTTAGATAAATTTGCAATAGCAACAACAACAGCAACAGCAACAAATTGGCCCGCACACGTTACAGGAAAACAACCCCAGGCCCAATGACAAGAGATAGTCGATAACCCTTTGCATCCATCCCACTTCTCACTCCTTGTTTTTGCTAATTTTCATTTTAATGAAGCGCAAAATACAAAATACAAAAATTGCAATCAGATTGAAATTCAAATCAAAAACGATTATGAAAATCGTATCGATTACAGCAATGAAAAGCGCAAACATTATTAATAGATAGCTGATTGCAAATTACTGCGATGCTGCTCACTAGAGAAGGGGGAGGACGGAGGGTATAATCTTATAGGTTTAATCAAATGAGCTCTAGCCTGAGATAACTCCAATTGTAGAGTATCCGTGGTGGGTTTGTAAACTGAAATTGGAATTATCTCTTTGAAGTTCCATTTGGATACATCAGACTGAAGACATTACGGAAACGATCTTCTTCTCCCCTCGGTTAAGATACAAAAATCTCTTATATAGGTTTCATATACGTTTATATAAGAACAGTCATAGATGCGTCTAATGATTCAAGTCAAAATATTGAGGGGAGATAGGCCTGATTTTATATCTCATCTCATGATTAACATATTTTTTAAACTTCATAGTTCATCTTATGCTTGCAGAAGCTGAACTAAGGTGATCCTAATCATCCCTGTGATTTAAGTCTTTAACATCTTGTTTGGCATTCAAAACATACTTTCTTGCATGTGAAAGTAAAGTAAACTATTAAATATTCATTATAGTTAGAGGAGCTGAACTAAGGTAAGCCTAAGGTTTTCACTCTTTTGAGTCGTAATTCTCTTTTATCAAATATAAACTCAAGATTCCGTATACCTAGATCAACTGCTCTATCATACAGCTCTTCCGATCCAATAGCTAACTGTATTTAAATATCTCCTTGTCGAAGCTCATTGAATTGAAACTGAAAGATCATCAAAAAAGAAGAGATGAAGCAACGCACACACCCACACAGCTGACAACTGCCTGGGCAGCTGGACACTTAAGTGAAGTGCTCCGATTTGGTTGGAAGCATCATTAAGGACTTTTCGTTAAGGAATTCGGAGAATAGCTAGAGCAATGGGATTGGGAATAGGAATTGGAATGGCTATAACAGAGCCACCCCCACGGCTGGATGGCAATCGTATTGACTGAAAAAAGGCGTCCATTCAAATGCTATCAGAAAGTTGGCCGAACGCTCGTAAAATCTCAAGATGGACAGCGGACGTCACATAAAGAGCGCGCATAAATTTTTGGCCAACAATTGAAGTCGGCCAAAACGAACGAACGAACGGCTGCTAATTGAAAGGCACGAGACGGTCCGCATAAGATCAGGCAGCCCAGCATCTGGACAAATATTTACCGAAGCTTCACCTTTGGCTCGTAAATTGCCGCCTACAAAGGGCCGAGAGAGCGAGAGAGAAAGGGAAGGAGAGGGAGAGAGTATGAGAATGGGCCCAAAATCGAAATCAATATCCAAGTGAAAGTAATGACCGCTGTCCGTTCCCTCCGTGCGACAGATCAGTGCTGGACAGAGACATTAGGCTACTGTTCCTGCTCCTGCTTCTGCTCCTGCTGCTGTTCCTGCTGCTGCTGTTGTTGTTGCTGCTGCTGTTCTAGTAAAAAGAAAATAACAACACACGAGACAAATCTGGGCTAAGACACCTTGCGACGTCGCCGTGTGGGTTTTTCTTACCTTTCTTATTTTTCTTTTGCAACTTTTTTTTTTTTTTGTATTTTTAGTGTGCGGCAGCTGTTGACGCTTTGTCTGCCGGCAATGCTGGCCGGCACAAAGGATACGGCAGGTAAGCCGCTGCCTCCAGGAGAGCATACAATGCAAAAACGAAAGAGAGAGAGAGAGAGAGAGAGAGAGAGCGCGAGAGGCAATGTGTTGCTGCTCTTAAGCTGCTCAACAACATGCGCCATCTATCGTCGGGTGGCAGCAGCTCAATTTAATCTGTGAGGCAACTGTTGCAAAAACTTGTGTCGAGAATGGGTTGCACGTGGAACTGATAAGTATAATGAATATGAAGAAGAAGATCAAGAAAGTCTCATTTGAAAAAATTGAGCTGGGATATTTAAAGGTTTAATAGGGAACAAGAAATGATGGATGCTGGATTTACAGCAGCTTGAGTATAATATAATGCTGAATGAATGATGCCAAAAATATACAGCTGCATTTACAGCGACTGAGGCCTCACTGCATCAGTTGAGGCGTATCGGTCGAGCACCTGAAGCTCTATCTAAATCAATGGACTCTTAAGTTATCAAAATAGTGTATACATTATATAGATATGTAAATATAAATAAATATGAAACTAGACGACTTTTGGTTCTGGTAAATTCGATCGGCAGAGATTCCTCAGGAATTCACACAAGCCCAAGGACATTGACAAAGTGATCTCGTTTCCTGCTGGCTATTATTTGTATCTTTTCTGGTCTACATAGATCTCTGCTCTCCCACTCTTTCTCCTACTCTCTCTCTCTCTCTCTCTCACACACACACATTTACTCTCTCTCACTCTCTTGGGCTCTCTTCTATCTGTCTGTTGGGGTGGTTGCTCGGGCGAAACGAACCCATAAACGTTTCGAGCTCTCGATCCGCTCGTCATTTCCGTTTGTTGCCTCGTGCGCTGCAGACGTTCACGCGCGGTACGAACAGTAAGAACACCCAGAACCTAAATCCAGCAGGAGAGCACCACAACAGGATTCCTAAGCTCTGATTCAGACTGGACTCAAACACGTAGTCTATCCATTTTTTTTTTTTGCTGTGCGCCAGTTAAAAGTGCTAAGGATTTATATATTTAAAAGTGAAACTACAAAGGCGACATAGTCGCATATATATAGTATATATAACTATTCATATACATATATATATATATAGAGAGAGAAGGAGGACACCGAGCTCAGCTATCAGGTAAGTGCAGAGTGTTCCGCTTATCTAAGATCGTGTCGTATTCTAGATTGTGAGTAATCGATAGCTTATGTTGGGCTGTTGCATGTGATCCGAGTACTCGGTCAAGTCTCAGCTACATCGATCGCTCACACCTGGCAATACAAACACACATACACACACACACACACACTTACACTCATAGACACACACATGTGTGTGAGTGTGTAATTGCGCTCGCACCCATGTGCCGCAACTTATTTGTCTTTTGCCCCAGCTCTAATTTTAATTTGGCCAAGAAATGGGCAAAGGGAAAAGGGAAACCCTAAATGACCTAACCCCTAGAGTCACATCCACACACAGATCACAGACAGACTGAGAGACCCACAACTAGGAGACTTACGACTACAGTAAAGAACAAAATTAGTTCCCTGCAAAAAGGGGTGGTGCGCTGCTCTAATACATTTAATTTGTTGCTGCTTTTCTTTCGACCTTCTTTCCATCACTTTTTTTGTTTTTGGTTTTTTTTCCCCCTGCTACCCTGGGCGAGCTGCTAATCCTCGATCAGAGGAGGGTGCGAGCGGCATTTTCGATTGCAGATCGAACTTCCAACAGATCTTAAGTAAATGGAAAAACATTTTTTTTTGCGCTCTCGCCTTGACTGGCTGCAATTTTTTAATTTTCTTCAGGGTGACGTTTATGGATTACATGAATGCCCTATTTTTCTTTCCGATTGTGCGTGTGTCAGTCACTCAGTCTGTTTGTCTATGTGTGTGTGTGTGTGCGTGCCTGAAGGCTAGATAAACAGAATGAGAACGATCCTTTCGTTCCATTCGAAAAAGTTCCTCCTTTGGCAAAAATGGCATCATTATGCTGGGGCGTAATTGTTTCACACACACACAGGCAGAGAGAGAGAGAGAGAGAGAGAGAGAGAGAGAGAGAGACAGACACTGCCAGATCCTTTATTTTTTTTGGCAAGGACTCGTTCAATTTTATGGTTTGCGGCGTAGCAGAAAGAAGAAGAAATCTATTTAAGTATAAGGCAGAAGGAATCTTTGCTGGAAATTAGCATAAGCATAATTTGAATTCCACCAGGCAAACCAGAAATCGCGCGCGCATCAGAAGGTCCTTTAAAGGAGCCGCAGGACGAGTACGTGAAAAACTCGTTTGCCGCAAAACAATTTGCAAAATTTCTTGCTTCTGCCCATTGTCTTGCGACGCTTCATTATAACTACGAATTCAATATAGCAAATACACACACAAACACATATATATATATATATCTTCTTATTCTTTTTTGTCAGCCAGTTTGCATGCAAAACGAAAACTCGCTCGCCAGCTGCCTAAGCTGGCCCAGATAGCACCTCGACTATGCTGAACCACCTTTCATATGATCGAGATCTTATCATATGATACGTAAACGATTCAATTTAGCTTTATTAAAATAACTGTAATGTCTGCAAATTGGCAAAGAAAAGATGATTTTTGTAGAGCAGTGGTCTCTCAGCAAAGGGAACTAAAGTCTGAAGGAATTGAAAGGGAATATATATGTATGTACATATATGTGGGAAACTATCTATGTATATAATTGCTATGTCTAGAGATTATTAAAAACTCTAATTTGAGATGTACTACTTGCAATAAGTATACATAGTACTCCCTGAACTCATTTGACATACATCAACTAGACGAGTTTAAAACGGTACGGTTATTGCGACAAAAATTCTGGTCCTCAGACAAAGTTATATGAACAAACTTGTATAGTTATTGCATCTTCTGGATGTAACGACGGCCTCTTAATCGTCGGTATTATCGGACTGTACTTTATATATATAAATATATCTATAATATCATATTTATCAATTAGCTGCATATAACAAGTGGGGAAGAAATACCTTAAAAACATGCGAGTTCGGTATATCGAAAGCTCTTCTGAAAGATAGATTACTTAATATTTTCATATCTGATTTTAATTTTTAAGAAGCTTTTACGTTTTTTGAGATATAAGAAAAGCTTCTAAGAACTAAAGTTCTTACGAGCGTGCTTAAACTTTTCATACATCATTTGATTTTGCTTCTATATTGTTAAGCGATTTCCTTAATTTTAGGCTCATTTACAACTTTTACTTTTTTTTTTTTTTTTTTGAGCCGAAAGGTCTTGCTAAGACTTGCAATCAATCATCAGAGAGTGCACTCAAAAAGTTCGTTTATTACAAGCTTAAGCTAATGCTTCAGATTATACTTGACTTTGTCATCTATCGGAGCTTTAAAGCTATTTTAAAGCTATTCCTCAAGCTATAGCTATTCAGCAATCTAAAGTTCAATTTATATGTAGCTTTTAAAGCCTACTCAAAATGTAATTTAATCAAAAGCTTTTCATAAAGCTACTAATTATTGTTAAGATTTTCAATCTTCATTTCTAATCCAATCTCTTTTTCTGTCTCCCTCCCTCTCTCTTTTTTGGTTAGGACATGCCCACCATGACACGCATGCATCGGCACTCCAGCTCGAGCGGCGTCGAGGAGACGCGCGGCCGGCGTCGCAATGCCAGCGGCGATGCGAACAAGGAGAACTTTGGGGTCCACTTCATGAGCAGCCCCTTCGGCAACAGCAGCCTGATTGCACTGCAGGATCTGAGCAACGTGCATGCCAAGAGTCCGCAGCGGCGCAGCTTCAGCGAGGGCAGCGGACCGCGTCAGGCCACGCCGCAGTTGGCAGCGCTGCGCTGCCTGCCACGCCTGGGCGGCGCTGTTGGCGCTGCGGGGGGCGGCCTGGAGGACTCGCAGTTGTCGTCCTCGCGCATGGGCGACACCACGCTCGATCGCATGCTGGACGCCATTATAGAGTCGGCGCGCAAGGAGGTGCGCTGCAAGCATCAAACTGCATCAGCGTCGACGGCGGCGACGTTGGCAGCGACGCCTGGCGATGGCGAGTGGAGCGAGAGCAGCGTCCACGAGATGGAGGTGCGCACGCCCACGCATCTGAAGCGGCAGCGCGTGGTGCGCCGCAAGAATCAACAAAAGCAAGCCGCAGTCGCTGCCGCTGCCGCTGCCACTGCCTCGACCGCAGTCGGGAGGCAAAAGAATCTGGGCCTGAGCAAGCAGCCCAGCCTGGAGCACATACCTAGCATCAAGCGTTGCCTGAGCTTCTCCTCTTCGAGCTCCGCATCCAGCGACTTGGAGGATGAGGAGCACTTTGCTAAGCGTGGCTCCATGGCCTCCTGCGTCTCGGGTGCCTCCTCCAACTCCAACTCCAACTCCGCCTCCCATTCCAATGCGACGAGCAGCGGCGAGTTTCATCCACGTGGCAGCATCGACTTGAGCATCGCTTACGATGCCCATCAACAGCAATTAAATGTACATGGTGAGTTCCAGAGTCCCGCTTCCCCTATTCCCCATCCCCTCACCCACTCCACTTTATCCCTATATAATGTGAATTCATATGCAGAGACCGAACGTTATCTCCATAGACATTTTCGGTCTATAAGGATGTAAATATATTTAGAGTGGAACAATGAAATGAAAGAAAAGAGATGGTAGTCTGGAGTGAAACGCTCTTTATTTATTTTCTGCCTAGCTTTCTTAAATCATAAATTGGAACGATGAAATGAAATACTAGAACAACTAATTGAAACTAAAGATTGGTTAGCTTGAAATAAAATGTACATTTATCTCTATTTACCCAACTTAAACTTCGTAAATCGAGCATTTTCTCATTTGAACTATACAATGAAATAGGGAACAATGTAACAAAACAACAAAAAGGAAAAGGCTTTCTCATGCTGGATTAATCAATTAATTAATTAACTGTAAATCTTAAATCAAGCTTTTGCGTCCTGAAAACAATGGAATGAAACAGTGGAACACTGAGAATTTGTTGCCTGCAATGAAGCGCTTTCTAATGCTCATATCCTCATCATTAAGATTCCTTGGAGAAAGCATTTAGGTCATTGGAACGATGGAATGAGCTAGCAAATGAAATTTAGTTTCGCTATTTCGATTTTTTAAATGAAACATACATTCGTATGCTATGCGATATCTATTTGATCTGAAGAGGGATAACACATAAAACATTCAATAATTCTAGGCATTAAATATTAATACAAGAAATTCCGTGAGAATCAGGACTACTATAGGCAGGTATAGAAATAGTTAGTAAACTGCATAGAAGACCTTCAGAGTTGACCCAAAAGAAAAATAAGCTTAAAGTCAATGAGATAATGTAACAAATATATGAAATTCCTTTACAGTTATACGCTGTCGCGATCTGCAGCGATTGCACGGCGCTGGCAGCATTAATGCATACGTCAAGGTGGCCTTACTCTCCGGCGTTGCAAGCAGCAGCAGCAGCAGCGAAAATTCGAGCTCCAACTCGAACTCGAACTCGAGTCGATACCAGCGCACGGCCGTCCATCGGCACTCGAGTCGTCCGTACTTTGATGAGCGCTTTAGCTACCATGTGCAGGATGCTATGCTGCAGGCAACAGCAACAGCAACAGCAACAGCAGCAGCAGCAGCAGCAGCAGCAGCAGCAACACCGACAGCGTCGACGTCAACGTCGACATCAGCATCAGCATCAGCATCAGCATCAACAACAGCAGCAGCGCTGCAGCTGGCCGTTTGGCATCGGGATCGGCATTTGAAGTGAGTACGAGTAAGGTCAATAGCAGCTATCAGCAGCCAAACAAGTATCATACCGAAGGCTGACTACTGTCGCCTGTCTGTCATGTGTGCGCGCGTGTCATTCACCCCCAATGGCGAGGACAATGCTAAGCTAAGGATATGCCTGGCAAAAAGGCAACGGCAGTGGCTGGGGCGGTGGCGGGGGCGGAGACGTTGACGGAGGCAGTGGTGCGGGGTGTCTCAGCCTAATTGTAACGTTTTCCTGTAGCACACTTTGCCATTGTGCATTTCCTGCACATAAACAAACGCAGCGCCCGCAGCGGGCGAAGTGGGTGGGGGTGGGCAGCTTGAACTAGCTCTGGAGCGACTTCCAGCACACACACACACACGCACACGCACACACATGTGCATGGCGCACATCCAGCGCAGGCGCTGTGAGCCCCATTGTCTCTAGGCCGCTTTCCAGCTAACTGTAAAATGTTGCCTGGGCTTTAGTTTTTAGGTTGGCCGTCCGTTGTGTTATTCCGTCTCTTCCACATCTTCTTCTTCTTCTTCCTCTTCGTGCTCTGTTCCGTTTCGGCTCGACGTGAACGTTGCGCTCAGTTCGAGTGTTAAGCTCGCGCGACGCAGACGCAAAAAGACGCAGAGGCTGGCAACGACGCTGCTGCGGCAAGGAACACACGCAGCGAACGAAACGCAACGACGGCGTGCTCTAACTGTTTCCCACAACAAATGTTGAAAAGTGTGTGTTCGCTCCATTGCGCTAACAAAAATAATAATAATTATTACTTAAGAACGTTTACACATTTAAACGTTTAGTTTAGTTGCATTTTTTTTTTTTGAGAAAGTTTTTTTTCTTGTTCCCTCATCTGTGCACAAACAATTGCAAGCGTGTGCCACATGCTCTCAGTGCTGCTCTGTGTATGTGTATGTGTGTGTGTGAGTGAGTGTGTTTATTTAAATGCAAACACTCTATGGTATGTTGGCAGTGCTGTAATTGCCTTTTGCGCTGGCAGCTAAAAGTATGCAACACAAAATTATATAACTGCTTATGTGTGCGTGCCCGCCAGCCAGCCAGCCGCTATTTGGCTCTACGGTGTGCAGATTTGGGGAATATGCGCAAAATCAAACTATAAACGCATACAGGTCCTGCAAAATCGTGTATTGCGGCAAATTACAAACTGCCCATGGTATGTGCGCGGCTCAACTCTACATCGAGATCTGAAACTGTTTACTGTGGAGGAACAGATTGGGAGACACACTAGTCGATATAGTGACAGACTGGCTAGACACCGGAGCAGACTAGCGAGAAGATTGCTTCCTGCGAGACCACTAAGGCGATTAAAACGCTTGGGTTTTGCCAAAAATATGAGATAAGTCGTTTAGGGATACTTTAAATATATATTTGTAAGTCCTCCTGAATACATCAGAAGGTTAGGTGTTATATAAAAATTCGAATTGTGTTGTTAAGGTACTAAACTTGCATTGTACAGATTCAGCGCTTAAAATATATATACAAAAAAAAAAAAAAAAAAAAAAAAAGCCAGCCGCTAGCCAGCGTGCGTGTGCGCGTGCTAGTATGTGAGTTTTTGTGTAGCATAATTTTAGGCATGCTGCTTAATATTTGTGCCTCGCGCTGCTCTCAGTGCGTGCTTGTGTCTGTGTGTGTGTGTGTGTGTGTGCTAGCTAGCGTGTGAGTGTAGTTAGCAACGCGCTCAATGGCCAAGTTAATTGAAATTCAAGGACACGGCAGCTGGCCTGCTCATGCAAACCATCAAACCATCATTCCGTCATTCCGTCATGCACGCATTCACACATTTGGTCATTCATATCGCTTTTTGCGTTTATGTCAAATCGATAAGCGCGCTCCACATTATGCAATGGCCACAGGTCAGAGGCTATGCCATTTCCTGGCTAATTGAAGCAGGCAGTTAGTTAAATGCACACCTGGGACCATATACACCTGCACATACACACACACACACACACACACACACACTCACAGAGCACACGAGCACACACACCTGGCGCACTTGTTATGCATGCATAATGAAAACATTTGAAAAATAGTTCTCCTTGTTGTCGTCTATTTGCAAATGCCTCGTTAAGCATTTTAAGTAAATTTGCCCAACGACTATTCGCTAAATAATTCATTTACCGTTTTGATGGGCCTGTGGCAAGGGTTAAGTGTTCAGCCCATGAGCTGCCGTCCGCAGTGGCAAGGCAGGTGGCAACAGTTTCTGTCGCAACTAGCTACGCAGCCTGCTACATTTTTAATGCACTGGCCCCATTTGTGTTTATTTCTTTCCTTTCTGTTTCGGTTTCCGTTTTTTTTTTTTTTTTTTTGCCCTGGCGTGCGCGGGCGAGCTTTGCCGAAAATCGAAAGGACCCTCAAGTCCTTGCTGCCGCCGCTACAGCCCTGCCCCCACCCCCCCTGAACTTTGTGCCCGCCTTCCAGCGCTGGGCCCAAAGCCGAAACTGTCCGTCAGACAGTTGCGATTGCAATCGCCCAACTTTGGCGCTGCTGCAGCAAATGAAAATCAATAAAACTGACCCAAATACGCGCGGGCAAAATTTGAAAGCGGACAGACCTAGAGCACCTACAGCACCTAAAGAAGAGGAAGGCTGAGGCGCATTTCCGGGGGTCCCTCCGTTCCGCCCACCCATAGCCGACATATCGCTGCGTTGTGGATCTGTTGGAATGCCAAGCCATGACAGCTTAGTTGGCGCTAATTGATTTATGTCACGTACCGCAGCTGTTGCCTGCCAAGCTGGGGGAGGCGGAAGTGTTGCGAGCACTGACAGGGCGACAGAGCGACAGGGAGAGGGAGAGGGAGGGGCGAGAGAGGGAGGGAGGGTCCGTAAAAATGGTAAACAAAATGGTAATGCAACGTGACGCAAAGCGTTCAAAAAATCTAATCTCATAAGACGTCATTGAAACTATTTCCAGTCAGAGTCCTGGGACAGGACTCACTCGAGCTGCCCTTGGCCAAATGGAGTTCATGATTTGTTGGATTCACTTGGAGCTTCCTCGAAAAGGTCAACTTGCGCCCGGCATTCGTGTAGGCTATTTAGCTATCGCCGAGATCTCTTTGGTACAATTTACCTTCGGGTAGTTCCATTAGTCCACTTTGTAGTCCGACGTCGTGCGTTGCCTATCTCCTCTATTAATCGTTTGTGTTTTCGAGCTAGTCAGTCTATTACGCACGGCGCACTGTGAATTAGCTTTCGGATCTAGAGAGGAAGTAGCTAGTCCCACGCTCCTCCTCTCTCTCTCTCTCACACACTCTCTGACTAGTGTAGCTCGATTTGTTAATTGCGAGTCGGTTTGGATATGCAAATAAGTTTGTAGTAAAGTAAACTCAAAGAGGTTTAAAGTTCCATTGCATATAATAGATAAATGGGTAGCTGCTGTCAGCTCAAAGTGGCTCGTGAATCTAATTAGGCGCACGCTGTGGCACTCAGTCTCAGGTTGCATGCATGCTGTTTCCATATGAGAAGACCTTTCGCTTTTCGCTGACTGACATTCAATTTCATTAAATTTCATGTTCGCAGACGCAGTGAGTTCCTCGGCTGCCTCACATTTCCACTGAGCGCTTTAGTGCAGCAGAGCCTCGGCGCAACTGGATCCTACAAGCTACACTCGCAGGGATGCCTTCATAGCTGCCGCAGCACGAGCAGCAGTAGCAGCAGCAGACCGCACGTCCCAGTCCACGCAACGCCCACAAGCCGTACCGAGGGGAAGCCAATCGAGAGGAAGCAGAGGGAGAGGGAGAGGGAGCAGGTGAAGGAGCAGCTTACAGCGACTGATAACGCTAGACCCGCAGCGGTTGAGATGTCCACGATGGCGGCTACAGTGAAACCGAATGCCACAGCCACAGCCACAGCCACAGCCCCCAGCACAGCCACAGCCACGAGCACAGCCGTGCTGAGCGATGATGTCATCAGCATCAGCATCGATAGCATGGCTGCCGCCGTCGGTCCGCTGGGCAATGACAAGGAGGACGCGCTGCAGCAGCCGACGATGGTGCTCAGCAAGAAGGCGCTGCACCAGCGCGATGCCGATGAGAATCTGTTCTTGCGCTTCCTCGAGCTGGACCCGCCCGCCGATGGCAATGCGAACAGCACCACGGCCAACACCGGCAACACGGGCAGCACGTCGGCCGGCACACTCAATGCGAACGCCATGTCCAATGCGAACGCGAATGCCAACAATGCGAATGCCAGCAATGCGAATCATCTCAACGGCGGCAACGGCACACGGCGCTGCTCGACGCTGCCGGGCAACAGCGGCGGTGGCGGCCGTCAGCCGACGGGACGCACGCCGTTCACGATGACCAAGCGGCTGACGCGGACGGAGGAGCGCGGATTTGGCTTCTCCATTGTGTGGACGCATCCGCCGCGCGTCGAGAAGGTGGAGGCGGGCCTGTCAGCGGATCGCTGCGGCATCCTGCCGGGCGACTATGTCATCTTTGTGGACAAGCACAATGTGGTTACGATGCCCGAGGCTGATGTTCTGAATTTGATACGATCGCAGGGCTCGTCCTTAACGTTGGAGATATTCAGAAGGTCAGGCGCGGGCGCCAACATGGCCACCAATGCCACCAATGCCACCACCATTAGCACGGCAACACCGACAGCCCTAGCCACGGGCGCAGGCGCAGGCACAGGCACAGGCGCAGCCACGGGAAGCGTCATCCATAGTCAGCAGCAGTCGCAGCTGCGCAGCCAGCAGCTGCTCTATGGACTAGAGGATCAGCCAGCCAGCGTTGTGGCGCTGCAGCAGCGCACCGCCAGCGTTCGCCCCCAGCTGCTGGGCAACACCCTGTCGAGGCCGGCCACCGCCTGCTCCGGCACTACCTCCTCCATTGAGGCGGCCAAGCGGCGGCTCCACCTGCCCCAGGTCACGTTCAGCAAGGAGGTAGGCAAGGGCGTCATTGTCTGAGACCAAGCAGCCAACCACTCAATCACCCAACCACTCAATCACTCAACCACTCAACCACACGACCGCCCCGACCGCTGCTAATTTTAGTTGTTTCTTATTGAATTTGTCTTTACTTATGAAATGTGCTTAAATATTTTTTTTCTATTTGTTTTTTTTTTTTTTTTCGATTTGCCTTACTCTTTGCACTTTGTACATATGTTTAGCGCATTATTGTTAAGTTTTAACGTTTAAGTTTTTGCCCTGCGAAACATATATACATATGTATATATACCTCTATTTTTTTTGTACCCCCTAAGCCCGTCTGAAACTTCCTCATCCCTTGCTTGACAATAAAGTTTTTTTTCGGTTTTATTTGCTTTTACTATTGTTTTTGCTTTGCCTCGCTTTCGTTGACGAAGGTTTTAAGTTTCCTCGTGCGGTGGGTTCTCGGAGCTCTCACGAGCTGTTTCCGTTCTCTTAATTGCCATTTTAATTGGGTTTTCTTCCTTTTTGCTTTGCATAGTGTTAGGCTCTAGGTTAAAGGTCTCGGTTACAATCAGCACAACTCAATCCAAAAGCTATTTTACACACTATGTCAAATGAAATGCGAGTATCATCCAGGCAGGATTAAGGAATCCAAATTGGGATTAATATACATGGACTAGATATATTTTCCATTGATTTACTGACAGGATTTCTATATGCTTTGTTTAGTTTAATATATATGTATATTTCTTATATTTACTCAACTATCTTCACCGAGTCTTAGATTAGATTAGATTGGATTAGATTAGATTAGATTAAGGGATGAAGAGGCTTTTAGGCTTTCGTCTTCTTAACCATCTAATGGACAGTTTTTTGCGAACCTTAGGTAGATCCTTAAGACTGTCATTAAAGTATCCATCGTTTCTTACTTTCTTTGAATTGAGTTCTAGCATATGAATAATAATGATGTGAATATGTCAACCCACATACAGGTTAATCAGCAGTCAAAGCCTAATGAGGGCGTTGGTTCGAGGCGTTATTTATACAGATATCAATCCAGTATAGGATAGGATAGGATAGTTCTGAATAGTTTGGATAATTCCTAGAATGGTTACGTCTAGCACACGCTCAAGCTAGAACTTTACTTAAGCTAACGTAACCCTCATGCTTCTTTCTCTCTCTCTGTCTGTCTGTCTCTCTCATTGGTCATGCATCGACGCAGTCCATTGTGCCCATAACGGATAACCGTCGACGCTTTCTGCTGCAGCTCATCAGTCGGGAGCAGAACTTTACGGCGGCACTCCACTTCGGACTGCAGCGTTTTGTGCAGCCACTGCAGGAGCGGAAGGACCTAATATCGCCGAACGATCATAGGACCTTGTTTCAGAACATTGATGAGCTGCTGCGCATTGCCGAGGACATACTGGAGCAGCTCTGCAGCAACGAGCAGGAGCAGGAGCCGCACATGAACTTTGCCTCGCGGGTCTATCTGTCGAAGACGACGGCGATTTGCGCCGCCTACAAGAAGTACTGCAATGGCATCAAGCGGGCCGACTGCGTCCTGGTGAACAAGTCCCGTCAGACGGGCTCCGAGTTTGTAGCCTTTATCACCGAGCCACCTGTGCCGCGCAGGCGGCCCGATCTCACAATGTTCATCCATCGACCGCTGCAGCACTTCAGGGAGATTCTGAAGCTGATGCAGCTGCTGGCCAGCAATTGCCATGTGGACACCGAGGAGCACAAGAACTTTACCACTGTGATCGGTGAGCTGCAGGCCGCCTATCGCGAGATAACCGTCAGCAGCGGCCTGATGGAGCCCCTGGGCGAGGGCCGACCGCTTCTGACCCTGCAGGACCTGGAGTCCCGCATGGTGTTCACCAAGTGCAAGCCCTTTACGCTGGCCGTGCAGGGCCGTCAGTGGATCTTCGGCGGAGATCTGTCCCGCGTCGAGGGGCGCTCGATAAAGCCCTACTGGACGCTGCTCTTCAGCGACATCATTGTGTTCGCCAAGGTCAGTCGAGATCGCGTCCTGTTCATCACCGAGGAGCCCATACCCATAGCCAACGTCGTCGACTCCTGCTTTCACATGCGTAAGAAAAGTGAGTACAGTCAAAGTGTTTCAGCTAGGGTTTAGAATATCATCTCAAACCCTTTTGTTATTCACAGCCACGGAATTCCGCCTGACTGTCGATCCTAACGGCCGTTTGGCCGAAAGCCCCACAGGATATTGTGCACCGGATCTGAGTCGCACGCCCAAGCGGGGCGCCAGGCGGAAGAGCCTTATCCTGCGTGCACCCTCGCTGGAGCTGAAGGCCGTCTGGCAGAATCTTTTACAGCGTCAAATGTAAGTTTTGACTAATTTCCGAATGAATTTGTAAGTAGAGTAGAATCTGAGTATCAGAGAGCTAAAGGGACCGTCGTTAAGCCCGAGGGACGCCAGTATATATGTTGTCGTACGGATGCTATGAGTGGTACGGTTATAGCCGGACTCTACTGTACTTCTGTAGGATATAGGATTTTGGCTTCCAAACACTCGTCAAGCTTTTTATGACTTGTTGCCCAACGAAATTTCTCATCCAACGGGATGGAAAGAGTCCCTTAGCCTTTTAATTACTCGTTTGACGTTTTTCATCCATTCTAGTACCATACCCCATAAGGGATTGAATGCATATCGAACGTTCTTCATACCTTACATTTACAACTTGCTTTCTTTGGCTTGATTACCTAACACGAGCTGCTTAAATGGGGCGTATTGGGATCCATCTGGTTTCTATTTCCACGAATAAGAGGTTTCTTTATGGGCCGTGTTCTATGGAATAATTGTAACATTTTCATATATACAATAGAATCCGGTTATAACGACGCTTAACCTACCGATGGTAGTACCCGGAGGGCGCTATAACCTAGCGGAGATCCTTTCTTATATGTCTGTGGGATCCAGCTAAGACATTGAATTTTCGTCGCAATAACCGGACGAATGTTATAGGCGGAATCGTTACAACCGGATGCTACTCTACTTGCATATACTTCCACGTTAAAAACTTTCAAAGGCTAACCAAGCACAATTGTTACTATTTCCGAGGAATTTATTTCAATAGCTTAAATTATAACTAAATTAGAATTTTCCAATGCCCATATCATCCGATTCTATACCAATTCTGCTTTGATTTTGCTTTTACCAATAGCTTTCTGGTGAATGCCGCATTGGGGTCGACGCCTCTGTCCAGCCCGCTGGACTCGCCGGATGTGCTGAACACGTTGGTGCCGTTAAGTGACATTGGAATGACGTCCGCATCGATGGGATCGATGAAACTGCCCTCGCTGGACAGCATCAACCTGAAGCAGCAGCAGAAACAGCAGGTGCGTCTCTTTCGCAGCAAGCGCCTGGACAGCGCCGATTCCTATGAGAATCTGCAGCGCTTGGCCAGTGCGCTGGTGCCGACGCCCCATCCCAGCCACGTATCGGGGGCAGCACCGAATCACGCCCATGCCCGCATCACGGCCAGCACACAGACGGCCTCGCTGCCCTCCCGCACCAACTCGCCCGCCCGGCTGACGGGGGGCGTGCGTGCGCACACCAACAGCTGCGGCGGCTCCATGCCCAATGGCGTGGGCGGTGTTGTTGGCATTGGCGGCGACAGCTGCTTGCGCCGGTTCAACACCAACAGCTCCTGTCTGAGCAGCAGCGTCAGCCTGACCGCCCACATGCAGTCGCAGTCGCAGTCGCAAACGCAGTCGCTGCCAAGCGCCAGCGCGAGCAGTAAATGCCTGACGGCTATACCCGAAGCGAGCAGCGAACCGGCTGCCTCGTCTGCCGTGTCGGTGGCGACGCATGCGCAGAAGCTGCTCGAGTTCAGTCTGAGCTCGGTGGGTCGCTCGTTCATCGACGAGTCGACGCATGTCGTTCAGCAGGTCTCCTCGCTGACCACGCCCGATACGCCCACGCCCAACCTGTCGCCCAGCTCGCTGGTGTGCAACTCGGATGCCTTCTCCAATGACTTTGTGCCGCCGACAACGGCCGACGTGGCAGCGGTGGCCAATATACCGTTGGCCGAGTTCGGCGGCTCTTGGGATTTGTTGGAGCTGGATCTGCAGCTGAATGAGGTGAATCTGGATCCGTGCTACGACACGGATGTGGAGGAGTGCATCTTTCTGGGCGATGGTGTGGGTGCCGGCGCCGGCGGCGTCCGAGCTGGTGATGGTAACATCGGCCAAACGGATCTTGACGATGACAGCGACGATGATAGCGTCGTCGCTGTAGACGATCCATTTGGCATGCTGCCCACCAAGCCAACGCCGCCGGATTCCTTGGATCTGTGATTTGACTTTTGGCTGTTAACCGATGCGGCACCGGACCCAGGCCACAGCCACAGCCACAGCCATAGCCACGCCCACCCACGCACACAAGCGGAATCCTTAACTGAAAATGAGCTTAGACAACCACCCAACTGATTTACTCTAATCAAACTCTACAACTCTAAACTTTACAAGTCATCCAATCCCTATGTCCGCGACTCTCTTTAAGATGTTAACTCGATTTTTTTCTGCCTTAGCCCTCACTCTTATAACTTTATTCGCTCTCTTTGCCTTGCTTTGGTGTTTCATGTACACAGATTCCACATAGGTTCCATTTCTATTAGAAAGGGATGCGAATATACGCATACGTTCCACATGGGATCCGCTCGTGATCCCCCTATGTTCCTCGTGCTTTTCACATAAACACCACACCTAGTCCATTTTGTCTACACACAGATTCCATACTACTTATAACACATGGGTTCCACGTTCCACATAGACTCCAGATATGATCGACCTAGACTCCACATGGGTACCACACAGATTAAACTCTGTTTAATGGGTGTTAGACTCTCGACCGATTCGACAACGCTTTCAAATATGTTCCACACGCGATCCACCTATCGATCCTTAGCAATTGAGCAAATGAGTGTGATCTATTTAATGAATGCCTTATGGAAGATAACTGTGACTGCAACTGGCACAGTAAACGCAATTAGTGAACTGCGATTTTAGATTAACGATATACAGATGCAATTCAGGAGTTTTAACTCAGTTCTCTGCGATCGATCAGATTGATAAACAATTATTTGTCTTGGCTTTGGTATTCAGGTCTTACATATATATATATACAAGTATATATTATCAATATTGTACAGGTTTTTTGATAATCAAATGTGAATTATCTTTTGTAAATTGCACTAATGCTAACCGGTTTATTATTATATATATAGTATTCATATATGGGTGTTAGATATATATATATATATATATATATATATATATATATATATATATATATATATATATATATACATCTGTATATACATATATGTATATGAACACTGCTTGAGTATACTCAATGCTAAGTACGTAATCGTAATCGTAATAGTAATCGTAATCGTAATAGTTTTTTTCTTTCTACATATACAAATGAGTGTATTCAGCGTCCCATCTCGATCAAAAATCTAAATATATATATACAATATTTATATATACTCGTAAATCTATATATACTATTGTACTCGTTCTTGTATTCGTCTATGCGTATCATCCATAGCCAACTGAGTGTAAATATCACGAAAAGCAAAAGATCTGGGTTGATATTTATGCCGACGTGTCTGTATGTAATACTAGAGTAAAGCAATTCGTACATAGTAATTTCTAGTCCTTAGTATTTACTAGAGTAGTTATAATGCCCCTAGATAGTCAAATATACACATGCATATACATAGCCCGATATACATACATGCATATATATATATACACGCATATACATGTGTACATACAATTATAGAGTAAATGCGCTCCAGCAGCAGGGATAATGCGATCATAAAAATATACAAAAAAAAAAAAAAAAAAACAAAATCAGTAAAAAAAAAAAAAGAATTATGTAAGCCCTGTTTTAAAATCACATTTAACTATTCATATAAATCGTCTTATTCATTCGATTTAAAATGTTTTTTGCCAACGTTCTTAAAGATAAAATTGAGAAGTAAATTAGAATCCAAAAAAAAAAGAAAGAAATAAATATGTTAACTAAAGAAATGCTTCCATTTTGTAGCAAAAGCCAAATTGAAATTTTGAAAAAATAATCGATACGAAACTATTGTTATTGTTGTTGTTGTTCTATGTATTACCAAACTAAAATTGTGTCCCTAGTTCAATTCGAATTCCAACACTTAAACTTAAGTTGATACGTTAGCCAAAAAGGAAAAGAAGAGGAAAATCAAAAATCGCTGCCATAAGAATTGTTATTTTTTTTTTTAATATTGTAGGTTATACACGACTCATCTCATCCTCTTGTTGCTTCCCCGATCTCCCTCTATGTACATAGTACCCCGCACCCACACATATTTATACATATATATATATATATATACATACATATATATATACGCTAGCTATATAACTGTAACTGTAACAATCTTTGCTCAGACTCCAGCGTCCAGACGTACACTTAGCGAAAATGTATGTTACTTAGCAATAATCATTGGTACATAATACTAATTGTCTTTCTATATACTATATATATATATGTATATATATATATATATATATATACATATATAGATGTATCTCTGATAAAGACGTCGTTGTCAATTATTTACTGTTATGACTCGCACTTTGTTGCCTTGTGTAATAAAGTCGTAACTCCATAAATACACACACACACACACACACACATGCAGACACCTACACAAAAGCAAACACACACAAATATGGAAATTTGCATTTTGCATGCCCTCAAGGAAATTAAGCCTTCAAGCTGAGTCATGTTTGCAATTAAAGTTTTTCTAATTGGCAAAAATATGTAGCATACTTTTCTGGGCACGTTTCATACGCATTTCATTAGCGCCGCCTTTGCGGCTTTGAACTGATTTATGCTGGCCTTGACAGAGCTTAAGTGTAATAGTGACATTAGTAACGTTGTTTATGTGCAATAAGAAAATTTATATTCTTCACTCATATAATTCTCTCACTTCTGTTTGGCAGTTAGCTCAAGCTGCAAAGTTTTGATTATTCTTACTTCCGGTAGCTCAAAATAATTAGCATATTTTTATTATAGATCTTTTTCTGCTAGATTTTCGATTAAAATTCATTAAATTATTAGGAAATCATTAGGAATTCTCATAAGTAATTCTCAATACTTAAGTGAAGCATAAAAAGTGTCAAAATTCTATGAAAGGTTCAAGATAATAGACCTCGTTTCTAAGCCACATTTATTTGTCTATGTTTCATTTAAATTAATTTGCAGCAACAGTTTCTGATATGTATATGAGCATATGAAGATAGTTTTTGGGCCACTGTGCGACCTCAATAGCTGCGACTGCATTGCGCTGAGCTCTAATTTGATATAATCTGAACACATAAGAAATTCAACATGCATCAGCACACATACGTTGATTTGATATAATCTCACTACACGCACACAAACACACTTACACACACAGTTGGCTCAATAGCCTTCTAAAATGAAATATCGTGTATACGCCACGTGTACGCGGCGCCCCAATGAGCAAATTTGTGTTGCCGTAGCCGTAGTTTATTTGTGTTTTCCCTTTTTCGCATTAAGCTATATATAACTATTATGTAATCTCACATATATACAAAGTACATTATATACCCCCTATATATGTATATATATAAATAAATGTATGTATACATATATACAGAAGTATTAAGAATCAGCATTTGTCATGCATAGTGTGACAAATGCTCATCTAGGATATGTTTAAAAACTTTTGATTTCCCTTTTTAGATGCTTTTGAGTTGCCAGCAAAGTGCAAGACTTATATATATGAGATGATTTGAGATGAGTTAAGATTAGTTCAATTGAGTTCAGTTGAGTTGAGAAACGATGAATAATAAAAACCAAAAAAGTCTTTGACTAAAAACGCTTGTGATGTTCTTTTTATTTCAATTCCTAACCAAAAAAAAAAAAAAAAATACGATTCTCCAACCAAATAAAAAACAAACCCACCGAGCACTCACTTTGTACCACTCTGTACGTTGCCCAACAACTATTCTATATATTAAAAAAATAGAGAAAAAAAAGAATTTTATACTATCCCGGTCCCGGTTCATCCTGCGCTCAAAATTGTTTTGACCAGAAAACCAAAAAAAAAAAAAGTAGAAAAACTAAAAAAAAAATTGATAAATTAAAAATTGTGATGGCCTCAATTTTAGTTTAGTTTAAGTTCCATTACAAAATACTTCTGTCGCTTCTACTTTCATACTTATGATTTATGCTTCGATTTGTTATTGTTATCTTTATCGTTATCGTTATCGCAGTCTGAACCTCTGCAAGTGCAAGCGTTTTTAATCAAAGATGGCCTCTGACCACAGATCGCGCGTTTTTATTGTTTCTGTTTCTCGATAGCAAAGCCAACATAAATACTAAAAATTAATTTTAAATAATAAATGAAAAATATCGCAAAGTACCTAATGAAACCATAAATGCCAAAGTCAAGCAACAAATAACTAGCTTAAAATACTAAACAACAAAAAAGAAGAATTTATGAGCAAAAACATAAGTCAATAGCGAACAATTTTAACCAAAATTTTCATATTAATTTGAGCCCATCACAAATTTTTAATTTGCAATCAACGTCGGGCAGCTGCAGCTCTGTGTGGTTGTGGTTGTGCGTCTGGGTGGTGGTTGCGGTTGGTTTGGGGCGGGGCATGGCTAGGTCAACTCAAGCTTTAAGCTTCAAGCTAAACAAAGCGCCTCTTGCAGCAGCGCGGCCCCAGCCTTGGCCATGGCCATGTCGAGCAGATCGAGCTGCTGATTGACGAGAAGTGCCGCATCCTGAATAAGACGGGCACCCCGAGGTCGAGTGCCCTGCACCTGGCCAACTGGATGAAGGGCCAGCTGGACAAGCAGCAGCAGCAGGCGCGACTGGCGGCCATTGCCCGTTCCCAGGAGAACATTAGCGCCGAGGACGAGCAGCTGATCTTCAACAGCGACAGCGAGCAGGACGAGCGCATCATCTACTGGACACGCCAGCAGCTGGAGAAGCGCACCAAGGAGCTCAACCTGGCCAAGGAGCTCGGCGGCCTCTCCGCCAAGCCCAACTTCGGGGGCAAGCGCCTGAGCGGCGTCGACGAGCTGAGCATGAGCCTGAGCGCCGCCTCGGACATCTACTCGGAGGCGGAGGTGGTGACCAGCCAGATCAGCCAATCGCATAGCACCACATCTGACAGCCAGGTGAGTGAGGTATGTTTTTCCCTAGTATATTTCACCTCAAGAGATGGGCACAAGATTCCGAATGCTTGAGAAGATCGCGAATCAAACACAAGGAATTTTAGATCTATCGGTCATACATACTGCTTTCTATTTGTTATATTGTACATACATATGTATAGGGCCGGATTAACCCTCAACGAGGCCCTTGACAGCCTTTAATTTGGTCCCCCTTTTTTACTTTCACTTTGGAGTTTCATATTTGTAAAGGTGGTAAAGACTCTTTCATAATTCGGGGTGCACTAAAATCCGGGCTCCTAGACAACTGTCTATTCTAGTTACTTGTTAATTCAGTTCTGCATATATCCATTCCATTCTAATGCTTATGGGCGTATTAGTACATTCCATAGGTCTTGGATTTCTCTCTTTAGTTTCAGGCTAGTTTCAGTTAGCTTTTAGTTCAGATAGAACTTCCATTAAACGGTATTCATAATGTATAATAGGTACAATCATTTAATAACATAACTTCTATTCGAGTTTTTTCTATATATGTATATAATATCATATGAAATATATATATTGTCTATATCTTAAGTTCTTTAGACGCTGTGGTATTCAAATTCGGTATATATAGTATATATACATTTCAGTACGATCTATACATCTGAATTAAATACCTAGAGCTAAAGAAAACATTTAAAGGACTTCTATATAGTATATATTGTAGAGAGGGTATAGTAAGGAAATTATTATAAAGGAGGCATAAGAATGGAGCAGTTAAACTAGAAGATATCAATACACATTAAGAATGCAATAAGCCTCTTAATAGACCCCATAAAAGAATGCCTGAAAATCAGTTCTGAAAACTCGTATATAGAGCAAAAAATGCTAGGTATCTAAGGTCAGATCAATCTTATGAACATGAAAGGACTTTAATGATAGCTTGTGATAGCTTGGGCACATATCAAGTCCTTAGATTATGCACACGTATATATAGAGATAGTCTGATAGATACAGACAGACAGAGATAATAATATATCGGTATTGCAATTACATACATATATATCTATATCATATATACGTACATATCTATAAGATGAAATTCACACCTTGAATTTCCATTTTCAAAGCGCTTGTATCTTATTGAGGTATTTAGGAAACATATCGATTCTTGCGTGCCCTTCGCCCATCTCTTGTAGCTAATATCCATGTAGAACGTATTGCTAGATTATTTGGTATTTGGTTTGTGGCTTCATCCGCTTAGATCACCGTGCGCTCCAGTCCCATTGTGCTCGACAAGCTGGCGGTGTGCCGTCACTGCCACAAGAACTGCCAGCAGAGCGGTGCCAGCGGCAGCGGGGGGCGTGGCTCGGCTGCAGCCGAGGCGGGTGGGGCAGGTGGCTCGTCGCTGCTGTGCAACTCGCTGAAGGTGCAGCACAGTCAATCCTCGCCCAACCGCTGCTGCAAGCTGAACGGCACAGCTGCAGCTGCAACCGCTGGAGCAGCTGGGGTAGCCGGACAGGCAGCTGTGGCTGGCAGTGGAACGGGCACCGGCAGCGTGACCAGCATCTCCAGCAGCACCATCACCGGGGAGCTCTCCTCGAAGGTAGTCGCTAGCAGCAGTCGGCGCGAGACCGGCGACACGGAGAGCGATGTGGCCCAACTAATCACCGACGAACTGTCGCTGTCCCAATCAGAGGCGACAGACGACAGCGTCAACGCCATGCCCAACAGCAGCAGCAGCAGCGCCAAGCTACGAGCTCTAGAGACGGCGCAGCCACTGCCGAACGGTCACTGCTCTGCCTCAGTGAACGCCTCTGTCTCCGCCTCCGCCTCCGCGTCCGTCTCTGCCAATGCCTCCGCCTCCGCCTCAGCAACGGGGTCGCCACAGCCGCCGCCCAGGCGCGCTCGAGTCGTGGCGCAGCTGTGCCAGGAGCCAGTGCGTCAGCAGGTGAAGGCCGTTGTGACCATTACGGAAACGGCTCGCATTATGCGCAACACTGAACGCAGCTCCAGCACCAGCGCCGGCGCCGGCGCCAGCACTTGCCATTGTCGCTGCACTCCGGAGGACTTTAGCCAGCTGGCGCCGGACAAGATGGAGCACCAGACGTGCAAGCTGCTAGAGTCACCCAAGCAGAAGACGAGCTCAGTGCAGCTGCAACAACAACAACATACACAGCAGCAGCAGAAGCAGCAGCAGCAGGAGGATGAGCAGCTGTCGCTGATGCTGATCGGGCTGGCGCAGTTCGCGCCGACTGCCAAGCTGTGCGGCCAGGCAGAGGAGACGACCCCACCCACCATAGCAGTGGTGCCGCCCACGCCGGACGCGGTGCTCACCAAGACTAGCACGCACGTGTGGGACAACAGCGGCGGTACGGCGGGCATGGATCAGGTGACGACCACGGCAATCAAGCAGCCCCGCCAGGCGATCATTGAGAATATACCGGAGGACTCGTGCGACGAGTCGCCGCTGGAGGAGGAGCCGCCGTATCGGCCCATGAGCAGCGCGCTGCGGCGCTTCGGCACAATGTCCAGCCTCGAGAAGCTGCCCTCCGACGAGCTGGACGACGACCTGGAGCCCTATGCGCAGAACGGCCTCAACGAGGAGCTCGAGCACGAGGCCGACAACGATGGCGACGACGACGACGATGGCGACGAGGACGACGACGTGGATGATGCCACGGCCGACAAGGCGCTTGCCCAGAACCTGCATGAGCTGACGGCCAACTGCTCCAGCGCAACTCTGACCAATGGCGATGTGCTGGCCAGTGGCGCGTGGACGAATCGCGCCGGGGCCTTCGTCACCGACAAGATGTCCTTCTTCGAGGAGTCGCGCGCCTTCATTGACAAGTACCTGGGTCGCTGGAACGCCAACGAGCAGCAGCAGCAGGCCCAGCAGGGAGCCAATCAGACGGCCTCCGAGACGGACGAGCAGATGGACGAGTGCACCTCGGGCGCCACCAGTGGTGAGGAGGTCTGGGGCACGCCCACCAGTGGGGGCGACAACGACGATATGCAGCTGATCAACTCGGAGAACACGCACTCGGTAAGTGATGATGCATACACCTACCCCTCCACCCTCCCTCCAAGCGCCTCTAACACACCCTTGTCACCCGCAGTCACCCACCAAGTCGAGCACCTCGCTGAACGACGACGACGATACGGAGCTGATGATGGATGAGCTGTTGATGGCGCCGCCCATGACAGCGAGCACCATTCGCGGACTGCTGCCACGGTAAGGAACATCGATATCCACACTAGAGTGAGATAGCAGCACACAGAGCGAGCGAGCGAGAGCGCGAAAGAGATAGCAATGACTAGCTCAAATTGTTAGATGCCCTAGACACTATTTCGTACACTTAAGCAGCTAAGCTGATCTTTAGAGCTCTCATTTATTTAGTATTCGAGTAATCGTACATATCTATATATTCTTCATCTCTTAAATGTTTGTCTTTTTTTCGTAGTTTTTACAGGTGTTTCTTGCGTTCTTTCGTAACTCTATACACACAAGTAATCCCAATCAAACAAAACAAAAAGAAACCCATTTCAATTCAGTTCAATTCGTTATCCATTTTAGAATATCTGAGTTCGATATATATATATATTATATAGACATTCTTTGATCATCTTGGGTTAGTTTAGTTTGAGTTTTTGTTTTTCTTTTCTTGGTACAGACCAGCCGACCCAACCATAAGAACTAGTCTCATCCTTCCGTAGTGCCTAGTCGAGTGTAATCATAGCTAACTTATATACGAGTATTTTTTGCAAACATTTTAGTGCTATATACCATATATATAAACTATATATATCGTATAGTATATATATATACATGTATAAACATTTTGCTCAATTCCAAAATTTATATCATTTCATCACACGCTCAAAAATTTAAAAAAAAAAAAAAAAAAAAAAAAAAATCGTTACATCTCATATCGTATATCGAATCGTATATCGTAACTTGTAATGCTTAGACGCCGTCTTGAGCCCCTGTTCGAGGAGGAGACCGAAAGCGACGAAGAGAAAACCCAACAGGACAGCGACGATATCAAAAAGGTGGGTCGTATTTAGAACAAATCAATCGACAAATAATATAAATAAAATAAACTTAAATACTATCGAAGCTCAATAATTGACAAAGGATCGAATCACATTTCAACACTTTTACTCAACTTCATTTCGAATTATTATTTTATTGGCATGGCAAGGGAAGATCATGCAAACCGAACTTTCAGCATCTTTTCAGCTCGATTCAAGCAAATATTTTGTATATCCTGAACCTGAGCATAAAAACAGCAGGAAACAAGACAGACTTTGTAAAGTTTTAATATACTTGATTTATCTATTTGTCAAGTCCATCTGAGTCAAAATATCTATCCGTCACGTAAATAAATTTAGATCTTTTTTTTCATATTTCGGAATATCTTTTCATTGAGTAAATTCAAAGTTCTCGATACTTGCGCTTTCATTATCTTATCTTATCTTATCTTATCTTATCTTATATGCATCTAGAGCTGAGGTTATTCAATAACTAACTTATATATGTGTGTATATGTGTGGGTGTCTCTATAGGTGGGTGTCTCGCAGGCTACGATGGTTCAAATATCAATTCTGTGCAACGTTCAGGGTATCTCGTAGTCGTGCACTTCCGACTACAGCACAATTACTTGTCTCAAACTAAACTTTACCATGTTCCATTTTCTATTTTTCAATTTTTTATTTTCAATGTTGAATGTCAACATAAATGTTGTTAACGCCATTTTCTTTGGGACCTCTTATGCTGCAAATGCATACTCGACTTATACAGTGCACCGCATGCATTGCAATCAATCAATTCTCTACTTGATTGATCGAATTTTTGATTGACTTGTGTTTCTTGTCTTTTATTTTCATATGCTACATTAACAACACAAATGTGCGCCAACCGCTTGACATCACCAACATCATCTTCATCATCATCATGCTTGTCATCTTGAATCGAATCAATCAATCAATCAATCATACATACATACATCAAACATTAAATACTTTTCGCACTCTGTAAACTGTAAAATTGTAAAACTGTAAAACATTTGCCACTCGCTTTCAATGTATTCCATTCTCGTTGTTGTTAACTAACTGTATTTAATATGTGTATGTGTGTGTTTGTTGGTTTGTGTCTATACATATATGTATATCAATATATTTTAATATATACAATATATAGAAAGTCGTAGTGAAATTAGTGAAGCTTTAGCCAAACCTGCAATACTGCGAGCTCATAAACATCACACGCCAGGACAGAGACCCGCGAGCGATTGACAACGATTGACAATCGAAATGAATGCACCAAATATGTCAAAATCATGCAAAAGCCAATATACAATATATTTCCAAATCCGAATCCGAATCCGAATCCGAATCGATATCAAACGAATCCAAATCGAAATTCGAAAATACTAAAACCAAAAACAATCAAAATCTGCTAAAATTATGAACCAGAACCAACAAAACGAATCACTCATAAACCCCATCAAGTGCAAGCTGGATGCTTTATCAAAACCAGAATTGATTAGTTGAATTCTATTCCCAACAATTGGTAGGGGGAAGCAACGACAAATGGCCACTACCTAGAGGATTCGGCTGGAAGTTCAAGCGACGAGGAGCCGGAGGAGCCGGATCCACACTCGAGCGAGGAGCGCCTGCAGCCGAATCTGGCCACCACAGCGCTGGGCCCACGGCCGCTGACAACCAGCAGCAGCAGCTCCAGCCGCACCACCACCACCATCATGCTGTTACCCACCACGGCCATTACGACGCCGACCCCCTTGGAGGTTCCAGCACCACCGCTACCGCCAGTGGCCTCATCCTGCGAGTATCTACTCGAACAGCGCGCGTCTGCGACTATGGCGGCATCATCCACGACGACGAGCTCAACGATAACGACAACAGTCGCAAGGACGCCGTCGTCGACGTCGGCGACAGCAACGATGATGACGATGACGACGACGACGACGACGACGACGAGTATGGGGATGCGGATCTCGGGGCCGGCAGCAGCGACGACGGCGAGTCGAGCTCCCTCATCGACTACTACAACAACCAGCAGCGGGAGCGGCACTATCAGCTGCGCCACCAGAGCCAACGTCAAGCCACCGAGATTTATACCACCACCGCCGCCGCCTCGTCGTCTGCTGCTCACGCAGACAAATCTAAGCGCTGCACCGGCCAAAACGGTAAGCCAACTAAATCACACTCCAAGCTGATCCCTCTTTAACCAAACTTTGTAGAACCCATCTACCCACATCATCCTCTTCGCCATAGTTCTATGTGTGTATTCGTTCTCTCTTTCTTTCTTCTATAGCTATGCTTATGTGTGTGTTTGTTCTCTCATCATTACCATGAATACAATTTAGAAGACCTATTGAATTCCAACTAATCTTAGCTTTTGACTTCCATCCAACTGAATATTGTTAATCTATGGATCATGTTCTTATCGAAAGTACTTATCAGTTTATTCAATTGTTTTTTCTTAATGTGTAGAACTAGCTAGTTATAGAGCTGTTATACCTAAGAAATTCAAAAGAGGCAGAGAGTTGTTAGATTTGTGAACATATGCATAAGCTAGCTTTCCTAGGTATGATCGATTGTAGGAATTTGTATAGGTATTTGTACGAAAATCAAACGTCTTACTGCTGAGATGAACTTCATATAATGAACTAATATACTTACGTATAAGCGTTTCCTCATGAAGTAATGTTCTCTTATTACTTGCTTTAACAGTTCTTGACTTAAATAATAGATAGGAGATATGGGATTCAACTCAGCAAATTCTATTTTGATTGACAACTAATCTTTTGGTTCTTCAACAGCAACGATTATTAGTTGGTAGTGCAAGGAATTTGTTTTTGAATAATCGATCTTCTTTTCGGTGTTTAGCAGCCACCTCAAAGAAAATCTGGCGCTACTGCTGACAGTGGCTGTTCGGCGGCTGCCGCCGGCGCCGCCAGCGCTTCGCCCACAATCGGTATCGGGTCAAGGACAACGCCTGCGAGTACCAGAACCTCTGCACCGTCAGTGGGAGCGGCATCGGGGGCATCGACGGGACCGTCGGCAGGCCCAAAACGCCCATCGTCAACGATAATCGAGACTTGCCTGCTGGGTACCGCAGTGCCGGCAGACTCAGCCACTTCATCAGCAACAGCCTCGAGGACAGCAAAGCCGATGCGGACCAGCACGGCGAGCAGCCCAGCTGCAGCGGTGCCAGCGGCCAAGGAGCCGGCGCCGGCCCCGGTGCCGGCTCTGGCGCCAGCCGTACCGGACGCAGCCGATACTCGTTCAGTGGCCGCTGCCCCACCGCCGCACGTTGGCTGCGGCTTAAGTCCAAGGCTGGAAATGCGGTTGGCTCTCAACCACGACATACTCGGGGACGAGGACTTGATCTGCTACGAGCCTGGTCCAGATCTAACAACTATTCTGGGGTAAGTTCGAGGCCACATAAACAGCTCAAGCCATGCTTACAGTTAGACTCGTCTAAGATATGAAAGATATTAGCTCTTTCTTCGTCAATCAGTTAGCTATTCAATTTATCAGTTAGCTAGGTAAGGAGTTGATTCCTTGACTCTTTCTGAAGCAAGACCTCTCCACATCCAGGCAATCAATCGGTCAGTCTATCAATCATCTTATTATGTAAGACTGGCTAGATATGGAGCTAAAGCTGATTTCTTGACTCTTTTTGAAGCATGACCTATCCAGATTTCTCCAGATCTCTAGATCCAGGCCATCGGTCGGTCAGTCTATCAATCATCTTATTATGTAGCCTTTTTGACTAGCTACTTATATCTGTCTCTCGTTCTCTCGCCCTCTCTTTCACTTTCCGTTTTAGGCACGACCTCTCCACATTTCATCGTCTGACGGGTCGCGATTTATTGAGTCGTTCAGCCACGAATCGGGTGCAGCCAAAAGAGGCTGTCATATCGTACTCTCAACAACGCAACTCCAAGATGGACACGCCGACGGTGAACCGGCGACCACGTCCCGCCGTGGCGACCACGTCCGGCCAGAGGAGTCACAGCAGCAGCAGCCACGGAAGTCCGCGCGCCGCTGGTTCAGCTCGTGCCGGCGTCGCCGGTCCACAACGCCAGCATCCAAGTCCAAATACATGGAGCAGTTCTGCATCTGTGGGTCGAGCAGAAGGCGCGAGCGGCGTCGGCGTCGACAGCAGCACAAGCTGCAACAGCAGCAGCGGCGCGAACAAATTAGGCGATCTGGAAATCTTAGCGAGACGCGAGAAGATATACTGCATGTCTCAATCGAAGAGTGGCTATCGAGTCAAGGCGACATCCGGGACAACCGCAACGAAAATGCGAACGACGACGACGACGACGACGATGGCAACGAGACGCGACTGTTCCTCGACAACGAGCCGAGCAGCAGCAGTAGTCTCTCTGACGAGGACGATGAGTACTACTTCGATGGACGCAGTGGCAGCAACAACACAAACACAAACAACAACAACAACAACAATAGCAACAAGAACAATGACTGAAGCGTGCCTCGAAACCGAAGTGGGCAAATCAAACCGTTTGTACGTTTCCGATGCCACATGTGGCACACGCACATATATTTAGTGTGCCCCATAACCCGATCTTCCTCTATGCAGAATCAACTTTATCAAGCGCCGCAACTCGGAGATAATAGCCAGCGGCAGCAGCAGCAACAATCCCCACAACTCCGACAGCACACTCGGTGGCGACTCCCAGTCGCAGCTGCAGCTGCACGGCAGTCAGCAGCTGCTGAGGCAGGCGCCGGACAATGCGGACATGGCACAAATGTCGCCACGTAAAGATAACGTAAGTCGTGACCCGACTCCATTTGGTCTTACTTCGTTTACACCTTTGATCTCTCCGTTCTTTCTCCTGCTATACTCTCGTAGTATTTGTTTATTCATTGCCTTCCTTGGCTTTTCTTGCTTATATCTCTTGGCTTGGCTTTACATTCCTTTTAATTCTTATTCTCCCTTTCCAAAGGTAAAATGGAGTATATATGTATGTATTTACCGTGTTTGTGCAATGTCCGTCTTGTTATCCGTTTGTATGAACATTTCTACTTCAATAGCAGCGAGAGACTTAAAATATAATATAGGCCTGTCACGGCACCCCATACGCCAACTACGGCGGAAAATGCGTATTCCGGTATATCAGAAATCCTATTAGTTACAGTGCTAGCGAGTTGCAAGATGGAAGTTATACTCGCCGAGATCCAAGATCAGAATGATATGGCGGATTCGCCAACGAATCATCTTCAATACTCTAAAATACAAATTGCGAATAAAGTATCACGCAGTCGGTTGCACCCCACTGCAATACTCCGACCTATTGCTTTCTATCCATTATATTAACTCCGTGGTATTTCTTTACAAACCGTTTTTCTTTGAATTTGCATCTGCAATATTTTCTTTCTATTTGACTGTTTGTATTTTTTGCCCAATAATTTTTTAGACGGTTTCTTATACTTGATTGACAGTACTTTTTGTTTAACATTGATATCTAGACGCTTACGTTTTTATATGCTTGTTTTTTCTTTGCGTATTTTCTTCTTTTACATATAGCATATTTTTTACTAACACTTCATAATTTCAATATCATTCATAGCATTGCCTTTTTATTTTACCATTTTCTACTTTAAGCATTTAGCTTGCTATTGTATTAATTCCCTAGTTTTTAATCTCTTTCCCGTGAATATTTCAAATAGGAGTTCTTTGGAAGCAGCTTTTACTTATGATTTCTTCCTTAATATGCCTTTATTTATCTTTCGCTCTTCAATATTTGTGTTTGTATATTAATTTGTTAATATTTATTTTTCTTAATATTATATCCAATTACAAATCTAAATATTTCTTCCTTTACTGCAGGACAAGCCCTCGCTGAACCGACGCCTGTGGAAGCAAATCACCAAACGAAGGCGCACCAACTCCGTATCCCAGATAGTCGCTGGCTAAGCAAAGAGTCGGCTCACACTAGCACACCCACACCCACACACACACATATATAAACATTCCTTCTCTTTCACTCCTCTCTCTTTCTCTCTCTCTCTCTCTCTTTCTCTCCATACACATATATATATTTTTCTCTGTCGTTCATGGTTAGATAGAGATACATGAGCATCTGCGTTCTGCTGTGTGATATTTGCCAGCGAAGTGCTTTCATTGTGTTGTACGTGTAGAGCATTTAGTTAAGACTTTAGTTTAGTTATCCATATTGTGCGGGAGCCTAGCCAGTTCCTCGTGAAAATCGTGCAGCCAGAGGCCGTTCACACAGTCCAGTGGCGTCCAATCCTGCCGAGCAGTAGCTGCAGCCAGCTATAGTTTAAGGAGAGTTGAGCTAATCGCTATCAACTTTTAACTTTAGTAGAGCTCTTCGTTTTTACGGTGTTTATTTGCCTTGACTGGCACCATAAGCCACTATGTATTGTAGGATATTCCCTTGCTGTCTCTAGAACTGAGCAGTCTCAGGTTTTCTACTGGTAATCTTAAGTAACCCAGGCAGTTACTGCTGGCAGTTCAATCTCCAACTCTGTGGACTGTGGATGGCCTGCAAATCGATGAAACTGAAACTGAATATTTAGATAAATTGAGCAAACTTACATCAAAAACTGACGACGATGATGATGATAATGATGATGATGATAATGACAATGTTAGTTGGAGAAAAACTATGTAATATTTATGCTAAGTTTTTGATACTTACAAACTTTGTAGCTAGTAAACCCCAATGAAACGATCAATGACGGTTGCGTCCAATTGCCTCCAAGTGCAATGCGACTCCTGCCTCTGCCAATCAGGCCAAGACCGAAGCCAAATCTCAATATCTCTTAACCTAGAAATACGAACAGCCAAAGACGAATGGGACAACGAATGCATCGCCTGGAGGCAAGGCTTTACTAATTGTTAATGAATATACAAAGACAACAGCTTTTATGGGCGGGTCAAAGGGCACACACAGACACACATACACACACACACACTCACACTTACACAATCCAGCCAAAAGTAAGGATTTATAGAAAGGAGAAGCATATTGAATATGCTTCGACTATTTTTGAGAGAATGAAGTTGCAATTGATAGAAGTCAAATTAGTTGAGTTTTGCACTGGATTAGCCAGTGGAAGAGGAGATTTCGAACTCTGCTTTTTTTTCATCTCTTATTTCATTTAAATGAAATTGCCTTAAATTATATAAACTATTTAACTATTTATTGTATTTGTAGCTTAACATGTATACATCTTATGGCATTTTGCAGTTGTCATTTGTCCAGTAAAGAAAACGTAAAGAAAAAAGAAAAGAAAGTTATAAAAGGTGCAAGTAAGCGCATTGCAGTCGGGCATAACCGACTGCACAATACACGTTCACAGTGCAATTTCAGGAAGAAAAATTAAATATTTCTGACTGAGCTATCATGGAAATCATAGAGCTAGCCAGGTACAGTTAAGTTCCAGCTAATCGTAGCTCTAGAACTTCCGATATACGAGTACATATAAGAGATGGTATACCCGAGAGGTATATTATATTATTCCAAATTGTAATTCGTGAACGACTATTAAGTTAGAGTAAATCGAACTCGTATAGTCGCTGTAAAAGCGAAATTTTAAACTATTTCCAAATTTAGTCTCAACTATTTACAGCATATTTACATGCATTTTTTTTAGTCAGATTCACAGTTAGTTTATGGGTAGGAGCAATGTGTGCATAGGTATGTATCTACATATGTACGTATGTGCATTTTGTAGTTTATTTCACATTGAAATTGTTGAACGCAAACAAATTATACGAAATTAATAATAATAGACGAAAAAAAAAAAAAATAAGGAATGAGCGAATGAAAAACCAAAAGACAAATGATCAAGTACATTTATCAGCTTTAATAGAAATTCTAATTAAAAAATAATAATGAAAAAAACATTCAGACAGACATATGTAGTTATACAAATAATATAATATACTATATATAGAGATATATGAAAGAAAATACTTTGAATAGCGTAAAGATCGAATTATTAGGCATTTATCACTTTTAAACATTATACAACACTGAACATCAAATTGTGCATGTGAGAGGCCCATTTAAAGAACAGCTAGAGAAGCCGTCCCCACAACAACATTTTTTTACCTATTATTTATTAATATATGCATAAAATTACTTTATAAATCTAAGAAAAAAGAAGAAAGAACAGATTTGAAATGCGAATTGAATACACAATTAGGATGAATATTTGATTCAACTATTATGGACGTTTTGTTGCTTTTGTGATTTGATCATTAGATTGTAAATTGATAAACTTAGCGAAAAAGAATTTTCCTCTTGAAATTCAATAGTAAATTCCATTATTTGAGAGAAGCAGAAAGCGAAAAACACAAACAAATTAAAAGACACATGAAATTCAAAATAAATCAAACTCGAAAAATTAACTCAACAAAGGCTTGTTTCAACTGGTATTTGGGTTATGTTAACAATAAAGAATTAGTGAAACCTTTAAGAACAACCTGCACAAAGAAGAATTGAACAAGTATAATTGATTTCATGATAAATCGAGTGGAAAACATTAACTGCTGTTCGTTTTATTTGGTAAATGGGTTGCTCTAAGAACAGAGAAACGTTTGAGGACAACATGGACAAAGTGGAATTGCAAAACAAATGAAAGCTGGCTATATTCGAACCGAGTAATCAACGTTTTTTGCTGCTGCTACTATTGATAAAAAGATATGCCTCGATCGTTGCTATTTCGAGCTCTGACCGTTGTCAGGTCGTGGGAAATTAATGATTTTAGCAATGCATGCAGTTTATTTCCCTTGATTGATTGCGCGATCCGCCTTCTCCCATCCCTCCGCACTGTCAACTCAATGCGCAGCAATGAATGTATCCGGCTCTCTATATGCCATCAAAAACGATCTATGTATAGTTCTGATTGCACATCGCATCGCTGACTGCGAATAGCAATAACAATGGCAAAGAAAAAAGAAAAAAAAAAAAGAGAAAAAAATGAAAATTAATTGTCAGGCCCAGGCCGCAGTCAAAGCTTCAGCCTAGACCTCAGCTTTTGCCTCTGCGTCCCGTTTGGTGCGTGCAGTGAAATGCAGTTTTGGAGCGTGCCGAACAAAAAATGTGGGAGAGTGGGCTCGCTCTCTTTTGGGTGTAGTTGCGCCTGTTGCTGCTGCTGCTGCAGTAGCTGAGGTTCGTTTAGAGAGCGTGGCGCCGTCGCCGTCGTCATTGTTGTTGTTGTCGTCGCAGCTGTTGCCACCGAGCTTTCGCGAGCTCAAAGCTGCTGTCGCTCAGCTGAGCGCTCAGTTTGAAAACGAGTTTCGTGGCGAACGGTCGATCAGCGCCAGTCGTAGCCGCAGTCGTAGTCGCCGTGGCCCTATAGAATTTCGCCGCAGCCTCTCGCCACTGTGAGTGTGTATGTGCCAGTGTGCTGACTGTCTGACTGTCTATTGTGTGTGCGTGTGTACGTGCGTATATTGTTGCATTGTTTATTTACATACATTACATGTTTCTCCATTTGGCGTTTTAATTGGGCAGCGACTGCAATTGTGTGTGCCTGTGTGTGGGCAGTCGCTTAGTAAATATTAGTTTCGGTGTTTTTTTTTTTCTGTTGTTACTTTTTTGTTTTGTTTTTTTTTGTGCTTTCCCAAAAAAAATCAAAAATCAAAACTGCACTTTGAAGGCGCGCGCATCAGTGTGTGTGTGAGTATGTGCGTGTGTGTGCATAGCTGCATGTGAACTAACAGGAAATAACGAGCAATTAAACAAACGACGTTGACGCAGGCGCAGACGCACTCGCAGTCGCAGTCGTCGCCGCAGTCGCAGTTGGCGTTGCCGTTGCCATCACAGTTAGAACTATGGAGCCCAAGACTCGCTAATTGAGGTCGTCGCTAGGTAAGTTGTGATCTGACTAATGCCTCTTCTTCTTATACCTCTTCCACTTCTGCTGCTGCTTCCGTTTGCCTCAGCCAAGATTGAAATTTACAAACAACAACAACAGCAGCAGCAGCAGCAGCAACGCTCGCCAAGTGCGCCTCAGATGCAGAGAGATATAGATACATAGAAACAAAAGATACACAGATACACGGATACATTGAGGTGGCGAGCGTACGTAGACAAACGGTAAATAATGCCGGTGCTCCGGCTGCTCCGCCCGTAACTCCCCAAGGCGAAATTTGCAGCACGCACCGTGGCACGCAACTCAATCAAAATGTAATTGCATCAACTATGCTTTAATTTAGTAAAATGCAATGTAATGAAAGTAGAAGATAAACAGAGGACTCGCTGAAGCGCAGCTCTGATTCCATAAGTCAGTCTATCTATATACTAAAACAAGTTGTATGAAAACTATTTCTTAATGCAATTATTATTACAGGAAAATCAACTCAATTATATATTATATTAGTCATACCAGACTAGCCGTAGCCCCTCTTTCCTTTAACTGACATAGACATAGATATATCAATTAGATTATCTATTGATTGTGATTTGCTTAATAGCTCTTCGAATTTCACTTCATCATTTACATTTTCTTTTATATATACGAGTATGTATGTATGTATTTGACTGTCGGCAATTATGCATGCACTTGCACCACTGTGCGGCAAATCAAAATGACAGATAGACGCTGTAACTGCAGCTGTGTGAAGTCTGCTGCCCGCTGCCCGCTGCCCGCTGAACGCTCTCAGCGCCCCGCTGGAGTTTAGTGTTAGCCAGTGAAAGCAGCATCAAATCTGCGTCTGCTCTGTATCTGTATCTTTTTGTTTTGTCTCTGTATCTGTATCTGTATCAGCAAATGTAGCTGTATCCATCGCCAGCTGAGAACCTAACTGCTGCTGCAGCTGGCATTCCATCAACAGCACCATCATCATCAGCATCTTCTGAGAGCCACAAGCAATAATAATTATCTAACTATCTGGCCGCATAACTATCTGCTGATGCTGCCCCTCAAAAGCCACAACGGAAACGCGCCACTTGCTTTCAGATCGCTTTTCGGCTTCTATATGTTTGTATCTTCCACATCTATCGGTTCGTGTTAAGGTCAAAAACCACAGCTGCTAAATGCATATTAAGTAATTTGTAGCGAACCGAAAACAAACGCCACAGATAACACATCGATGCGGATGTGCGGACATATAGATGCAAAGATACACAGATACAAAGATACATTGCCTATCTCGACTGTTGTTGTTGCTCCCGTTACTGTTGTTGCTGTTGTTGTTGTTGCTGTTGTGAAGTCAACAAGTTTTAGTGCCAAAACGGCAAGTGCAAAAATTTGTTGCGAAAATTGATTAACAGACAAACTGGTTAAAGATGGAGAGCCATTACCTACCTTACCCGCACCGCCCCATCCCGTCCCCTGACCACCCCCCCCCCCCCCCTCCTCTCCTCTGCGCCTCTCGCTGCTCGGCCTCTTGAGCTGTTTAAATTTTATAAAATTGCTGCTGAAAAGTTTTTTTTAATTGAATCTCATATAAAAATCAAACGCAACGCAAAACAGTTAAAAGTAAATAAAGCGCCGACAAACAATAATGATCATCATCATAAGCATGTCAATGATGACAATCATGATAATGAGAATGCACGATGATCATTGAGCGTTGAAAACTTGGAACTTGGAACTTGGATCTTGCTGCTGTGATTATAATTAAGTCTTTTTTTCTCTTTTGATTAATTGAAAAATCTTGCCAAGGGAATTATATTCGCCGATAATTGTATTACGCATTATAAAAAGTAGATCTGTTTATGTGTGTATGTATGCAGAGAAATACAAATAGAAATATATATATAAATGGAATGTATCCTCTATATATGTATAGTATATATAGAACGGTTTAGCTACATTGCCCAAAGTTCATCAACTGTTTGCATTAAGCTTGATCGGTTTGGTATTTATGCTGTTGCGGATAATCTATGTACAACAGTTGCATATACATATGTATATATAGAGAGAGATCACTCGTACTATATATGCTCCATAGTCAACTTTTCCACTATATATGTATGTATGTATCTTTAATATATACAGAGATTCATAGAGAGAGACTGAGAGATAGATAGAGAGAGAGAGAGAGAGAGAGAGAGACAGAGAGTAGAGTTGAATTTATTCTATAACAAACTTCTTAGCTAGGAGCCTAAGTTTGTATCTTTCTGATCAGATCAGAGTTTTTCAGATTTAAGTCTTTAATTTCAGAGACATTTAACTACTGCAATATGCATAAACTGAATTATGTTTGTTGTATTATCTTATATAAAAATCATCCAACTTTATTATTTGGAGATAGATAAATAGATACATACAGTATAGATATATAGTTAGATAACTCGAAGGTTAAGTAGATATGGACAAGTTAATAGATCGCAAGATAGATAATTCGAAGGAAATACATACAGACAGATATAGATAAATATGTATATGTAAGTAGAAGTCCATAAATAATGCTATAAGTACCTCAGTTTGCCCAACTCTTTTCATTCATATTTAGCAGCTCCTCACATTTCAAGCGACTCCATCAGCAAGGGTATCTAATTTTCAGCTCACACATATCTTCTTTTATTTATTATATATGTGTTTATATATATAAAAAAATTATATTTTTTTTTTTTTTTTGGCAACTTTTGTTAAGCTTAGCATTTCACTGGACAGCGACAAAATGAGCGAGTGACAAACTGGTTTTCCAGTTTATTGAGTTTTGTACATTTGCATCGCACGCAAAAGCGCTTCAAATGTTTTTGTTTTCTTTTTTTATGATTTTGATTTTGATTCAATAACAAGATGGTTCGGTTCTCAAGGTATATGAACTCAAAAGTGAACGACGCAAAAATATATATGTATGTATATAGAAATTGTTGTTTAAGCTCCGGCTGGGCAACCCCAACCCCAACCCCTATTTTGAAAAGTGTCAGCAGCAGCTGTCTGAAGCTTAAAGAGAATATGAAAAGAATATGTTAAAGGAATATATACATACATATATATATATATAGGCAAGCATATATATTATATATTTATATATATACACTATTATATGTACATATATGTATATATGCTTCACATAGAGCTAAGCCTTGAACTGCTTTGGCTTTGTTCCCAGACAATTGACAGGGCTTTGCCTGCTCAGTTTCTTGTCATGTGTGTGTGTGTGTGTGTGTGTGTGTGCGTGTTCATCTACTCCTCTATTGAGCTCATTCTGATTGCCCACCAGGTACATTTCCATTCACGTTCCACTCACTTTCATTTAAAGAGATCTGGCACCGATCTGCTGCCCTTCCAACAGAGACCATCATCGAGATCTGGGAGACCTTTCTAATTTGTATGGCTTTGCTGCTCTGTGTGTGTTCGAGTGTGTGTGATTTTTCACTGATTTCGCACGCATTCCCTCACTTGTTCAGTTCAATTGGCGTTTATCCGCTAATTGATTGACTTTTCCTACCATCTACAGTTATACATGCACATACATATATCTATGTATATATGTATTTACAATATATATCTGTCTCTCTTATATAAATGTGGAAGTACAATGCACTTGTCTCAAATCACTTTTTGTTGGCCCTGACTCATTTGGCATTGTTTATCGATAACTTTTACAATGATCGCTGTTCATTATGGCTTGTGGCTTTCGGCCTGCTCTGTTTGCGGCTAAACCTGATCGCCGATTGGAATTAACAGTCGGTTTAAGCATCGGTTTAAGCATTTGATATACACTCTCTAAACTAACATTCGTCAAGTTGGCTAATATTAAATTTTGCCAGTTTCAGTTTCATTTCGCAATTATTTCTGGTTTTCGATTTGGGGTTTTTTATTTCTTGCGAATTTCCGATTGATTATACAGCAGTTCTTGGCTATCGGATGTCTGCGAGCTATTGCATAACCCATACTGATCTGTTCTATCTTTAACCTTGTCTCCACTTTCCTCACGTTCCTTTCCTTTGCTCATACATATATGGAAGGGGAGAATCGTGTGTGGGTACGCTTCAGATCTTGCTTAATGTTCTTCAGGGTACTTGAACTTCTTGTTCTATCTCTCTTGTACTATCTGCCATCTCGCTCTAACGGCTGCCAACATACAAACAATGGAACCCCATGGCGGTGACGATGGCTCCGATTGCTCTCCGGTTCTTTGACTATGCTTCTGCATTGTCTCGGAGCCAGCTCTATACCAAACAGAATAATTAGAATCATGCATAGCTGCCACTTACATGGGCAGGGTGTGTGCGAGAGTGTCCATGTCTGTGTGAGCGAGTGTGTGTCATGTATATGTGTGTTTGTGTGTGTGAGTTCGCTGACTGACTGACTGACTGTGACTGACTGTGACTATAACCGTAGCTACTGGCAGTTGTGAGCGCTTCGAACTTGGCGCTTCGAGCTGCTCATAATCAGATGCCATAGCCCTAGCCGTCGCATACACTGCACAAAATTTTATATAAATTTTAAAACTCATTTTCAATGTCATTTATTTTTAATTTTAACTCATTTTTGAAGAACTAAAATTCAATAAAACAATTAATTTTTCTCTATCTTCTGACATTTTTGTTTCATGTGAAATCTCAAAGAGATTTCAAATCAAATAAGCTAAACTTACAATTCATTTGCAACTCATAATTAATTAAAGAATTTGAATTTTTTTATTTATTAAAGAACTAAAATGTAATAAATATATTTATTAAATTTATCATGCATTTTTGTTTTATATGAAATTTGGGCTCGATTTTCAGAACATATAAACTACAAATTACATTAAAGTCAATGACAACGTCAATTCTAGCCATGCTAGGCACTCGACGATTTGGCTTAGTGTAGTTAGCCATGCTTTTGGCTTGTCGCTCATTAAACATGGCTGCGCCTGTGCTAAGCAATTACAAAGCCAAAAGAATCGGAGAAACAAACAGTTTATTTAATAATTTTATATTTTTGTTGTTAATTCTTTTAATATTATTAATAATATTCATATTTTTATATCTTTGTGGCCAAAAGCAAATGGTCAAAACGTTACAAAAATTGATTGCCGACAAAGTCAAGCAATTACCTGGAAGTTCGATGAGCGCGTCTTGTACCACTGTCCAATGTCCCACTGTCCGCTGTTCGCTGTCCGCTGTCTGCTGTCTGCTGTCCGGTGTCCGTTGTCCGCTGTCTGCCGATGCTGCCATTAATCACGGCTCGGCAAATTGAATTCTGTGCATGTAGCTTCCCCAACAAAAGTCGACAAATTAACGTGTTTTTAATTGGAGCCGGCCAACTGGGCGCACTAAAAGTAACAGCTAAAAGCTAAAAGCCAACAGCCAAGCAACAGCCAACAGCCAACAGCCAACAGCAGCAGCAACAGAAACAACAACAACAACAACAACAATGGGCAATTGTCATGCGGAGTCGTTGAACTCGTCCGAGTTATGCGCCAAGTTAATTATGATAAAAGCGGCGCGAATCTGATCGCCGATTTGAGATTTGCGTCTTTATTAGAGAAAACTACATATATATAGATCTAGTATACTTGTTAAGACATGCTCACATACAAATACAAATAAATATAGCTGTTGATAATTAAATGCTAAAATAGAGGGAGAGAGAGAGAGAGAGAGAGAGAGAGAGAGAGAGAGAACAAGAGCAATTGCAATAATTGCTGTAGAAGAGCTCCAATTGTAGCTAACAATTTGACCTTGTCAAGGGCGCGCGCTACAATGAAACGTGTTTACCAACACTCGCCAATTGTGACAAACCGGTCTAGGCTGACTGCCCCTTGCCACCCTCCCACGCCGTGGCTAAAAGTCTGGCAACGCTTCACAGATTTCCATGTCAACAATATTAAAGCGCGGGTCAAGCCCTCTCTACCTCCCTCCCTCCCTGTCTCTGTCACTCTCTCTGTCTCTGCGTGTTGCCCTGCCCAGTTCGACTCGCCACTCCAACTCCAAATCCAACTAAATTGAATGCATTTTCATTTTTGAATTTCTTTTCATTTTCATTTTGATTTTGATTTTCACATTTCACATTTCGCTTTTCGTATTATTTTATATTATATTTTCAATTGCAACTTCGTTGGAAAGCGTGTAAACGCACCGATTTCGACTTTCCGGCAGCAGCTGTCCAGGGAAAACACTTTTCTATTTAAACTGAATGTAACTCTTTTCTATTTAAACTAAATGTAACTCCATATGTTTTATTAATAATTTTAGTGATATAACTATCATTGTGCACCTGACTTTTTCGCACCTGCATTCGTCACATATGTATATCTTTGAAATTGTTATAAAACCAATCGAGCTATTCATATACGAAACGTGATTAAATTTGATTTTGATTTGTATCTATGTAGTCGCAGTTTTCTATGCATTTACAGCTGTATTCTTCGATAGAAAATATCATATATCGTATATCTACTTAAATGAAGTCAACAAAATATTTGTAAATGTTATACTATTTTAGAAACAGTTGCTTAACTCAATTGATCTATTTATATTCATTCCACTATTGTTTGGCTCCATTCAATTCAATTATCATTTTTTATCACTTTTTCCAATACTTTTACAAGTTCATAAAACCCTGCTCGACACTATTGCGATATCTGAAGTGTTAAAAACGGCTGACTTTTTCAACACTGCTTCATATCAATATAGCTAAAACTATTTCCGTAGCACTATTTCCGATATCTAAGACACTGATTGCATAGCACTCCCTTCCCTTCCTATATTAACAACATATACTTAAAACTTGTTCAACACTGTTTCCATATGATTTTTGCTTACAGCTTGTTCTTCCCATAGAAAACTCAGCTTGCGTAACACTATTTCCAACACATTTAAGGCCATAAATACGTCTGGGACGTTTATCCACACTGTTTATACTCATTTTAACGCTAATAACTTTTTCGGCCTATCGAAACGTTCAACTGCCCTCAACGGTGTCTTGTCTATGCGCAAGTGATGAAGCACCCAAGAGGTTTTTCAACACTGGCTGCCCATTTGGCAATCCATTTGAGCGTAAACGCTCTTAAACTCACAGACTTGACGCTAAGCAGCCCATTCAGAGGCCATTTAAGCAGCGCTCCAGCTGAGCTATGCCCTCTGCTAGGGATTTCTTATGCTCTGTTTTTCAACTGTTTCTTTTTTTCTTTTTTTTTTGTAAATCGTTTTTTATTATTATTTTTTTTTAGTTGTGTTTGTTGTTCGGTTCGTTGATTTCTTTTGTTTTGTCGCTTGCATAATTTTTGCTTTTGGTCTGCTCTGTGGTTTCTGTGTGTTTTCTGTTTTGTCTGCTATTTGATTTGTATTATTACTTAATTGCTTTGAACCTGAAAACAGCCAAAGGTGTATAAAATAAATTTGAAAACCAAAAACAAATCAAACACCTCCCATTTACTGCGACTGTGTGTGTATGTAAATAAGCCAGCCTAAAAACCAAAACAAAAAAAAAAAAAAATATTTACATAAATTTCGTGTGTAAATTCTTTCTGTTTTTCAACATTTTTTGTGGATCGTCTCATTCCACTCGCAGAAAAGGCAAAACACGCGCCACACACAAAAAAATTTGATATATGAACGAAATAAAAAAAAAAAATCCCCCCAAAAAAAAAAGAAAAAAAAAAACTTAAAGCTAACAATTCCAGTTGACTTCAGTGTCACCAATGTCGCTGACATTGAAAATCGGGCTGAGAGCAGCTGGAACACGAACAGAGAAGCACAAGCACAGAGGAAGAAGCAGAAGAAGACGAAAAGAAAAGCGTAGCTGAAATGTGAGCGGCATTCGCATTGAGGCAAATGGGTCACAGCTAACCAAATGTTGGGCAAGGGCCACTCAGAGACGTGCGTGAAATACAGCGACTGCGACTGCGACTCCGATTCCAATTCCAATTCCAATTCAGACTCAGAGTCCAAGCCGGAGTCCGAGTGCGCGTCCGAGTCCGCAGATATACCCAAAACATTGCGATCTAGTTGTATAATATACCATTTGAAAACGTGACTAAGTTCGTCAATTGGCCAGGAAACTGGCCCAGCTAAATATGGCTAAATAGCTGGTAGAATTGTCACAAGCCCAATTAGTGGCTCGAATAGTTAAATGTGGGATAGAGACATACATATATAGAACAGTAGCTAGTCAATAAATTTATTGATATATGTACATGGATAAGGTTTAAGGCAGATTAACTACTGAATGATGCGTAGTATCAATTGCTATTCACTAGTTTTTCAGTGTTTTCTAACTCATCAGAGCAATATAAAAATATTTATATAACTTTGGAAAAAGAAACTTCCTGAACTTATGCCATGGAGCTGATCAATGGAAATCGCAATGACCATTTTAGGCAAGGTCTCAAGGTATACAAATGTACTTCATGGTGCTATATTTGGGCATAAAATGTGATATAGTAATACAGTCGAGTCTCGATAATTTTTACCCCGAAAAATTCTATCCCCTTGAAAAAAATGTGTTCTCCATACTTCTCGACAATTTGAATTTCTGTGTAAATCGAAAAAATTTGAACCCCTTGCCAATTCGACTTATCGGGACTCGCCTGTATAACTTGAAAGTCTCTCTCTCTCTGTCTCAGTCTCACTCTTTTTTGACTCTACACTCTTACGAATGAGATTTCAAGAGAGATATTTATTAGTACATATTACATATGCTGCTTATATACTGGTTTCTTCATCTATTAGACATGAATATACATACATTTATACTATGGTCTATGTAGATGAAGCACAGTGGACTGACTCCACGTAATCCGCCTTAAGTTATTTTATTTATTTTTTGTTAACCTTTCCCATATACATATATGTTCATTAAATATGTAATGAGACAAGAAGAAGAAATTGCAAAAAAATAAAAATAAATAAAATAAAAAATTGCGCAAGAGCCAAAAATATTCCAAATCGCAGCTACGTGACTTGGTTGAGCTATATACGAAATGGTTAATCAAGGTAAACTGGGTAAACAGAACAATTCGCGAATCCACTTAGGAATTCTCAGAAGCTGTGCCCAATAAAGCTAAAGTGAAATTGTAAACAATTTGTAGCCCATATCGAGTCTTAATTATATACGTAAATACAAACAAATTTGGATTGTTTTACAAGCAGAGCCTCCAAATGCAGAGAAACATAAGAGCCAGATGCATTTATAGATTGATTGTTGACTTGACTATTTGTAATCATGTATTTGATACATTTGCATCGATACCTGTATAGGTAGGTGTGCGTGCGATTGAGGCTGGGAGATGTTGGGCAAGGCCCAGTTGGAGACGTGCGTAAAATACTCTTCAGACGCGCCTCTATTGTATAATGCGATTGTTAGTAGGAGGCAACAATACGATACGAGACGATATTCATAGACGTGACATGGCTGAGTTATAAGAGGCTTAGCTGCAGATTTATATAAGTTAGTTAGGCGAGCTGTGAGGTGGGAGCTGTAAGCTGGGAGGTGGGAGTTGGAAGAGACTAGCGAATTCCATTAGCCAAATGGCCAAACGGCTCAAATCATACTTGGCCTGGCTTGGCTTGCGTGTTGCAAGTGCTTCCTGCTTGGCGAACATGCAACACGCACTGGACACTGCATAGCCAAACAGAGAGAGAGAGAGAGAGAGAGAGAGAGAGAGAGAGAGAGAGACAGAGGCAGAGGCAGAGGCAGAGAAGGGGAACTGGAGAAAGGGAGACTTGTTTGGCCAGTACTGAATACTGGATACTCGATTTTGGGGCAGCAGAAAGTAAAACTCGCGTTGTTGCAACTGTTGTTGTTGTTGCTATTGTTGCTGTTGTCGCAGCTGTTTGTATTTGCTTGATTTTTATACTCATTCACGAAAGTGAATCAGTATATTGGTTTTGTGCAATGTCCGTCTTGCTGTCCGTCCGTCTGTCCGTCTGTCCGTCTGTCCGTCTGTCCGTCCGTCCGTCTGTCCGTCTGTCCGTATGAACGCAATCTATTTCGGCGCTATTGAAGCTAGAGACTTGAAATTTGGAACACATACTCGTGTATATCTCCGATTTATAAAGTGTTAAAATTTTCCCGATCCGCCCACTAGGGGCGTGGCAAATCGGAAAATGCATTTTCCGATATACCAGAAATCATGTTTGTTGAAGAGCTAGAAAGCTGAAACTTGGTATGTAGGTCCGCGTTGACCACCCAAGATCACGAGCTATGGCGGATATATCTACGCCCATTGAGGGCGTGGCAAATCGGATAAAACTGTATCTCCTAAAGTTGTAAACCTAGAATGCTGAAATTTTGCACGTCAGCTAATGGTATGATTCTATAAAGTCTGAAGATAAATTATAAGTCTACGCCCGTTGGGGGCGTGGCAAATCGGACCTGAAGATATAGTGATTTTTTAAATTCTCCTATATTTTGGACACTATTTATGGCAGAGACCTCAAATTTTGTATATATACTCGGACTGATCACCCAAGACCAAAAAGTTTTGTCGGATATATGTCCGCCCACAGGGGGCGTGGCAAACCGCAAAAGTTTATATCTCCTAAAGTATAATAGCTAGAAGCTTCAAATTTGGATAGTTGAGTTACTGGTAGCCTCCTCTATCGATTCCCCAAAAATAATTTTTACGCCTCTTTAGGGGCGTGGCATATCGAAAAATACCCTGTAATTTTCACATTTTTTTAGGGTAAGCATTCAAACTTTGCAGTTAGGGTAACGTTATCTCTTTCTAAAAACTGACCAAAAATGAGGTGTCTACGCCCAGTTGGGGCGTGGCAAATCGGAAAAACCTGTATATTCTACAGTATTAGAACGAAACTTAACTACTAAATTGTTGATGGGATGTGAATGAGTATTCCGCAGTCGGTAACGCCCGACTGCAACGTTCTTACTTGTTTTCTGTTTTTTCTGTTTTTGTTTTTTGTTTTTGTGGCTTTTGGGTCCGCGCCTGGGACAGCTGCAGGTGACATACATTTTTCGGCAGCATGTCCTAAAATAATTTTACTTTTTCTTGCCGGCCCAACTCGTTTCGCGACTCTAACTCCGACTACTTTCTCCGGCAGCAATGTTGTCGTTCTTCATCATCGGCTTGGTATGCCTCGCTTGTTTTTCTAGTTAGCATTTAGCACCTTGTCGGGCTCCAATTCCAATTGCAATTCCAATTACAATTCCAGTTCCAACTTCAATTCCAAGGTCGAGCATATTTTCTTAACGCCAGCTGTACAATCTCTCTCTCTCTCTCTCTCGCTGTCTCTATCCCCTTCCCTCGCATTGTGACTCTCTCTCGCTCTCTCACATGCAGACCACACTTATGTATATACTTAATTTGCAATTGCAAATTACCAAAATCCGTGTCCAGTCAATGACTTTTTGGCCTATGCAATTGCAGCTGAGTTTCTTGAGGCGAGTCCAAGCTGGAAAGCTGACACTCAGCTACAACAACAACAACAATAGCAGCTACAACAACAGCACCTGTCCAGTATCAAGTGTTGCTGCAGTCAGGTTTGCTTGGGTAATCGATACAACAGGGTCAGCAGACCGCAGCCCTCGGATGCATTTCTTACAGTTCCGCTAAAATCACAGTGTTCAAATATTTGTTTATCGCAATCCAGCGATATATACAAAAGTGTAAATAAAACGAGTGAAATAAATATATATAATATTAAGGCTTTCGATAAGCTGCAACTCCAGAGTGAGAGGCTGCAAGACAGAAAGAGAACGAGAGTGAGAGAAAAGGAGAGAGATAAACATACTACTACTCTACTTTATTTAGTCTATACTAATCACGATAATTGTTTTCATGTTATATTCCATACTGATCTACAAAAAAAAAAAAAAAAAAACTAAACTGAAGACGTAATCCTCTCGTCTTTCATCAAATTTTGCTACCTTATTTAATTATGATACAAACTCAGGTTAGCTTGAGTTATGTACATATATAAATATACAAAAGTTTAGTGTTGGCTAACGGAAGGTTAGGTTAGGTGAGGTGATGTTGGTTAAGGTTAAGTGAGTTTAGCCTCAGCTTGAATTCTCTAAGCGGCTGTCGCTCATTCGCATTAGTTCGCCGCAAGTTGGGCAATGGGTCAGCTCAAAATTGATTAAGCCGGCATTGTTCAACACTGACCGACAGTGGGCCGGGTTAATCAACCTAAATTGTTAATAGAATATGAATGCTAATTGATGTTTGGTATGCAATCAGCCTCAGCCACCTGGCTGGCCCATTCTCATTCATTTGTTTCTATTCATTGATGAAGTTGTGGCTGTGGCCACACCCACACCACTACACACGCACCACACACACACGCCGCGGTTTGGGGCAGTCTAAGGCAAAGCAAACTGCAGCAGAAATTCATTTTTAACCGACTCTAAAGCCAAGGTGAGCCACATTTTGGTGCAATGAAAACCACCCGAAAGGAAAAAATTTGACCAAATGGACAATTGGACTAAAATGTAGCCGCATTTTCATTTTCCAGCGGTTTTTGTCTGCACATTTTTGACATGCCCGGTTGTAGATGCAGTGGCAACTACAGACACAGATACAGATACATATTATACACATTGGTAAGCTTTTTGGGGTATATCAGACTGACACGAATGAGTAGGAAAAGGCACATTAAAGTCTAAAAAGTCTGTATATACTTGATAAATCGTTAGAGTGGCACTATCGCACCGTTTGCGCTCTGTCAGCCGATAGGAATTTAGGACATCTAGTTCAAACATCTGTCCGTCTTACTGCCAATCTGTTTCTTTGATTGTTAGTCTATCGATCCATCCGCTAGCTTGTCTTTCGTTCCGCTGATTCTTCAGCTTGTCCGTCCGTCTGTTTTTCCGTCCGTCCTCTGTCTATAGCCTGCTCGTTCATCCGTCAGTCTAGATCTATATATATGTATATCAATTTGTCTGCCCATAAAGTTCGCAAACTTAAATATACAAGTCGGTCTAGATCTGTCCATCTTTCGATCTACCCATTCATCTCTCCACAAGAGCTAAAAACTCGAAATATATATATAAGTTAAATATCATTTTCCACACTCAATACGAACTAGTCTGTAAGATTTTCTGTTTGACTTTCTGTCCGCCTTCTCTTTTGTTTAAGGATTAGTCTGTACGATTTTCTGTCTGCTCTTCCGTCCGACAAATCTTCTGTTCAAAGATTTGAAACTATCCAATTGAGTTGGAGACCTATTAGAAGACGCAGAACTGACTTTGCTTGAAATCAGTGATCATTGTTTATCGATAATTGATCGATAGCTTTGAAATGATAGATCTATGTCCATCAGAGCTTTCATTGTCGAATCGCTATTCCACTTTGAGTTCGGATATCTCCCAGTCGTGCACACCCAGCTGAAGCAATCTTACATATTTGAGATACAATTGGGCGGCAATTGTTTAGCCAGCAACCGGTTAAGCGCGACCGAGCAACCAAATGCGCATTCAAACACTCGCGATTGTAATTAAAAGCCAGAGCCCGAGCCAAGTTAAGAGCCATATAACGAGCCCAAGTGCTGCACATCTGTGTGTGGGTATATTACTTGGCTTGGATTGGATTATGGGTTGGATTGGATTGGATTGGATTGGAATGGAATGGATTGGATGCGCGCGGCACTTGTCGACGATTTCCTGTCATTAGTCTAGCTGCGCATGTCAAGGTTGTTTGGCAAGCCCAGCAGCAGCCGCATCTCACAGATACTTTTGTATCTGGCGGTTTGCTGTTTGCATCTTTGGCTCTGTGCTGTTTGCTGTTTGCTGTTTGCGTTGGCGCTGCCCAGTTTCAGGTTTGCCACTTGCAATTAAGCCTCTCCACGCCGCTAAACGTCTTTTCAAATGAAATGCAATCCAGTTGTTATCCACGTAAGTGCATAAGAAAGCCTCTGTAAAGCAAAAGTTGCTGCAGCGACAGCAACAGCAGCAGCAGCAACAGTTGCAGCAACGACAACATTTTCATTGCTCTTCACTTTCTTCCATTGGCAAGCTGTTTGGGCTGCTGCAAAAACCGGCACCTCATTGCAGTTGTGGCTGTTGTTGTTGTTGTTGTTGCTGCTGCTGCTGCTGTTGCTGTGGCACATTGCAATGTGGAAAATGTGCGCGCTCTAACAAATTTATGAGCGCCACTTGAACGGCGCAGCAATTGATGTGTATGTAGTGCTGCAATTGCAACACCAGCAACAAGCAACAGCAACAAGCAGCAGCAACAAGCAGCAGCAGCAACAGCAGCAGCCTCTTGCCCCTTAAGTTGCCCCGCACTCACCCAACTGCTAGCTTGTTTTTTTGGGAGTCTGTGACAGGTTGCCCCAGGTTGCGATTATTGGGCGACATATTTGGCATACGGAATTCGGAATTCAGCATTCGACACTTGCAGCTGTGCAGCGTTTCGCCAATGGGACAGAGTTAGCAACAGCAGAAAGAGACAAAGAAAGAAATAGAGTGAGTGTGTGAGAGTGAGAGTGATAGAGGAGGCGCCCAGATCAGCTTTTCTATTGCAATTGTTTTGATCAATCGTACGATCACATGACGACATGAATAAAATGCCTACGATTCGCATACTTAATAAAAAAAAAAACTAGAGAAAAAAGGTTAATTGAAATGAAATCGAAAACGCAACAAACGCAACAACGCAACGCAGAGCAAGGGAGAAAGCAATATTTCTCAGAAATAGCTCAGCATTTATTCATACAATGGTAAACAAAACTTTTACGTAGATTTTTATGATAATTTTATCACAGACTCAACTTGCAAATATGTTAGATAGAGAAACAGAGAGAGAGAGAGAGAGAGAGGAGAGAGAGAGTGAGAAATAGAGATAACGACAAAGGCCAAGAAGTAGGCAAACAGTTATTCCTATGTTGGCAAATAAGACTTTTGAGGTAAATTCTTGAGAAAATTTTACATGAATTCAATTTACAATGGCAGAATAGAGAAAGGTAGAGGGCGAAAAGTCCTAGATAGATAGATAGATAGAGAGAGAGAGAGAGAGAGAGAGAGAGAGAGAGAGAGAGAGAGGGAGAGAGAGAGAGTAGGTAGAGATGAATTGTTAAAAGTTTCATCTTTTATGTTGATCTTAACAAGATCCCCTTCTTAATGAGCGCATTATAAATCGGTAAGAAAATATTAATAAATATAAAATTTGCTTCGATCAGCGATCTATACTGTATTCAGATGGACAATCTATGCTGAGTTGCAGCAGTTAATGCTGAACTCATCATCATTCCGAAGAGTGAAAACTTTCATTAAAAGAGCGTATCTTTTTGAAGGAACAATCTTAAGAATTACCCTCTCTTTTCTCGAAAAACATTATTTAACTCTTCTTGAGTTTTTCTTATATGGGGCATACTCGATCGTATTCACAGCCTGAATTTCTACAAATTCCATATTCATGCTTGAATAGTATATATACAAAAATTTATATTCGACTCATTATAAAGAAACAGATTCTGATTCAGTCATACTAGACATTGTTCTAGATAAATGGGTTGAAACATGTGTTTTTATGCACTGCATTTTGGGTAAGGCTCAAGTTTATGTGCAAGTTAAGGCAAGCTGTTTTATGTAAGAATGAAAAAACGAAAATCTTGAATTACAAATTCAAATAACTAAATTCCATTCAGATTTATATAGTTCTAGAAGATAATATTTAATACTTGGGTAGATGGGCGTCTCTCAAATATATATCTAGTTTCAAATTTGATGGAATATGCAACGTTTCTTTTCAATTAAAAAAGAGTCCCATAAATTCATATGAAAATTCTCATTCGAATTAAACAAATTTGTTGCAATGAAATTGAATGCACATAGAATAGGTATTTTTTATTCACAACGTAACCCCGTCTCCATTTCCCCCTATCCATTTCTCCTCCCACTCAGTGGAAACACTTCAAAGCCAATTGCATGTCAAACAATGGAAAATAGTGAATTGAGCCGGCTTTGAGGTATTATCATCGAAAGCCCAAGTTGCAGCTGGATCAATTGAGCAAAGTGCATTGATAGGGCCACTTAAGGCACGCCCTGATAGCGTTACGATATAACGATATGTGTATATACTATATACATATGCACACATACACATATATACCGTATGTATGTATAAATATTCCATGCACATATCTGCAGTTGGCCGTAATTGAATCTGAGACGCAACGCAAAGTTTTCTACGGAGGGGGCTAGGGAGGTGGCTCCATAGCTGAGGTCTCGCCTGCAATTGACCCAATTCTCGGTTCTTGTTGTTGTTATTGCTTATATATATAGATATGTATATAATGTATATATATATAGATTTTTTTTGCTATTGTGCTGCAGTGCATTGGGAGGCCAGTCATTAAGGCTGAAAACGTGGCTGTCAACAATGTCGGGGAGTGGTGCACGGCGTGGTTCGGTGGTTCGCTTTGGTGTTTCTTGTGGGCTTGTGGGCTACTAGGGCGCTACATTCGCCGCTGGCATTGATTGAAGCCCAATTAAAGCAAAAGAAGCCGCCCTACTAACGGCCCTAACAGCTCCAATGCCAGCCACCTCCAATGTGGAGCAGCTAGCCAGAAGATGTCTGCAACCAAATTAACATATATATGCATATGTAAATACATTCACATATACATATGTACTGACATCTACAGTTCAGCTGCAACACGTTTAAGAACAAGGCGTGTCTCCAGATATATTTAGGCTAGATTTTTGCTTGAGCCAAATGTGTCAGAGAGAAGTTTTCTTTGAGTTGCCGAAACGAATATACCCTGCTTATGCAATAAGGGCAATGACAATAGCAATGATCGTAATAATGATAACAATATATATTCTATGATAATTATAATGATAATGATTTTGCTACTAATTATAATGACATAAACAAACACGGTGATAATAATTAGAAATTATAATGATAATGGCAATGATAATAATAATGACAATGTCAATGTTTGAAACCATGACAGAGATAATGAGAATGACGTTGATTATCAAAATGATAATTATAATGAAAAAAAAAAAAAAATAATAATAATAATAATAAAGAGAGAAAGAGAGTGAGAGAGAGAGAGAGAGAGAGAGAGATAGTGGAATAGATAGATGTAGATGACTAGATAGAAACAAAAAAGAGAGAGAGTACATGTGCCAAATGAATTTGCACAATTTAGCATACCCTACTCATGCAATATTTACGTAGTATTTAAAGAAAAAGTCAAAGCTCTGGAGGCTGCGACTACTACATGAACTGTAGAAATTTCTTTCTATCATGTTTATATATTTTGTTTTTCTCTTCTCCGGCGGCAAAGCAAAAGCTCGGGCAAGACACCGCAAAGAACAAGAGAGCCAATGATCATAACTATTATTACGCTGATCATATGGTTTTATTGTCGAATTTGCCGTCGTGAAACTTGTTTTTGTTTTTGTTAATGTAGTTGTTGTTGTTATCTGTCTGTCTGTGTGTGTTGTTCTTTTTTTTTTTTTGGAATGAGTTTGTGCCACTTTTTTCAAGTTGCGCATGGAAAAAAGACAACAGCAACAGCAACAGCAAGAACAACAACAACAACAACAAAAGCAGCAGCAGCAGAAGCAAAAAAGAATTTCCGTAAACGGGGTCAGCAGCGCGCGTACCGAGTCGCGAGTCTTGGCCAATGCGTCTCAACTCTTTTTCGATACCTATTGACTGCTGAAGAAGGGGTATATATGTATTAATGTAAAGCCTTAAAAACATAAAGCTGTGATGCAGATTAAATTTGATTGCAGACCTCTATATATTTAGCCATGGCAGCAGCTGCAGGGTATTTCTCAGTCGACCAGTTAAAGAAGTCTGTCTTGATTTTTTTGCTTTTTAGCCAGGTGAAATGTTTTGGCAACGCGAGTTGTTGACACTTTTTTCTTTGATTTTGCGTAGCTTGTTAATTAAACTTACACAACTTAACCATAAAGCACAACAACGCCCACACCGATAGGAACACACACACATGCGCACACAGTTGCACGCAACACTCACTTTTCAATGTTCTATGTTAAGGTTGAGGTTATCAGAAGAAAACGTGCCAAAGTACACAATATCACAGCAAAAGACAAGGACAGGCGAAATAACAATGTAAACACATTTGATAAACACGAAAGAAGGGCTCTTCACGTCTAGCCGAACACTAAATACCCTCTCATTAACAATTTGATTTGAAAAACTTAGTAATTGTAGAATTAAAACATGCTGATTATATAAATATACCTATGTTATTTAGTGTTCCGATTTTGATAATATATAGATTAGATATGCATCAATATATTTACATACATATATCATCTAGTTTTAAAGCTGTCTCTCTCCATGTTAAGGTATTACATTCCAAGAAGTGTTCAGCGAGCAAGACCGATTGGTTGGCTAGCCCTTGGAGCATGCCCATATCATCATTATCACCATTATCAAGATCATCAGCTTGGTTTTTTGTTTGGAATTTCGTGGTGTTTATGCCATCAATTGGGGCTCCGATAAGCGAAAACTGCTGTCAATGTATTTTACCTTTTTAGTTCGTTTCATTTAAAAGCTTTTGAGCCCTGTGAACGCGTTTAATATGTGGGTTAAACAAGCGTTAAGTGATTTAGATAGGAATCATTATTGGATATTACAGCAGCAGACAGTCGATCAGTTATCGATTGACTCGATCAGTTATCGATTCTCTGACTAAGCTGCCAGAAATTCCCCTTTCCTAACTGCGAGCCTCACGCACCAATTGGGAATTTTGATTTCGAGTGGTTATTAGTTTATAATGGACGGCCTAAATCTTTATCTGGCTTGTAAAACACTTAATTATAAAGTGTCAAATTTTCACTATTATTTTCAGGCGATCTATATCTCAGGCGATCTATATCTATATCTATATCTATATCTATATCTATATCTATATCTATTCTATATCTATATCTATATCTATATCTATATCTATATCTATATCTATATCTATATCTATATCTATATCTATATCTATATCTATATCTATATCTATATCTATATCTATATCTATATCTATATCTATATCTATATCTATATCTATATCTATATCTATATCTATATCTATATCTATATCTATATCTATATCTATATCTATATCTATATCTATATCTATATCTATATCTATATCTATATCTATATCTAGATCTATATCTATATCTATATCTATATCTATATCTATATCTATATCTATATCTATATCTATATCTATATCTATATCTATATCTATATCTATATCTATATCTATATCTATATCTATATCTATATCTATATCTATATCTATATCTATATCTATATCTATATCTATATCTATATCTATATCTATATCTATATCTATATCTATATCTATATCTATATCTATATCTATATCTATATCTATATCTATATCTATATCTATATCTATATCTATATCTATATCTATATCTATATCTATATCTATATCTATATCTATATCTATATCTATATCTATATCTATATCTATATCTATATCTATATCTATATCTATATCTATATCTATATCTATATCTATATCTATATCTATATCTATATCTATATCTATATCTATATCTATATCTATATCTATATCTATATCTATGCATTGTCTGCTTCATTTGAAGCCCATTAACACTCGATAGACATATCAGATTTCATTTTAGGCTCTTTAAGTAATTTGCCCACCCACACTTTGCTGTCAGAGCTATTAGACTTTGAATTAAAATGTAGGCAACGCCGTAATTAAATAATCGGAAATCCAAGCCCATTTAGCTGTTAACTTGACTGACAGTCAAACATCGAGCATGACATACATAGAACATCGAACATCCAACATCTATTGTCTTTAGGCGCGCCCCTTTTGCCAATGCCCATCTTTGGGGCAGCAACTCGAAAATTGGTGCGTGGCGGCAATTAATGAAGATGGCTGAAACAAAAGATGATGTCATGTATACATGTAAGAATATGTGTGCGTGTGTGTGTGATAGGAAAGGCGAGGCAAAAGGCGGCCTCCTTAGTCGATGCCAATCAATAGATGTCGCGATAAAAATGGTCACGCATGTGCCAAGACACTCCTGAGGCTTTCAACCCCCATGCATGAGATTTCTGCACGGGCAGCAAGAGCAGCAGCAGCAGCAGCAGCTAGAGGGAGCGCACCTAGAGCGTAACCCACGCTGACTGCAACGCTGAAGGTCGTCAGCGCCGCAGTCAGAAAGAGAAGCTTGCGCAAGCATCATCATTGGCGGCAGCGCCAGCAGTAGCAGCGGCAGCGCCGTCGTTACCTGTATTCTTATGCAACGCACACGGCTTTAACGCTCAGCTACTCGATTCAGTTTGCTCAGCTAGCGCGACAAGTGAAGATAGCACACGGCATAAACGGTAAACAATACAAAGCTACATCTTCGGCGGCAACAGCGACAGCGACAACAACAAACTGTCACTTGTGAGCTGCAGTTCTTCCTTCTACCGCGCCGGCGCCAATTGCTCTTATTGCTGATAAGATAAAACAGCAGCAGCAGCAGCAGCAGCAGCACAAAGAGCAACAGCAGCACCAACAACAATAACAATAACAATAGCCATAGCAATAATAAGTGCAGAGCGCAAGTGCGAGAGCTTTAAAGAGCGAAGAGTAAAAGAGAGGAGAGAGCGCAATTTGCCTGGATTGCTGCGTGCCTAGTTGTTGTTGCCGTTGTGGAGTGCGGCCGTCTGGCGCTATTATTAGAGAGTTACCGTTGCTTTATTATTGCCTGCCTGCCTGCTACTATTATTGCCTGCCTGTATGTGTGTATGCCTGCGTATGCATGTGTGTATGCTTTGCTATTGTATTGGTGTTGTATTCGTGTTCTGTGCATATTTTGCGCGTTTTTTGTTTTCAGTTTTGTTAACGTCGTCGTCGTCGCCGCCTCGCAACGCTGCTGCCAAAGCAGAGAGTCCGCAGCAGAAAACAAAGCAAAGGCAAGAGCGCAAAAAGAAGAGTAAAGAAAAGACCAAAGCAAATACGCCGCTAGCCGCAGTTAGTACGCAGTTCTAAGCACTTTTTTTTTTGGTTTTTTGTTTAAAATTTACTTTAATGCGGGCTCTATTTGTTTGTGTGTGTGCGCTGTGTGATATCTGTGGGTGCCTATATTTGTTTTTACGGCAACGTGCAAATTGTTCAACGATAACGGCACATGAAAATAAAATAAAATAAAAAACTGCAGTGCACAACAATGCTGAAAAAAAAACATTCATTATAACACGACAAAAAGAAAAGCAACAGAAAACAGAAGTGGCACGTGAAGTTCTAGCAACACAAAAACAACAACAAAATGCCAATAAGTAAACTGACCCTCAAGAGGGCCGCCACATAGAGACTGCCGCGTGTGAGTGAGAGAGTGAGCGAACTATTGTTGTTGCTGTTGTTAACACTGCGGCAGGCAATTGTCATTCTGACAGCTTCCACAATTCCAATCGGCAAATGATGAATGACTCTAATAAGAATTAAGTGGAACAAATTTGCTGCCAATCAGTGAGAGTTTTAAAGCTTTTTTTTTTTTTATGAGAACTTCGCACTAGATGCGACACTATTACACATTTTATAATTCTTTGTGCTCTTTTGTTAACTTGCAAACAATTTGAGTGTTTTGTTTTTGTTTGTTATTAGCTGAAAAGTGCACAAGTGGAATTTAAGGCTTAGAAACTTATCAGGCACAGTGATCGCTCACTAATTGAATCGTTTTGACATTGTGTACAAATGATCGTCAAATGTGACACACAGCTCTCAATAGACTGAACAACAGAATTGCTCGAAATGTGAGGAGGGCAATTTAGTTAATTACTGAAACCCCTTTCCTTATGTAGAACATATAATTAAAGAAGAGAATTAAGCCAAACCCTTCTCTGAATCGATTGCGCTATATCTAATGGAAATCAAATGGAATTTAATGAGCTTTCTAATAGTCCCGTACTCTGATCTGCTTAATGTAGCCTGGTCTCAAACAATCGCCCTTAAAGGGCTAACAATGTTTGTCCACGCCAAATACTATTAACAATTCTTTCATATTTACTCATCCATTTTTCCAGACCAGCCATGAGCTAGAAGCGTTGCTTATGTAACTGATTATCTATTCAATGTTTACCTAGCCACATATACCTGCCTACGTATAGAATACGATAACTGAAGTGGCGGATCCAAACAATTAACTGCAGCCGAATACCCAGCCTCGAACACCTCTCGTGACCCACTCCGTAGCTCTCTTGGCGGCTGGCCAATTCGTATTCAAGTGCCTCGAATAGCAAATACGGCGATAAAGACACCCGCCGTACGTTATTTAGCATAAGTTCTTCTATTAGTCACACGAACCGCCTGATAACTCGCCCCGAGTTTCTATTTCTTGTTCAATTTGTATCTGTTGCTGTCTGTTTCGGGTCTCTGTTTAGATAAAGGCGCTGTGCTCACTTTTCTACAGGTGACTTTATCATGCATACATATAGTATATATGGGCACAATTTGCATAGTTGTTGTGGCTTTACTGACTAGTTTGCCTCTGAGACGGGACTGAACAATAATAGTAATAAAACATCAAAACAATAGGAAAAATAAGCTTAGAAAACAACGAATATATAATACTCTAATACATAAGGCTGACTTATATGTGTATAAATATATGTATGTACTTTGTTTGTTTTTTACATCTTTAAAGTTACCTTCAGATGGAATTTACTTGCAGCTAGAAATATTTACACCAAATTAGTTATGTAAGGAGTGACTAGGATTTATCTATGAGCTTATGCTGCCTAACCAACTACTTTTATACTAATATTTCTGGATATAATATTATCCTTAGGCTTTGTAGCGCATCTGCAATCTTAGATAGCTGGTAATACAGAGCTGAAGATCTGAGCTTTATATTTATAGATAAATATGCATATGAAGATCGTCACATAGCCCCTATATATGTACATACATATAAATTCAAACATACGTATGTCTAAGATCGATGACATCTTTGATCATGATCACAAAAAGTCAACCTTGAATCGGTTTTAACATATGAATATACAATATGTATATGCTATTGTTATCAATTATCGATATATATATATATCGCATTATGCATATATACCAAATACTATGTTTTGCATGCAGTAAGAGTTGTTGACTTCGTGTTAAAATGCGAATACCCTCGGCTAGGGTAATACACAATGATGAGCATCCAATAAAAATTGCCGCACGTCGCCGCATGTGATATCATCGCCTAACTTTGGATCAGTCTCAGCTCTATCTACAGCACCTTCTGCACCCCTCTCCACTCCAACTCCCTGTTCCCGTCCCCTCCTCAGTTGCAATGCCAATGCCAATGTCGCATGCATTGCACAATGTATCTGAAAACAATAAAAACACAAAAAACAGAAACTCACATGAAATTCCCAATATCCATAAATGATATAATACACAATACATATGTATATGTGTGCGAGTTATATACAGGTGTATGCAGATGCAATCAGTTATTCCTAAGCCCCGATTAATCATCAATCACATACCCGTTATTGTTGTTATTGTTGTTGTTTCTTGGGATATTTCATTGTGGTTTACCTTGTTTTTTATTATTTTTATTTTATTTTTTCTATGTTTGTACTTCTGATTCGGCTTATTAGCGGTTGGGGAAATGGAACGTCGCTTACTATTTATACATATATGCTATAATTTTTAAGGCACACAATTATAATGGGCAATGCATAACGGTAGAAAGTTGCCAATTTGATTGCCAGCTATAACGGTAATTCATGGCAATCCCTATAAATATTCATAATCTGAACAGATATACATTTATCCATATATATATATATATATATATATATATATATATATATATATATATATTTACAAAAAGTGCCAACAACTGTATTTGTATGTATGAAGGGAACAATCCTAACGTCGTTAGTATCATTAATCGATTGAAAGGTCATCCTCATTATATAGTTAGAAACGGCCATATTACGCAAATTCCAATCGCTCCTATATTATATATTCTATATATTATAGAAATGGCTGTGCGCTTATAAATAGAAATAGAATTTTTAATAGGCTACGTGACTTGGCTTTTAACTTGGCGCTTAGCCACTCACAGCTGGCAATGGCTTGGCTTTGATTTGATAATTATGTGACATCAGAGCTCCATCAGGCAGTCAGTCACATATCTATAGATATTCTGAGAGCATACGATCAGGAAAATAGAAGATGATGTGAACTAAATTCACAAGTAGTATGTTAAGTCTACGAAATTCCATACAACCTCTGTAATTCAAAGTCTCCCTCTCTGGGAAACATTAACGAATTACATGAAACTTCCATTACTTTATTCTATCTCTGCCTCTCTAAAGAGCCTAAATCTGCTCATAATATCTCTTTATAGAGATATCCCGCAGTACTTTCTCTCATTGATTTAGCTCCATTGCAACTGCCCTTAGGTCAGATGTCAAATCTAGCGAATTGCATATATCTTTAATAGCTCTACACTCTTTCTCTCTCTGAGGATTCTTTGGCAATTTCTCTTTTCGCGTTATCCTTAAATATTTGCTCTCTTTTATTTTTTAAGCTGTCAATTTCTTTAATAAATTTAACGAGCACTCTATATTTTCTGTAGATCAGTAATTCGTTTCCAACTTCTCTTTGTGACGATATCCTTGAATGCTTCCCTTCCATTCTTTGCATTATTTTAGAATATAGATCGTCCGCCCTTCTACTTCTCTCTTCATTTTGCGTCATTCGCAAACGTTTCTCGAGCAACATTACTCGACTCTTTTCTTAGTTTATCAACTATTGAGATAAGCTGCATTGCACATTGCCTTATAGTCGTTTCAATAAAGATAAACACATACCAATATGGGTATATATAGACGAGTAAACATCTAGTCTATATATCTGAATTAGCATACGAAGCTGAAGTTGTTTTCACTTAATGATGGGACAACATTCGAATTGCGTTTACTCTGTCAATATCTAATTGCAAACTGAGTACTGCTATATCAACTGATGTCTGTATGCAATATATAAACATATAGACACCTATATATTGTAGTATATGATTGTGTTGTTTATGAATGAGCGACTTTCGACTGCTGATAATTGCGGCTCGAATCCGGCGCTATAAAGATATAGCAGACGTGTGACGGTATATGTCGGTGTATATGATACGATAGGTAGATATTGATAGTTAGCAAATCAACTGGTTGGATAGAGCGTAAATATTATAATATCCGGTTTCCTCTTAACCAAATTCTATGAGTTGACTAATTGAAGAGCGTTCAGTTTTAAATATACTTACATATGTATATATTTTGCGGGTATGTATACTATATGTATTTATATTTTTTTCATGTATATGGAACGTGATGATTTTAAAGAAACAATTTTAAACGTCGTCGTTGTCGCCTTTAGTCGCTTTGATAGCCGAGGAATTTTTTCTTACTCATATTTATTTCAAGTTTAACCAACTGACTATAAACTGATTCTTTCTCCCCCTCTCTGTCTCTTTCTCACACACACACGAACACTTGTGTTGCTTTAATAGCCAAAAGAGCTAAAAAAAAAAAAAAAAATTGATAAAGCAGAAATAATGTTCTAGGCGATATTTGTTTGGAAAAGGTTTTGCTCGGTTCCATTTCTCAAAGCATTGAAAACAACAAAAACTCGAGCGAATAGCTAAACAGTGAGTAAAGCTTAATTAGCCTGGCTAATAGGGGGGCTAATTAGTGGTTCAACTCGTCGCAGTCAAATCGATTTACAGATGCCTCAAGGTGCTCTACCCAAGCGAGGGGGGCTTCGTGTTTGTGTATGTGTGTGTGAGTGTCATTGTGTGTGCATGACAGATTTCAGTTGCAAGCCGGGCACGTGTCTCAATTACACATACATACACATGTGCATGTACAACTATGCGGTTAGTAAAACTACCCCACAACAATTGCATATACATGCAGATCTACAAAGAGAGAGAGAGAGAGAGGGTATGTCATATTTGACGGTCAGTATATGACATATATATATATATATATATATATATATGATCTATCTCCTTTAGTTCAAGAGATATTTAAATTCAATTTTTATTTTTGATTTTTATTATAAAAATCAAAAGTAAGAGTTATGATTTGATTTTTATATAAATATTGTTCATTAATAATTATTTTTGATTTTTATCAAAAAAATAAATATTAATAATTAAATATAATTTTTTAATAAAAAATTATAAATAAAAGTTTATCCTTTTTTGAATTCGCCATAACAGAAATCCTTATGTGTGTTTTTCTCTTTCTTCTTGGGAGTTCTTTTGACCCTCAATTTTTTTAAATGCGTAACTCTTATTTGCGGTCCCTGGTATATTTATTTTTCTCCCTCTATCTTCATTTTCCTTTTCTGTTCTTCTTTCCTCTCTCTCCCTCTCTCTCTGTCTTATATACTCTTATAAACTTCTTCCCTCTCTCTCTCCATTTCTTTTCTTTTGTTTCTCTTAGTCTGCATTTCTCTCTCATTTCAATTCCTCTATCTATTCCTTTTTAGATTTCATTTTCACGTACTTTCTCTGTCTACCTCTACCCCTACCTCTCTTCTCTCTCTTGCTCTGTTTCGTCTTTCTCTCTCTGCTTATCGCGCACTCTATCTTTTTGACACGCCATCTCTTTCTCTCTTCACGCCTCTATAGTATAGAGTGTCATCAAGTCGATCATTGCTGTTGCTGCTACCTTTATAGCTGCAATTGCAAGTAATTTGCATGGCCAATGAGTAGACAACAACAACAACAACAACAACATTACGGCAATAATATCGCATGAACATTGTCATTATTCAATCAAACGAGCTCCCCTCTCCAGCCCCTTCTCTATCACCCAATCATGCTACACCTAAACATCCCCCCACCCACACTTCTGCCTAAGTTCGCGACAAGAAACGTGTGCGAATCGCGCGCGTCTTTTGCCGCCTGCTGCTGGGCAGAGTTTTCCCGTGTGTATGTGCTGGTGCGGGTGTGGGCGTGAGCGTGGGCGGGGGTGGGGGCGGGCGTGCTATTCATTATTTTAGAGGACAATTGGCGCTAAGCTTAACGCAAATAGCAACTAATTTCACAGGTTAATGAATAATAGAGATGGCTGCGTCTGTGCTCGTGACACGATCAATACAAGCCGATACTTAGTGAGTCACCACGGTAAATACCTGGAAGCCCAAAGAAATATACATATAATATCTAATCTATACTACGTACCATGTACGTACTATCCAAGAGAACTAAAGTCAAACAAATGAATATACAAATATACATATATATAACTATAGAATGAGTAAGCAGATGAATAAGTTTTCCAGTTAGATCGGTTTAAAAGCGCACTAACTATTACAACAATATTAATTAATATGATAATAATACATTCTAAAAGTTTCAACAGTTTCTTAACTGATTCCGATTCGTTATCGATTGTCACGCGGTCATCGCTGATTGCCTATCGACGCTTATCGTTTACCAAGCACAAACACTCTTGCACACTTGCGACTTTAAGCACACACACTCATGAGCATATTTATTTATATACCACACACACACACACACGTACACACATACAAATCTTCTTTTGAGAACTTTATGATTATAATAAATTGATTTGTTTATGAATGCATGCAAATTTCTGGGGGGCACTAAATACTTTAACTCGATTGCGCCCGTTCTCTAGAAGCAATCATTTTTTACGACTTCGGCAATACGAAACGGTCCATAAATTGGCCAATTCGTCGAGGTTTATCTGGGCATTATTGTATTTACCGCCATTAAAGCTGTCAAACAGAAACTTATTTTGCCTCAGCTAAGCATATTGATATATTTGTATATTTTTTATATATATATCTACCCACATGTGGGTGTTTAGGCAGACAAATTTGTATCTTAAGTATACAAATTTATTTCGAATCTGAGCAGCTGACACCGAGCATGGATGTGTTTATATCGTTTACACTCAATTAGCTGATCATCGATTGAGAACAGATATTTTAGTTTTATGGCAATCAAAATAATTATGCATAGTTATACTCGGTATGGAAGTCTACAGGGGGTGTATTAGCTTTGTGTGATGCTTGAAATTGGAAATTGTATTTACACTCGCAGAAGATGAAGTATACATACTCCTCTACTACTTCTTCTTCTTCTTCTTCCTCCTAGTCCCCAGATCTCCACTATCTATGTATATATATGAGGTACTTATCCAGTTAAGCATTCCAAAATGAACATTCGTTCGAGTCAATCCAATGAATCTCATGGGAGCTTTGCTCTCTTCAAAGATTTGTGTTATTCTTCACTTTAGTATAATATTTTAATTTTATGTTGACATTAACTTTGCATTTTAATGAACTTTGACTATGATCTTAACATCATAACAGTAACATCTGTAGCTCTAGCACTAATAGTGCGAATGTTACATTTGACTTTAGCTTTAGCATATAACTACGCACTTGACCTTACTATTCAGTCGAAGTTTTAGTTGACTTAGCTGACTTGGACATTGAGCTTCATAACATTTCAGTTACAGATTCACATTGAGCTTTATTACATTTCAGTTACATTATTCAACCTAACTCTACCTCTAATAATAAGGTGTAATCTTTACATTAGCTGCACTTGGGCTTTCAGTTAGTTAGATTTGTCTTTAACTTTAACTTTATCTTAAAATTACATGTTAAATTACATGTTAAATTTTAACATGAGCATTGATATGAATAACTATTGTGATTGAGATTGAGGCTAAATGCTGTTAATTTCTTTAATCTATTGTTATTGAGATAAACATCTGACTATCTGCAAATGAGACGATCATAGCTTTCAGCGTTTTAGCATTGACGCAAACATTTGAGGTTAGTTTTACGCATTCCAGCTGATATGCGTCTTTCGTCGCTTATCTAACAGACATAAGCACATCCAAAGGCTATCAGAACTTACCTAGTATGCGTGTGTGTGTGTGCGTGTGTGGGTGTATGTGTGTGTGTGTGTGCGTGGGACGATAAGAAAGTCATTCATTACACAAGGAATGCGCGTATGGCGGCTCGTGCTCTCTATGGAAACTGGAAGGGGCAGAATGGAGGGGAGGACAGAAGAGATACCTGTTATCAAGACATTGGTGTTCGCTCGCTCTCTCTCTCTCTCGTTCTCTCTTGCCTCCCTCTGATAAGAGCGCTGGCGTCTTGGCATATTTCTTTTCAAACTTTCGTATTCGTTTTCTTTGAACGTAATCGTAATCAGGCATTCGAATGATTTTTACTTGCAGATTTCGCAGCGCACAAATCGCACGCCATTTTGTATTATGCTTCAGAAATATTACGAAACATTCTAGAGAGGGGCGTATTGGAGCAGCAAGAACAGCGATCATAGCAATAATCGATTAATCGATCGATCAATCAATTATCAGCACCAACAACAAGAAGAAGAATAGAGGAAAACAACAAACAGTTGTAACATAAACGGAAACGGAAACGAAAGGCAAGTTTAATTCACTACACAGCCTGAACGAGACGGAAACTGAAATATATATATAGATACATAGAGAGAGAGGGAGTCAGAGAGTGTGACAGCAAGTGAGCGAGCGAGCGAGCCACGCCCCAACATGAGCAGCATGAAGGGCGGCTTCACAACACTCAATCGCTGGTTTGGCCGCAAAAAGGGTAAGTCTCTCTGGCTAGCTAATATTCCAGTAGTACTGATCATAGCTAACTCTATCTGTCTCCCTCTTCTCTCTCTCCTCTCCTTCTTCATTTGCAGACAAATCTAGCGTGGGCAGCGCCAACGGCAAGCTGTCAAAGTCAACCACACAGCTGCACCACATGTCCACAGACCAGGGCATTCACATCAACGAGGCTAGTCAGCTGGATTACAATCGCATCACCCCTCTGCCCGCAGCCACCAGCAATGCACCGTTCGAGCAGACCTTCCGCATCACCGTGCTCCTGCCCAAAGATCAGCTCTATGTGACCCGACTGGGCGCCCGTGTGCCACTCAGCAAGCTGCTCTCCCTGGTCTGCGACAACAAACAGCTGGATCCCGATAAATATGAGTTTCGCAATCCAGGTAAGCCAGACATCAAAGCGATATATCGATCACATCCAGTAGCCTTGCCGCAACTTGTCTTGAATGAGTAAGGAGGACAGGAATAAAGGTCTGAGGAAATGTGTCGAGAGGAAATCCAGCTAGGCTTTGCTTGTGCTTATCGGATTATCGATTTATTACAGGCATTGAACTAACAAAACAAATGTAGAAAAATGAACTGTAAATTCCACCGCAAGCTGGACCTCAAATCATGATCAATGGTAAATCATCGATAAATGATGATAATTGCGATAGTCTGATAGAGTAAGAAAGTAACGGTGCACGAAGCTGAGCTCAATAGGCATATGGAACGCCCTTTGCATTGACTTCCAAGCAAATCCTTGCTTATGCCTATTCATTGATGCTATTGTACGGTATTTCATTAAGTCAGTATCTATAGGGACTCTAAAGGATCAAAACTTTTGTTTGTCTCCCTTGAAATCGTCTTTAAAAAATCTGCTTTAAAGAATTTAAAATCTTCATGCATGGGCTTAGGCCTCTGATAGTGATTTATATAGTATCGTAAATAATTTCTGTTAAACCTTTAAAAATCATATTTCAAGCGTTGCACTACCAGCACTACCTCGAGTGTATATTATGAAAATCTCGATTAGTTTTATAGAATAAGTTTGATAAACAACCGATCTTCAACTAATGAATATCTCTCTCTCTCTCTCTCTCTCTCTCTCTCTCTCTCTCTTCCCACAGTGGATGCTAGTCAGGTGTACAGCTGCGAGTCAAGCATCGGAGCAGTGGGTCTGTCGGAGATACGTTTGTGCCACAAGTCGGAGTCCTACGACAGCTTCAATACGGACTCCATGCTCAAGTTTCAGCGGACGGGCGGCACTCGCGATTCGCTGAGCAGCAGCTCCGAGTTCAGCAGCAGCCGGCACTCGCACTCCAAGCTGACGGCCAAGACGCCCAGTCCGTACAGCTCAAGCAACTCGCTCAACTCCATGGACTCCACGGGCATGAACTATACGCGCACACCTGTAGTGCCGCCCAAGGCGTTATCCGTAGCACCGCCGCCGCGCAAGAAGCGCGTAGCGCCACGCCCACCCAGCCAGGTGCCCATCCCGGAGCAGTCCGTAGCGCAGTTCAACGAGACGCCGACGCCGACGCCGACGTCGACACCGGCGCCAACTCCAACGGAGCCCGCCTATGCGGTAGTTGTGAAGCGTCCACAGCTGTGCATGTCCACGCCCAACCTGGCCAGCACGCCGGAGCATGTAACGGAAGCGGAGACGCAGCCGTCGTTTGAGGTGGACTGCAATGGCAACAGCGCCAAGACCTTGGATGGCGGACTCTATGCCACGCTAGAGCGCAGGCCCTACTCGCAGGCCTTGCCGGAGCCGACGCCGCGCAAACGTCTGCTGCAGCTAAAGAAGAAGACGGCGCCAGCACCGCCTCCAGAATCGCCTGGACCGGCAGCGGAAGCGGCAGCTGAGGCAGCGGCCGCGGCTGCAGACACCATATCACTGGCCTCCTCCACGACGGTGTCCATGACGGAAGTGCTGCCGGCAATACCGCAGCCAGCGCCCAGGATTACCACGCCCGTTCCCATGGCCACGTCGACAGCACCAAGAGTGCAGCAGCACCAGCAGCAGCAGCAGGAGTCGGGGGCAGTGCCTCCTGCACTGCCCACTACAGCAGCGCCCCAGATGCTGAGCAATGGCAACCAGAATGTGTCCAAGGTGCTGTTGAACCGCACGCCCACGCCGGAGCCCCGCTCGCTGGGCAGCGCCACAGAGGAGGAGGAGGACAACAACGATACGGCCTCCAAGCAGGCGGACTCCGGCATTGGCGAGCCTGTGCCCTCGCCGCTGCCCTCCAGCTCGCCCTCGCCCGAGCCGGAGGTGCAGCCCTTGGCAGATCACAAGGCGCAGCTCGAGTCCAGCTCGGAGGAGGACGACGAGGCCATCAAGGTGTATAACTTCAAGACGTCCTGCAAGAGCTCCGTCAAGGTCAAGGAACTGGTGCTGAGCGCCCAGCAGCTGGAGACGGCAGCCGATGAGCAGCCCTCGCCCCTCTCCGACACGCCCCTGGCCCAGACGCCCAGCAGCCCGAACAGCGAGCTGACTTCGCTCTCCTCCTGGAACTATGCGGGTCCCATATCGCCGCCCCCGGACTTCTCGGACAGCGCGCAGTTCGCGGACCGACAGCGGCCCAAGAGCAGCGAAGTGGTCAACGAGCTGTCCTCCATCATACAGCAGCAGCGGCTGGACACGCTCATCCGGCAGGCGCCCGAGCAGCCGCAGCAGATCGAAGCGGCCAAGCCCAATCGGCTGGCCAACTTTAGCATCGCATCAATTAGCAACGGCTCGAGCAACAAGCGCAACAGCAGCAGCAACAACAACAACAACAACAGCAGCAGCAGCAGCAGCAGTAGCTCTCCAACTATCACACGCACCGACTCCTTTCAGTCGCCCAGGCACAGCCACAACGGCTCCTCCCTGGGCATGCGCCTGCGCAGCTCCTCGCAGCTGTCGCTCAACCGGCTAGAGCTGAACGGCCTGAATGGCGGCCTGCAGCAGCGGCGCTCGTCCAGCGAGCTGAGCATTGGCGAGTCGCCTTCGCTCCAGAGCCTCGAGCTCATCAAGACCATATTGAGCAACTCGCGCAAGAACAGCCTGGCCACAGATGCCACCGACTCCACAGAGGCGCCACAATCCCAACTGGCCGAGCCTGAGAAACCAAAGAGCAGATCGACTGCGTCGCCCACAACCAAGCCGGTGCCGATGGACGTGACCACGCCTATAAGTCCACTTGAGTCCACAGTGGCGTCCACAACAATAGTAGCGCCTAAGGCCATGCCTGTCAGCACAGTCGTGTCCCACTCAAATGAGCACGCATACGTAGCTAAAGAGGCTGTGCCTGTGCCTGTGCCGGTGCCTGTTCAGACAGTCGAGCCCGCAGCTGACTCTACATGCGGATCGTTAGGCGTGGCCACTGCTGTGCCTGCACAGAAATCAACGCCTACAGCTGCAAAGTTGCCGCTGGCTCAGCCTGTGGCTGCGCCCACACCTGTTAACAAAGTGGAGTCACCTGTGTCCACATCCCTGGCCACAGCTGCAGCTCCAGCGGCGCCCATTGCAACTGCCCGCAAGGCCTCTCTGCCGGAGGCTCCAACGGCAGAGCCTGAGCCCGAGCCAGAGCCGGAGCGAGAACGTGAGCCCGTGCCTGAGGTGGCGCCAGAGCCAGCGCCCAAGCCGCTGCCACAGACGTATCGCTACTCCGGCCCGCCCAGCATCAACTTTGCCACGTGGAGCGAGCGTCCCAAGTCGCAGGTGGCTATCAAAAACGAGGGCGACTACATCTATGGCGGCGCCAAGGCGGACGCAGCAGCAAAGCCCGCCACGGCACCCGTCAAGCTGACCATTGAGGTGGCCTCGCCGATCCTGCGCATGGGCATTCCGCGCAAGGAATACCACGTGCCCATCACGGTCAAGCCGCTGCGCGACGACAGCCAGGAGCGAGAGCGCGCGTCACCCGAGCCGCAGCAGGAGAAGCCGCCCCTGCAGCAGGAGGTCATAGTCAAACCCTCCACGCTGCCACGTCCGGCGAAGAGCAATCGCTTCACGCTGCCCGCCAGCATCCAGAGCAGCATCAACAACAACAACAACAGCAGCAACTACAGCAAAAATTACAGCAACTACAACAACAACAATAACATCAGCAGCAACTACAACAACCACGGCAGCGGGACAACCAATTCATTGCCACGGCCCATTTCGACGCTGGAGAAGGCAGCGACGCCTGCAGCACCCGTGGAGTCGGTGGCAGCGCCCTTTGGCCAGAATACGCTGAGGCGCACGGGCTTCAAGGAGCGCATGCTGGCCAAGGAGCAGCAGGAGCATGAGCAGGCCCTGAGCGTGCGCGTCTCTGTGAACGGAACAACAAACGCAGCGCCAGCAGCAGCGCCAGCAGCAGCGGCAACGACAGCAGTGAAGCCAGCGACGCCGACGCCGACGGCGACGCCAACGGCAACGCCAACGTCGCCATCGATGCCAAAGCTGAGGAGCACCAAAGTGGAGCTGAAACCAGAAACAGTTGAGCCAAAGCCAGCGCCAAATGCGCTGCAAGTGAAGCTGCGCCCCATTAGCTTCATGGCCAATAAATCGACAGCCACGCCCACAAGCGCGCCTACGCCCACTGCTGCTGCTGCTGCCGCTGGCACGCCCTCGCCGCCGCCACCGCCGCCAATGCTGAGCAAGACCAAAGCGATGCCCAAACTGAAGTCAACGTCGGCGTCGCCGTCGGCTGATCCGCGGGATCAGCTGCTCGAGGCGATACGAAACTTCAAGCGCGAGGAGCTGAATCGTGCCTGAGCGAAGAAGAGGAAGCATAGAGAATACACACATAGAGAATACCGAAACGAAATGCACAAAGCGAATGGCGCAAAATGTTATCAATTTCATTTTTTTCTTTTTCTTTTTCTTTCTGTTTTCGATTTTGATTTGCAACTTTTAATTTGTTTGCTTTTATTTTAATTTATGCATTTTATGATTTTTTTGTAAATGTAAATAGTTAACAAGATTCTGCCGATCTTGTACATTGAAGTCAAAACAATATGCACTTTTTTTTCTAATATTAGTAAAAATATTTGTTGTTTGGCGCGCTTTTGAATACCAACACAAAAGTATATACATATATATATATATGAATATATAACTATATATTTACATATATCAATTTTTTTTAAACTATTCTTAATATTTGTTATCAACTATGTAATTGTACGGCTCTACTTTTTTTTGTAACAAAAATACTTTGTTTTAGCTTTAAGCACAAGAACCCAAAAACAAAATGAAAGAAAAGAAAAGCGAGAAAAGCGAGAGGAAAAGGCAAGTGAATGTAAACGATATTTGTCTATATCATATTCTGTATATCATAGTGAATTATAGTAACCAATTTTCTAACCAATGGGACTGGTCTACTTAGTCGTGTCAAAAAACAAAAGCAACTATAACAAAAGTTAATCATAAAATTTTAAGTAAAAACTAATAGCACAAATAGCAAGGCGCGCGCATGAATTGGAGCGCTAATTATGCTTATAAATTATTATTAATACATATTTACACACACCCACATATACATAAACACATGAACACAGATACATATATGTACTGTGCACTTAAAGTGCATATTTTATTGATACATTAATAAATAAAACGCAGAAAATGACAAAAAAAAAGAGTTTTTAAAATTTCAATTTGAATTAACAGTAGTATGGGCAGCACCGCACACAACTTGGCAGCACTGCCTCCAGTAAGCATCGATACTTTTGTGCGATCAATGATCAATCGAACTGTTCCGGGCATTTACATCACAAGTTCCAAAATATCAAGTAATAATTTATCGCAGTATTTTAAAACATAAATTTCCAAATTAAAATGTAAATTAAATTCCAACAGGAATTTATTATATAATATACATGTTAAATAAGCCGAAGCCATAAAGCATTGTCGTCGAAATTATGAGATTTTTGCTACTGCGTACACGAACATTTACTATTTTTACATTCGAGCTGCACTAGCAATGAAATATTAAGAACTTTTTGTTAACAGCCAGTGTGATCTAGTTTATGTACATAAAAATACAGGCATATTTAAAAAGCGCGCCCTACACTTATACTGCTGATGTCACAAATTACTATCGTATAAAATACAAACCTATCGATAGATGCGCAGTGTGCCCTCAGTTTTCTCAGCACTGTCTTGCATACGAGCATCGATGTATCGATAGGCATTGTATAATTTTATTTGTTGTGCTGAAAATCAGCAACGGGCAAGTCGAAAACTTTTGGAGCAATGGCTCAACTCCTGCTGCGAAACCTCACACGAGCCGGCAATGCGGCGCTCATAACAAAAGGCACCAGCAGCTCCATCACAGGCGCCGAGCCCGGCAGCCGTCAGCTGCACACAACGCAGGCATGCTGCGAGATTAGGAAACTCGCTCGACTGCGCGTGGTGGACAACAGTGACCTGGGCAAGCGTGCCATGGCCGAGGGTCGGCCGCCCCGGTGCATCCATGTGTACAACAAGCGGGGCGTTGGCCTGATCGGCGACAAGGTGCTGGTGGCCATCAAGGGCCAGATGAAGAAGGGCATCCTGGTCGGCCTCAAGCAGAAGCAGCGCATAAAGCAGCCCCAGTTCGACAGCAACAATCTGGTGCTCATCGACGACAACGGCTCCCCGCTGGGCACACGCATCCACGTGCCCATTCCCACGGTGCTGCGGACCATACTGAAGGAGAAGACGCTGGCCAAGGGCGCGGACTACACGAAAGTCCTGGCCATAGCCAGCCGTTACGTTTAACTGACGAACTCATGCGTTTTTTCATGTGTTTGTACACAGGATATATATAAATATGTATAAATAAATAAATAAAACATGAATGTTCTTTATAGTAATAAGTAGTATAATGTTTATAATGTAGTTTCTCTTATTATTTCGCATTTTTTAGTAGTAGTAGATCCCTAACGTAAGTGTGTGTGTGTGTGTGAGGGTGTCTGTATGTGTGTATATGTGTATATTTATTTAGATGTATGTACATATGCGCGTTTCAGTTTAGTTAGTTTACAATAATAGTTGTGGTTGCTTTTGCGTTGGTTTAAATGATAACAGAAATGCACATTAGAAGTTGCTTCAGGCCGAGCAGTTGTTGGGCAGAGCGAGACAGCTAATCTTGTGTTACTCCGCTCTCTCTCTCTCTCACACGTTCAGTTGCTTCAGTGAAGCAGCCAAAAAAGACGACAAGCGAGAGCGAGAGAGAGCTAATTTCTTGTCCTGCTCACTTTCAGTTTCCGTACTCCTCTCTCGCTCTCTCTCCTGCTTAGTGTGGCCTTGAAGCATTTGTTTCATGCCTTCCATTCATAGTAAGTACAGGTACAGCCTCCTCCTCCTCCTCCTCCTCCTCCTCCTCATCATCATCATCCTCATCCTCCTCCTTCCATATCCATCCAACTCCTCCTCCCTTGTTCAACTTATATTTTCTTAGATGTTGCCCGCGCTGTTGTAGAACTGAAAGTTATTGTAGTTGACCGGTGTCTTGGGACTGGGACACATGTATAGGAAATCATCGTTCTGCAGCTGGGATTGGGTTAAATTTGGCTCGCTGGCGCTGCGATGAATCTTGGGCAATGTGCGCAGCATATTCTCCAGCATGTTGAGTAGGGGCCGAAACAGCGGACGCTCCTTGGGATTGTATTTGATGCAGTCCTCGGAGAGACGTTTCAGCGCCTGCGGTGCATCGGATCGCACCTGGGTCATATCGGGACGCAGCAGACCGCGCCCAACCATGAACAAAATCTGATCCTTGTTGCTGATGTTGCGATAGGGCAGGCACTCGGCCAGCAGCTCGTACATGACTATGCCGAACGCATAGACATCTGATTGAAAGGAATAGGGATTCTGTTCCTGCATGCGTATCACCTCTGGTGCCATCCACAAAATGCTGCCCGTTGGCTGATTTGCTTGCTTCTCGCCCGACCAGCGCGTCTTGGCGGTGGCCAGGCCGAAATCGCCAATCTTCACGGACAGATCCTCGTGCAAGAAAATGTTGTTTGTCTTGAGATCCCTGTGCGTAGATGGAGAAAGCCAGAATGGTGGGGCGATCGTTAACCTCCATATATTGTACTAAATCCCATATTCCAGCGACTCACCTGTGTATTATGTTCTTGGCATGCAGATAGTCCATGCCCTGCGCCACCTGCCTGCCAATGTCGATGAGGGTGTTCAGCTTGAACTTCGTCTCGTTGACATGGACGTGCTTGTAGAGGCTGCTGCCCTCGCACCACTGGGTGACTATGGCCAGCGAGGGCTTCGAGACGCAGCCCATGAACAGCAGAATGTTGCAGTGGCGCGTCTTCTTCAGCATGGCCACCTCATTCTTGAACGCCTGCAGCTGGGCCGGGCTCGGCGTCTTCACCTTGAGCGTCTTCACCGCTACGGGTCCATGCCAATGGGCGCGATAGACTGTTCCAAACGAGCCCGATCCGATGCGTGGCCCAATCAAGATCTCCTCTGCTTGGATGTTCTATAGGCAAATGTATAAAAGATATCAAATTCAGATTAGCTGCATCTTGGATCTACACTACATCGCCATGCTGCAACTCACCCAATTCTCTTCCGAGCTCTTGGCGTCACGTGAGAGCAGATTCTTGTTGCTCTCGTCGGCGGATCTGGCCCGGGGTCGATTGTGCTTTAGGGTGCTGGTGGGCGACGACTGCGTCGAGTTCGAATGATCCGTGCACGGATGCTGCAATGGGTCAAACGGAGAAGAAGAAAAAAACAAACAAAAAAAGAGAGAGAAAGAGGAGAGCGCGGAATAAAACCAAAAAACGAGCAACATTAAGCCGAAAATAAAAATAAATAATTCACGTGCGTTAGTCAACAGATTTAAGCCAGCTCGATTCTAATAAATGTTATGTACTCTCTACTACTATTTTCTATAGCTCTATCAAACCTTCACCCATTTTCCAAAGCAACTATGTTTCAATAAATTTCACACAACTTATCACTTCTGTTCCACACTTGCCAGAGAAATTCTTTTACCATCTAGTACAAGTCGGTTTCAGGCCAGTTCGATAAGCCTTGAACAAGATTGTATGGAATGGCTTTACGATAAGCCTTAAGAAGTTCTATAGAAAGTTTAAGTGGAATTCTTTCACACTTTGTTTATAACTGATGGGAACAACAAAGAGGGGAGCCGACACTTCTGTGCTATTTTTATATATTATAAAGTTAGTTTTGCATTGAAGTCCATTCAACTTCTTAGGGTTTCAGTTCAAACAACTTTGATAGAATCACTTTTATCTATATTTTACGCTTGCAAGTGAATTTAGGAATTATAATAATTTGTAATTTGGGTTTACATTTGAACCATGGCTTAAATCTTGAATCTCCTAATGAACCCAAGAGAGAGATTGAAAGGGGGTATACTTCTTGACTTTCCAGCATCGGTTAATACTTAGTTCCACTGCAGATATTTTTCACTTAATATATGTTTAAGCCAAGTACAGTCAGTCAACTAGCTCCTACATAGATATGTATCATATAAGTCCATCTGTTGTCCAGTCTAACAACCAGCTAGGAATTATCTTTGCACTCAAATCCTTTGAGGCATGGTCAATTGAAATCCGTTTAGTCTAGACGGGAGCTCATTCTCACCCAGTTATCAATTGGTTATTCAGACTATACATAGATAGTTAGCCCCACTAGCCCCTCCATGTCCAGGTGTCCGACACCCACTTACCGGCAATGGGGGCCTGGCTTGCATGATGAGGCTGCGCTGCGTGTCGTTGGTCAGCGGGCGGATGCTGTTGATGCAGACATTGGGCGCCGAGTTGGAGCGGTCGTCCTGGCTGATGCGCGGCGGTCGGCCCTGTCGGTTGGCAGAAGGTTTAGAGCTGCTGTTGTTGGTGGTTGTTGTGGTTGTGGTCGTGGCGGTGCTGCTGCTGCCGCTGCTGCTGCAGCGACGGCTACTCACATTGAAGCGGACAGCATTGCTGCGACCCACGGGCAAACCCACCGAGTTCTCCGGATACGATGACAGCAGGCGCTCGTAGTAGCTGTCCACGGAGAAGGGCTGGCAGAGCATGGGCACCCGGCCGGCGCAGCGCTGATGGAACCGGAAGTTGCACTGGCTGCAATAGAAGCCCGTGAAGAGCAGCCGACGGCAGCCCTCGCAGAAGACGATCGAGAAGAAGGTTTTGCGTATGAACTGGTGCTTGATGTGCGGCCCCAGCGGGAACTTGTCCAGCAGCCGCACATAGATCTCCTCCACGTGCAGCGTGCCAATGTCCGTGTTCCACGGTATGATATGTCGGCCGCTATGCGGCGTCGTGCTCACCTCGCACATGAACGGCTCCAGCTGGCGCAGCGTGAGCGCCTTCATCAGGGCGTCGCACAGCCGAGTCCCAGCCACCACCTCGACGGAGGTGCGCTGCTGGTTGGGCAGATGGGCGCGCAGCAGCACCTTTGGCTGGCGGGTCAGGGTGCCGCACTGGCTGCCCGACCCGGTCTCGCCCGGTGTCTGCTCGTGAGCGTGCCTGGCCAGCTGGCGCTGTTGCTGGAGGATTTGCGTCTGGTTTTGATAGTGTGGCTGATCCGTGCGATCCGCACTTAATGTCGACTGTTGCTGCTGCTGCTGCTGTTGTTGCTGCTTGGCCTCGCTCTGGCTTTGGCTCTTGGAATCATCGTCCTGTTGCAGAGCATTCAATTGCTCCATTAACTCGTGCTCCTTGGCCTTCAACTCGTGCAGCTTGGACGTCAGCTCCTGGTATTCTATACGAAAAAAGAAGAGAAATCTGCAGTGAGCAATTGCGAAAGTACGTTGGGTGTTGAGAATCCACCTGTTAAGTACATAGCTGGCGGCTCCTGAAGATTGGCGAATTTCGCATTCAATGCGTCGATGTTCTCCCTCGTCACATGGATGACCAGCTGGACATTGTGGAGCTCGTCGGCAAGCGGATCGTAGACATCGCTGTCGCTCTCCGGCGATGAGTCGGTCGACATGGCGACGACTCCAAATGGCTCTCACCTGCGTCCAGGTGATTCGTTTGACAACTTTAACACCCCAGCTTCTACAGCTGCCTGACCATGACCCTGACCCTGAACTTTGTTGCTGCTGCCGCTGCGGCTGCTGCTGCTGCTGATATTTTTGCTTAGATTATTAGTTTTGGTCAGTTGTTTGTTTTGCGCTTGCGTTCAGAATTTGCTCGATTGACACTGGTTGACACCCACGTTCGCATCCGCTTCCACATCTAAATGCACAAGCACAAACACTACCAGCTGAGAGGCAACGGCTGCTGCTGGCAGCCAGCGGCTGCATTTTTTCACTCGCCCGACTTTTAATTGATTAAAACGCAGTCCGCGGATGCTGTTTCTTCTTCTACTACTGATTCTGCTTCTGCTTCTGCTGCTGCTGCCTCTGCTTCTTCTGCTGCTGCTACTGCTGCTGCTGCGTTGCGTATATTTTGGAGTCGATAAGTTCAAGTTCTGAGCTAGCTCGATAGTGCGGTCACTCAGTAAGTCGTGAAGCAGCTCAAGCGGCGCACTTATCGATATACCATAATACATCGCATTGCAAAAAAGAAAACGCGCGAAACTTACAATACGTGCACATATAAGCAGAAAAGTATAAAATTCTAGTTTTATTAAAATAAACTAAATTTATTATAAGCTTAGCATTACACAAATAAACAGTTTCTTTCATATTACTGTACAATATACGACATAGTTAAGTTAACAAGTCAAGACCAATATAAGATTTGTATAAGACCAATTGAGTTAACACTTCAAATGAACCAACTGCACTCTTAGGTAAATATCGGCAGTGAACATCTGATAACGGCACATCGATATTTGTAAATATTTAATGAACGTTGATTTTTTGGTGTATGTCTACATTACATTAGGTTTTAATTTCCTGAGTAAGCTAATGTAATGTTCACTTTATATGATTTCATATAAAATAGTTTGATACGCGCACACGAATCACATTTCACTTGTATCGATAGTTGTCGTGCTCAAACTTATCGACTTGTGTTTCTAGCATCCCTAATTTCCCTGAACGACACACTTTGACATTTTCAGTGAACGCAAACGTTTGCACATTGAGATTGCTCGGCCAAAAAAGTCACTTAAATGTGCAAAATTAATGCACAATATTAACACTAAAATCTAAACTGGAGTCATGGACGAAGGTAAGGTAGTGTGCGCCCATCCTGGGTATTCCACTTTAGCTCAACAATTCCATTAAATTCATCTATACTTGTGTGTATATCTTCCTGTCTCTTTCGCGGCGTCTTCAATGCTCGCTTGCTGTTGCTCTATCAGAATATTCAACGGCGTCTTCCGCCGGTGGCGCCGGCGGCAAAAAGGCCGGTGTTGGCAAACAGCACAATACGCTGCCACTGTGGGGCAATGAGACCTCAATGAACCTCAATCCCCTGATTTTGGCCAACATACAGAGTTCCAGTTATTTTAAAGGTAAGCCAATCTAACCAAAATTTACCCGCCAAAAAGAAAAACGAAAGAAAAATAAAAATCAGAAAGAGATGAGAGAAAAACAATTGATTGTTGCTTTTGCCCGCACAGTTCATCTATTCAAGCTGAAAACGTACCATGAGGTCGTCGACGAGATCTACTACCAAGTGAAGCACATGGAGCCCTGGGAGCGTGGCTCGCGCAAAACCTCCGGCCAGACGGGCATGTGCGGCGGTGTGAGTTTATGAAATGTAGCGCTAATCGTTGGCGATAATATTTAATCCGTTGATTAAAGTGAGAAGTGCAGCACGATATGCTAATGCTTTTCGTTTGCAGGTACGCGGTGTTGGCGCCGGCGGCATCGTATCCACCGCCTACTGTCTGCTCTACAAGCTCTACACGCTCCGTCTGACGCGCAAGCAAGTGAACGGACTACTCAACCATACAGACTCAGCCTACATTCGGGCACTAGGTAGGTGGTTGGTAAGTTGCATGAGTTCAGCCGTGTCTCACTCGTTGCTTGCTCCTGCTCCGCCCGCGTCTCTCTTTGTCTCACTCTCCCTCTATCTATCTCAGTCAGTACGCAGCTCATTTGATCCAGTTCAGTTACAAAATATCAATTATGATTATTTTTCTTATAAATGCAATCAAGTTCATAGACATGTGTTTATATTATAAACAATATACAGTTAACGTGTTTTAAAGTACTTTGAGAATAATGTATAGAATTATGATATTTATACCATGATACTATATACGCATATGTCGCGAGTTTAAAGAAATATGATAAAGTTATTATAACCATGTGTTGCGATATGATATAGTATTTCCAATTTGATCTTCATAATTGATAAATCTTTGTATCATGTTATATGTATGTATATTAAATATTTGTGTATAGTAGTTATACTGTATATATTAGCAATACAATAGTCTTATATATAGTTAGTTCGCTCTTCTATATTTGTCCATATTACAAACTTAAACTTTAGATTCAATTCATCATTATGATCTCGCTGAGCTGCGTGCTATCCTCTTCCTATTTATGACTGTGTGTGTGTGCTCTATAATTATTTTATGCTTTTCGTGTAAATTGTCTGTAGGTTTTATGTACTTACGCTATACGCAGCCGCCGGGAGACTTGTATGACTGGTACGAGGACTATCTGCAGGACGAAGAGGAGATCGACGTCAAAGCGGGCGGCGGCCAGGTGAGTCAACTGTATGAGCCACCAATCAATATGCACAACGAGTCCAATCAATTTTGCAATCGCGCCCACATTCGACTAATCAACATTCTCTGTTCGCTTCCCGGTGTGGGCCCGGCCAGGTGATGACTATTGGCCAGATGGTATATCAGTTCATGACAAAGCTGGACTGGTTCTCCACGCTCTTTCCGCGCATTCCCGTGCCCATACAGAAGCAGATCGAGAAGCGGATCGAGCAATACTGCCGGGAGCAGGGCATCACGATCAGCCAGCTGAGCACGGGTCGGGGCAATCCTGCGTCGGCAGCTGCGCCCGGCTCTGCTGCAGCCGTGGCCACAGGCTGTGATGACTATGAAGGCGGTGGGCGTGGCCATGGGGCAGCGCGTTCCGGCGGAGGTGGCTATCCGCCTGCCAACTATCGTAATGATCATGACGATCGCGACTACTATGCAGCGCCATCATCTGGCTCATCGTATGGCCGCAGTCGCTGCTACGACGATTACCCTCCGCCGGCGTTAGCCTCCTCCATGCTGCCGTATGGCAATGTCGAGCGCGATAAGGACTATGGCGACCGTGGCGATCGCGGCGATCGTGTCGAGCGGCGTCGCAGCAGCAAGCACAAGAAGAAGCACAAGCACAGACAAAACTCGCGAAGCCGCAGTCGCAGCCGCAGCAAGAGTCGGAGCACCAGTCGTGCCCGTCATCGTCACGATCGCAAGCGCGAGGAGCGTGGCAGCCGTCATCGGTACAACGATCATCACGATGAACGCGAGAAGGATAAGGACAGGGAGCGTGAGCGGGAGCGCGACAGGGATAGAGATAGGGAAAGAGAAAGAGAAAGGGAGCGCGATCGGGACCGTGACCGTGAGCGGGATCGTGAACGGGACCGGGAGCGGGAGCGACGTCATCGTTGACACTGACGAAGTTGTTTTTCTTTAGCAAACTGAATATTGTTTCTTAATATGTAGAACACTAGATTTTTTATTTGTAATGACATTTCTACAATCCCACTCCTTCCCCTTCCTCCTCCTCCACTTCATTGCGGGCCAGTGTGATGCACGTATACTACTCGCATTCAACTGGACTTTTACTCAGGTTAACAACAGACTCACACACACACACACACACGCACACACACATACAGACAAGCATTATGGCTATATTTTGTAATTCATAGCTCTTAACTTTTACGCTGAATGTAAATTTTTCAAGTTGAGTTTTTAATGCAAAATAAAAATAATAACACTTGTTTAAGGTTGACGATCGTTTTTACTACCAATATGTGAAAAATGGTTAGAAATTCGGTTTGAAAATTTAAAGAATAGAAATTGCTCATTCAAAAAGTGTTTGGAAAGCTTTTGATGTGTACAGTGAACATTAATTTTTATTTTACTTTTTAATAACTATAATTAAGTATTTGTGAAAGAACTATTTCAAAATGTGTTTTTATATTTTTAAATAAATATTTTTTTATATGCATATATAAATTTTTATTTTTTTTATTTTATTCAGTTCTGCTCTTGTCTGAGACTTAACCACTGAGTGGGACTGTATGCCAGTGTAATAATCTCAGGTCTAGATTTCCTCTATTACTAAGCTATTATAGTCTTTTACGTTTGGATGTAAATTCGTAATCTTCTGTTGCTGGTATTCAAATTAGATGCAAGATGATTTGGATTCACATACCTGAAGCTGTGTCACTGAACAGTTCTACGACTGTTGGAATCTATAAATCCCTATGAAACATCGAGTTTGTTACAAGCCACTTATCTCCAGTCCATCTTTGTAGCGCCTAAGGCTACATTCGTAGTTCCTTCCTATAGTTGTCTCTCTTTTCCTATATTCATTCCTTCATTCTGTATAGAATACGGACGAACAAAAGAACGACTATATCCTTCTAGATGGAGGCTTTGCAGATATACGATAGCTGTAATGTGAGCTTGTATATTATGGTAAGCCGGTCATTTAAGGTGTGCTTTTGTGGAACTCGAAATTGGGGACCTATCCGGACATCACCCCTCAGTGGCAAAGATGTGATGCATCACATAAATATTCATTCTAAGCCTTAAGCGAATCGCGCCTCAAAGCTGGCTACGTTTGGGCTATTGCTGGCAATGCCTTTCCTCATGCAAGGCTGGCAATGCTGCCTGCGCCTGTAAGCGGGCAAATCTTTAGAAAAATGCTCATCGGCCTATGCCCGCCATTCTGGTTGTTAAATATTTGACAGCTAGTTTAACGGGAGATGCTAACGAGCGCAGAGAAATGAAAAAATGTGAAATTTAACAGTAGCATGCGAAAATGAGCGTTAAAGCAAATAGAGAAGGCAAACAATACACGCATACGTATGCGTGTCTGTACACACACACCCATATAAATATGTACTCATATTTATATATAAAAATAGGCAATTGACAGAAGAGTGCGAAGTGTGCGTTCAATGAATTAATATTAATATTTAACTAGCTAAAATGCGCGCCCAAAATAAATAAAATGAACACGCGTGAATCTGCATATGTGTGTGTGTGTGTGCTTTAAATTATATTTGTATGCATGCGCTAGTATTTGTGCATCGGCCACAGAAGCCAGCCTAGTTTATTAGCTAGCGGCGCAGAGCAGAAGCAGAGCTAAGTCGAGTCGAGTCGGGCAGAGCAGCGCTGAGCAGAGCTGAACAGAGCAGAGCAGCTTAAACACCGGGCAAGCCTCCAATGAACCACGCCTCAGGCCCCGCGTGGCCCGCTAAGTCGATGTGTGAGAATTTGAGTCTGTTTGAGCTTAAGTCGGAACGAAACAAAATAAATAAATAAAAAAAAAGAAAAAAAAGAAAACAGTTGCTTGCGCACAGTGAAACGCGAAGCAAGCGCCGCCAACGTCGCCGCGTTCTCTTGTCCGCACGCTCGCTCGTCAACGTACGCGTCAAACGTGTTGCCGACCGTTACAAAAACGAAAAAATGTATATGTATACATATGTGCATACAACAAATAAATACAACTAAATAACGACAACAACTACAACGAAGAAAAGCAATCAAAACGAAACGGCAAATACGCAAAAGAAAAAGCTGCGAGCCAAAAAGCTAAAAGAGTTAAAATGTAATTTGCATGTGTTTTAAACAGCTGCTAAATTCAATATCTAAACACATACACATACACATACACGAGCACAAACACAGAGAGACGCAGCACCAGCAGCAGCGACAGCGGCAGCGACAGAGGCAGAGGCAGAGGCAGAGACAGGCTTTAAAGTGTTTGTAATTGATCAATGTCAGCACATGGGAAAATGCAATGAATGCAACAGCCAGGGCTGCTGCAGCAGTTGCACAACCCGGCTCGTAACGCAACCGCAAACAATTTAAGTTCACATTAATTGCCTGTCAAATATTGTAAGCAACTACACACTTGATATAAACCACAAATATATAGTTACAAGTCACGAGTGGTATTTATATGGCTGCCGTATTTGCTAAAGCCCAATTTGCTTAGGAGCGAGCGAGCGAGCAAGGGAGCGCGCCAGCCCTGGCAACGATAAACGCAGAGCGCACAATGTGCGCGTGCGTGTGCGCGTCAAACGCTTGCTCTGGCCATTTTCGTGTGCAATAAACATAAAGCTAAGGCTAAAGTGTGAAATAGATGTACACACTTATGCATAAATGAATACATATGCACAAGTACACGCATGCTCGCATGAATATACACACATACGTACATATGTATGTTTGTGCGCGCCCTCCCTCTCAACAACATTCATTGTGGAAGCGTTTCATTGAAAGTTAACTTCAATCGGTTACTGGGCCAGCAGCAGAGTATAAGAGCGAGAAAAAAAGAGAGAGTAAGAGGCTGTTAGACTGATTATAAGAGCGCGCTTATGTTATCCTTCAGTTTTCTTAGTGTTTGCCATTTCGTCAATTGTATTGACGTAATGCAATGTGCCGTTCAAGCGAAACACAAATACACACACAGCACACAGAGACATATGTACATACGCATACATACATAATTGCCAATACATACAGTTCGGCGTCTATCGCAGGTGTGTTGCCTAAAGTGGTTTCCATTTCGCAACGAGACAACGGGACGGTGGCAATCGGCGTCACATCAGCGTCAGCAGCGACGTCAGCGTCTTGTCAAAAATTGCACTTTGCTTGTTCTGTTTGCTGTTGTTGTCTCTTCATTTTCGTTGTTTGTTATTTATGCCGCTTGATGGGGCGGCACTTTTGCAGTCAAGCATGCGTCGCTGCCGATGCCGCCCACAGGTTGCATGACTGATCGGGAGTGTTTGCACACTCACACTCACACTCAAACTCAAACTCTCTAACACACATACACACTCTGTCATATTTATGCTATGTACATATTTATGTTTGCATTTGCGCCCTTGTTTTCTCTTCCCTCTCTCTCAAGAGAGAGGGTCTCTCTTTTGTTCCTTCTGTGGCGATCTGCCTTGTCGCTAGTTACTGGTCGCTGGCCGCGGCTGCGTCTGCGGCTGCGTCTGACAAATAAATGCGCGTCACACCGCCGTCGACGTCGCGACGTCCGCGGCCCCTGCCACTGACGTCATAGCCAGCACGGCGCGAGCAAAGTGCGCAACGAATCACAATGGGCCACCGCTCGCGGTTCGCTGGTGAAATTGATATTGAGATGACATTACCTCTCCATTAATCACATGTTATCGATCATTGTCATTGCGATTGTCGCCTCGATTGTGCTCATTCGCAAACGCCTTCTTCGCACCATCCCATCCACAGCCATAGCCAAGGACTGAACTCATCATTAAACAGCAGTTAAATGCGAATAGCTTTGCCAACCACAGCGAGTGCTAAATAGATGACTTTCAATTTTGACGGTAGATAAAAAGTCGAGACAAACTTAGATAATGACGTCTCAGTTGTTGATAATATTATATGGCTCTATGTATCAATAGATAATAAGTACAAAAATCATTTCCTCCAGTCATTTTGTGATCGTTGTGCAACAAATTCTAAAAATATACACATACATACATATATTGGATGTTTCATTCTACATAGTGCAGCTCGTAATATATGTGATTTGCGTCAGCTGAAGTTTTCTATTTTTCGCTACCAAAACTCATTGTTTTTGTTACAGACTGATGTTTGAGTCACATTTCATACGTCAATTGGCGAATTTCCTTAATTAATGCTGCGCGAACATGATGTAAAATTATATGAGCTGCGAACCAAGAGCGTGATCCACTGTGCGTCAGCATATGAGAACGCGACGTCTGTCAGTCTGTCAGTCGCTGTGCATGTATGCGTCTCCTTGTCTGTGTCTCCCTCTCTCTGTGTGTGCGTGTGTGTGTGTGTGTGTGTTTGTGTGCTTTTTTGTGCTTAAATGCAATTACGCGCTCAAGTTAAGAAAACTAGCAAAGCAATTGGAGCGCAGCAACAAAAACGAAATACGAGTATAAATAAATAAATAAGCAGCAATAAGTGTGTGCGTGTATTTGTTTGTTTGTGTGTGTTTGTATGTGTGCGGGATCATTGCACATTGCGTCAACGTTTCAAGATCACACACAATTCCAATTCCAATTCCAATTTCAATTCCAATTCTGCTTACAATTGCAGCCAGCAATAACAGTAGCAGCAGCAGCAGCAGCAGCAGCAGCCGTAGCAGCAGCAGCGATAGCCGCAGCGGCCGCATCAAAGCAGTCAGCGTCACTGATAGCCGCAGCGGTCGCGGTCGTGTAAGCGGGCAATGATCAAGTACGAAAATTCAATAGAACGGGATAAACGCCATCAGCGCCAGTGGCAACACCTTCTACATCAACAGCAGCAGCAGCAAGAGCAGCATCAGCAGCTGCAGTCGCAGCAATATCATTACCAGCGTCACGCTGTCGCTGTCGCAGTTGCCGTCGCTGTTGCTGTCGCTGTCGCCGTTGGCGTCGCTGTTGAAGACCGTGTTTATAGTCAGAGCGACAGTTAAGCGACGGCAGCGGCAGGTGTCATTTGAATTTGAGTTGCGCGGACGCGTTCAAATCGAAAGCTCGAGTTTATAACGCACGCGACGCCGACGTTAACGCTGACGTCGACAGCGATGAGTGCGCGCCGCGATGGTCAACAAAATTCCGCCGACGCCGCCGCCGCGTCCGAAACTGAAATCGTAACCGAAACCAAAACTAAAACCGAAACCAAACCCGATACCGAACCCGAAACCGAAACCGAAACCGATTCAATGCTCAAGATAATGACTGCGACGCCGGCATCAGCGACAAGAGCAACGACAACGGCAACGGCAACGACATCAGCGTTGACGGCGCTGACAACGGTTAACGCTCAAAATAAATGCGCGACGGCAGCGCCAACGACTTTTAGTTATCTGAGAGCAGCGAAGCGTTGCGCACGCCTCGAACAGAAAACAGTCGCAGCAACGAAAGCACAAGCACAAGCGCAAGTCCAAGCAACAGCACCAGCACGAACAGACGAAGAAGAGGAAGCTTTCCCGAAAGAGAGCACAACATTAAGAGAGACAGACACTCTGCGTGCGATTCCATGTGAACGACAGCTTTGCCTCGCTGAGCACAAGGCGCAACTGCGCGCAGCTTTTTTCCAGGATCTTAACGCTTTTACAGCGCAACAACAACAACAACAGCCACAGCCACAGCCACAACGGCGACTTCCAGTTAGAGAGATCGAAACGGAAGCTCTTCGTTCCAGGACGCCCATACAGCAGCTGATTGAAAAGTTCCAAGCAATGATTGTGCAGCAGCCAGCAGCAGCGGAGGCGCCGGGGCAGCTGAAGCCAGCTGTTATTACGAGCAGCGCTGCCAACTCGGACGAGGGCTGCAATGCGGGCGGCATCAGTCCATGCAGCAGCGACAATGAGTGCGACGCCGTTGCCCGGCGTAAGCCGAAAGTGACGCGCTGTGCGAGCAGCGACTCGGCGCTGGGCCTGGAAGTGGACGACGTCAATATGGAGACGCTGCCGTCGCCGCAGCGACGCATGACATTAACAGTTACCGATTTGCCGTTGCGACCGGCTCTGCTGCCACTGGCCGAGCCGACAGCTCTGCCAGACTCGCCGCTGACCTCGCCGACCAGCGCCACCGCCGCCATCGGCATGGGCGTGGGCGTGGGCGTCGGCGGGGGCGTGCCAACAAAAGTGTTGCTGGAGGAGCGCGTCGTCGCGGCGCTGGCAGCGCCGCCCGGTTCACGGCGCGAGTCCACGCAAAGCTGCGTCAGCGAGCTGGGCGGGATGCCGGGCGTGCGTTACGTGCGAACGCCTTCGGTGGTTGTCTCGGACTATTCGGATGATATAACCGCATGCGGCATCAGCATGGAGGAGATGGAGTATTTTCGCCTGCAGCGCTCACGCGGCCAGCGTCGCTGCTCGCTGGAAGCGAGTGCCGCTGCCGCCGGCAGCATCGGCGGCGCCAAGGATGAAGCTCAGTCGGATGTGAGTGCGGCGAGCAGCTGCAGCAACCTCTACTATTGCGGCTCCACCATTTCGGCGCTGGACGGCGGCGAGTGCATTGTGAACGGCATTCGCGTCGCACTCGCCCGCAAGTCGAGCAACAGCAGCAGCGGCGAGCTCAGCGGCGGCGACGACGGGGACATAGACATCGAGCAGCAGCAGCAGCAGCAGAAGCAGCAGCAGCAGCAGCAGGAGCAAGAGCGAGAGCGTCAGCTGAGCGAGCTTTTGGCTGCCACGCAGCTCGGCGATGGCACTAAGAAGGTAGGCAGCAGCAGGCAGCGCTGCAGCGACGACGGCAACGATGGCAGCGACGGCAGCGTCACAATTATAGGAAATCTCAATTAAGATTAAAAGACACACAATGTAGGATGGGGGGTTGATCAGGGGCGGGCTGTGTAGGGGGCAGTGGGTAGATGGTATGTGTGTGTGTGTGTGTTTGTGTGTGTGCGTTGTGTATTATTTTTGTTGTTTAAATTTAGTATATCTATTATAGGCATATACATATACATATATATAATTGTTTTTTTTTTTTTTATGATGTAGAGAGAGTTCGAGATATTAGAGTTAGAGAAGTGGGCGGGGCGGGCGGGCGCAAGTGAGTACAGGTAATTAATTTGCCGCTTATCTTATCGCCAGGCAAGATTCCATTGCTGTGGAACGAACTACGGGTGGGTTTTTAGTATATAATGTGTATATATACATGTATATATATAAACTTTTTTTTTGTATCTTATGAGTCGACGCCGACAAATGATGATGTTGAAATTGGGTGCGCTAATAAAAGTTGTGGCAGCGACTTCAGCTATATACATATGTATATCGACAAACATATATACATAACTGTGCTATCACAACACACACAGAGCAGACACACACACACACACACACAAACACACGGGCATACACAAACGACGGACGCTTATCTTAGTGATTAACTCTGTATATTTTAGTATTATAGATATATACAATGCGCCTATATGTGTATTATTTCTCCTGTGTATATACGTTCTATATATCAAGAGATCCGGACGGATAGACCGACCGACCAGAACAGCAAGAACTATATAGTATTGTGTAAAGTAAATAAAGAAAACTTGGATTATACATACATATACATATACATATATAAACAGCTATACGTAATAAAAATCATAATATAAACATACAATATATATATATATTTACATATATATCTATAGCGCAACAATTGCAAAGCTGTGTTTGTATATATATCACATTTATATACATGTTATTATCTAGCTTATCTGGGCTTTGCTATAACTCTATCTACATCTTTATCTATATTGGCCATTGTTGTTTCTTCACTCTTCAGACAGTCGGAGAAGTGTGAAGCTTTGTAAGGGTATGATATGGTAAAATAGGTATATGAATATGGAGAATAGGAAGAGAATATCCATAATGAAACCATAATTCAATATACCACATGTATATGAATCCGCAAGCTCTTTTATGATCTTCTCAATGTGGGAGTTAAAGTTCTTCGCTATCTTTTATGCACATAATGCTCTAGTTTCAATCACCCATAACACTCGCCAAGCGTATTTCATTTCACACTTAGGCTAAGCCCATTTTGGTAATATCTTTAAAATGGGCTTGAAAGCAATTGATTTTGGCTACGTGCATAAAGAACATTTTCGGAATTTTGAAAATACTCACGAACTCGCAATAGGAATTCGACCTAATTTCACGACCATACAATGATATACACATATATATAAGTATATATACTTTGTGCATCCATTTTTATGTGACCATTATGTGCTTCAGCTATGCTGCAATTTCCAGAAGCTAAGCCCAAGATTTTTCGTAGACTAAATCAATGCCGCGACTCTCTTATAATACATAGATAATCTGGATTAATTTAAAAGCTTAGACTTAATTTGTAGTCTTTTCCAGAGCATTCAAATGTTTTTACTCTTCCTATTCCACATGCGTTCATGGGACTTATCTAGTCCCAGACACTTGCCTAAGGAAATCGTAATTAATTATAATACTTAAGCGCGGTCTGGCTGGGCTATACTGTGTCAATATTCCATATCTCTTTATGCGTTGAATGAATTTTATGAATGTACCCAGATCTAACATAACCGAGCTTTGTACTCTGTTTCTCTGGCTGCGTCTGGGCTTATCAAGTATGCTTTGTTTTCGACACGATCCATTCGTAAGCCACATATGTATGTACATATATAATAAGATATATTACTAGTATATCTCTAGTATATCTGACATACGTCATGCTTTGTTTTTATGAAACGCAGTTGCTTCACATGTCAGTTTCAAAGTCACAGATTGGGGATTTTACATTAATCTAAGGGAAACTTCTACAACTTGCATTTCGGGAAATAGGCAGATAGAGCAAGTCAGGGAAAGGGAGTGGGGTAGCTGTAGAAAAATTTTCCGCGAAAGCGAAATGGAAATGTTTTTCGGTAAATAAAGAAATATAAATAACAGTATATCTATCATCTTTGTGTATTTTCTTGATATACATGAAAGATCGTCACAGATAAGATATTTTCATGTCCATTTGTTGACTTATGATATCAGTTTCTGGTATTCATTGGAATACCCATTTCCTGGTAGAACAAGTCGACGCTAGGTGAAGGTGCAACTATAGAAAAAGGGTGCAGAGAGAGAGATAGAGAGAGAGAGTTTGGGATGTTATTTATTTAGCTAGAGAGAGAATGAGCCTGAGGCCTAGTGATGAAATCATAGGAAGAGAGAGAGGCAGAGAGAGAGAGAGAGCGATATAGAGAAAGAGAGAGAGAGAGAGACAGCAAGGTCTAGATAGAGACGGAGTGTTAGAGTGTGAGTCTGAGAGAGCGATGAAGGAAGAGAAAGAAAGAGCAAGAGATGCATGTGTTAAATTTAGCTCAGCAAAAGAAATAGAAAAGATGGAAAGAAGCACAGATAGCGATACAGACAACTAGAATGAGAGACAGACAGGATAGAGATTCAGAGAGAGAGAGAGAGAGAGAGAGAGAGAGAAAGGGGATTCAAAGGAGATTCAAAGGATGGTTATGATTCCGTCAATCTCTCTTCCTTCTCTTTCTGTTGTTTTCTTACTCTCTTGAGAGAAAGAGAGTGAGAAAACATTAGTAAGGGGGGAGAGAGGTTGACAGAATCATAGCAGAAGTATGTAATTTCTATAGCTCGAGAGCCTCAGAGGTGGACAGAAGTGTAAAGCGTGTTCTAAGCAAGCGAGATAAAAGTCGCATCGGTAGATAAGTGCAAAAGTTGATTTAGGGAGAAGGGTACTAGATGGCCAGATGTTGACAACATTTACTCAGCTGAGTAGAGTGGAATGCCAGAGAGAGGGAAAGAGAGAGAAACCGACAGAGAGTTGAGAGTTCGCGCGACAGACAGGGTCAACATTTGTTTAGCTAGCCATAATTTAGCATTCCAAGTCGGAGCTGTTTAACTATCTCGCCGTCTGTCCCGCCGTCTGTCCTATTGTCCGTCCGTCTCTCAACTCGTCTGACTTTTGGCTTGGCTCATTGCGGCGTGGGCTGCGCTGATTACTTTAGATAAAGTTTACCCCTAAGGCCCTCTCTCTCCTTTGTTTTCTCTCTCTCTCTCTCTCTCTTTGTCGCTTTCTGCTTGTCTGCCTGTGTGTGGGTGTCAAGGCAGCGAACGCGCGCGCGTTCGCTTGTGACGTCACTGGGCACCATTTTGTTTGGCTTCGCGATCATTAATAATGGCAAATCTTGTGCCCGAGGCCATAAAAATAACAACAAATTACAAAGATAAGCAATTGCCCCCACAGCAACGACTTGGCAATGCTCTACACATGAGAGAGAATCTTATAGCTTATGATTGAGAATGATGATATTGAGCTAGGCATACCCTGTATATATTGGAGTAGCTCAATATAAGATTTGGGGGACCAGCACTATGGCTAACCATCGATAGATACATATATGGAAGAAAAAGATCGGGAGAATTGAGTTGAAGTTTGAAAAAAAAGATGTACAGAAGCAATAAGAGAAAATTAAGAAATAAAGCCTCCTACAACATTGCAAGGGGGTATATTCATTCGGGCTTGAAGGAGAATTGATAATAGGATATATGAAGAGACAAAAATTTGCAGATAGCAATAGTTTATTGAATCTGATATTGTATAGACATACATATATGTATATCTCAAATATATATATCTCATATGTATATAAAGTTCCGGTCGACTTTGAAATTATTTCATAGCTTCAAGAACTTTATCATTTAAAATAAAACTCTGATTTGTTACGTAAATAAATCTATCAACTATTTCTGAAATATATCGAGCCTATTCAATTTACCGGCATTTTAGATATCTATACAACATTCTTATAGACCAATCTCTCACATTCTCCTATACTCTTATAGACATTCTCGGATATATTCCACTTACATAGAGCTTCAACTTAGTCTCTAGTTTTACTACTTGCCCTGCAGCTAGCTTTATTTTGCAAGCAGCTTGTAAACTCTGCTAGCTGTCATAACTCTTTTATGATCTAATTGGATTTCTGAGTGATCTCAACTCTAGAACTAATTGACAAATGGAGATAGGGCTAGCTAGGACATTCAGACGCGATATATCTTAGACTATCATATACATATATATAAAAAACAAAGTCTATATACATGGAAATGAAACTTTCGCTATGCGGATCATTTGGAATGATAGCGCATAGTTCGCTTAACACTCGGGCATTATCATTATTGGATAGTGTTTTGGGCTTATATTGTTGCTGTAGTCATTGTTGTTGTTGTTGTTTTTTATATACATATATGGCATTTAGTCGCGGCCATCCGTCAGCTGAACAGGCCATAGCTCTGACAGCCGCTCATATCTAATCGCAAACGGGCAGCGAGCAGTGACGCTGGCAGCGCTGCTAGCGGCGCGACTCTGCGATTGTTTGGGGGGTTGGCTGGCCGCTTGAGTTATGACGCCCGCTAATGGTGTGACAAATCGATTGAAATGGGAGACGAGCAGCAGAGAGGGTAAAGGCGATTGCGAGGGCGCTTGAGAGGGAGAAGGAGAGCTGCATGGTCACGCAATTTCGCATTCTTTCTCTCTCTCTCTCTCCCTCTCACTCTCGTGCGGCCGCTCTTCGGTCACAGCCTCTGAGGCGGCCTCGACAGCGACGTCGACGGCGACGTCGACTTCCGTTGACGTCAGCGGCCCATCAAGCGGCCACCGTGTATGATCGTCAAAGTAATTACATGATCGAGCGGGCGTCGCTGTAAGCCACCAAATAGCAAAAGTAGCGACAACAACAACAACAACAACAACAATGGCAAAGTAAATAAATAACAGCGAAAACCGCAAGTCAAGAGCAGCATAAGGCAAACAGCAACAACAACTAAAACAACAACAAAAGTATAAAAAAAAGTCTTGGGTATTCGCTATACGCCATTTGCGTCATTGGCCTCATACCCTAACTAAGGCTATACCAACTATGTGTGGCATTCTGTCTCCAGCTGATTCAGCTGATTCGTGCAGCAGCTTTTGGTTTATGTCTTGGCTAGTCATAGATGATCTTAAATTATATATTCTTGATATTTTCAGTTATATTTAACTATATGTGGCACAGTTTCTTAAACTTGGTATAATTTGATTCGCTTCAGGTTTTGGTTTGAGTTGTACATTCGCTGCAAGTGTTCATCTTTTATATAGTACAGAATCTATGAATATAAAATAGAATTTTTATATCTATATATAGTTCATTGCATATTTTTTAGAATATTTAGATTATATATAATAGATTTTTCGTACACTGTTTTTTAGTAGAGTATTCAAACTTGCATTACAATCTACTTTTGAAAAAGCTTTTTCGGATAAAATATTCTACCATCGATTTTTTGTTCTTAATGCTTTTATAGCTGGGGTATTCACATAAACTTTATGTGGGAATATTATGGGCTATTCAAGTTGTATTATAAATAGATTTATTTAAACTCTTTTGGATAAAGTAGTTAAGCTATCATTCTTATATCGCAAAACATGCAATGTTTTGGTTTTTTACATTTTTAACTCCAGTTTCTACAATATAACTGAAAAATATATTTAAATAGTAAACATATATATATCATAGTAATAAATACTTTGAATCTATTGTTGATTGATTTCTTTGTGATTATTACACTATACATATGTACAGTCGAGTCTCGGTAATTTGTACCCCGGTATATACCCTTGATTATTCTCGATAATGCTCGATAGTTTGAATTTCTGTGTAAATCGAAAAAAAAACGGATCCCCTTGTCATTTTGAATTAATATTATTAATATTAAATATGAATTTTTGTTTTGTGCAAGGTTTGGAGCCATCACGGACTTTTCATACTAACTTTTGATTAGGATATGCAAGATATACCTAGATTCATAGATGCTCATTAATAGGGTATTCAAGCATTCATTGGAATCATTTTGCTCCATCTTTGGTAAGAGTATTCGAGCATTCATTGCTCATTTCCTTTTGTCTAAGATTCTTGTTACCAATTTGCAGTAAATCGAATCAGAGTTGAAAGTTGTGATGCGATGCAAGTGCTTAGTCGAGTTGTTGTTGTATTTGTTGTTGTTGTTGCAGTGTGCTGCAGTTGTTTGCTTGCAACGTCGATTTGTCCCCGTCGGGAGTTGCGTGCCGATTGCCCGCCAGCATATTTGTCATTCCTAGTTGCAAGCTGTGCATTTGCCACTTCTCTTCCGCAGTTGCAGCAACTGCTGCTCCGATTGCCTTAAAGGTTATGTCGCCTGTCGAGCGACACCCAAACACGACGGCGACGATGCCAACGATGTTGCATGCAACACATACTACAACTACACTGCAAGACGAGCTGTCGTGCCTTCATTTCGATTATTTCGGAAAGTTTTCGGGAATTTACAAGTACAAAATCTGCCGTTGGGCATTATTGAATGGGAAGAGTTTCTAAATGGGAATTCATAGGGAATGTAGGAAGAAGTAAACAACGCCAATTTGCTGAGAATTGAGTAAGAAATCAGATTAATTAATTTTGAGATGGAAATTGATAAGGGATTTTCTAAGTCAAATCACTGCTGCTGAGCCTTTAAAGATAAAAGAGTTCGGATTTATATTTGTACAGTCACTCATAAGTAAGGTTAGTGCCGCTGAGAATGCGTGTCAGAATTTTGGTGTGCACATTAAAAATGGAAATATATCAGGTATGTATAGTTAAATGTCTGATAGAAATTCATTTTGAGGTAGAGACTTTCTTTATGAAATATTCGTAAAATTATTTGCAATGAAAATATTAGTAAAAGCAATTACAGCTGCTGAGAGTGAGAATATATGGGGTACTACATGTAGTAAAAATTTTGAAATGCGAATATATAAAGGAAATGTGATAAATAGTACATCTTTTTATATCATATTGATGTAAAACTTCAGTTAAATGGCATAGAGAAGGCAAAATTCTCTTCAACTCTCTGTTACATATAGACATTTGGTGTATGAAGCGGCATCCTTGTTATGCAGTAGCTACTCAGATCGAATGACGGCCAGAGCTTTGCTGCAGATAAGATCTCTTTTGCACTTACTGCACTGCACGAAAAAGGAGTTGCGTTTAGTTGTTGTCGAAGCAGTTGCAGTATCAGTTACAGAGGCAGCTGCAATAAAATGCTAATGAATAAAGGCTCTATGCGATGCTTATGGCTGAAATGAACACAGTTAAGCGTTTAAGAACTGCAGTTAGTGGATCGGCTGGCTATGCAAACTTTTTGCAGTGTAAAAGGGGAAATTATGGCGACAACATTTTGTGGCATGTCACAAACGGACAGGCGACAGTCGACAGCGACAGTCAGACAGACGGACGAGCACTGAGAGAGTAAATGCAGCACAGGAAATGTAACGTGTTCCCACTCTGAAAGGTTGTCCGCCAGTTGGCCGACAGTACAGTGAGGACTGCCCAGCAGTAACTACATACAGATATTGGAAGGCGAGCTGGTGGAATAATATGATCTTTAAGGCATTCATTCAAATTCAATTTACTCGTTCATATTCAATGAATTAATTATCAATGTTAGTATTATCAGTGTCATTATGATTGTCATTGTCATTATCATTGTCATTGTCATTGTCATTGTCATTGTCATTGTCATTGTTATTGTCATTGTCATTGTCATTGTCATTGTCATTGTCATTGTCATTGTCATTGTCATTGTCATTGTTATTGTCATTGTCATTGTCATTGTCATTGTCATTGTCATTGTCATTGTCATTGTCATTGTCATGTCATTGTCATTGTCATTGTCATTGTCATTGTCATTGTCATTGTCATTGTCTGTCATTGTCATTGTCATTGTCATTGTCATTGTCATTGTCATCTGTCATTGTCATTTCATTGTCATTGTCATTGTCATTGTCATTGTCATTGTCATTGTCATTGTCATTGTCATTGTCATTGTCATTGTCATTGTCATTGTCATTGTCATTGTCATTGTCATTGTCATTGTCATTGTCATTGTCATTGTCATTGTCATTGTCATTGTCATTGTCATTGTCATTGTCATTGTCATTGTCATTGTCATTGTCATTGTCATTGTCATTGTCATTGTCATTGTCATTGTCATTGTCATTGTCATTGTCATTGTCATTGTCATTGTCATTGTCATTGTCATTGTCATTGTCATTGTCATTGTCATTGTCATTGTCATTGTCATTGTCATTGTCATTGTCATTGTCATTGTCATTGTCATTGTCATTGTCATTGTCATTGTCATTGTCAATGTCATTGTCATTGTCATTGTCATTGTCATTGTCATTGTCATTGTCATTGTTGTTAATTGCTTATGTAAACAGTTAACAGTAAAATTTCAATAAAATCATTGTCCTTAGGGCAATTACTATTACTACTACTATTATATCTTCCCATCTCGCCAATTTGTTAGGCTTCAATATCAGAGAAGTATGTGTATGATTGTAGGAATGAAAGGAAATGGAAAAATGTCTAGTCAAATGATTTGATGAGAATTGATATTGAAAAAACTTGTTTTGTATAAATCATGTCGACCGAAACAAGCTTGAAAATAGCCCAAAATGTTCGATAAGATAAGAGATATGAGAGCATTCGCGACCGAAATGTGATATCGATGGCAAACGCAAACTACAAATTGTATAATTGGCAATAATTGGGCGTAGAATCGATTAGTGCTGCGATCAATTGGGTAAAGTTAATATTATAAATTCCGTCAATTCGTATGCCGCGGCTCTATCCGCTGTCTCATTCCGTATGTATCTGCCCTGTGTATCGTGTGTTGCATGTGGACAGTCGATATCTATGACAGCTATGAGCTATGTATGTGCCGACACAGTGCCTCTCTCCTTCCCCCTCTCTGTCTAGCCGCTGCTCGTGCTGGGTGTGTCCGGTACCCAATGCCTGGGGCGTTATCGGGTCGCCCATCTGCCTGACTTCATAAAACACTTAAAACGAAGTCTCTCCCTGTGTCTGTGTCGCCGTCTCTGCTATTGGCCATTTGGGCACTGTTCGAGGCGTCAAGTGGTCAATTAATACCGTACAAATATTGTGACAGCCGCCAGAGAGCCTGTCATAAAGTTGCCAGCCCGATCGGCCGCTCCGATTAGGAGAGCCCCCCAGGCCAATTTGCATATGGGAAACGAACAAGCGAACAAACAAACGAACGAACGAACGAGCGAGCGGTCGAACGTCCGAGCCATTCCATTGATCGTTGATCGGCGATCGTTGCGTTGGCATATTATGCAAATCAAATGCAGTTTGGGGCCAATTTGCTGCCGCAATTAGCGGCCTTGTTGAGGACCGGGCCATGATCCTAACACCCCTACTCCCTCTGGCAACCCTGACAGTTGTCGCTATGCTTTTCATGTTTCAATCAGCGCCATTATTCCATCATGTTGTCGTTGTCGTTGACGTTGTCGTCGTCGTCGACGTTGTTGCTGTTGCTGTTGTTGTTGTTGCTGTTGTTGCTGTTGATTTATGCTGCGATCAGTGCCTAGGATTAGGATGAGACAACAGACTGGCAACAGCTTTGCAGCTGGCGACACATAGGCACACACACGCACACACAAACACCCGTAGATAGGACGGCAAAAGCTGGTACGTTTATCACATGCAATACGAATGTACCTAAACTGGTACTTTCTTTTGCCAATGGTACACTGCAAGAAAAGAAGAGTTAAGGCCTTCTCTAATCATCAATACTAGTACAACAAAATGGTACTTTATGCTGACATACAGTGGAAAAATGTAATTGGAATTTCCCGTTATTGATATTTTGTTGTTAGTATGCTAACATTAGCGTAAATAGTGATAATGTACCTAAAATGGTAATACTCTTAGGCATTGGTAAACTAGGGAACCTTTCTTTTTAGTACAGTAGAATTCGGTTACACCGACTCCGCTTATAGCGTCTGTATTGTTCCTCAGAGAAGCTTCTATGAGCAAACTTATACAGTTATAGCGTATTCCGGATATAACGACAGCTAGCTGCCGCTCGGGCTGGGTGTGTCTGGTACCCGGGGCCTGGAGCGTTATCGGGTCGCCCATCGGCCTGAATTTAATGTATTATCTAATTAGAATTTTGGCATTTATATTGTACATATATATAGCTTTCAACTTATACAAATGTACCTAAAATTTTACTACCAATAGCCAATTTTGGCATACTTTTTTATGCATAATCTGCTTAATGTACATAATGCAACCAAAATGATCCTTCACGTAAACATACAATGGTACAGTGAATACTATACTTGAAATTTCCCCTAATTGATATTTTAGCAGTTTTACTCTTTAAGCTAATCTTAGGGTACCCAAAGAGAAATTGGCGCTTAGGTATCTGAAATGGTACTTCTTTTAGGCAACGGCAAACTGCACAATTTTGTGTACAATTTTGTCATACTAGAATTTTATCATAACTTATACTAATGTACCTAAAGCCTTACTTCTTTTTGTCAATGGTATATGGCTAAATGTGTTTCAATTTCTATCTTGTTGTCATTTTGTCCATTCATATTATTAATTCTAGTGCCATTAACGTCTCCACAATTTCATTTTATTTATCCTATTGTGCTTGGAATAAAAGGCTGACGATTGATTTAGCTGGGTACTTGGAACGATACACTGCAAATCGAATTCCTTCCAATATGATTTATGCGTATACTCAATATTTGCCTATATTTCCCTAATCTAATGCAGATGTATCTAAACGGGCATTTTTGTCCCTTTAACTTTCTTTGAAATACATTCCATATATGTATATATGTACATAAATATTCGTGTGCTGAATCCATTCATGGGTAATGATTCACATATTCACTCACAAATTAAAGCTTCTTGTTCTTGTAAATGCAATTATGTTTGTAGATTTGTGTATCGATATTCTATTGTTACCCCGACTTATGCTTACCCTCGCTTGTGGTTCAACTTTTGTTCTTTAGGGGATCTGCCACGCCCCATATATGCATTACATACATTTTGAGTGAACCATTATACCCTTTCAATGTGCTCGGGTACATTGGGCAGCAATGTGGTTGGGGGATCTGTGGTACCCAGCTGGCCGTTCGGCCTCGGCCTCGGCTCTCGCGCTCGGCAGCTCCTCGGGCTGCGGCCGAGGCCTTCGCTGCACAGTCTGGAGCTTTGCTTGCGGCTGGTGGCCGAGCGCTGGGTTCAGTTGCTCGTGCGCCGTTGCAAAGTCAACAAGCGATCGGCAAGTTGTGTGTGTTCGTGTGTCGTGCGTGAACTTGTTGCTCGCTCGCTCGCTCGCTCTCTTACCTTGCCGCTCTCCCGCTCTCCAAGTCAATAGCTCGCTTACGCTCCTCTCTTTCTCGCACACAGCTGCTGTCGCAGCTGCAGCGCATTTCGCTTGGTGACGCCGCGAAGAAAAACTATTATTTATTGTTTATTTACAATTTTTTGTTTGTGTTTTTTTGTTGTTATTATTTCCATTTTGTTTGCTACAATTGTTGTGCTTGATCTTATTCGCTGTGATTTGCCAGCATAATTGTGGCCATCGCTGCAGCTGGTGACGGCTTAACGGTAACTGCAACTGTAAATGCATTTGTGCCTGCTCTTAAGCAGCGCCCGCACACTCAAGTGAGTACAAAATGACATACATGACATACATAAATACACACACACACATACACACATATGCACATATTCCTATATAGTATCGTAGCTGGATCGAAGCTATCTCCGCTTGCGTTTTATTTTGTTTTGCCTGACCAATTTGATACTGTTGATATTGCCAGCTTTCTTGTTAATTAAACATTTTATTCGATTCTTTATTTGTATATTTTTTACATTAATTGTAATTTGCAATTGACACTCACCTGGCAGATGCATTACACTCAGCTCGGTGCCGACTGTGGCTAACTGCTTATAGCTAATTTTATGGCATTTGCAATGCTCGCAAAGATGCTTTGCTAGCTGCTATGCATTTTAATATTGCTACAGGCTAATTGTCCATTAAATGCATTCAACACTTGCTTTCAGCTCATCTAGATACTCTTCTCTGAGCTGTAGATACATTTCATACCAATTTGGATTGAGCCTGAATTGCGTGGATCGCTGATCGTTTCTGTGACAGATACTTTTATGTAATTGCAATCAAGATGTTTTACCATATTCGCAGAGCTCCCAGATGCACTTTAGATAAACCCAACTGGCAGCAGCGCATATCGTACCTAGTTTCAAGTTGAAGATACTTTACTTAGCTTAGCTAACATTTGCTTAGCTATTGCCCCCTTTGATCTATAAGCCCGCCCATATAAATATTTTTATAGATATTACATACAGATTACTGAGGTTTACGTAGCTTAAAGGTCCGTGAACCACCTCTTAACTGATATGCAGCTCTGTTTCAAAGTGACTTGCTGGAATTGGAATGGAATATCTAAATTATATTACAGATTGCTTATTTAAAGATAGATACTTTTCTATATCATTCAGATAATTGTATTCCAAATATTATAGCAGTTTATGTAGAGTAGAAAACTTGCTCAAAGATATTCTTATCAAATATTCGTATCTTTAGAAGATGCTTGATCTGGAAACATCAGATAATTGGTCTAGGTCTAACTGCTAGATACAATAGGTATATGCCATAGTATACTATTATACTATAAGCTACAATAGTACATATACATATTTAGATACATAAGATCTGCATGGCTCTTTCCTTTACGCCAACTATGATTCTGAAGACACTTAAATTGCACTTCATAATATATTCTAAAGCACAGAAAAAATAAATGATCGCGCTTAATCAGCTAACTTGATATCCTATAGATATTCTACAGTTAATTTAAAGATTTGCTTGTGACTTAGAGATCAGGAAATATTCTAAAGAATTCGTCAACTTGTACATACTTAAGCAAGGAACTTCGAACACCTTGTAGATGCTTAAGAGCAAGATCTGACTATATCCAAGAGATAAGCAAATATTCAATTGATCCTTTGCACAATTTGTATATACTCAAGCGACAATTACGTGCATCTTAGAGTTTAGTATATTTTCTGCAGACACGTTTAACAATTTGTAGATACTTCCGCAGGACTTGATGAATCGTGATGATAATCAGATAAATAACATATTCTTGAACTTTAATCAGTGAGTATCCAAGAGTTAAGCAAATATCCAAATGAAAAACTTGAAGATGCTAAGTCAAGATCTGAGTGTATCTTTGATATGATTAGGTATCATAATTCAAGCAATTCGTACTTTATTTTACTTAAAGAAATTAACACTTTATCGTACTTTGACAAGCTCGACGACACACATTGTAAAGTCTCGACTTTATCTCAAAGATCAGAAATGATTCTAAAGATGCTTTGACAAACCTGCAGATTCCTTGATAGGACATGTGTGTCGCCTTTGCTTGGAGCTAGAAAGAAAAAGAGAAAGAGAGAGGGTGAGAGATGGCTTAGACTGCTTGGGCGAGTGCGTTGTCTGTAGCTGCGCAGTAAGAGAGGCAGAAGAAGAGGAAACAGATACTTTGCTAAGTGATAGATACAGGTTTGCAGTCGCTGGCAGCTACTTGGGTATCTGCGCCACGCAAACGGATTGACCCTTGCAAAACTGGCCAACTAGCCAGCGAGGCAACTACCATAAACAGCAGCCCGGGCAGTCGAAGTTGCAGTTGCGCATTTATGGCTGCTTGCCACATTGTTGCCAGCCACATTAATCATCGCAGAGCAGCAGATAAACTTTGACATGGCTGCGTGCAGCAGCCACAGCAACAGCAGCAACAGCAGCCACAGCAGCCAAATGAAGCGATCTTCATAAATCAAAAAGGCTGCTGTGTAGCCTGCAGCCTGCCGCCTGCAGCATGCAGCATGCAGCTTGCAGCAGTTGCAGCGACTGGCGGCATATTTGATTTATCGGCTTGACCAGCGGCCGCCAACAAGTTAATTGAAAACGAGGCGTGACAGTGAAATTTGCCGCCGCACGCCGCACGCCAAGCAGCCAAAGTAGCCAAGCTGCCAGGCAGATGCCGTTGCCTCGTTGGCAACTGGCAACTGGCAGCGAGGCGTGGCCACTTGCCACTAGCTGGGGCTAGCCCGTGCGGCCCGTTCAATTTTCCCCATTTTCCAAATGCGCCACTAAACTGACAGATTTGGCCATAATAAAAATGAAAAAAAAATAAAAAATAAGAAAAATCCCAAACAGAAACGAAAACGAAAAACGAAAAATCGCAGCAGCCGGGAAAATAAGTTGCCAACTTTAATTTATTGTGACATAACGGTATAATCTGACATAAATTATTGATAAGACGAGTCGACCATAAAAGTACAAGACAGTTGGCTTAACCAACAACAAACAGCAAACGGAAACAACAACAACGACAATACAAAGCAACAACGCTATGAACGAAAAGCTATAAGAAATACAACGATTTATGGTAAGAGTAAAGCCGACCCTTAGTTACCCTTACAGGTGATCGATGCTTGCCCCAAAATAAAACTTGCGATCTAAGCTCAGCTCACATCCACGTATAAAAGCTCCTATATAAAGCTAGCTGTCAGTCTGCTGAGCATGAAACTGATCAAAAATAAGATCAGATCTATATAACGCAATTACAATATTTTCATAATATTTCACTCATTTAGTTATGGTATTATTAAATTTTTCAGAATGATCTTAAAGTGTGATCATAAATAAAAATAAGATTGTTCAGAAATATGATTCCATCTTGCTATATATGATTTCATTATGTGAACATACCTTAAAGACTGCTCTTATAAACTGATCATGACACTACAGCAAAAATTATCATTATATAGATCAATTGATCACCACTCAAAGATATATTAGACTTGTTATGAATGTGATCATAAGAATACGAATAATCTATGAACTATATAGCCTCTTGTCATATATGTGTAACTTTATAATCTCTTCTACGATTATTTACCACAATAGCTTATATATCTCGATCACTTGCAACTGTTTTAAATATCTTTATAAATCTGATTATAAATCTTTATGTAATATACTTTTTTGCTACAGATATTGTTTTATTAATTATAGACAAAAAAGAAAAAATGAAAGCACAATTAGACGATCAGCTTTATGATCACTCCCATATACTCTCTTACTGATCTATGATCTATGATCTATTTTACATGATCCTTGGCTGATATTTTAGTGATCTATTAGTTATCCTGGAAAACTAATTACTTAGCCAGAGTCTGGCAGGCCTTAATCAATTTCGCTATAAGAAATATTTATTGATAAGCAAATCTGATTTATGACTGAATATTATTATAATTTGTTGGCTAGATCTGCTGAAGATCAATGTATGCTATGTATATGCAACTGACATCAGATAAATGTGAAAAATGATTGCTTCAGATTATCGCAGCTAACTCAAATTTCTGGAATTATAAACTTGGAAACGATGCAGCACATGGTAGCCTGACAGCCCGAACAAGTTTTAGCAAAGTCAACCGATCGGACCGCTTTATCAATGATTTATAATTTGAGCTGCTAACTAGATTGAAAACGATTTATTTGGCCATTGAAAGCAGGCGGTGCAATCTGTTAAAGACAAACTCACAATGATCGTGCTTTGATTTACTGAGCGTTATCTCGATCTACAGTGGAAAGAGATGCAAAATTAACAAATTGAAGAAGTCAGCGCGTTATCGACCAAGCTAACTCGATTAGCTGATTCTTCCTGATAATTGATCACGAGTGCATAGTGATCCGGCTTAAAGTTGAATGGGAAAAAAGAGTTTGTCAAGTCGATCTAAAGTAAGATCCGTCATTATTTAGAGCATAATGACTGAGGATCGCTGCTGATCCACGATCAGTAGTAAGAATATTGAATTGGATTAGCTTATACTCTATATATACATAAAATTCTCCTGTATCAACTGATCCTCACCCTGGCTTTATGTGATAGCTGATGAGTAAAGTGATCGATCGATTGAATAATTGATTTATTATATAAATATCTAATAGTAATTTTGAGCACGAGACTCTGTTCAACGAATGTGTCCTGTCTCTCCCATGGCAACTGATCTACAGTTGAGGCGATCTACCAGCGGCTATATATCATATGAGCAAGCCAATTGTGTTATGCCTTTGGCCACATCATCTAAAACTCTGGTCAGGGTATCGAAGCAACAACTGCTTATAAATCATTCGACTAACAACAACAGCAGCAACAACAACAACAACAACTGGCTGGCTGTTTGGCTGGTTGCAACGAGTTGCGCTGTGGCAAAGTATCTATTGGATCTATTATTTGACTTTTATGTGCGCATAAATGCGGCGATATGACGACGACGACGACGACGACGACTGCAATCGATGCCTTGGCCAAATGTCTGGCCAGGAGTGCAGCCAGTTTCGCGTCGACTTGGCTCTGGACGAGTTTTCGCAGCCAACTGCAATTGCAACTGCAACTGCAACTGGATACGTGCCACAGAGCGCGAGCTCCAGACTTTGCTATGCACTTTCATGTTAATTAACAAGAAACTTTTTATCAGCTGCGATTACTCGAATGCCACACAATCCACAGAAAGAGTGAGATAGAGAGGGTGGGAGGCACACACCTTAGCTAGATAAGCTGACGCAACCCCACCCACCTCCCACTCCAGCCTGCAGTTGGCGATAAGCTGCGACAGACAACAAATTGTGGCACTTCACTTAGAGACAGACGCCGATAAAATAGCAAAATGCGATCTATAGATCGACTAAATACCTTGAGATCAAAGGAAGCAAATGAAAATCGAGCATATCAAACTGTGAAGTACATAGTACAGAATAGTAATATATACACAAAAGCCGATTATAGATAAACCATATGATTGATATATTAAAGATACAATCCACCTGCAAATCTAAAGTATTACGAAAATATTATATTAATATATTAAAGCTCCAAGAAATGTATACAAAAATATTTTGAATCAATCTGTAAAATGGATCAAAACTAATTTATTTGGGGATCCAACATGAGAACTTTAGGATATAGTAGATGTTATTATTTCCTATAGCCTTTGAGCCGGGTCTTACTCATTTGATCTTCACATTTGTTTATGGCTCTTGTCTACATAAATATTTCTAAATTTAAGATTTATAATGAACACCATGTAATAACTCTCGATTTGTGGCGCCTGAGGGTCCCATATACTTATATAATTTTGCGATTTGTAGATGAGGTCAACCGTAAACTAGCGGCAAAATTTAAGCTTTCTAAATTTATAATCCCAGATAATATAGATTTTCAATATTTGTCGTATTTCTTAGAAGCATATCTAAATCATGTATCTATTAAAATTCCAGGTTTTTACAGATTTATGCCTGTAGTAATATAGTATTTCTCGATTACTCGGGTATGCAAGATTTAAACTAGCTTTCTCTCTATCACTCTGTCTCTCTCTCTCTCTCTCTCTCTCTCTCTTTTGTGGTGTACGACAGCTCTGCGTTCATATGGACGGAAAGATACTAAGTCGGACAAACATAAGCCATGTCTTATGCGATCTCCCATACATTCTCAAAAAACCATTCCATCACGAAATTCCGCTTTTTATTCAGGGTACTTACATAGTAATACAAATATAAATACGTATGTGTATGTATATGCGTTCGTGCATGTATATGTGTATGTACATGTGTACCGGGTATATCATAGTTGGTTGAGTAATTCTACTCGAAACATAATATGTATAAATAAATTTCAAAATAAACAGAATATGAATAAAGCTTATTATCAATAAATGATTATTATCAATAAAAATTGTCTCTTACTCTTTACTCATTTTCTCTTTCTCTATCTCTCTCCCCCTTCTAATTGCAGGTATGTTGCACTTTGTTCGTAGCTAGAGCGAATTTCGGGCTAACGTGTTAAGCACAGTGAGCAAAACAAAAGACTTAAGCAAAGAACTTGCCCGGCCGTACAGTGTGGCCATATTTTAGGGGTGACAGCTCGGCCGGAAGCATGGCCCTATTTCCCTCCTCCTCGCGTCCGCGCACGCTCATGGAGCAGCTGTTGGCGCGCAAAATTGAGGCCGCCGCTGGTTCCGGTTCCGGTGCCAGTTCCAGTGCTGGTGCTGCTGCCGGTACTAGTGCTGGTGTCGGCGCTGTTGCCGGCGCCGGTTCCAGTGGCATGCCATTGGCCGGCGCACCCACCGCTGCTGGCATTGTGAGCCGATTGCGACGAACCGATTCGCTGGACTCAACGAGCAGCCTGGGCTCTCTGGCGTTCGGCGAGGACGTCTGCCGCTGCGACGACTGCCTGCTGGGCATTGTCGATCTGTACGTGATCAGCGCGGCCGAGGCGGCCAAAAAGAAGGTAGGTGCTGCGAGTGGCCCAAAAGCTGTTACGACTTGGACGCACATTCTCTTGCTCTGTCTCTCTCTCTCTCTCCCCACTTACCGGCTGTGGCTTTTGTTGTTAGGCGCTAATTAGTTCAGCTGAAGCGCGAAAAGCTTGCGCTGGGTTCGGAACCCGGCTAATGCGATCGCATTGAAAGCTTTGCGAGTTTAGTTTGGACACCAACGTCGCTCGCTAAACAGTAGTAGACGCAGTAGAAATAGCAGCCGAGTCAGCCACAGCTTTGGCCAAGTCGGCTTCGGCCTCAGCTTAAACGTCGCCTCGTGGTCGCTGTTGTCGCATTGAATTATTTGACTGTTGGACCGGTCCGAAAGCTGCTGCCGTTGCCGTTGGTGCTGCCATTGACGTCACAGGCGTTATGATGCGACATACGCCTTGACGCTGACGTGCTTGGCTTTACCTGCGACTGAAAGAGACAGATATAGAAGTAGAGCGAGAGAGACAGTGTGAGAGAGTGCGGCAGTAGCTCAGGCGTGAAACAATCAAAGCCGGCGAAGAGTGCGCGGCGACAAGCAGACGAAAGTTCATTGAAAAATATTTCAAAACTGGAAAGCTGTAGCAGGAACGAACATGCTTTACAGCTGTTAAAGAGAGAGAGGGAGAGAATTTAACAGAGTTAGAAGTTAAAAGTGATTGAAAAAGAGGATGCTGACTGGCCAAGCACAAGTTTTAATGAATGGAGATAGCGGGTAATTAATTTACATATGTAACTAATATCTGTACATAATACATATGTATGTATATACATATTATTACTTTAAATTGAGAAATGATTTTTCTGGTTTTTTATTATTATAGCTTTAAGTGGATGTTATCAGATAACAATTTCTCTACTAAAGAGATGAGAAGTGAAAGAAAAAATAAAGGAAAAACAAAACCTTGATATTGAAATATCTCCATGAAATATTCCACAAGCAATGGAAAGATTTCCAACGCACAAACGCCATTTTAATTTTCGCACTCTTTTGCTCTGATCCTTTTGGCGGCGCTCATTCTGACGCGCACGCTCTCGCTATCACTCCCACACACACACACACACACACACACACACACTCAGTTGTTTATAATATTCTGTGCGCACTCTCACACACGGCTACGTCACTGGCGCAGACGGACAGACAGCTTGTAATGAGCTTTGCCCGGCGCGTTGCCCAATGGAAGCTACGTACATTTGCCATTTTCACTTAGCATTTGCATTGTTTTTGTCTGGCTGGCGCTTGGCCTTCGAGCACCCAACGGCACCTAATGCTCTCAAAAATCACCACCACTCCCACTCCCATACTGCTGCTCTCTCATGCTCTCTCACTCTCTCTCTCTCTCTCCGCCTGTCTCTCTCGGGCTGAGTGCGCGCTCTCTATTTACTGTTATCAGTTGCGCGCGTCCATTGTAGTGAGGACTCCTACGACGCCAGCGTCGCTGCCAGCTGCTCATCGCGGACGCCGCACAGCGTTGTTTCTGGCTCTGTGTGGCTCTGACTCTGGTTGTCTGTGTCCCCCGACCAGTTGAGCTTTTGCAGCGATCGCGTGCGGCTGGGCTCTGTCTCTGCATCTGCTGCCACAGCAACACAGCTCTACTGTTATTATCATTGTAAAGGCTACCGCCGTTGACCCTGCTGTTGCTGCTACTGTTGCTGCTACTGTTGCTGCTACTGTTACTGTTACAGTTACTGCTCTGCTTCACCTTTGCCGTTGTCAAAGTATTTTCTTCTCGCCGTCGCCGTCGCCGTCGCGCATTTGCGTTTGCGTTTTTTATGCCAATGTCTGGCACGCGTCGCGTCCAACTCCAGCAGCTGCAGCAATTCAAACAGAAACAGTAACTAAAACAACAACACCAAACAAACGAAATAAAGACAGTCAAACGAAACAAGAACAACCTTAACAACAATAACATTAACCAGAGCTGTTTTGACTGCTTGTTAAAAAAAAAAAACAAAAAAACACCAAAAAAGAAACACGCAAAAATTCCAAGTGAAAAAATTTAATTAAATTTCGCCTCGGCTCGCGTTTTTGTGTGTTTTCATTTTGTCTTCTTATTTTATTGTTGATGTTTTGCTTTTGTTTTTTTCTGTGTGTATTTTTTTGTTGTTGTTGCTGAGTGAGTGCACTTGTGTATTTTAAGCGTAGTTGTTGCTGTATTACACGCATATGCATGCATACATAGATACACCTGTATGTGTCATGTGTGTGTGTATGTGTATGTGCGTATTTCTTGTTGCTGCTTGTTTGACATGAAAGCTTTCACGTTGACAGTTTTCTGCTGGAATCACTGGAAAGTGGATTGAGCGTTGCAAGCTGCGCAGTTGCTGCTGCAGTTGCCGCTACGTCAGATTCTGCTGCTTCCTCTTGTTTGCTGTAAAAAGTGTTAATTGAAGCACGCGCCGTCACGACGTATGCGCTAGCTGCGCGCTGTGCTGCTGGAAGGGCAGCATGGAATGAGTAGAAGAGGGAGAAGGCGAACAAGAGGGAGATGGTGTAGGGGCAGAGAGGGAACGACTCCGCAATGAAATTAATTCCAGTTTATGTAAACATTTCAACGTCGACGTCAATGGAGAACGCTACGCGTTATGCCAGCACGCGTGCGCGTGTGATAGAGAGAGAGAGAATAGGAAAGAGAGAGAATGGGGTGGGGGACCAGCTAAGTTGTCTTGTTTTGGTTCATCTACGCGCGCGTACCAATTGGGAATTATATAATATAAAGACGCTTGACTCGAAGCGCGTCTCATTTTTTATTAAACAAATTTTATTTCAGTGTTTTTCTTCTTCTTATTATTATTATATTTTTTTTTGTCGCAATTTGGCAATTGAGGCTCATTTAGCGCTAACGTTCCAAAAATGGCAACTCATGTCCATTAGCTCTCACGCATGCTCCGCACCACCTCTCACACACACATACGCACACAGCAATAATTACCATCAATCGTTCAATACATATCCATACATATCCGCACGTACCGCTTCAGCCAAACGCCCACCCACCCACACGCTGGATGGCTATAGCCAGCCTTAAACGATCTTAATGACGATCAACACACACACACATACACAGTCAGCCCTCTAATTCTATCGCAATTTGTGCGTCAATGGCGACCGCCCGACACAACTGAAATAGAAAAAAAGTGTTTACTTTATTAATTTTAAGCTTTCGGCAGTTAAGAAACAAAAAAACAAAAAATAAAAACACATTCAAATACACAAACTCACACAGACAAATAGATGGAGCAAAAAAAGTAGCTTTTTCATTGTTATGCGGCGTGAATGCCGCACATTAAGCGCAGTCCGGCGGAGCATTGGATAGTCTACGGGGGTGCGGCAGTGGGCGTTAGGCGTGGACTGCAAGGGAAGTGGGGTGGGATCGTCAGAGCAGGCATTACGTATCCCCACACCTAGCTATTCACCATGTTGTATCTACGGATACATTTGTATCTATTACCACATCTATATCTACAACCAAACGAACATATATATAGAGATATATACATGTGGGTCTATATCGGGCTGTCGTCGACGGCATGTGCGAAACTCTTTTTCATTAGATAACGAATGGCAAATTACCTATGTGAAGCGTGTTCCAAACAAACTGCCATAGAGAAGGAGAAAAAGACAGTGGAGAGACGAGGTAATATACAATTGTAAATGATTAAAATATGCTGAAGGATCGGTGGAAAGATGCGCTTTAGATACCTAGAAGGAGAGAAGAGAGAAAGTGGATGATATACTAAATATAACTTAAAACATCGATAGAAATAGATAAGTACTATGCATATAACAAGTGAGAGTAAAACACATAAATATGCAAAGTAACTTAGAGATCATAAGGTTAATAATGAAAAGTAGAATAATTATAGGTCATATAAATTAAAAAATTAAGAAAGAAAGTTAGAGGGAGAGAGAGAAAGATAGACAGGGATATCTTAGAACGAGCGAAAAATTAAGGAGAGCTTATAGCATATACAAGAGATATAACGATAAATAATAACTGAAAGAGAACTGCAGAGCATAAGGACAGGATCTATATATGAAAGGGCAAAGCCGAAGAAGACAAAAGTGGATTATATACATTATAAAAGAAAAGTGCATTAAATTTAAATATAAGATGGAGCTTACAAAGAGATGAGTAATATTCATGGCCTGTAAATAAGTAGAATAAGCAGATAGAGATGCAATATGCAAGTGAAAGCGATGTAAAAGAAAGTGCTCCAGAGCAGCAAGCAGCGAGGAGAGTGAAACGGCGAGAGAATGAGAGAAAGACATAGAGAGAGGGAACGAGAGAGAGAGAGAGAGAAAAGGAGATAGCGAGAGAGAGATAAAGAGAGAGACATCTAACATCTTTAACTTCAGTTAAGTACAGTATGGAATAAATAAAATTTATGATAAAGAGTCCAAAAGGTGCTAAATGATGATATAGAACAGATCAACATTTTGATACACACATATTAAGAATCATGTTTATTACGGAAATATTCGTATATTTGAGTATGTATTTACATACAGATATATAGATGGACTATTGAGACACCGTAGAGTCTTTTGTAACTAGAAAATAGGGAGATTGAAAGTCAATAATAAAATACGCATTTGGTATTATTTTAAAACTTTTAAATATATACGCTAAGAATCGAGAAATTGGAAACAAATCGAAAAATCGCGAATTCATTGAGATGCTCTCTGGACGCTAGGCCCTTTATCAGCAGCCGTTGCACACGGTTCAGTTCCGATTGACCGCAATACAAGCGAAATATATAGTATATATTAAAAATACATATATTTGTAAATATATATATAGTATGTATATTATTTATAATATATATATTGTATTCATGCGAATATTTAAACTTGTGTCCAGCTGCACTCAGTCAGTCCGTCTGTCCGTCCAATGTGTCTGATGCGCCTCTCTCTCTCTCTCTTTTGCCTCTCTTTCTCTGCAGCTGCAGTGAGCTGGTTCCGGTATATCTAGAGGTCTCCATATCGATCGGCCTACTTATAGTCGCCATATTGTGTCCTATATGCGGGGAACACATACACGCTTATATATACATATTTACATACATACTAAGCACAACATACAAAAGGTGCCGCATACAACGTCGATGTTCCAAGGTTCCCAATTGTGGTTGTGGCTGTTGCTTCGTTATCGCCTCGCACAACTTTTGCAAATGACGTCAAATGTTTCGGTGCGAGGAGCACAGCGGTAATATACAGACAGAGAGAAAGATAGGGGCGAGAGACGGCGGGAAGCAGAGCAAAAGAAATTTCAGTATACAGTGATCGCTCGCTAATAAAGGAAACTTCCGCTAATTACAATTGTTCCCAAAATAGAAACGTAATTTCAAATACGTGCGCCATGCATAGATAAAGACATTTTCCGTAGAATTTATAGACATTGTATGTGGTATATATAGGTAATATCCCTATCAGTAGTAATAATATAATTATCTAATAATAATAAGTTGGCTATCTAAAATGGATCTATCGAAAATTCTCTATCTATCTATCTAGTATCTCTGTATCGGCCTCTCTGTTTATCTTAATATTTGTTTTTGATTGATATTAGATTATCTATCAGCCGACTTAGTTCTCTATTGTTCCATCTGTCAATCCACCTGTCTTTTGTCCTCCAAATACATATATATTTAGCTGTCTTTATTTCCAATTGTTTATGAATCCAACTGGATATCCGGCTTATCTATCTTATTTTCTATTTAATCTTCTGTCCATAGAATTATCTATTTAGCATACATCTGCCTTTTGTTCCTTCTATCATTCCAATTATATCTTAGCACCTATACTTATTACCTATCCTTATATCCTGAGTACCTATCCTGAATATTTCAATATTCTACATTTCGATACATCTATCGTGATTTCTATTTATCTATCGATGAAACTCTCCAACTATCTATTTTGTTTTTTATTCATCTTTCCATACTCTATTTATTAATCTATCTATATTTCTGTATCTTTTCCTTATGGACTATAATTCTACTATTCACATATTTCCTTGCTTTCTTCTGCTCTCTATTATTATTATTATTATTATTATTATTATATATATATATATATATAAATATATATATATATATATATATATACATATATATATATATATGTATACATGTATGCTCTTGTTATCCGTCGATTCAACCACCCATCTTATTCATCTTTAAGACTTCTTTATACCTGTCTACTATATATCTTTCTATTGAACTTCTATCGCCTTAGTATCTATAGACCTGCCTGGTTTTCTGTCCATCTTCATATCTGCTATCTATCATCTATCTTATATCAATATCAGATATATCCTAAAGCTCATTATAATACAAGCCCTCTATTATATGTCTTTTTTGGACACCTTTGCGAGTCGAAATTCTGGAACTGGAAGTTTGTTTCAGTTAGCGAACGATCACTGTATGTGGTATTCCGTGCTGTTGTTGACTCAATATGTATGTTTGTGTGTAACTGGATAGCAGTGTTTCCATTCTTGATACACTATTGTTGTTGCTGTTGGCATTACCATTTCCATTATTATCATAATGCGACTGTTGTTCGCTTTTGCCTTGCCCCCGACTCGTTTAGTTCCGATTTTGGTTGATGTTACGTATTCCAATTTTCTTGTTTTGCGGTTAAAGAGTTCACACACACACACACATCGCTGTGCACTTATATCTAAGGTGGTTTTGGTGGTTTTGCAAGCGAACCGCAGATGGTGGTGCCGAGATGCCAGCACGCTCCTGCAATGCCTACTTAGATGCGTGCGCTTCGTTTGTTGTTGCTGGAGCATACATATGTATTAAATTTAATCAATTTTGATTGATGTGTGCGTCGATGCAGCAACCACAGTGCCAACGAAATCGACAGCGACAACCTCAACCACACTTCGACAACAAACCCAAAAGAAAAGAAGCACAATTCTCTTTCAACTGCATTTGAGTTAGAGCCACGCCGGATCGCTGATGCGCTGGTAACAATATTTCGTAGAGTGTTATAGCTGCTTAACGATAGATGTCTATAATCTATTTTTCGATCTGTCATGCAATTAGAAAAGTATTGAACAAGGGATTTGAACCCTTACCGAGAGGAAGATTAGGGAAGTGTTTAAGGCAGAAGAAAAGTTTGAAGAGAACTCGCTTCTCTCTTCCCTCTCTCTCTCTCTCTCTCTCTTTCTCTCTCTCTCTTGCGTTCACATTTCGTCTTTTTCCTTACTTTCTTCGCATATTTTCCTCTTTATGCTTCCATCTCACTCCCTCTTTATCTCCATTTTACTCAGTCTCTTCCGATCTATCGACATTGCAGCAATAAAATCTTCTCTCGCTAGATCTCTCTATCTTTGTAGAAAATGAAAAGAGGGCAGAGACTCTCTAATATTTTTTCCTCTTGATCCAATGGAAGAAAATAATTAGACTTATCTCTAAAAAAATGTTTAAAATGTTCAATGAGTATCTAAGACATACCCATAAGGTCTTAGAATTTTCCAAAGCTACAATTTTTATGTATATCCTTCTCAGTTGCTCTTCACCTTGCATGTCTTGAAATATATAATTTGGTACAATCATTGCTTTCGAAGACCAAATTCTCAGCTGACACTTAAAAACTACATTTGAAAGGGTATTCAAAAGGCTGTTACAGTCACATCGACGCATATACACGTTGGTTTGTCGGTGGGTCGTTTGGTGGGTCAATTGTGGTTGGCTAAGGCGCGAACAGGTTCGCAAATGCGCAGAATTCAATCAAACCGAATACAGCAACAAGTAAAAAGCGACAGGCAACAAGAAACAAGAAACACGCAACAAGCGACAGGCGACAGGCGACAAGCGACAGCAACAAGCATTGATTCATAGATTTTTGGGTATTTCTGTGCAGTTGTTGTGCCCGGTTGAGACAGTGCGTCTGATGCGTAAGTGGACGTCGCGTGGACGCCCGTCACATGTCGTGTAAAATGTCCGTGTGCGCACTCGCACGCCCGCCCGCAGCAGCCGCCGTAAGCAGTGCGAATAACGTGAACGGACAAACAGTTGCAGCGACGTCGCCAGCGACGACGCCAACGACGCCGCCAACGCCGCCGCCGTCGCCGCAGGTGCGCATCTACGAGGACTTTGACAGGATGAGCGCCAAGGAGGTGTACTACAATGAGGCGGGCAAGAAGGTGACGGTCAAGTTGCTCCACTTCCCGGATGTTCTGCCCGAGGACATAGCCAAGCTGCGCTTCGATGACGAGGACGACCAGAATGCCGACGATGCCGACGTGGACGACGACGATGGCGTCGATAGCGATGCAGGTCGCTCTGCCAATAGCAGCCACAGCACCGGCGCCGGCATCGGCATCAGCAAGACGCCGCCCACCGCTGACAGCGACGATGGCGACAGCGAGACCGAGAAGCCTGACCTGGATGGCAGCGGCAGTGGCAATGCCACAGCCACCGGCGCCATCAAGAAGACCTTCCGGCGCAAGCTGTCCGGCAACAATATGCAGCCGCGCAAGTGCAGCCTGGCGTTTGCCCAGGCGCATGGCATCAAGCAGCGCGCCGAGAAGAAACTGTCGATGCCCACCATCAGCATCACAGCCAATCCGGGCGAGCATGTCAGCCTGGCGGGCGGGCGCAAGCTCTCGCAACAGCACTCGCTGCCCATGACGATGATGACGCCGCCACGTCGCAGTCATTCGCCGCTGGGCCAGAGTCTCTGCCCCGGCTACATACAGTACTCCAAGTCGCTGCTGGAGGTGCCCATGCCAAGGGATTATGGCTACGCCAGCAGCGACGATCTGAGCTCTGAGTGGGACTCGGATGTATCCACATCGGCGGCCTCGTCCGCAACTGCATCGGGCTCTGGCTCGGGCGCTACGGGTGCAACCTCAGCGAGCGGCACGAAGAAGGTAAGAGGACGGTTTGCCGCTCAGCGCACGTCCGGCATTATCCGGTGCATTCATGACACAGGCTTCGCCTTTGAAGTATTTATCCAGTGTTATCCGCCAACTATCATCTGCCATCTATTTGTCATCAAGCATTCTCCAATTTAAAATATTTGCATCTGCTGCGTAGCTGAGCATATCGATCGATGTCATTGGCAACGCTTGCGAAATGTATCCGGCGCAATTGGATAATAAACAGCACTGATTTCATGCATAAACACCTTAATTAAGTGCTGATTTGATAAATACCAATCGTTTATCTATTCGCCATTTAAGCATTGACGTCATTAGCCACACGTCAAGATCTATCCGCATCCGCCGCTATCCGGTGTTCTCCGGCGCATATCCAATACTAATACTCTAATTTTGCGCTCACTTTAATGACATTGACCCTAGATTTATTTGTATCCGCTGCAATTCGCCACTAGTGCTATCTTAGTGTTATCCGATTCAATCAAATATATCCGTGATGCGAAATATGCTGACCCAATGATACTCTTATCGGCATTGAGACATATTGAGACATATCCCCTCTTATCCGCAGCTTATCCCGCACTTACTAGACAATTACAGAGTAGTTACCTAAGTACGTAAGCGTTATTGTAGATCTCACAACTGTTACTCATTTCGAGAAATATCCGGCGTCAATCGCGACTTATCCGGCCGGCACTTACCACTTAAGTACTAGTTACGTAAGCATCGACGTCATTATAGATCTTATAACTGGCCCCGTTTCATGCCATAAGCTTTTATCGCCTTGTATTCTAAATGATGCCCGAGTGGAGAGGCGGGTCCACTGGAAGTGCTAACAATTCACGTTTTTGCTAAAACGTGTTATTGGATGAACTATTACAGCAGTCACTCGATGACGCAACGGTCCAAATGCCTTTCGTTTTAATGTAAATTCTGGTTATGCTATTTCATTTGTTTGTTTCTTGTCTTTTCACAGAGCTCTGGCTGGCGGAAAATACGAAACATCGTGCAATGGACGCCCTTCTTTCAGACGTACAAGAAGCAGCGCTATCCATGGGTACAGCTGGCGGGCCATCAGGGCAACTTCAAGGCCGGTCCCGAGCCGGGCACCGTTCTCAAGAAGCTCTGCCCCAAGGAGGAGGAATGCTTCCAGGTGCTCATGCAGGATGTCCTGCGCCCATATGTGCCCGTCTACAAGGGTCAGGTGACCAGCGAGGATGGCGAACGTAAGTCACATAGTTCCTTGAACACATACATATATTAATGATTGACTGACTGATGCTGACTAAATCTAAGAAATTTATTGACTGATTCTGAAGTCGAAGAGTCTAATTGACATATCGAATGATATGATATGATTGACTGGCTGACTAATTTATGAATTCATTGATGACTGATGAAAATTTACTATTGACTGATCAAATCAGTGTCTTGATTGACCGCATACGCTAACTAAATGAATGGGTTAGTTGATAATAACTGCGAATGGATTCACTCCCTTTTTTAATTGATTGGAAGCTGACTAAATGATTGATGGCTGATAGACTGAAGCACTGAAGATTGACAGACTAACTGATTGACAGTATATGATTGCCTATAATAATCGATGGCTAACCAAATGACTTACGGCTGATCGATTGCCTGATCACACACTGATGGTGATTGACTGACTGATATGGCTCTGATTGATAAATACCTTCAATGATTGAATATGCTGAATAATCAATACGTAGATTGATTACCGGCTGATTTAACTGATGGATGACTGGCACCCCGACAGCAGACTAATTGATTGACTTAGTGATATGGCTCCAATCCATCGAGTCGATGACTGTATATGCATAATTATTAATGGATCATTTGACTGATTTTCTCTCTAAGTGATTAACTCAGGTGTTAATGCTTGACAGGTCTACTAGTCGAATAAAATGCTTTAGAGCTGATTGATTCAGACACTCACACAGATCGATTGACTTATTAAGTGACTAAATATTAAAATTTTATACTTTTTCAGCTGTGTAACTACATATATGAGTGACTATTCGACTAATTGACCAATCGACTAATTGACTGATTGCGTCTTACGAGTTAGCTATATGAAAGTTTCGTTTACTTTCAGTCTATCTGCAGCTGCAAGATCTGCTCAGTGACTATGTGCAGCCGTGCGTCATGGATTGCAAAGTGGGTGTGCGCACCTATCTGGAGGAGGAGCTGTCCAAGGCCAAGGAGAAGCCCAAGCTGCGCAAGGACATGTACGACAAGATGATACAAATAGATGCCCAGGCGCCCAATGCCGAGGAGCACGCGGCCAAGGCGGTGACCAAGCCACGCTACATGGTCTGGCGCGAGACCATCTCGAGCACTGCCACGTTGGGCTTCCGCATTGAGGTGAGCATTGCTGTGACCATTCTCACCTCAGCTGCAATTTACTAAGCACCCATTTGACTTGCAGGGCATCAAGAAGAGCGATGGCACCAGTTCCAAAGATTTCAAGACGACCAAGTCACGCGAACAAATCAAACTGGCCTTCAGCGAGTTCCTCAGCGGCCATCCACATATTCTGGTGCGTTTTAGCTTATGGCTTTACTTAGATCCATAACCTCATAGAGGGTATACAAATTGTTTAATTATCTATCGACCCCACGATATTGGCTGTCTCATTGATGAAACACTCCTTACCATAGATTCATATTTTCAGTGTCTTTAGTCAGAACTTATTCGAAATAGAAAAATTGTCATAGAAATGTGCTTGATATTTGTGTGTAAATTTATGGAGCAAATAGCTCTCTATTTGAAGTAGGAAGGCGTGACACAGCTCATCAAGTTTATATGCATCTCAATTAGCGCAATAAGCCAGGTATATCGACACACGAGTATATCTGTTCATACATCAAATCTTGTAATCTACAAGAGCCAACGACTTGAAATTTAGAATGTACATATGTTCCGCAGCATTGATCATTGCTTTAACTCATCCTATATTTTTTGTATCGATAATTATCGATCACTAGATTCATTATTTCAATGCAAGAGATTTCGAATTTACTGCGTAAATTCCGTAAATTCTTTCAAAGAAATATTTCAAATTGTAGAGACTTGTGATATGAAAAATACACACATCTTAATGTCATTATTACGTACTCATGTTTTCCTGTAAATCCCCATCTTTGACCCATCATAAATCTTATGTATCTGATTTGAATATCAGTTCATCGCAGAGGCTTGGGTGTATCCTAGACGAATACTCATTTCTAGAGCACTCTTATTGTAATAATATTTTACTCACGGTTAGATAACTGTATTTTCAAAAATGTATGATCAAATTTTGCTGCAATCATAAATAATCCTAGTTTAAGTTGAAATTGTCTATGAGCCCTAATTGAATGTTCTTCCATTACAGCCACGATATATACAACGCTTACGGGCCATACGGGCCACCTTGGCCGTCTCAGAGTTTTTCCAGACTCACGAGGTCATTGGCAGCTCGCTGCTGTTCGTGCACGATCAGACGCACGCCAGCGTTTGGCTTATTGACTTTGCCAAGACGGTGGCGCTGCCGCCTCATATGAGGATCGACCATTATTCGGCCTGGAAGGTGGGCAATCATGAGGATGGCTATTTGATTGGCATCAACAATCTCATCGATATATTCGTCGAGCTGCAGGCGGCCAATGAAATGGAGTCTGCAGCGGACGCCGCTTCGGGCTCTGGTTCCGGCTCCGGCTCCGGCTCTGGTTCCGGTTCAGCGTCGGGTTCCGGTTCGGTTTCACCAGCGCCCGCCTGCAGCGGTCAGGAGGAGGAGCCCAGCAAAATATAAAGGGCACAGCAAGAAAACAATCTAACATAATATATATACACTCATATATATATTTATATAGAACTATTTAGCTTACAATTACACTGAAGCGTTCCATGGGGCTGCGCCCCGCCAAGGACATTTCCTAGCACATTCCACAGAAATGTGTTAAAACAAAACAAAATCAAATATCAAAAAATATCAATTAACCATAATCCAAACTTAGTTTTATGCATATATGTATATGTATGTACCTTTTTTTTTGTTTTTTTTTTTCTCTCTCTTTAACCCGTTAAGTTTAAAATCAAAGACTGAACAACAATATGCGTATACCCAATATATACATATATAGATATATATATTTTTATATATAGATATATATGAATGTATGGATATATACATATATTCACAGATATATACATACATACATACATACATATATATATTCATACATATATATATATATAGTAAAATTCGTTGTGCGTTGCTGAAACAATGCGTAGCAAAAACATTAACAACAACAAAAAGTTCAAGAACTACTTACTTATAAATAATGTTATTAATTTTATGTGTATTCGATTATCTTCTAATAACTACCTACTAATTATGTGCACTATTAAAACTCATGTAAACCGTTTAACAAGTAAAACATTTTTTTTTTTCGTAAATCTATTATAAATCGATTCATTTGTTTTAATGGTGTTCGCATTTATGGTGCAGCCTTAAAGGCTTGCAACAAATCGAATGCAACAAGTCGAGTGAAATCTTCGCTTGTCTCTCTTATACTCACTCCAGCAGCTGTTGTCACAAAGATTGAAGTGCGCATAGAGACTGATCCCAGCTAAAGTTGGCCTCTGAGTAGCAGTTTTTACTCGATTTTGCAACAGTCCCAAAAGTAGGCAATTTAATTTTTACTTTCCCTGCAGCTTTGTATTAAGAAATTGTACTTCTTTTCTTATCTGCAATCGTAAATGTTATACTCGCTTACTATTTGTTGTCAAAATTAAATGTGCGGGGTAATGTGCATAGGTCCAACTCAAATTTGCAATTTCTGCTCTATAAGTATTTTCGGTTTTCAGCCTTTGGTATTTAGTACTTTTTGTAGCACAATTTTAGGATCAACGTACAACAAATATGCATGTAAATACTTGAAACAGTCCTTACATTCCAAATAATTATGTTCAAACTAAACTACATCATACGTTTTATTTAAAAGCAATTTATAAAAAATCATTTACGTTCAGGTTTGGCGCTATGGCTCTGTGTATACTTTCTGTTCTCGCATTTTGGCACCAAAAATGGCCAGTGGCACACTTTCTAGCTGCGCTTATAAAATACCAAAATGCTGGTATTTTTTGTATGATTTTGGTTATTTTCTGAGCGCTTGCATTTAGTGTGTTTTTGTGCTTACCTCGCCGCGGCCACATTGTTTATTAGTTAGTTAATGTTTGTTGCTGCGCGGTTGGCACGTCGCGCGTCTCCACGCGCACGCATCGAGCTGTTACATTTGTTTTCCGTTTTAAATGTTTGCTGCATTTGCGCGCAGTTGACGTGCATTTAAAAAAAAAAAATCCAAATAAAACGCGAGCGATTTTTTTTTTCGAATGCTTTTTTTTTCTTCTCTGAATTACAAGTGTGGTAATTGTTTTGGTCAAGTGTTTTGGTTTTGTTGCTGGAGTGCAAGCAGTCGTAAATTTAAAAATAATACACAGAAAAACGCATATACATATGCACGTGTGTGCAGCCTTATGTATATATAAATAAATATATATTTATGTATTTATATTTATATTTATATATATTTGTATATATACAAGTATTTGTATGAGCAGCGCCTGTGACTCTTAAAAAAAGTTTCTGGTTTCGTTGGCGCGACAACAACAACAACAACAGCGACGGCAACAATAAATAAAACTTCAATATGCGCCGCCCGGCCTTCAACGCAGAATATTAACAATATATTGTACATATGTATGTGCATGCGTCTATATGAATGTGTGTGTGTAGACAACAACAACAACAACTGTCACGCATCGAAGGGGGCGCGAGGGGCGGCACACAAAATTGTAGAAGCATCTCCGCTCGCTCGCTCTCTCTCTCTCTCTCTATCTTTCTTTCTCCGCGTCTCTCAAATTGCCAGCGGTCTGAGTTAAAGGCAAAAAAGGCTAAAATAGCTCAAAAATAAGCACAGACACACACACAGATACTTATATACACACAGGCACTGGGACCTACTGAAGAGACCAACAACAGCGTGCGGGAGGGAGAGAGGGAGAGAGAATCAGCATTGAGCTTGAGCCGTGCGTAAAGAAATCAAAAACAAAAACAAAAAAAGCCAAAGCAAATAAAACAAAAATCGTGATTAATATTTTTTTGTGTGTGTTTTGTTTTTGTTTTCTTGTGCTCTTGAATCGGGCTTTTGTTAAGCTTTTAATCAACAAAATTAAAAGAAGGCTGCAGCAACAACAAGTGGAAATTAAAAACTAAAACTCGACTTGTCGAATTCGTTTCGTTTGCTCATTTTATATATACTTTTTTTTTCTCGGTCGAAGACAAGTGCAATAAAACGAAAATATATGGCAAATAAATAGCAACAAAAGCCGACGGCGACAACAAAATCAATATTCAAATTAAGCAGCAACAGCAACAACAACAACAACAACAACAATAGTTAGCAGCAGCAGCAGCTATTCGACAACTTGTCGATAAGCCGAAAGATAACGAGCCGCAGCAGCAATAGCGAACCGGAGAGCGGCCATACCGGAGAGCGACAGACAGTGAGCGTGCGTGTGCCCCAGCGAGTGAGAGCGAGTGAGAGCGAGAGAGAGAGAGAGAGCGGCGGTGGCAGCATCCCAAAAGAAAACGTGAACACCACCCACCCGAAAGAAGCAGAAATCATGGGACGTCGCACGTATCTGAATCGCGCCTATGCAATTTCCTACCCCAGTCGCGTCGAGGGCTGGCTGGACGTGTGCGGTAAGCATTAACCCCATAAGTACGCCATCCCTAAGACCAACCCAGACACCCACCCACCCTGAATTGCAATCTGCTTATAGCTATTTATAGATTTAAGCTTGCCTTCAAGATCTTGACTGAGATACGCATTGAGAAACTAGTATGAACAGAAGTGGATGCGAGCAAAACTTTCAAAGACAATATGTGATTAGTTTTTGTCTTATAGATTGCAGAACATCTATCTTATATAAATATATCCATATATGTTATATATCTATTATAACTTCTTTGGAATGAGTTGTTTCAAGAAGAAATAGAAATGCGTAGATAGAGAAAGAAATAAGCATATGAAATATACATTCATATATCTCTTGTATCGGTATATATCGATATCAAAATCTCTCATATCTTCTTTATAGCAACTCAAATGGTAAAATGGCCGAATATCTATAGACTAAAGGGGCTATATGTACTTATATATATATCTATTGTAACAGACTTGATTACAATACTAATATCAATTAATATACATATATATATATATATATATATATATATATATATATATATATATATATATATATAAAATGTTTACATGATATATATATATGTATATGTAATCAAACTTGGTCTAATTCCTACTTCGTAAGGCAAGACATGCAAATGTTTTCCACATCCGTTTTAAAAAAGTTGCTAGTGCAGTACAGTTATCTGCAGAGTATATCGAATATATGATATATAGTACACACATAGCACTTAACTTGAGAACTTAGTCACATAGGAATCACATGCAATATCATGAAGTAATCGCTCGTTAAAGTTAGGTATAGATTGGTCTGCAATTGCTGAGTTTGATGAATAAATCTCGAAAGGGAATTGGTCAGGCAAACGAAGTAAACAATATGTCTTTAATATTACTCATAAAATACTCCAATGATCGGGGAACGATTAAAATTCTATGAGCCAGATGAACAAAGCTGAGAAGTCTATGACAAGTCTTTCGAAATGATCGATGAGATGGCAGAGATGATGATGATGATATGATCATCTAGTGTTAAGAATAAATTTGTTCATGGATCGTTTTCGATTAGAGAGAAATAGATGTTTCTTTCTATGTCACACTCGAGCCAGGTGAAAGTTCACGTAATTGCATTCAATACAACTAACTTTAAAGCGCTATCAACACCTGCTAATGGCATCTGCTGCTTCTGCGGCTGCTGAGCGGATGTTCGCTCCAATTTTTGATGATCGAAAAGGCAACAAAAATGTGAAACATCAAATGAAAGAAAATCCATTAAAAGTTGCTGAAGCAGAGAGGGAAATGGAGAGGCAGAACGAACGAACGATATGATAAAGCGAAAACTTTTAATTTGAGTCAACAATTTGCAAATTTCCTTCTAATGGGCTTGACAACCCTGGAGTGGCAACTCTAGTATGTGCAGGGTGGCCGTTTAGCTCAACTCTGTTCTGTATTGCGGATGCTCTTGGTATTTATCTATCTCTCCCACTCTCTCGCTCTCGCTCTCACTCTCACTCTCTCAGTTTGACCACCTGTGCAAATGCAAGCAAAGCTGCTTCGCCTGGGAAAACTCAACAGGGCTGTCTCTCAGCAACAACAACAACAACAACAACAGAGTTTAGGCAGGTTGTCACTGTTTGCAGTTGTTGTTGGTGGTGTTGTTGCCTTTGCCGTTATCAGGTATTAGCATTTTTACCTGTCGCTCATCCGCTTCACTTTATTGCAGTTGTTGTTGTTGCTGCTGCTGCTGCTGTTGTTGTTGCTGCAGTTCGAGGGGTTGCTTGCTACGCAAGGCCAAAGGCATATGCACAACAAACGCACACATAAACACACACACACACACACATATATATACATATTGTATATACACGCTAATTAATACTCCTTCGAAGCAGTTCTTGCATTTCGTTTACGTTTATACAATTCCTAAAAGAACACAAAATTTTATTATACATAAATAAAACTATAAAATTTAAAAAAAATTTAATAAAAGAAAATATAGCTATAGATAAAGATATATGTATATATATCAACTTAATATATAAAATAAAATAAAATACATAAAATAATCAAAATAACAAAAAGATAGCTGTATATTATACAGAATTATGAAATAGATCATAACCATATACAATGTATAGTATAAAATAATAAATAATATACATATATTGTGTGTCTAATCCTATATTATTATATTTATATATTTCTATAATATACTATATATGATTAGCTTTTCAAGCTCATCAGAAACTAAGATTTGTGTTATCACAACATGTTGAATTATTATGCTCCATATATAATCAATTCATAATATATACAGTATTTCATATTTTTCATTTTAATCAACTCTATTGTTGTTTAATAATAATAATAATATAATAATAATAATAGCTCCATAAAAAATAAGTATGCAGAAAACACTGTGATTAGCCCGCACATAAATCACAAGATAAATGATATTATTATCAAAAGCTTGGGCTAAACACTAGGTCCAATATACATTGTATTAGCTGAAGCAACAACAACAGCGAGAGACCCAAATTTCCTAGGTGCGTATGGGTGTGGCTGCTAAGACCTTGTCATGAAGTACAGAGCAGCTGCCTAGAAATTTGAATCTACAGCTGAAAGAAAAAATAGTTGCTGATTGAACTTCATGTGCCATGCTAGCTGTTTGTGCTAACTTATCCTCAGGATAAAGTAGCTGGTAAATGTAAGCACTTTCTGTCTCACCTTCTCAGTCGCTTTCCCTCTATTTTTGTATCTCCCTAAAATATATGTATGCTAGGCAAAGTAAATTTTGTTAATCTACTGTTAACATGTTATCCTCATGATAATGTGTTCGATATATGCTTATACAATCTCTGTCTCTTTTTAATTCAATCCTGTTTACTATTTATTCATTAGAGTGTATAACATGAACTTTTGTTCTTTAAGGTACTAATAACATAGGCATCCTCATAATAAAATGGGCGGCAAATGTTATTATAATATCTCTCTGACTCTCCCACTCCCTCTCTCTTCATTATGCTATTGTGCTCCTCAATACTTGTAAATTAATTTGCTAAAAGCTAACTTAAGCCTATTAACTTATCTCAACTACATTATCTGCATCATAAAGTTAATATATGTCTTACTTTCTCTCCTTCTCTAATATGTTTAGCCTGTAAATAATTTGCCAAATATCAATTTAGTTTTTATTTTTAATTATCTCGAATGCATCAACCTCATAATGAAATTCGTAGTAAATGTCTCACTCTCTCTTTGTCTGTATTATTTTGGTTCTTAAAATAAATTTGCAAGGCATTAAATTTTGTTAATGATCTCTAGTCTAAGCCTTCTTTATTTGCCATTCATTTGCATTTAATTGGATGAGCTGCTTGGTGGCAAATTATCCTCAGCGTAAGGTGCATTTAATGTAATGTTCACACAGCTCTCCAGCTGGAATCAACAAGTTTTGCATGTGAATTGTTGTGCACCTAGGCTGCAGAGTCCAATTAGGGTTACGTATAGTCCATTTGAGTTGAACAGGTATTACGCAGTTGGCTAAGCCCCAACTACTTGAACATCAGCCGTAGTCGATCGAGTCGACTCGTTTTCAATATGAAGTCACTTAACATGCGAATAAGAAATATTGAAATTGGCTGGCAATTGATAGTTTGTTGTTGTCGGAGTTGTTGTTGTTGCTGCTGCTGCCCATCGATAAAGTCGTGGCATGACAAAGTGGTAAGAAAAAAGGCTTCAAGGCGAGTTGCAAATGGCAAATGGCAAATGGCAAAGCTCGCGCTGTCTCACGTTGCTTTATGATAACATTTTCTAATATATTTATTTTCTGTTTTTTATTTACTTGAGTGTGCGCGCAGCGGAAGGAAGGTGTGCTAGCAGGTATGTGCGTGTGTGTGTGTGTGTCTGTGTCAAGGTCATTTGTGACATTCTAGCAGCCTTTTAGCCTTGCCTTTGCCCACCCACACACACGCACGCACAGCAATCGACCGGGTTTGGCCATTGGCCTCAGCTGCGAGCAGCTGTTGCTGTCGTTTGTCGCTGTTGTTGTTGCTGTTGTTGCTGTTGCCGTTTGTTGTTCCTGTTTGGTGTGCCCGCTGGCTTGACATCATTTCTGTCATGTTTGTTAGCTGCTTCATGTTTCATGTTGTTAGCCGCGCTTTCGCTTTGCATGTCACTTGACCGTCTTGGTTAACACATACACACGCACAGACACACACGTACACAGAGGGTGTAAGAGGGACAGAGAGGAAGCCGCACACACGTCTTCGTCTTCGCTTTTGGCCAGGTTGTTTAGTTGGCCCGGTTCTTGGGCCACGCATAGCCAGCGCTATTCGATCTAAGCTAAATGGGTTTCAAGTCATTTGCCATTTCTCCATGAGCATACCCTATAAACAACCGAGCTGGGGTAGTTGCGACTGCTGATGTGATTGAATATTGAAACTGAAATGAGACTAATCAAAGAATAAGCTAAAGAGAGATCATGTTTTGATCTATAATTAATAATGAGTTCTTAAGTTTAAATTCTATGGAGATTTTTTTTCAGTGAATAGTTTCTGTGATATTTTCTAGGCTAGAGTCTATGATTCATGCATATATACATATGTATATGTCATATAATTAAGTCGATCCTTAGCATAAACTATATTAAAATTGGAAGCTGATCTTGATCAAATATAAGAAAAAAACGAATTTTGTGACCTTAACACCTCATCTAGTGCTTTTCATATATCACTAAACTAACAGAAGTTAGTTTAGTACAATTAAAGTTCCAGTTAGGGTTTCCGTATGTCGTTCCATTTGCTTGGCTAGATCAGATTTATCGTTCGTTAGTCTTAGGCATTACTGAATAAATCTTAAGAATTAAGATTTGATCAGTCAAACAAAGTAAACTATATGTCTTTAACATTACCCATCAAACCCTCCGCTGCTCAGGGAACGATTACAAATCTATGAGCCAGGCGAACATAGCTGACAAGTTTGTGACAAGACTTCAGACATATGTATAATGTAAGACTTCAAAGTTAAGAATAAATTTGTTCACTGATTTATTTAGGGTATCGCTTAGTCGTTCCATTTGCTTGGCTAGATCAGTCTTTGACTTGTTCTGTTCTAAAGACCGTTAACGCGCATTAAAGGAAGGCCAGAGCGAGAGAGAGCGATAGAGTGAACAAACGAGCGAGTGTACCAGAGAGAGATTGAGAGAGAGAGAGAGAGAGAGAGGAAGTAGAGGGAACGGGAGAGAAATCGTAAGCTCGTAAAAAACGACGCGACCATTGGCGATGGCGTCATTAGCGACGCGTCGCCGTGGCACAGTTTTTTTTTGTTTTTTTTTTTTTCGTTAGTTTTTTTTTGCTGGTAGCCAAAGTGCAGTCGCTTTGTTACCGTTTACTCATACCGCTGCTGCTGCTTCGATTTGGTTTGTGGGCTAAATGGCACTGCCTGCAGCGCCACCTGTCGGTAGAAAGTTCAATGCGCTCGCCGAGCAGAGTTTTGCTTCGCCATTTGCGACGCGAGCGGAACGCTGGAAAGTGAAACAGGCTGCAGCAGAATTCGGCATTCGACACACTTGTTGTTGCTGCTGTTGCTGTTGCTGTTGTTGTTGTTGCTTTTGTTTTTATTTTCTATTTTCAAGTATCGGCAATCGGTCGCCCCGCCACGTCGCAAATGTTGCCCAGCAACTTTCTATGAAAAAATTCACTTTTTCCTCAAGTGGTGTTTGGGATGTCGGCGCGTCGTCGCGTCGTCTCGTTTCGTCGGTGCCGGGCCCAAGCAGGCTTTGAGAGAGACACCCGAGCAAGGCCTCATGCACCCCCCATACTCCCCCCATTGCCAGCCCACCTGCCTCCCTTCCGGCACTCCCCCCTTTGGATCCGCGTTCCCCGAGCAGCGGATCTTTGTGTTCGCTGTTGTTGCCTTTTGGCAAATCGAACGGAGACTTGGATTAACGTTTGCAACGCCGGTTTTTCCAATTAAAAGCAGTGCGCTCGACTGCTAAATACTCTGTAATCATCATAATGAAGAGTTGAAGAGAAGAATTAAAAATGCAAAGCTCAAGAAAATTGTGCTTAGTGCAACTTCCAGCATAAAGCCAATATACCTCTCTTATAGTGATAAGAGCAGAGTACAACAAAACAAACAAAAAACTAACGTTTAGAAATGAATGAAGAAAAAAGGAAATTTGCAAAACCTGTTGAACGCATGAAATTATAGCCGCCATATACCAAACGAGATATCTAAGCGAAGCGGGGTGGGGTGGGGCAGGCAGCACATGGGAAGTGATCCAAGTGGTCCAAGTAATACGAGTAAGTGCACATACACACACACGCAGGCACACACACACACACACACACGCACACACCTGCAGATCAAATGAAAATTGAAAGTCAGGAGGCAAAAGTCAAGTTAAACCGGGAAATAAAATAATCAAAGCTAAGACAGCCAATGTGAAGAATAGAGAGAACAAGAAGCAGCCACTAAAAGATAGTCGATACAATTATTAAAATTATAGACCACAAGAGAATTACATTTATATACATATGTATGTATATATTCTGTGAGCTAATAAAGAGAACTTATCGGCACTTAGTCGTCTATAAAGATATGCTTGAGATAGGCTAAATAAATCAGGTTTGATATGGTTTCTAACGATGTCAAGGCCCTATAAATGTAGTTTTACATATATATTTTTAAATGTAACATTCAGTTCATATAAATATGCATAGATATATTCATTCAACAAATATTATCGCAGTTTTTGTTACATGAATGATATTCAAAATAAAATTGTGTCCTTAAACTGATTTAGCTGAATCAATCCAGGAGTTATGTAAAGAAGTGACTGTAGATTTAAAAAATATTCGTTTTCACCATAATCAAATTCTAGGGATAATAAATTTGACGTAAATAGGAGAATTTATAGATACATATATAAAGCTTATACAGTTACAATTTCACACTTATTATCAGAATACAAATATACAGAGCATTTTTTATAATAATAATAGCTTTTATAATAGATCTTGTGAATAAATATTTTATAATAATAGATCTAATAATTTCAATAATTAGTTTTATAATAGTCTTGTAATAGACCAACTAAAGTCTGTCTTGATTTCCAAGATTAAGCAAAAACACTTTTGCACTATAAAATTCTATATTCATCATAAGAAAAATGTATAAATTTAGCCAGTTTAGCTACATCTTATAATTATAGATAAAAGATTTTATGAATAACAGATAAATTATTCGAAGGAGTTACGTTTCATATTAAAATTTAACAGCTTCATAATGGATTCATAAAAGATCTGAAATCTAACAAAGAAACCAACAGAATTCTCACCTTTGTTCCTGATCATCTCTTATCGCTCTGATGCTGTGACAAAATAAAAAAACAAAAAATTTTTAAGTGTTTTGCCGCAAGACAAAAGAAAACAAAAATAAATAATTAATTCTTTCACTTTTTGTGATGAATTATGGTAAACCCTATCTGTGGATGCTTACGAATTAAATACAATTTAAATCATTGTTTGAGTCTTATTTAGCCACTTAATTATAATAATAATTATCAATCGGTGTATAGACAACATTTTGATGAGCTGCTTTTTCAAATCATGTAAAAGACTATTGATTTGATTCATCTAAATTTAGATGTTGACATCTTTAATGTCAATGCTATATGAGATACATATGAGATGTTAAGAAGGTATATAAGGTATACGTATTTGCAGATCAGACTTCTAATAGCTGAGTTTCAAGAATTGATTTGATGTGGTTTCTGCTCTCATATATTGTAGAAAGATATTACCTATTATCTATATATTTGATAATACCTATTATCTATATATTATCAAATATATAGATAATAGGTAATATAAATATCATTGACAAATCTATGCCATCTTTCTTATATCGTAGATATGAATATCGTAATCTATCTGTATAGTATAATATATATTATATCTTTCCTATTTTGTATATATCTATTAATCATCTTTTTAATATCGTAAATAAAAAATTCCATCTTATATAGATCTTGTCTACTGTCATATTCAATTATATACTTAATATAAAGAAATAACTATCGATGGCCTTTCCTGTATCGATAATAATATATAATAGATAATTCTATTCTGTATATAACATCTTTGATCTTTCAGTTATCGTAAATAGCTCTATTCTACCTCCCGTACAAGTCTCTATTCTATTGTTTTTGCTTTTGTATATATTTCAAGTCTCAGTTTTCTCAGTCTTAATTAATTGCCCAATTGGCATAAATTTGTGTGCTAATGCCATGTGCGTTATATTTGCCAGCGAAACTTTTAAGTATCTCCCACAGATAGGCAATGCAAATATGTACAGACAGACAGACATCTATACGAAAACGAAAAAAAAAAGAAGAAAAATGGTAATAATAATAATAATTCGCGTGTCTTCTAAGAAATATATTACACAAGCGCGTTGCGTATACGCCCTGAAAAGCAGATTGAGAAGAAGCTGAAACATAAAAACCCCGTTATTGTTATATATATATATATGTGTGCGTGTGTGTGTGCATTTCTTTAGTCTGATGAATTTTGCAATCGTTAAGATACAAACGAGCCATAATCAGCAACGTTGTTCATAGAGACTGCCAGACTAACTAAATACCCTCTAATATGGAGATATTTGCATGCATATATGATAATATAATATGAATATGAATTAAAGTAAATGAAACTGAATGTTCTATTCGGACTTTTACATGCGTCAATATACGCTGTAATAAACCGGAGAATAGTATATATATACACATATACATACATAAATTATGTCGTTTTCCTTAAGCAATTGCTAAAAGAAGAATTCAAGTGACTCAACTAGAATAATACAATTACCGATAGTTATATTTAGACAGCTGCTTAAGTTATCGATGTCATTAGGTGACTCAACAGAGTAGTATAGCATTCCCGATAATTATATTTACGCAGCTGCTTGTGTTATCGATAACATGCTGTTGTTGAAATATTCAATGCGTTTTGCTTTATAATGATGAATCGTCTGTTGGCTCAAGTTGTGATGGCATTGACGAGTGAGTCCTCTCACGAAGACCGCCAGTCGATTAGCTGCTGAGCTTTTGAGCTCTTCGAAAACAACAAGAGATCTATCGACAAATCCACACTCAATGGCAAGGATATAGCTACGTCATATAGCCAGAAAGAATGCAATATTACAAATATATTTTGGTTTTATTCCAAGTTATATTCGTATTGTTCCTATCAGCAGATTTCAGATTATACTAGAAGGTATTTAATGGGTAAATTTGTTGTAGAAAATGGATAATAATCGATATCTTTATCGATTGGGAATGTGTCCCACATAAAGTTACAAGCGAAATGTAGGGCTAAAACAGATAGTAACAAGTTGACCTCTTTTCGATCATGCTTGCCGCACATCTACAGGGTATTCTGAAAGAGCAAAATCTATAAATGAATTGACAAATAAAATGCGGGCCGATTCAGTTTGCGAGCTTTCAGCTGATTACATGATGTGAAATTCAAGTTATGCTATAATTCTGCATTGTTCGGCGTGGCGAGGGGCGTGTCAGCTGTGCGAGAGAGTTAGAGATAGAGCTGGGAGAGAGAGAGAGAGAGAGCGAGCGAGCGAACGACAGCGACAGCTTTTGTTTGTGTTTGTTGTTCGACTTTATTTTTTGCTTCTCTATTTTCACATTACGTTTCGCATAGTTCCCATAAACCTAATTAAAAAGATGTTGTTGTTGTTGCTGTTGTTGTTGTTGTTGCATTTACGCAACTATTTGTGTTAGATTGCATGTTTATGTGTCTGCTCTAAACAGGGGCGGGGAGTGGGGAGTGGGGACGGTGCTCGTGATCAGGCATACACATGTTTGTACTTATGCGTTGCTACGCATACACAAATCCCCCAAAAAAAAGAAAAACAAATAAGAGGAGAAAGAAGAATGCGTTTGCCTAGAAACTTTAGCTGCAGCCGTTGGGCTGCCTGCATCCAGCACCCTGCACCCTGCACCCTGCACTCTACACCTACTTCCCATGCACAGCCCAGGCCCACCCGCCCCTCCCCGTTCAGCTGCTGCTCTTGTTCATCTGTCAGTTTTTCAGTTTCACCCACACACAGAGATCAGAGAGACACAAAGTGGATGGGGGAGTAGGGCTACTGCTGCTGCTTTCTATGTGAAACAGCTGCTGCTGCCTATGCGGAAGTAGCTGATGCCGCATCTTAGCTTCCATTGTTGTCGCCCTACGTACTATTATTGTTATTCCATGGCTGTTGTTGTTGTTGTTGTTGGGGCTAATGTTGGCGTTGCTCATGTTGGCGCCTGCCACCTCCACCACAAGAAATGAAAAGTAAAACCGATTCGTGATGCCCTAACACAAAGCAAAAGGCGTGTCAAATTGACATCATTCAATAATAAATACATGCTCTATATAGTAAAAAGACATAGACAAAGTACTGCTATATATTATTATGTAACATTTTATTAAATATGTATATATAAATAATATGCGTAAATGGAAATAGCTCTATGCATTCGATTTTTCCGATTTTTCAAGTCAATCTAAGTTATATACGTATGTGGATTTAAATAACTACTTTATTTCGGTATTTGGTTTATTTTTCAAGAACACCAGCATTCATGAAGAGCTAAGAATATTTTTAGAGCAATATTATTTGATACATAACATTATATCCAACTCAAGAAATGCAATACTTTGGTTCAATTTGAAATAGCCTCAGTCATATTTGTCGATACCATCAAACATGTTCTATGTATAATACTATAAGCATTGTAGTCTATATTAGCTGATAGTATGTTGTGCATGCAATTGTCTGTTTAGTGTAATTTAAAGAGTATGAAGTTATTGATAATAGAGTGCTTGAGAATATATTGATTGAATTACACTTTAAAAAAACAACTTTAGATAACTTTTAATAGCTGATGAATAATTAAACATTTCTTTATTTAATATGAACTATAACAGCCAATTGCTGGTACGCTCAACTTGTCCGTTCGTTTGCTTACTGAATACTAACATAAGTTTATCGACTTAACCGATAATTGATCTCGATGCGGCTCTTCATTCGCCGATAATAATGAAAGTTACAAATTATGCTAAAAAATGACAAATATGCTAAAAAATGATAAATGTGCAAAAAAATGACAAATGGTTCCTCAACAATAGCTGTGACTACTTAAACGACTTTTAATGGACTGCGTATAAGACTTGCCTCTACCAAGGTTCCTCTCAAACTCCGCTTCTGAGATTAATGTTGCCAGCCTGTTAAGATTGTGTGGCCAGGTTGCCATACCGCACCGAAGAAGCGGTTCATTCAGTTAATATAATATGTATATAAAATATATAAATATAATATATATAATAGCATATAAAAATTAAAAATAAATAAATAAAAATATGTATATGAGATAAATTATAAAAATAAAATTGACGAGCTTTAGGCATTATATAAATACATATTTATACATGTATATTTATATATGAATATATTAGAGCTATCACAACAGTTTTTTGACATGAAAAGTTAATTTTAAGATATCTTATGATGTGTATAATTGATATGAGTACAGTTGATGGCTAACGATGGATTAAATTGTGAATATAATTTATCAAAATCAGATATATCTATATGTATAATATGATGTATACATAATATACATATTCCGATTCAACTGTCTGGTTTCATTTGGCTTGAGTGCAGCTATTTGCATGAACAGAACTGTATGATTAATACTAATCATATAGCTGATAGCTGAGCTGGCTCTCTATCTTCTTCAATACCTTGCCATGCCTGGTCGCCGTATGAGAGAGAGAGTATGCCGTGTTCGGCTATGGGCAACGCTAGCCCAATTTTCGTAATTGCTGTCATTGGTTTCGTTTTTGGTTTCGGCGGCGACAAGGCAAATGGAAGCAGCTAAGCCCCAAAAGCAGGCGAAACGAGACGCGGAACAGAGCGCGTCGATCGTCACTATAACTGAGCAGTCGGACACATTTCGTGCCACCCCTCCCCGTCCCGCACTCTTGAATGCAGTCAACTGCAAGACATGCCACACCCTCCCACACACACACACACACACAGTTAAACACATAGACGCATTAATGACGCATCGCATAAATTATTTTAAATTACTTTTAATTGGCGAAGTTTTTGTTTTGTTTTTAATTTCTTTTGGGCTCATTTATTAATTTTATTTTTCTGTAACTTTTGTGTATTTTTTCTTTTCGTAGAACTCCTTAATTTTTTTCAAGTGTATGCGGTAAACGGGTTAAGATTTGTCTTTGAAGTTCCATTTGACTAGAATTTATATCATTTTTGGCTTGATACATTTAATTGTGTAATGCCCATTCGCTAAGTAAAACGAGTATATTAGTTCTGGCAGTCAATTCATCTGTTCTTGAAATTTTAATAATTAAAAAATAATTTATTACATTAAGTTATTTGCAGATAGAATTATATTTATGACTAAGCTTTAATTGAATAAACTTGATTCAACTTGATTTATAAATCAAAAAATTAAATCACAAAATAAATCAGATATTCAATTGAGCTATACATTTGAATATATATTGCTGATTAATCAGAGTAATAAATCTGACCTAGCTAAAGCACCGAGTCTTTCAGCTTAATATCTTAAAGATGTTAGATGCATTGCTGATTTGTATATAATTATATATAGATGCAAGTTAATATATCAGGTAGAATCAATTCTCGTTTATAGATACTATTGTAAGCTTACATGAAATTCGATAGAAGAATTTTTGTTAATGCTAAAAGCAAACCGAAGCGAATTATAAAAACAAAAACAAAGCAAAAAATATTTTCAAGAAGAGTTCTATAAATAATATCGGAGTAAAACATGTATACGCTCATAGTAAGTCAATGCCAGAAAGTAAATAAACGAGTTGCATAAGAAATGCAAATGCAACACGAAGCGACCGCCGATTGTGGAGCCATGAGTCAGGCTGAATAGCTATGACTATGCTGCTACCCTGTAATGCCAAATGAGACTTTATGAAAAGAAAACATCCACAATAAATCAAATTCACAGGGTTATATGTAAAGGAATGACAATAAAGTGGCTTATGTCTCATATTAGACTAAATACAAATATCTATTGTATAATATTTTGTCTCAGTTTTCTAATCTCTCTCTATCTACCACTAAATATATATAATATACTCTCTATTGTCTTTTACACACAATTATCTCTCTCTTTTTTGTCTTACTCGATTCACCTCTCACGGTCTCTCTTTATATCTCTATATCACTCCCACTGCCTCAGATGAAGCATAGAGCGTACACTCCTTATCTCTTTTACCTCTCTCTGCCCCTCTTCTTTCTTTTTCTTTCTCTCAATGTCTCCCTCCTCTTTGTTTCTCTCTTTACCTCTCTTTCTCTCTCTCTCTCTGTTCGTCCCTCTTCCTAATACTTATGAGCTCAACTGAATAAAAGGCCTAGCTCTCTCTTATTTCTATCGAAAACATTTAACCCAGTGCTCTAATTTCTGCTCTCTATTTGTATCTCCGTCTTCTCTTTTTCTCTCTTTCTCTCTCTCTCTCTCTATCTCTCTCTCTCTATCTCTCTCTCTCTCTCTCTCTCTCTCTCTCTCTCTCTCTCTCTCTCTCTCTCTCTCTCTCAATCAAAAGCACTCTATCCATTTCTTACAAATATCTAAAAGTATTCTAGTGTCTATCTCTTTCTTCCCATCACTTACTCACGTCCCCTCTCTCTCTCTCTCTCTCTCTCTCTTTCTTTCGCTTATCTGCATCTCCACAACACTTCACACTTCACATAAAAATTCTTGTTGCTTTTGGCACGATCATAAATTCTTGAAATTCGCACGCAGCGTATGCGATTAGCCGTTTGGCCAGTGTTGCGCAATGCCAATATCGATAATTGATCGATAAGCGTGATGACGTCACTGACAGCTGTTCTGGCAGGTGTGCAGATGCAGTTGGGCAGGTGGGCCATTGCAATGCCACGCCTCGCTGCCTTGCAGCGCCCTTGGCAGAGCCAGTGCAAAGCTCTCTCTCCCTCTCTCTCTCTCGCTGTCTGTCTCTCTAACTAGCTCGCTCACTCGCTCGCTCAGCTGGCTTTGGCTCAAGTGCATTGAACCCAAAAGCGAGAAATTCTTATGCAAAATAAAAAAAAAAATTAAACACGAGCAACGAACGTTTCAAAATTAACGCAAAGTTGCTGAGCAACGCTGCCATCGCCGTCGTCGCTGCTGACGTTGACGTCGACGTCCAGCTCACAATTACAAACAATATTTATGTTAAATGGGCAGACGGGTGCCGCCGCCGCAGCTGAAATGTGGCTGTAGTATGTAAAAATAATAGAGCAATAAGAGCGTAGATATTCCACACTCCCCCTCCGCCTCTGCCTCTGCCCTTGCCGTTGTCTCCTTCACAATTTCTTCTGCTTACGCCTCTGCCTACTTGTATTAGGTACTTGCCCCACGCTCTGCCTCAAGTTTGGGTTCAATTTTGTTTTGTTTTGCTTCGTTTTTTGTTTCTGATGATCTAGCTAAGGGTATTTCTTAAGGTGTGTTGCCTTATAGATGTTGCATGTACATGTATATATATGGAGACATGTATGGTTCGTTATAAATTTGGCTTATAGATATATAGAGTGCGACCATAGCATCTGCGTCTAAGCGCAGCGTATAGACAGTGGAGCAAAAACTTTGAAACATTTGTTGTTTGTGTTTCTTTTATATACAGCTGTGTTCATGAAAATTGTAGAACAACATTAAATGTAAGACGACCAAATTTAGTAAGCCAATAAACAGAAAATTTTGTGGGAAAATCGTATCAAATTGTTTAAGATTCATAAATTTTCGTTACTTTCATAGAATCTAGACTTCAAAAAAACATAATGTGGTTCATGTGTATATTTTTTTGATGTAATACTTGATTGAAAATTAAAAAAAAAATGTATTGTATATGTATATAGATATATAGTTACCACTTCAACCTGCCTAAGCAGTACCTTAAGCAAAGTACTCAAATTTCGAAACCTTTGTTAGTGTATTTAAAGTGCGATAGGCTTTCGTAAAGAGCACCAATTCATACGCCTCGTCTTAGCAGCCTCCCCCGCTCACCTGTCGCTTACGTTTAGCTCGCAACTTCAACGAATTATAAGAGTTTTTTTTATTTTATTATTATTATTATTATTATTATTATTTTTGTTGTTGTTGGTGTTGCTGCTGCTGCAGCGCTTCACATTGTTATCGCATACGTTGACGCCGACGTCGAAGCCGCCGTCAAGAACGTTGAAGAACCGAAGTGAAACGAACTTTGAGAATTTCGCGGGGCCACGCAACGCATCCAGCGCAGGCAGAGCGACTGAGATAGAGATAGAGACGATGGAATTGAATTATTGAATAAGATGCGGGCATGGCAAATGCTTCAGCGCAAGGAGAGTGTGCGCGAGGAGGTGAGAGTGGGATAAGCAGTTACTTAGTTCAAGTTGGTTGCCAGCCCATTGTAACGTTCTTCTTCGTTTCTTCTTCTTACTCTTCTTCTGCTTATGTTTCTAATGCATACAATTTTCCACACAGCAACGGGCAAACGGCATTTGACGCGGCTGCAGTTGCATTTATTTCTGCTATTTATGCAGTCCCGCTGACTTATTAGCAACACGCATGCGTGCAGCAGTTACAGTCTATGAATGTGTGTGCTGAGCAAAGGGGGAGGGGGTAGTAGTTGGTTGATTCGGTGTGCTTTTGGCATTTTTTAGTGCTTTTTCGGGCGCTTTTTCAAATGCTGCGCGCGCACTCTGATTGGATGGGAATATTCGGCGCCGCCTGAAAGCATGCAACGATTTTTCAGTTTGTCGTGCCTTGTCAGCGGTGGTCGCTAGATGGCGCCACTGTATGCGAGTAGTGTGTAACTAAATTGTGTATTATAAATATTATTGTTTTATAATTAACATTTCTTTTAAGAAGTGGATGATTTTGAATTTTCGAAATTGATATGATATCTTTTATACTAATGTTTTTAAGATATTCATCTTTTATATGCTATTAGCTTTGTTGTTGTTGTTTTTCATATATATTTACTTTTATTCGCATGCCTTTCTTATAGAAACGGAGGGCGAGCTGACACGCATGATCAAACCGCTTCCATGGGGACCACTCTACTGTGTGCTGCAGCAGGACGATCAAACATTTACTGCCTACTGCAGCGAGGAGATTTCGGTAAGTAACGAGTAACACAATGTAACGAGTAACGATGGAATTCGGTGACTAACAACGACTAACGAGTTATGAAAGTGACTAACTTTACAATTGCAAGGAATATAAAAGTAGTTGAGTATCAGCTGAGAACTCATCTGTTGAGTATTAAGTAACGCCTAAAAACTAGGTACGAGTAGCGAGTAACTATTAGCTAGAAGTAATGAGTAGAACATTAGCTAACAATTAGAGACTATATATCATTAAAATGAAGAAAAAAAGAACAGATAGCGGATTACTCAGTAGATATACTAGGTTAGGTTATTGCCGATTAGCTGCGACTACTAAAAGTTTAAGCCTCTACAAATAACAAGTCTGAAATAACGAGTAACGGTAGTAATAAGAAGCAGTAGCTGTAAATTGAATGCAAGCAGGAGATGAGCAACGAGTAACCAGTGTATGCAGCGAGTATGTGTAATATAGCAGCTCATATTATGACTAATGATTATTATATAAAACAACATCGAATAATAAGTTACTAATAGGCATTCAGATACTAATCTTATGCGTAGCATGATAAAAGTAACGAATAGCGAGTATTAGCCAAAAGCAAAGCAAATTAAAAGGAGCGACTAACTCGCTGAGTATTATAAAGCAATTAACAGTTTCAGCGCTTGGCTAGTGAAATGTTGTTGATCTATTATTATATAATCGTAATTTAAGCTTCTAATATATTTACATTTTCATTTGCAATTTAAACCTTCTATAACACTCATCTCTATATGTGTTCTATGCATTTGTTGTTGTCTTTTTCCCCTCACACTCTTGCACCCACTAATATGGATCATATAACGCTACTAACTTGTAGATATTTCCGGCTACGCCCAAAAAGGAGCTGGAGGTGCGTAATGCTTGATAAATCAAAAAATAAAATAAAATAAAATAAAAACTAAATAAAAAAGATTATAAAATAATAATAATAAATACTTCTTTTAAGCTAGAATATAACTTTTTTTATGAACTTACATATATTAACTGCTCTTGTTACTTTCTTTGTCTCTGCCGCTCCCTGTCGTTTCCCCCTTTGTCTAGCTGGGCGATGTCTGCTATGAGGATATACCGCGCGTGCGCTTGGATCGTGCACGTCGCCCCGTCAAAGCCCTGTGGCGCGGTCCGCCCACACTGGCGGAGGAGAACGAGGATTCCGACAGCTGTCTCAGCACCGGCATGACCGGCCTCAACGATATAGTGCTGAATACAACGCTCTACAATGATCTAGGTGAGTGCCAGCAGTACTAAATTTGTACAGACCCGACTGTCAAATACTCGTTAGCTGTAAATGAGATCCACAGTGATTTACCTGCCAAATTGTTTCTCCAAGTCTGCAATATATTATTTTTAATGAGTCGCCTAACCCCAAGGCAGATTCTAGATAGATAGAAGAGATGACTTGTCATGAATATAAAATATACATTTCAAATTCCAATGCTCTAGCAAAATATGTGCATAAAATACCCCGATCATCCCCGCCCCAGCGTAGCACCTCATGGGCGACGATACACCTGAGTAAATACGCAAAATTTGGGCAGTTTGCGCAAACCCAATATGCTCCATGCACTGCGTGCACGAGTGTGGGGAAAGGGGTGAATTGGGCTGGGGTCGGGGTGGGGTTGGGGGTGCTTATAAAGTGTTAAGTGTGGCCAGTCGGGCTGACCTTTTCCATTAGTCGCAGCTCTAAATTGTATTGACCGACGACTGCAGTCGTTGTTGTTGTTGTTGCCGATCATATCAAAAGCGCCTGTCTGCCTCTCCCCTTCACTCTCGCCCGCCCTCTCTGCCTCTCTCCCTCTCTCTCTCTCTCTCTCTGTGTCTGTGCTGTCTGTCAGGAAATTTGTTTGTATCGTCGTCACGCATGCCAGCACATTGGGCACAATGGCAGACGGGCAAGGAGGGTGGGTGTGAGTGAATGAGAGAGAGCGAGAGAGAGGCAGAGAATGAGAGAGGGACAGCGCCATGCGACACCCGACAAACAACAACAATGGCGAATTCGTTAATGACAATATACGCGCGATTGGGCAGCAGTCCAGTTCGTGCAGGCGACAAAAGTGTCGCGAACGAATTTCAAGGAAAGCAATACAAATAGGAAATGTTCGCGTTACATTAAGCACATGCCAACCTCTGTGTAAGATCTAAAAATAGTTTCGATACATGGAATGTTTGGCATGTGAAACACTTGCATCTTTGCATTTGTAATGGAGAGGGAAACGCTGCTCGACTAGAAGATGCTCTGGCATAAGTCAAACAGTTCCAGGGCATATACATACACATATGTATGTGTACAGTGCATGTAAAGTGCCAAAAGCCCCGTAAAGCCGCAAATTGATGGATCGTAAAAAGTAGAAAAGAACCATTAAAACAACTCTAATTACACTACTCGATTTCTAGGTTTAAATGGCTGGGGATTTGCCTAGTTGAATGTTAACCTCAAAATGTATATTTATCGTAATCGTAATTGTTATCGTTATCGCTGTTATTTGGCAATCCGCTGTTGCCAATGCCGCTTACAATGTTTTCCTTGTTAAGCTTCGCATACAAACTCATTTATTTACTCAATTATTAGTGGCTTTGCCTGTTGTGCGTGTTGTTGCTGCTGCTGTCGCTGTAGTTGTTGCTGTTGTTGCTGCTTTTTATTTATGTTTTATGTTGTTAATGGCTGCGTATCAAGGCTGCCGCTTGGCCAATTCAAAGCTAAATAGCCGCTGAAGCGGAGACTGCGCAGGCGTCGCTGCTCGACACCAAAACTAAAATGCAATTAAAATAGAAGAAGCAAAAAAAAAGAAGAAAAACTGCAGCGATTAGCTCAACTGCTGTTTCTTCTTCTTCTACTTCGCTTACTTCGACTGCTGCTTCCTCTTCTACTTCTAACTGCAAATGTAAACAAAGCGCTGCAATGGCCAGCGGCAGCAGCAGCAACAACAACAACAAAGACTGTGAGCACTTGCAACGCTTCGTGCGTTGCGCCGTTCGCAGCTTCGTTTCGGCTGCCAAACTGTTCCAAGAACACAGAACGTCAGTGAGAGGGAGAGAGGGAGAGAGCGAGCGAACGAACGAAAGAGCGATAGACAGCGCCTCAGCCAAAGACTGTCTCATTTCCGTTGCGTTTCATTTCATTGGCTTGCACCGCACAGTGGAGCAATTATGATGCTAGCGCTGCTGAAATGTCAATTCATGTTTGCATACTTAAATTTTACGTTATATACGTTTAATTAATATTTAGATACACGCAACTATATTTATTTCCTATATTTTATTCCCTTTGTTTATGTGGGGCACATTATTTTTAAATTAATTTACGATATACAAAAATCTTGTGTTTCACATTTACATTTACATTTAAACACGCAGGACACATTATCCTTTTCTAGTTAAATTTGATGATTTATACGATTAAAATTGATTTGTTGGAAGTTAATATAAGTACGGAAAGAAAAACGTATATAAGAATACCACAAATATATAGATACTTATAATTATTATGTTTATGTATTGTATATATATATACTGATTTATTAGACGGTAGAGTAAATATAAAATTAAAACTAACTAAAAACTAAGCACTGATTACTGCTGCTTCGGCTTGATAGATTTATATATATTGCGTACATTAGCTTAGCATAAAAACTTTTCCACACACGACTGCCACACGACGTGCAGTTTGTTGACAGTTTTCGACAGCCGAGGCCCACTGTGTCGTCTGGCCAGCTTTGACGCTGCTGTTGGTTGTTGCTGCGTTTCGGTTCGGTTCGATTCGTTTCAGTCCACTTTAAGCTTCCGGCGCAGGCGGTTGAGTTCGGTGCTCGGTTCGTCAGCTCTCGCTTCGGTGCGTTCTTACGGCACGGCACTTGCTGTTTAGTTTAGTGTTGTTGTTTTTTTTTTTTTTTTTAATTTCTAGTATGAATATTTGTTGTTTTTTTTTTCATATTTGTTATTTGAATTTTAGTCGTTGCGCTCGATTCACAGCTGAGTGGCGGCTGGGCTGTGCCTATGTCTATGTGTTTGTGCTTTATTTTATTGTTAGTATTTTTTGTTTCGGTGTCTTTCCGTTGGCATCCAGCAAAGACGCCCTCAACATTTTTGAATGTTTTTAAACGAATTTCCATAATGAAAAATGTTTGTGTACATGTTTTTTTGTTGTGAGTGAATGAAAACTCTTTGCTGTGCGAAAAGGCAAAAAACAAGAAGCAGAAGAAAAATCACAGAATGTTGTAGTCCATTGGAAAATATTTTGTAAAACTATGCGCGCGGCGGCGCGTTGCGAATGCGAAATGAAATGTTCTAAAAATAAAATGCAAACAACAAACAAACAAAACTACAAAAGCAACAAAAAGCAAATAAACTTGCGACTCGCAACGCGCACAGGCCCCAAAAACTGAGGCGAAAAAAAAAAAAACAAAATTAAAATAAACCAACAAAAAAACACGCGAAAACTGGGCAATTCACACACACACACACACACACACACACATACACATTCGCATAGATCATCATCTTCAACCTCAACTGGGCTATAAATTTAGCAAAGGCAAACGGAACAAAATATTTTTCTACAAAGGAAAATTCGAAAACGTATCAAAAAAGATATATTAAAACCGCCCACAAACGCACGCGGCGCGTTTTGTGCGCGTTTAAAACCGCGTCGACTGCGTGCAACAGAAGAAGAAGCCGAAGCAAAATTAAAAGAAAATGTAAAACTGAATTAGGGAAATGAGCGCTTGACACCATTCCTGAAGGCGTAACGCGGCATGGGAATTGAGGCGTGGCAGCGCCTAAGCGCCCAAAAACTTGGCCAACACACACCGGAAAGTCGAGCGTGTGTTGTGGTTGTTGTTGTTAGTTAACCGTTTATGGCAATAAGCGCATCCGGATTAGCTTTTGTGACACTATGCCAAAGGTAGCAAAGGTGGAGGGGGGAGGGGGGTATTTATATGGAAATCAGAATAGCAACTGTAATGGCAAACTATGTCAGCCACATTTGGCCAAGTTAGCAGCCAAAAAAAAATACAAACAAACAAAACCGCTTAAAGAAAGTGAGGTAGAAAAAAAAATAAGAGAAAAAGAGAAAGAGAGGGAGAGGGAAAGAGCTTAAAAACGCAAATGCCGCCAATTGACACCAATTAATTAATTTGATGCACATGACCCACATTTTATTTATAACAACAAAAAGAGCGAGAATCTAAATATATATACAAATATATATGTATGTCTAAAACTGCATAAATACGCATTTTATGCATTCGCTTCATGCTGTTGTTGTTGTTGTTGTTGTCGCTGAGGCTGCGCATTGCGAACTTTCTATTTTGAAAATAAAACTAAAAATAATTGAAAATACGTGTGTATTTTAAATGCATTAATCAAATGCACTAGTGCAGCAGCTCAAGCCATACCCCCTCCCCCTGGCTTTACCACAGCGCACCTCAGCTCACCTGTCCACCTCTCTCTCTCTCACACGCACACAGAGTGCCTAACCCGCATGAGAGCGCTTAGCGCTTCGCAGACAACAATAAAATGATGAAAAAATTGCAACCGCAGCATAATAACAGTAAAAAGTGAAGCTTTTGCTTTAGGCAAGATTGTTTAATACACTATCTCTAATTAGAATCTTTTAAATTTAGTTGTAATTGCATTTCCTATAGAGTATTCTGCGAGTCCTATATCTCGAGCCTATTTTGGAATACTACTTCTAGCTTTTGTAGGTAATATTGGAACTTTTTATGAAGCTATATGACTCAACTCTCTTATAGACAATCTCTTGTAAAACTTGCTCCTTTGATGGAGCATTCGTTAGTTTCATATGTGGAAATCTTATCTTTTTGTAGTACTTGCACTTTGTATAGAGTATTTTATTAGTCTCATATAGAATATTTCTTTCTCTTTTGTAAAATATCTGTAGATCGCTTCTATAGAGTATTCCCTCAGCCCTATATAGAATAGAGTATTCCGCGAGTACTATATATTTCTGTATTCCCTTAGTATAGCTTATAGGCTCTTTTTCGTATGAACTTTTCATAAAGTATTCCTTTAGCCTCACCAGCTCTCTCCTTTGGTATTTTTGCATCATATAAGAAACTCATTTATTATATAATCTCTGTGCACCCTTAGTTCCACCAAGCCTCTCTTATAAAACCTTTAGGTTGATTTCCAGAGAAAGTTTCTCTTAATAACTTTGAAGATATTTCACTTATCTATTTGCATAAATTCCATTTTAATTAATGAATCATTGGCCAATAAATCCTGAGTGTGCGTGTGTGTGTTGAGCTTTAAGCTCAAGTCGTTGTGAGCCGCTGATACTCTACTATATCACTTTTTCCTGGAGTTTTTCAACTGGGAAAAGCAAACGCCAATAGAAACAATAGGGCGCTCCCTTTGTTAGCTGCGGCGCGAGCGGGCATTGGGGGTGGCCGAGAGGGGGAGGGTGGGAGTTGGGGAACTGCCATTGTCTGTTGATGATGATGATGAATGCCATTGTATTGTCATTGTTGCGTTTGTCCATTTGTCGCTTGTTGTGCGGGTGAAATTGGCAGCCAAAAAACAAAAATAAAACAAAAAAAATAAAAATAAAAATAGAAAAAATCAACAAAAACAAAAGCGCGCGTTTTGCGAGCGTTTTTTATCGCGCTGCCGTTGCCAACTGCTGCCCTCTATCTGAATCTCTCATTCATACTCCTTCTGTTCCATTCTAGCTCCCTCACTCTATCTCTCTCTCTTTCTCTCTCTCTTTTGCTCTTTCTCTCTCTCTCTGTCTGTGTATCTCTTAAATTTTTGTGCGCAAATAGTTCAAGTCGAAATTAAAATGCATTACAATTGGCGACGTTTGTCTGTGATGCCTTGTCTACAACTGCCACGCCCATTTTGCTGTTGTTGTTTTGTTTATTTAGTGAGTTGCTGAAGGTACTACTGGCAACTGCAGGTGCATTGCGGCCGCTGCGCTTCTGTAGATACAAATGTATCTCAAAGTTGTTAGCAGTTCGTTTTTGCTGCTGTATCCGTTGGCTTTGAAGCTGTTTGCTGGCCATTCAATTGAGCATAAATGAAACAGCAGCGACAGCAACAGCAATAACAACAACGTCGACAACGACAACAATTAACGGCGTCGCGTTCAGTAATTCATATGTCATAAATATCTGTCAGTCAGTCGACTGTATCTGTATCCATGAGATACTTGTATCTATGTATCTGTTTGCATGTAAATTGCTCGTTCGCACTTTGCACAAAAAAACAAAAACAACAACAACAACAACAAAAACTGCTCGATGTCGTCATCGTCATCGTCATCATCATCATTATCTTTATTATTATCATCATCATCATCATCATCAGCGTCTTTTAGTCCCGTCGAGCAGTCGATCTACATATGGCAATTGTTTCCACTTCCAATTTGAGCTAGCCAATTATATAATGGATATATAAACACACACACACATGCATATAAATATATATATATATGCATATACACATAAGTGTATATGTATGTATGCATGTGCATGTGCTCAAGTACTTGTGCAATTATTTACGACTATTTCGTGTCTATTTTTAATCGGACTTAGCCCTAGGATTGCGCACAAGTGTGAAGATACTTTAAGATCTGCTACTTGAAAGATATATCTATATGTGCATATATACAAATATCTATGTATATACGTACATAGTTAATGATTTTTGAATACTGATTCGATTATAATTGCTGATGCTCCATCGAACTACTAAGTTAGTTTTTGGCAATCGCAGCTTAAGGCAATTCTTTGACGAATATCCAATGCTCGCTCGCAATGTGCGAGAGAGTAGATGGGCTATGTGATACTTACAGTTCTATAGTACCCATTCATATTATATGTATGTGTATTGGAGTATACATCTATTTTACATTGCTCTTGACTTATATATATAATATATGAATGTTCTTCTTAAGACCTTTATAGAGTGGGAATGATGTTGCACATCAGAAGTACTTTTTATGAACTCCTATTGAATAGGACTACCCTGTAGTACCGTATCAAAACCTAAAAATTAAGTTATGATGTTATATGGGACTTCAACAAACTCAGTTGGAGTTCTTCAACTTTAATATGCCAGAAATTTGAACTCGTTTTCGTGTACAACTAATTGAGTCTGTCTAGATATATCTAACCGTTCATCCATTCCATCGTTATGAATATATATAGCTATTTACCGTTCGACATATGTATCTGGAATGCCTATTCAAAGTCATGCTATACTTAATACTGATATTTCAGTAGCAGTTATCGATAACATACTGTAGTTGAAATATACAAACGGACTTGCCATCTATTACAAATATTATTATAATCTGTGCGTAATCTGTTTTATAAGCAACTTTGCTAATAATTTTCGGTATATCGATTTCGATATGCAGATCGAAGAAACTAGGGAATTAAATTACTTCATATATGTTCTTTTAATACCTTTCCCTTCCTCTTGCCATTTTTACATACATACAGGTACGGATGGGCTCTAAAGGCAACTATATATCTATCAAGATATCTAGGAACTAAATGTGCATATACCTATATATCTACAAGAAGTCTTGAGTAATTGAAACACCAGTTTTGAGCAATGTTCGGGTATCTGTTTGTCGAGCAATGCCGACAAGAGCAATCTTTTAGTCATAGCTCCATTGTCACATGTCTCTCTCTCTCACTCTCTCTCTCCCCATTGTTTCTCTCCATCTACATTGGCTGCTCATCCTGGCCAATCCTATGCGATAAGCTCTATTGGTCTTTGGCAACAGCAAACGATTTATGTCAGCCTGCAACGTGTCCGCGCGCAGAGCAGAGCTGTTGCATCTGTAAACAATTTCAGTGTTTTGCCATTGTTTACATTGGAGCCCAACGAGTCGCTGGAACCAATTCGTTGGCTACTGCTAAGGGGCGGTGAGGGCGGCAGCAGGGGATGGGGGGTGGCAAACGTTGGGGGTCAACGCAGTTAGTTGTAGTTGGAGCATGGCCCAGGGCCACTTTTTGCTGCTGCTGCTCGAATGAATTGAATTTGATTTGATTTGTTTACACGAATGTTTATCACACCTTGAGATGCGTTTGAAATCATTTCCAAAAATAAAAATTTCGAATTGTACGCCAATGCGCGACGCACTGGCCCGAGCACTAGCACAGTGCCACGCCTACCAGCGCCCACACAATGCTGAGAAATCAGATAAATATAGCGAAAAAAAGGCAGCACAGAAACGAATATAAAAATAAGGAAAATAATCGCGTAAACAACCAAACTGGGCAACTACCAACAACAACAGCAACAACTGGCAGCAACAACAACAACAATAAGTTCACACAATTCTGCCATTAAAAACATAATGTGCCCAGCCGCTTCGTGGAGCCCGCTCGTCCACACTTTGGCTGTGCTCCCTTTCAAGGCAGCCAGACAGAGACAAAGAGCGCGAGAGAGAGTGAGGGAGAGGGAGCGCTGGGCGGGGCAGAGAGGCAGAGGTAGCATTAAACAGTTAAATTGCTTTATGTGCCCATTTCAACATCTGAGGCCCCGTTGGGCGCTACTTGGGCCCAAAGTCTTGGGAGATATCTACCTAGCCCTGCCCCTCTCCGTTCTCCGCGCCTCCTCCTCCATCGGCAGAAGTTTTTTGCCCCTGCAAAAAAAGAGAAATAATTTACATAATATGCAAACGTTGCCAGACCTAAAAGAGCCCGCAAAATTAGCAACGCTTCCTACTAACCAGAGGCTCGTTCACCTCCCTCGCCATCCCCCCTCCCCCAATATTTCATGCACCTTTTGCTAACTAGTTGAAGCTACTTACGACAGCCCCATCAAAGTGGAGCCAGACAAAAAGGCCGCCAACTGAGTCAACTAAACTGAAGTAAAGTAAAGCAAAGTAAACTATCATTGCTCCCCTTCGCCCACTTTCCTTCATTCTGTTTCTTTTTTGCCTGCAGCGTGTGAAAAATTGCGTTGAATGAAAAGCGTGGCTCCAGCCCCAGACTGGGATGGATCCCAGTCACAGTGCCAGCCTCAATTTCAGTGGTGATAATAAAGCGGCCAGGGGCTGAGATAATTGATCTATAAAGACTTTGCCAAGACAATGGAATAACTCGGCCGAGATCTGAGCCAAATGAAAAGCTTGCTTAAGGATAGTGCTTTGATATGGCAAAGATAGTTAGGAAATAGATAAAGATAGATATAAATATAGAGAGAGTGTTAGTAAGATAAGAGAGAGTGAGAATGCGACAAGAAAAGAGCTCTAAGAGGCTTAAAAGGAAATATAGAGTGAGTTTACAGTAGAAAAATCGGGCGGTAGATCCTAGTATTATATATATAGATGTAGCTATCTCAAAGTTAGCCTACAACAATGAATGATTTCAGTATATTTATATATAGCCGTATGTTTACATATATAATCAATTCAAAGATAATCTATATTCGAAATCTGAAACACATGAAAGCATGAAATACGCTCTATGCATTGGATTGTGAAATACCCTTGATCAATCAAATCTAATCTAGAATGCATCATCCAAAGATCTCTTATGAATCATATCTGAAATGTATTGTTATTTTACTTTGGAAATGTTTATTAACATTCATTAATCATACATTTGCAGTACATTCTTAATTTTCCATATCCTCATATCAGCATCATAATAAAGCATCCTCACTTATAGTATCAGTACAGATCTTTCCAATCTAATGAATGTCATCAAATCACACAGTCGGCTAGTGGACGTAGACTTAGAATTCCCAACTCGTTATGGCTTAGCGCAAAGCAAAGTCAGTTAATACCAGAACCAAGAGGTTTTTCAAAATGCTAAACAAACACCTTTTGTCTGTGTGCATGTGTGTGTGTGTGTGTGCTTATGCCTAGTTATTGTTGATTAGAAATAATCAACACTAACATGACCTCAAGCCTGTTCAGTTTACGAAACTCGCAGAATAGAAAGTTCGCTGAGAAGCATATGTAATATACGTGTATACATATATTATTGATGATGATATATATATTTGTAAACAGATATGTTTATAGAGATTTACATATGTATCATAGCACAGCTATCTTATCTAACAAAATCATCAATCTTAGTGTTAAATATTAAAATAAAGCCACAAAACGCTGTGCAACAGTTTTTTTTATTTAGTTGAATTTTCTATCACTTTGGAAATAGAATTAGCACAGCAGCAAATTCGTTTTCTTCTCTGATTTGGTTAAGTTTTTCTGTCAAGCATAATAGAAATTAGTTTGAGTTCTGGCTAAAACGGCTTAAGCCATTTTTGATAGCCATTTCATGATTCGCCTGCTCAAGTTGGTTTTTCGGCTTAGGCCCATTGAAATTCACGGCAAACAATTGAAGAATTTCACAGTCGTCTCTCCGTCTATAAATGGACTGTCCCCAAAATAAAATATAAAGAAAAGAACCGCAAATATCCGTCGAAAAAAAAAAAACAACAGAAATTACCAACCGGACGAACTACAATAAACAACAATTTTCACTTTTTTTGTCATTTGCTGTCTTGACTCTTCTCGTTGCTGCTGTTGTTGTTGTTGTTGTTGTTGTTATTTCGTAGTTGTTAATTTAATTTGACTGTGGCCAACAAGCGATCAACGACCACAACAATGAGCCTCCAGTCCGCCTTTCTCCCCGCGGCCCTCCCCCATTCCCCCCGTCGCTTTTCCCCGTGCTGCTTAGTTTTTCAGTCAACGTTCTGATTGTTGTTTGTCTCTCTTTTGTTGTTGTTGTTGTTGTTATTGTTGCTGTCTGTCTTTTCATTGTTCGGAATGAATCACACAAAAGGCAACACGTTTATGGCTATCTGCCTTCTCTGCCCCGCCTTGCGTCATACTCCCCTCTCTCTCTCTGTCCCGCTCCGCCCACCCATTCCGCCTGCTATTTTGCCATTTATCTTTATTCCAATTCTAATTCGTTATTATACCCTATATACAGTTCCATGCTTAGTCGAGTCAACATTCTTTACAAATTATCATGTTTTCTAGAAATCGATAACTATCGATCGCGCTGGTTTAATTGCATATAATAAAATCAGAAGTGTTAATAACATCAAATTGAGGGTTTCGCAAAAAATACGCACATTAAGTATAGATCCTATTAGCTCTAAGTCTCTATCTTGTTCTAACATGATATCGATCATCTCGATAATTCTTATGTTTGTTTCAAAGTCGAGCTAACTAACTTACGTTTACATTGTATGTTGACTTGGTGTACTGTAACTACTTCTATTTATATATCGATATATGTATATTATCGCTAGCTTACCAGGTAGTCAACTATCTCATCAGATTCGATTTGTAATTGATTATCGATACATTGACTCATTGATAGCTAAAGCACCTTTGTCTTATCTTCTGTAGATTCTTTGGCTTTACATTATATCGAGGCATGGATATCGATATCAATTGGTTTTGTCTTGATATCGATAAATTTCTTACTGTTTGCAGGGCAGGGCATCGTGCAGTCGCCTAAGCTCGGCTTGTACTACCTAACTCCCTCTCTCTCACTCCCATCTTTCACTCTCTCTCCCTCGCTCTCTCTTATTCTGTTACTTCTTCAATTAATTCCTTCTCCGTTCTTCTTGTCATTCTTCTCGACTGCGTGTCTCTCGGCTGGGCTTTATGTATGTCGCAATTATCGCCGCAATCATCGTGGTCCATTTTGATGATCATCGCCGGCAAAAGTCAATTACCCGACCGTGCAAATATATAGTTAAAGATATATATACATATACATGTAATGGAAATCATTTGCTTGGTGATCCGCTTGCTTTGTTTATATCTCGCATCTTCATCAATCCACCAATCCAGCGATCTGCCAATCTGCGCCAATGCCAACGACCTCTCGCTGGGATCTATCGAGGTCTTCCAGAATCAGCAGCAGAGGCAGAGGCAGAGGCAGTCTCAGTTTCAGACTCAAACCCAGACCCAGACCCAGACCCACAAATTGCGAGAGGCGTGCCCCGTGACTGGGCTTGCATAACGCTTCATCATATGGCCGACTGCGTTTGCGTCGACGCTGACTGCGACGTCGGCGGCGACTGCAACGTCTTTTGTTCTATGCGACAATGCGGCAAAGTTTCCCACGTATCCAGCAGTAGCTGACGAAGAAGAAGAAGAAGATTGACAATGACTGCGTCGAGGCCCCCAGCGAGGGAAGCTCCATTGAAATAGTCAAAAAAAAAAAAAAAACAAAAACAAGAAACAAAATAGTGTTTTTACTTTTGACAGTCATAAAATGAGGTTCATGATGATCTAAGGTTCGCCTACGTGAGATACGAGCAAACCGATCTAGTTGCTGTTTGCAGCTCCATTTAACATATATATGTATATATGTAAATGTATAAATGTACAATTGTCTATAAAGGTATTGTGATGTTAGCAATAGTCCCAAAACTGCAAATCATTCTTCAGTATAACTCGAATCTGTGCTCAAAGGAATCAATCCGCAGCGAAATCAGATCCATATCGGATCTATATAGAAAATGGTTGAATAAATAGATATATATACAATTATTATTTTATATATATCATATTAATATATATGAGTATTTAAATATGAATTATATGAAAAAAATATGAGTATTTAAATATGAATTATATGAAAAATCATATTTACACAATAGATTTTGCTACGACAGGATTTAGTTGATAGATGCATACATATATGTATACTACTACTTTTTAGAACTTATTAGCATTTTTTATTGACATTAGAGATATATCTCTATATACTATATAGTAATGTCAATAAAAATGCTAAAAAGTTCTTTGCCCTTCTGTATCATATTCCCATTCATATATTCATAGACAGCTATAGCAAAGTCTCCAAGTTGTTCTTTTTGAAAGCAAAGACAATTCACGTGGCTCACAGGCTGGCAGACGAGAGCACGCTCAATCGTGTGCTGCCACTTTGCATGTGCAAGGTTGCCACTCTATTTTGGTTTGAAAGCTCATAGTTCGTGTGGCAAAATATGAAACATTTAATTTTAATGGCAACATAAATGTCTCGTAGTTTCTATTTTTAGTACTCATGCTCTGTGAACTGAGCAAGGTTACCAGACTGCTGTAACTAAAGTACGTAGCTCCGGTAAAAACACCTAAAGTTTATTTGGTGTCAACTTAATCAGGAGTAATGCAATAAATATAAAATCGAATGCTCCAATTGTTGTCCCATCAAGTGGCAGCTCTGTAACGGTGTAAAAGCCAAAACAAATGTCAAATCATTTTTGCTAAAGAGTAGAGTGAACATAGAGTTGCCACACTGCTGAATTTTTAGTTAAATAGTTTAAACTTTAATAATAAAAACGAGTTTGAGCTTTCTTAGAGCTCAAAGTATATAAAAAATTTTCATAAAATTCGGTCTAGATTCGATTCAGTGTTGCCACATCGCTAAAAGTAGCCAACTTTCTTTGTCTAATTGCACTATCGTGTTGCCAATTAAACTGGAAATATTCGAATAAAATAATATATGTATATTCGAGTGTCAAGAGAATGGTAAATTGTTGGTGTATTTATAATTTATAATATTTTTTTTTATAATGCCTTTGCCGTGATGTGAGCTTGTTTGGAGTGCTCATTACATTGCTATTATATATAGTATATCATTCACATGAACTACGGCTACGGCTATGGCAGCTTATTTGCCAAAATGAGGTAATTGTGAATAGGTTTTACGCTTTTGCATTCACAATTATCATATTATTTTAATACGCGTAATAAAGCAGATAAATGGAAGTACACTAAAAACAATGATCAGCCTCTCACTTTTGTTTGTATATTTTTTGTGAGTGAGAATGGAACTTTGTATTGAATTCTTTACTGTTGACTATGTGAGCTGTCATAAAACTTTTCTTTGATTCGAGCTTTAAAGATTGTACAGTCGAGATATGAGGGAATATCCAATGAGCTCTACGTGATTTGATTGTAGCATATATTGAATTCGAATTGGCTTCAGCACATAAGTCTATTATCAACGGTTAAATGATCGTTGCTCTTGGTTTATGTTTCGTGAAGTGCAGCGCTGCTATTTTCATGAATTCAACTATATATATAATCTATAAATATATATAGCTCTAACTCATTACATACATGTATAAAACTATTACAGTTAGATATACACATATTGTATACATATGAAGTATATACCAATCTAGAGCTGATATGTCCGCGTGTTTACCCATTTTGCTTGTCTCTATAGTTTCAATAATAGCGTTTCAATTTCAATATATGTATAGGAATTCCCCTTGCTATACTGCCGTTATGTCAAATTCTTCCCTGAGTTCCCTGAGTCGATTCCCGATAGCTCGAAATGGCAAGGAGATTAGTTTTGATCGAATTGCATAGAAATTCAAATTATCGAGAATTATCGAGAACGACTTTTTTCAAGGGGATAGTATTTTATTTTGATTTATCCCGGTTTTTGAATTAGCGGGGTACACATTATCAAGACTCGACTGTCTATGGTATAAATGAAATAATGGAATGTATAACAGAATGACAATAATAATAAATGTAAATAATTAATAACCAAAAATCTTCGTGTATCCAAAAATTGTATAAGTACACTAAAATACGGTTATAATGACTCTGCTTATACCGTCCATACGGTTAATGCGATAAATATTCTGGTCCCCAGACAAATATATATACAATATATGTAGCTATAGCGGCATAGCATCGTCCGCTTATAACGACGGTCCCTTGAGCTCTACTAAGTATATATACTCCAATTCTCTAAATGTCACAGCCAATATACTCGCATCACTTCCACTGAACGAGCGTAGCGACAGCCTTGATTATAGACCTTTGGATTCTGAACTACTTTTGAAGCAGCCCTCGTAGCTATATTTGTGACGTCATCGGCGTCGTTGCAGTCGACGTGCAAAAATGTAGCGCTGCCAAACTGTGCACAGCCACCCCCAACTCCTGCAACCCCTTTTGCATGTATTCGCGTGTGTGTGTGTGTGTTTGTTTGTGTGTGTTGCCATATTGTTGCATTAATCAGCATTAAGTTGGCTGGAGCTGAAATGCAATGATTGCCGTATCGTCGCATCGTGTCGCATCGCTTGGTTGCTTTATTTGGCGCATCCGCTGCGGCGCTTTGTTCTTGCACACAAGCGCACGCACACATGCACACACATACTCATACACAGACACTTGCTGCTGCTTGTCTGTGCAGTCATATGCTTCTTTGATCCCATGACCATATGCGCACGTATATCAAATTCTGTCCATTTCTGGCCATTGGCTCGCACTTCCGTTCCGCACACACACACAGACGGCTGAGAGTCCTGTGTGTGTGTGCAGTCGCTTACAGGTGCGACGACGTCGGCGTCGGCATCGCCGTCGACGTCACGCTTCAGCAACAGCAGCGCTTGAGAACAGCTGCGTCTCTTGTCTCTGTGGAGAAAGTAAGACGGCGAAATTTATGTTTATCGCTATAACTATAACCATAACTATATGAATACATATAAAAGTGTATGTGTGTGTGTGTGCGTGTTTGTTTGTGTGTAGTCATCTCTATATAGAGCGACCTCATGCTCTGGCGTTTTCTTTTTGGGCTCACGCAGCTCGCAGCTCGCAGCGCTAGAAGCCAAAAGGCGTGGAGTAAAATGTTTATGGAAAAGTGTTCATGGCAAAACGCACGCAACTTGGCTTGGAAAATTCATTAACCACACTGTGGCAACAACAACAACAATGGTTAAAGAAAAACCCGCAGCCGTCGAATGAAATAGACGAAGACAGAGAGAGAAAAAAGCGGCCTAGAATTCAAATGTCGGTGCATAATTTTTATGCGTGAAAGCCTTTGAATTTCAATTAGTAGCATAAATGCATAATTTTTCTTCTCTTGTCTACTGTAATTATCGATAACAACTTGCTGGCATTAAGCAGCATATCGATTGCCACAATTAGCATAGTCGCTAAGCATTGTGTTTAAAGTGATTAGCTACAGAAAATTGATTTGCATTTGACTATTGATTAACAAGCTTCTTAACAGTAAATTAGCATATCGATAAATGTTCGCTTTGGCAAACTGTGCTAATAGATTGATAGATACTGATATATTAATATATATGGCTAATGTTATCGATCACATTCGAGAATCCATCCTTCAAAAACTATTTTAATAATATGAATGAGGCATATCGATAAGTATAATATCGATAGAATCAACAACAAACTCTTAAGTTACGTTAAACTTATGAATAACATTCAGAAAAGGATATGTTAATATCATTTTATATATGCATATCGATCAATTAAGGGCATTGCTAAGTAGCTGCAGTGCTTAGCTAAACTTAGCAATATTAGTTAAGGGAAGTACTCTCTACAGATAGGTGTATGTATATTAGTAAGTCTATTTTCAGTTAACCTACATTTCTCAGTCATCGATATCATATTGATCTCAGTCAAATTTAAACCTTCCACGCTTTCAGCTGTACGTTATCGCCTATTCAAAAACCATGCAAATTGCTATAAAACTGCTTACAAAGAAAAGCTTAAGAAAACATTGCAATAATTATCGATAACCTGCTAAAATGGCTCGCACAGTAGCGTTCATGCATGCCATGGAACAACGACAAACGTTTCATTTCATTACCATTCCATTCGTTCCAACTCGTTCGCGTCAAGAGCCAACGAGCGTAAAATTGTACAAGTTAAAAGGAAATTTTTGGGACCGACTGCGATGACGATGTCGATGACGATAACAAATTGGTTAGCCGAAGTGCGCAGTCGCGCGTGTGTGAGCAGAGAGAGAGAGAGAGAGAGAGAGACTATAAAAAGCAAACAAAAAGTAAAATTAGTTAACAATTTGCGGTGCACAATATACACACACACACATATAGACAGAGAGTTAGCTGTCATAAGGTGGACTGCGGGCAAGAAAGGGGTTGCTAGGGCCTAGGGCCAAGACTGCGACTGCGACTGCGACCGCGAGTGGGTCGGGCGCAGTCAGGGTCAAAACTTTAGGGCAGCCAGCACGCCATGACCATAAATCTTAATTGTCGACGCAGGCAAGCGAAACCGCCGACGCTGGCGCCGCAGCCGGCGTGTCAGGGCGACAGCGTTTGCCAAGTTAGTTAGTCAGTCAGTCATATAGTCAGCTCTGGCCACTCGGTGAGTTGATTAGTCTTACGACGTTCGCTCTCATTGACTGCAAATCAGCAATGGAAGGTTTTTTTTAATATAAAATCCTTGACACTCTCCACTCGCTACTCGCTACTCGTTACTAATTACTCGTTATGGATGAATTTGTTATGTTATGATTGATTTTGTTGCAACATGAGTATATCACTCAATACTTGCTGCAGTTACTCGTTAATGCTTAAGCAACTCTCGCTACAAGTTACTTAAATAAATTGTAGGTCATTCGGTACTTACTACTCGTTACTCGCTACGCGTATAGAATATAATTCTAAGTCGTGCATAATCGCGTTGTTGCATTCATTCGTTACTTGCTAATCGCTATTCGTTACTCGTCGCTCGTCGCCACTCGCTTCTAAAGGACTTAAACAACGAATGTTCACTCAGTAGAGTCTAAGCAGTGTCTCGATACTCGCTACTCGCTGGGTGAACGCAAAGACTAAAGCAACAAGCGTTTCGTTACAATTTCTAGAGCAAGTGGATGAGAATCATGCCAGGGCTAGGGCAAAGAGACTAACAAAACGCAACGCAAACCAAATACACAATAATCTAATTAACAAAAAAGAAAGGCAACTGAAAATTCAATTCAAATACCAAAAAAATACCAAAAATAAACAAGTCTAACAAGGCAAAAACAACTAAAACCCTAAACAACAAGAGCAAGTGGCAGCAGTAGGAGAAGAAGAAGCATGAATTGCGGTGCACTGCGCACCGTCAACGACGACGCGCAGCTGCAGTCGACAGCAGCGTCTCAGCAGCAGCGCAGTAAGCAGCGTTTGCAGCAGCAGCAGCAGCAGGAGCAACAACAGCTGGAAGCACAGCGCAAAATGCACTCAATGCCGCGCACACCGACAGCGCAGTCGCAACTGCAGTCGACGTCGACAGCGCAGTGTCGCGTTGTTGCCATGGAGCAGCCGTTGCGGCGCAGCACAATGCCGCGTGGGCGTGGCCTTGCCTCCTGTTTGCGCGGCGAACGCGACGATGCGCCAACGCCGCCCGTGCACGAGGTGCACTGCGAGCTCCAGCAGTTCCAACTGCAGCAACAACAGCAGCTGCAACAACTACTGCAACAGCAACAACAACAACAGCAGCAACAACAACAACAACAGCAGCAGCAGGATCAACTGCAATCGGGCAGCGGAATTCAGCCCCCAGCAGCAGCGACAACAGCAACGCTAGATGCAGCCGGCAGGAGTAAGTAGTCGATCCAAGTGAATTGGAGAGTTTCCATATATATGTGGATGCACTATAAAGATACATACCATATATCTAGCTTATTTAGGAACTGTTTCTACAGTACTTCCATAGAGAACCTAATATGGTTTTATGTGTATAGACAGTTCCATTAATATACAAGTATGGAACAGAATCTAGAATTGTTAGCATATCACTAAATAAATAAAGAACTGAAAGTCATATATATATACATATATTGTAGTAGGCCAGTAAGAGGCTTGAGAGTACAGCACTATGGTTAATTAGCAATATATAGGTACACATCTATCCATACTTAACTATATCGATGGCTGGGGCTGTTAATAATTGGCAATTGGGCGATGATCATAGAAATAGCTGATACAGAAGAAGAAGAGCAGGGCGGAACTCTATAATATATACATATATACAATATGTATATGTTCAATAGAATCTAGTACACCAGATGTATTATATTGAGCTAGTATATGAAATATAGTCAAGTAAAGAAAATATGTGTTTTGTGGATGGGGGACTTTATATGTACGTATACGAATCCATTATTGGTACATCTGATACTAGATAAATATATACATAATCTGCATACACATTATATACATATATTAAAGGGTCTCCATGTACAAGTATTTTATAGAATGTAAAGTATATTGTATATGTAGTATAAAAGCATATATATTATGGTCAAAATTGGATATGCCAATAGGAATCTGGTATAAATACTATATATTATATTATAGATAATTGATATACGATAAAGAATCGATTTTATAAGTATATAAACTATATTTATACGAGTCTACGCCATAAGCATCAATATTGATACTTTATAGCGTAACTAGATCAATTGAACTACTCATTATCATTTTAATGAATAATTTACTATAAAGTACTAGTTCATACTAGTCTGCATATTAAATGCTGCAATGAACGCTCGTTTGTTCATGAGCGACTCTATGCAGAGCTATCACATTGGCCATAAACGATTCGATCAGTTCAAAGGTTCATTAACGAAATGCTTGAGTTGAGCTCCTCATGCTGTTCAAAGTGTTCGCTTGAGTTATTTATATGTTGATCACAAGATCAACTGTAGAGCTGAGCAATATGAATTGTTCATGAAATGCCGAACTGTGAACTAATTGGACTAGTTTTTAAAGATCATGTGCATACTTTGAAGGCAGCTAGATATACGATGTATGCGATATATGATGTACGATGCACGATATATGACGTACGATATGTGTCATAGGATATACAAAATACGATATGTATTGTCCGATATACAATTTAAGATTTATGATGCACAATACGATATATGATATACGTATGATATATATATGATATACGTGTATATAATGCATATACATGGAATGTACTGATACATATATAATGATATTAGTACATACATATATGCCGGTTGTATATTTTCACATGTAGCTCAGTTTAGACTGGTAAAGTATAGATAGACGCACTCTCATTGATTCATAGACACTATATCTAAATATATATAGATGTTTTTATATAGCCACTATGCGTACAGTTTTCCGGAACGAAATTGATCATAAAAAAGAAACAAATGGGAATGAGAAGCAGAATGGTAATTAGAATGAGAATGAGAATGGGAATTAGAATTAGAATGAGAATGCGAATGGGAATGTGAACTATATAGCTTGACAAAGTGGGTTCGTTAATGTATCATATTTGATGATACGCACTCCATGATGCCAATGACATCATCGGCTACTGAAACTGAGCTGTGGACGGGGCGGGATGGGACGGGGCTGGGCATTTGCTTTGATGTCATTAGTGTGCGGCTCCGCAGAATTTACAGTTTATGCGCGAGTGAGAAAACGTGCGAATTATAAACGCCAATTGGCAGCAAAAAAGGGAACGAAATGACAGCGAAATGAGCTCTTGCTGCTGCTGCTGCTGCTGCTGCTGCTGCTGCTGCTGCTGCTGCTGCTGCTGCTGCTGCTGCTGCTGCTGCTGCTGCTACTGCACTCTGCTGCTCTAGCGTTAATCGATGTTGGTTAACGGTAACTGCCGTAACGCTGACCATGCAACATTCGAGCCAAAGAACTATCGCACACATAATCCGTTCTACTATGGGCAACCTGTACGGGCCAGATCCGCTAGCAGAGCCGAATGAACTTCAAACAGCAATTAGACAAAGGAACTGAAACGATACGGAATGATATGAAATGGAATGAGACGCGTTTCCATTGAATTGGAATTCAAGACAAGTGAAGAAATTTTATCACACATATTAGGGAGAGGGAAACAGAGAGATGGTGGAATGGGGTGGAATGAGCGGTAGCAGCCTGTAATATTCTTAAGAACTGAATGCAGTCAATGAATATAGAGAATTGGTTGAATCATTGAATGATTCTCAGCTTTAGAGCTGAGCTGCCTGAACTCTCCTTTTATGCGCAGTTTACAGCCGGCACTTCCTTGGGGCGCGACAACACATGTTGATGATTAGCCAAATATCCTATAAATTGTGTGCATTAATCATAGATCTATACTTGTGTGGAAAATTCATTTTGTTTATTTAATTATCTAGGATTATATTATATTTTTCCATTATTTACTAGGCTCTACTATTTACGTTGATGCTAAAAATGTCATATCTCTAGAGAAATATGAATGGAATGAGATCAAGATATGCAGCAATTCACTGGAGTGTTAAAAAGTTACCGTTTCCAGTTTGCTCTTTGATCTCATACATGAGGTTAACAGTGAGTACAGGGCAACGGTTAGTCGAGCAAATAAAATGCTTTCTCTGATGTTTGATCACTACGTCAGAGCCTGCTCTCGATGGGATGGAAAGCAGATTCAATGGAAGTATGGCGCGAAAGGTGTGGGGAGGGGGTCTAGAAGGGATTGTCGTGGAGCCGACGACTTTCTAAGCGAAGGCCATGCCAATGCGCATTCACACACGTGCCGCACCCCTGGCACCCTTTGGCCCCTGACAGCTTTGACAGCTGCTGCTACTGAGTGCGCGTATCTTTTGTGTAAAAGTATCTGTAGCTGTAGCTGTATCTCTGGCTGTATCTGTAACTGTGCGAGCCGTCTTTGTCATTTGACGACACATTTGTGTATGCACATAAATTGTGCTTGACGCTGAATTGGCGCATTTTGTTGTTGTTGTTGCCGCTGCTGTTGCTGCTGTTGTCGCCTCGCTGGCTATTCATATTTTGCATATTAATTGAAATGAATTCACAACAAGTTGACACTGCCCCGCAAATTGGAGCCAAAGCGAAAGGTCAGACCATGTAAATGGGTCGGTTTGTGGCTGACTATCGCAACGGCTCACAATTCACAATTACCGTTAACTAAAGACCCCTTATCTAGGCATACATTATATTGATAATGTTCTCGACAATGTTTTTAACCTTCATTCTCTCTCTCTCTCTCTTTCTTTCTTTGTTGCAGGTGAGTACAAGTCGAAGACATTGCCCCGCATACACTTCGATACGGCACTAAACGATACGTCATTAAATGAAGGTAAACCTATATTTGTTTTGGGATCTCCAATGGGAAGATATATAAAGTCGATATAACAATGTCACAACTTAGGGCTATCGATAGCATCGATAGCTTTAGAAGCGTCATATTAAAAGATGTGTATCAAAGACTATTTAATTTAATGCCCAGAACATAATTCGCAATCGTGCTGTAATTACCATAAATATACATGTATGTTCGTCACGCGCCCATCTCTAGGCACGACTCGCTAGCTGTCTCTGCATACTTTGAAGCGCTTGCGTAACTGTTTTGCATTGCATACTTTGTGGCTGGCTGTGAGGTGAGACTAGTGGAAGGGGCAGAGAAAATAAACTGTAATATTAGTTGGACCCGCATTAACAGTTCGTTGTGCTGTTGACATACGCAAGTGTAACACAAACTCAACTGAAAAAGGGAATGGAAATGGGAATGAAAATAGAAATGGAAATGGCTAATTCCAAGCTTCATAAATAAGTCGCACAGTTCCGCTAAAGGTGCCGAGGATATAGGCAACGACTAGGGCCGAACGTGTCGCATACACGTAAGATACAAAAGTCACGCACTTCCGTTAAGCAGCCAACTGCTGCGGCTGCTGCTTGAGTGGGAGTGAGAGGGAAGTAGTGAGAGAGGCATGGGGTGGGTTTGGAAATGTACGCCTCTAATTTGCTTATTATGCGCCGTCTATGTGCCCAAGTATGTTCCCAACACACACACACACACAAATATATTGGATAAGAGCGTGTGCGTGTGTATGTGTGTGTACCTGCGCTCAATTACGTTCAATTACGAGCCACATTGCCGCTCGCGCACTTTTGCCTTATGGCTTATGCCTGCGTCTCGTTTCGCTGTTTCTTCTCCCCTTACATTCTTCGTCCACTTGTACTCCCTACCGCTGTTGTTGTTGCTGCTGCTGTTGTTTTGCTTTCAATTCCGTTTCTTACAATACGCTGCGCTGCGCCTAAGACAATCGGGCATATTGCTTTTGTATCCTTGATACATACATACATATGTATGTTTGCACATACATGCATAAATAAATATGTGTATGTGTGTGTATACATAAATATGTATGCTGCTATAAGGCATGCAGGTATGCAGATACCATTTGGTACATGCCTATCATCAGAAAACATGTTTGTGCATGTCTTTGCCTATTCTATATTTGACTTGTCACGGACACGTACAAACATGCATGCAAAATGTAGAGATACGATCGAAATACACGAGAAACTTGTCATTACAATAGAACCCAATCTGCGGGAGGTGCTTGTCACACTTCTTGTGTGTTGTATTATCAATTATTATGGACGAATTTTTAAAATCGATTAGCTGTGTGAGTTCTGGTAGTAAAGGTAAAAATATTAATTTTATAAAACGGCTATCTAAGCTGCATACATAACTTCATCTATTGTATAAAAATCGAACACTTGCAGACTCGTATTTTTATACATAATGCAATTGTTGTTATTTAAGAGCAAACATATATTTGCAGTGCATTTGTGTGTTTGCATGACTGAGTCGTGCCTTGCTCTCTCATACGCCTTGCACTTCAGCGCGCTATCTCATTCGCACTGCTGCTTTGTGTCGAGAATTCGGTGGCTTTGTCAACGCGCATGGGCAGCACTGTTTGTGTTTGTCAGCGTCGCTTGGCTACACTGCGCACTCTCTTACTTGAATCAGACAGGGCTGGGCAACTCGCAAATTATGAAGTTGCAACTCACTATACTGTTTATCTCTACTAAGAGATCAATAACAATTATTTTCAATTATTTTTATTGTTGATCTCATATATATTCAATGTTTACCGTAATTATAAACACTTTTTTATATGGTAGCAATAAAATGCAATGTTAATTTAAAATTAACGTAAACATAAACAACTCCCAATTGGTTGGCTGTTTTGTTGCGTTCCATCCCTGCTTTTAAGTGATCACTGTTAGCCCGGATCGTTCTCTCGCTCTCTTACTCTGCTTCTCTCACACTTTTATCGTGGTCATGCCGCTGCTGTAGCAACGGCTGCGTCGGCGGCAGCGTCAGTTGTGAGAAAGGCGCGTCATCGAGTGGTAGCGAAGCGGGAAGACGACGACGACGACGCCTGCCAATGCGTTTTCTGTTTTGAGTTTTTTTTTGTTGTTTTGTGTGTGTGTGTGTTGCGTTTGCGGTTTAATTTCCAACTTACAATGTATCATTCCGTGTGTGTCGCGTTGCTTTAGCACTTTTCCGCTAATTTCACTCTGTGCGTGCGTAAATTCCTTTTTTTTTTAGCGTGATAATAATTGAGCTTCTTGCAATTCATGTATTTGTTGATGGATCTTTTGTTTTCATGAAATTCGTTTGAAAATTAAAAAAAAAAACTCGTTAAGTGCGTGTGTGCGTGTATGCGTATGTATAGTACAACACGCTCACATATTCCGACGCACAACAAAGTCTCTATGAGCTGCGTTGCATGCAACGAAACGCAGCGAATGTGATGCAAATCGCGATAAAATAACAGCAAACAACTACTGCAACTATAACAACGACAACAACTGGCGACAACGACGCGTGAAAAAACTGTAAGAAAGCAGAAAAAATAAAATAAAACGTTCGCTCGCAAACGCGGAAATGCACTTGAGCGCATAATTTTTATAAACCAAGCGACACCAGCGACAACAATAAAAACAAAATCGAGCAAAAAGCATAAAGAAAAGCAGCAAAAACAAAAAGAGAAGAAAAAACGGCTCGTCAGCAAATTGCAGCAGCAGTGCAGTAGCCTAAGAAGCCACAACAAACAGACAAACACACAGTTAGAAGGAGAAAAAAAGAAGAAACTCTCTGGCAAACATTGAGCTAAAGGCATTCACACACACATTCATATAGAAATACCTGCACACTGTGCTCTCTTCCTTGCATGCGTGCCTGTGCGCCTGTGTGTGTCTGTGTATGTAAGAGAGAGAGACCGAGAGAGAGAGCAATGATGAACTCGGCGCCTAGGCGCATCAGCAGCAGGAATAACAATTAAAATAAACGCGCAAAATGTTGCAGGCGCATAGCGACGCCAGCAGCACATCGACGACAACAACAACAGCTAGAAACAGCGCGGAAAGCAACGACAGCGTCGCAGCTTCGACGCCAACACAGGAGGAAAAGACACAGCGTCGACGCTCCACCTTCTACGTTCCGTTGGTAATCGAGGACGACGACAGCGCTGAAGTCCAGCCACAGCAACAGCAACAGCGCCATCTAGCGCCGCACGGCGGCAGCAGCTCAAGTCTGAGCAGCAACAGCTGGAAAAAGGGCAACGCTCCTAAGGCAGCTGAGCGCAAATCTAACGGGAGCAGCAGCAGCAGCGGCGGCGGCAGCAAAATGTCACCGCCTTGCGGCTTCAATTGGAGCATTAGCGGCAGTGACGTCGCTGCGCAGTATTCTGACTCTGATGACGAGCAGCAGCCGCAGTTACAGCAACGCCAGCGCCAGCAATTGGTAAAGTCTGCAGCTGCAACAGCATCAGCTGCACCGTCAACAGCGACGCCAGCGTCGAACGCCAAGCTTAAGCGCTATGGCATTGTTCTGAATGTGATCAGTCTTAATGGCAGCGGCAGCGGCAGCGGCGCTGACGATAGCAGCGGCGGCGTTGAGCCTTTAGCTAATATGCCGCCAGATGGCGCCAGGTGTGCGCCACGCACTCATTTCAATGAAGATAACGACATTGTGATGGCAATGCCGCCCAAGCAGCAGGCGCTCTCGCTCTCACCCGCACACTCGCGTCAATCGTCAGCGGCCGTGGACGTCGCCACCGGAGCCGCTGCTGTCGACGACGATGACTCAGAGATAAGCCGTATGCAGACAAACACCTCAACGCCCATCAAGCTAATGAAGTCGCGTTCGCGCACAAACATTTTGGCTGTGCCGCTGCCCAGTGTGGAGCGCGGTCTGGCAACGACGACGTCATCATCGGCGTCAGCGTCAGCGTCAGGGGCAGGGGCAGCGGCAGCTGGAACCACAACTGCGAAAACAACAACAACGTTGATCACACTGCGCGCTAAGGCAAAAACGCTGCCGCAGAACCTATCGCCGTCAGTTGCACTGCGCGAGGCGGCCGCGCTGGACGACACGGCGCACTATTACAACAACAACAACAACAATAATAATAATAATAATAACAATAACAAACAGCAGCAGCAACATCAGGCACTGCCGCAACGTCAGCTGTTTGGCGGCAGCAGCAGCAACTGCGCTGGTTCCGGCTGTGGTTCCGGTTCCGTTTCTAGTTCAACAGCCTCGCCCTATAAGCTGCAGAGCAGCGCCTCAGCCGCGTCCATTCTAACGCACAGTTTTCCGCCCAAGAATCTGTTCCTCTTAAAGTCGACGCCAAAGCTGTCAGCGGACGCCACGCCTCCGCCCACGCCCATCACCTCGCCGCCAAAGAAGTCGCTGAGCTTCATTCGCCGCGCCCACTCCACGAAATTGTCGCGCAGCAATTCGCTGCTGAAGACAATCGGCAGCGGCGGAGCAGGCGCCGGCGCCGGCGCAACGTCAACAGCGACGCATCAGTCAGTGCAGCAGCAGCATTACGGCATGTCGTCCGGCACAGCGCTGTCGGCTTCAAGCAGCTGCGCCAGCGTCACGGACCGCTGGTGCTGGAACTTCTACATGGACTACGACATCTGCCCGCTGAGCCTGGACGAGCTGGGCGACTACTTCCAGAGGGACCACTGCGAACAGCTCATCTGCGAGCGCTTCATGCTGAAGGATCTCCACCCGCACTCGACGGCCAACGCTTCGACTGGGGCCACTGATGCCTCCCAGTCGGTGTCGGAGCAGCAGGGCAACGCAGCAGCAGGAGCGGCAGACGATGATGCGGGACATCATTCCGGTAGGTCGACAGAGCTGATACCCTGTAAAGGATATAGTAACAGCACAGCAGTCCCTATTAACGTATACATGCGTATATTTCTGAGAGAAGTACAGTAGAAATTGGAACTCTTCCAGATGGAATACTCTACTACCTCTATTTCTCTCTCCCTCCCTCTCTCTCTCTCTCTCTCTCTCTCTCTCTCTCTCTCTCTCTCTCTCTCTCTCTCTCTGTTTGTCTCTCTTTGTGCTGCACTTAAACACGTTCGGCACGGCTCGTTAGTTTCTCACTTCCGGTTACTGTTAATATTACGACGAACCCTTGATCAATCGATACCCCTGCCTACCTCTACCGACCCCGCCCCCCTGCTTGTAACTGTTTCCCCCTAATACTTTTAGTGGTTGATATTCGCCTCACGGCCAGGGTCGTCCGTCTGCTCAGTCAGTCCGTTTCTTGCTTCGTTCCCTTGCGATCGTGCGCATTGATCGCCATTGCTTTTCTGCGAAAAGAAAAGAAACAAAGCAATGATAAGATAAGAGAACACGATTTCGATTCTTTACCCCCTCCAACCCCCCGCCCATGGCATTATCCAATAGCATTTCCATGCCTCCCTTCCAGACTTCCAATTCACAGTGTGTGCGTGTGTGTGTATGTGTGTGTTCGTTCGACTATCGATGTACTTCACACTTTTTGCTGTGTGCCAGCCAGCAATGCCCCCCTCCCCCCCACGACACTTACTCTTTTTTAAGCCTTCCTGTTCTTTGGCGTTGCCTTGCTACTATTAATTTTTTTTATTTATTTACACCATGCGAGTGTTTTCTCTCAATTCGAGTTGTTGTTGTTGTTGTTGTTGCTTTTGTATTCAATGTTCGATCGTGCGTCGTTTCTTTTGAGAATGTGTGTATGTGTGTGTAGTAGTAGTAGTAGTAGTAATGGCAGTAGTCCAATTGTTTGGCTCAATTGTTGCCCATTTTGATGGCGTTGGCCCTGAGAGGGCACCGAAGCGTCGCACAATGGGCGTCAACAGCCTGACAGCACTAAAAAATATATGAATATAATACAATTTATAAACCCTTTTTTATTTTTTATTGTGGTACAAGTTACAATTGTTCTTCCCCTATAAACATACACATATGTACATATGTACATATAATCGACATAATCGCTTTACTATGAACAAATTTCATATCTATTATGTTGATTATGTTCATTTACCTTAAAATTGTTATACAATCGTGTGAATTTATATGTTTGTGTGTGGAAGGAAGTATGTACTATATGCATACATATATGCTTGTACCAAAAATAGAAAAATATTTCGCTCACGTAGCAAAAGTTTTCTACTTTTAGAATATGCTTAAAACAGTTTGATCAAGAATATTGATAACTCTACATACATACATATGTACGTACATTGACCATGATAAATGATCGATAAATAAATACGGTGATTCGCTGCTTGCAATTGATATTTGTTGATTTTTAAGTTGTTAAATTTTTATAAAGTGGTTTAAATATAATTTATAAAAATGAATGAGCTAATATTTATTTAATAACATACACGTAAGATCAAAACTAGAATGTGTTAGTTTTGGGAATAGATGGGAATGTTAGTAAACAACTTAGCATCTGCATTTGCATTTTATTTTTATCTCTTTTAATTTATATTTGATGAATATAGAATGGTTCTAATAAGTTACGGACCACTGTACATATATAGACTCGAAATTTTATTTTAGACTGTCATATCATTCTATATACGAATGAAATTAGCATGGCAAATTAATCAAATATTTGCAAATTGAAAGCCAGAAATATTCGAGTATTGCTTCGATTATGCTAATGTTCTGTACATACACACACACACACACACACACGCACGCGTGGCATACTAACAACAAGCTGCAACATGTACTTATTTATGTATGTATTTAGTTCATTCAACACACAAATACTCTATTGTTCCGTCTTTCGTTTAACGTTCCCTGCTTAATAATTTTTTTCTCCCAGTTTTTGGCTACAATTTCAATTTCATTGCGCGTCGCCGCTGTTTGTGTTGTTTCTTTTGTGCTTAGTTTTTTTGCTGCTTTTTATTATGATTCACATATACGCACACTGACACCCGCACCGAAAACCAGTTTAGGTGCTGAACTAGCCAGCAGTTGGAACATTGAGTGAGCTGAGAGCGCAGCAGAATGAAAAGAGAGTGCTGCTACACACACACAGAGAGGGAGAGAGCAGTAGGAAACCAGTAAGAGAGCGGGCGAACAGTAAACGGCAAACAAACGGGCCGCTTTATTTAAAAACTCTAAATTGTTGTTGGCATTTTTTGTGCATGTTTAGCAGTTGCTGTTGGGTGAGAGAGCAGAGAGGCAGCCAGAGTGCGAGAGTGCAAGAGTGCAAGGAGCAGATCGAGTGACTGACGCAGAGTGCAAGAGTGTGAGCGTGGGAGAGTGAGAGGGAGATGGAGGGACGTGCACAGCAGTCAAGCGTTGTTGCATTTTATTTGAAATTTGATAAGACGAGAAAACGGTTTTGTAACTACGACTCAGCTGAGCGATTCTCGATAAAGTCACACACACACAAATGCACGGAAAACTGTGATAGAACGACAACACATAATCAAACATTTGCTGGAAATGTGTTTTGAAATGCAAACTCACACAGAGAGAGAGAGAGAGAGAGAGGGACTTAATACACATGTGCATATTGAAGAGTGTCATGCATGTGTGCTCGCGCGTGCGTGTGTGCATGTATGTATGCACTTTTCATATTTATTGATTGGCCCCCGACTGTTTTCCAGCCTGCTTATCGGCCTGGATCGCAAGCGCAAACGCATCTGCTGCCGACGCGTACAGCCGGTGTGGACATTTTTCGGATCTTCGCTAGGCCACGCTCTCGGTCTCGCTCCCATTATCTCTCTCACTGTCCCACTCTAGTCCCTACTTCTGTTTTGTGTATCTTTTCTACGCTTTCGACCATTTATCAGCTCAAGCTGACGGATCGTGTGAGATCCGAGAAAATACATTTGTTTAACGCGCCGTTAATTGAGTTGACCTTATCGGCGAGGCAAAACCAATCTCTATCTATTCATATATATATGTACATACATATATATTCGTCGACGTTTTCGTTTTCCAACCCATTTTCCATGCGTTGGCATCAAAGTTAGCTTGTATTGCTGTTGCTGCTTGTTACTTTGATAGCTTTCACTGCCCCCTAACCCCCCATTGGTCACTGGCCTTACACGATTTGAAATCCGTTTTGGAACGCATACCAAAATGTCGACGAAAGATGAAATCACCAAAAGCAGTCGAAATTCGTAATACGAAATTCGAAATGCGAAACACAAAATGCTCGTATGCTCAGATCAGAGATCTCATGTGGAGGTCGCTGCCTCCTCAAAACTTGGCTCATCTTCAGCTGTTGACCAAAATTGTCTTGCAGTTAGTCTCGACGCTGTAATAGGCCCTGGCCCTGGCCCTTGCCATATGCGGCAGTGATAGCGATCTCTAAAATAGAATTGGCAAATACTAAACAGGCGACAAAACTTACAAAACCGATTTCCCAAGCGAACGCTTTGATATGTTATCGTTATCAGTTCCCAATGTTTAGGAAACAGCAAATATTTCCTATAAACACATATATATGAAAAACAATTTTTTGTTTACAATATATTACAATTGAAGGCCTTAGTCTATAGATATTTCATGTTGGGTTGATATCACACTCTCAAGATCTTCAATATTTATTGGAAATGTGTTTATTGAACCCATTTCATTTCAGCAGCATATCAGATCCGTCATATAGCCATGATAAATAGCTCTCCCTGCTGATAAGACAGTCCGAAAGACTTCTCAAACTACATAAACGAACTGCCGTAAATTCCAATTGAAATATGTGGAAATGTCAAGTGTGCTGAGATACGATCTATAAATATACAAACATTAACTCATAGACGCTAATGTTATAAAAAATTAAGTAAAATGACAGATAAAATATTGTAAAAGAGCTACAGATTGGAGAAACACAAAAAACGTGCGACTGCTAACATGAAAAGTCGTGAAAATGTTAATTTAAAAATGTACAAAAATTGAAAGCACGTAAATTTCATAGATTATGAGCACCGGAAGATTGAAGAAGTTTTTGAAATGTTTATATGAGCTTAAAGAAGGAAAAATATTAAGAGTGGGGTTTATATTAGTTGAAAGAAAATAAGTGCTAGACTTGCTATATGTATCCCAAAGTCTTGCTCCCCATAGTGTGTTTGTTTAGATATGAATTTTTTGACTTGAATTTATTATTAATTCTTTCTATACCGAAAGACTTTCCTTGGCTCTGTCACATGACATCATTTTGCACTTCGTATTCATCTTGGCCATATATTTGCTGATAATAATAATGATAACCAGAGACGACTTCCTCGGTAATTATGGCTCACTGTTGTGCTCCCAACTGATCTATTACAATCATAATCATAGCTGTGCTCCATCCACTTCAGCTATTCATTAAGTGGCTCTGCCTCATTCCAATCATTCTGTCTCTCTCTCTCTCTCTCTCTCTCCCTCTATATATATATATATATATATATATATATATATATCTCCCGCTTGTAAACATAACCATTTGTGCGCTTTTGTTGGGTGCGCCGACGTCGCTTTACATGGGCATTGGCCATTGGGTCGTGTTTTTGTTCAGTGGGCGTGAGCATGTGGGCGTTGGGTGCGTTATTCAAATCATAATCATAATCTGCACCATTTTTGTAACTGGGGCTATATCTTCTTGCTTTGTGCTTCCTCTTCTTTGTGCGGCCGTTTCTGGGCAGCGCCTATTCGGGGCCGGCCAAGAGTGGAGAATGTTTCAACGGGTTCGGATCTTGTATAGAAATTCTCTTCTAAATAAATGAAGACGAGAACAACAACAACAACAACAACAACAACAACAACAACAACAACAGCCGACTAAATATGACACAATTTCAAAGCTGTAAAAGTGATACCCTAGAGCAGTTACAGAGCGGCTAGTTAGGATATGAGATTCGAGATTCTTTTGAAGATATGATAAAGATATATGATATATTATGATAAGATGATATATAAAGAGGCGTTAGAGCTAGATAAGTGTCACTCGATTGATAACTCAGTGACGAATAGAGGCTATATGTCTTGGCATTTTATGTATTTTGTATATGTCAAAATAGTCAGCAATAGATCATAGAGTTAGTTGGCTTAAAACTCAGAGACAAGAGGTATATGAACTCTATAGATGGTTCTTTTTCAGCTAGATACTTAGATAGATCGTTGAGACATAAACTAAACGGCTTAATGATACAGGGTATGTGGTAGTCGGGCTGTAATGCCAGCTGTGGTTGCTTAGGGGTTCTTTTCATTTGATGACAAATCGCAGTGTTTGCATCTCTGGGCAACTGGAAATGAATCAACGTTGCGGAAGAGTTGCCCCCAAAAGGCGAAGCTCATCAAATATGAATAAATCACAGATGATGAAGGAGCTACGAGAAAGAGAGTGAGGTGGAGAGAGAGAAAGAGAGTGTGAGAGAGAGAGGTAGAGGCGCTGTAGAGCGGGGTCAGAGCACAAAAATTATTATGTTTGTTTTGGCTTGATGAGTCACAAACAAAAACAAAAACAAAACAAAACAGAAATGGAAATGAACAAAAAAATGATTTTAAGAATGAGAAAAGAAAAAGGGCCCAAAGCGTGGCGAGCTGGGTGGGCTGACAAGGTCGTTTCCATGTGTTCACGACTCTAGAGGTTCTTTTGTGAGGGCGGATACGCAGAGCAGCAGCAGCAGAAGAAGAAGAAGAAGAGCAAGAAGAAGCTGGACCAGAACGAGACGAATAAGAAGCAAAATAATAATAAGCAAAAGAAGATCAACGGAAACCAGTTTTGCAGCAGCCTCGTTTACCTTTTTGTTTGGTGTTTTTTTTTATTTTTTATTTCGGGGCAGTTTGATGAATCATGAATCATTGGGCATTCAGTACCTGCAGCCTCTTGCTGTGGGCGTGGCAGCAGCAGCGTCCGACCGGGGCAGGTGATGTGCAGCAGCTGCCACTTGGGCCACCTTTTCCTCAGCCTTGCGTGTCTGACTGTCTGTGTGTGTGTGGAGTGTGTGGCATCCAAGCTAAACCGGTTGCACGTTGTGCGGGTTCGTTCTACACTCCGTTGTCTGCCTCTCCTTTGTCTCTGCTCAATTGAAAGAAAGAAATATAGCAACAACAACAAAAAAGACAAAAAATGATAAAAATAAAACCACAAACGAAATTCCTGCAGACAATGCCATGGATTAGGATAAATATCCCAAATACCCGTAATACCCCTAATGCCCGACTAACGGATCTTTTTCGAAAACTTCAAACTGCAAAAACGAAACAACAATAGGAACGTCATCTCGACATACGCCAGCAAAAAGATATGCACGACTCAAGAGACTGGTTTACGAACAAGTTTTGTATCTTTATATAATATTTGAAATACCAATGATTTAATCGGGAATTATTAGAACCTAAACACACAGAAAACCTTATAAATTATTAAACAATGCACAACAGAAATACAATAGCTGAATTCAAGTTGCATTAAATTGTAATATATTCATTGAAGTGCCAATTTCTGTATATCATTTAACTATCGATAACCTTTGATCGATAAATGACTGGGGATACTGGATGGAACTCTGATCAAAGTGTAATAAATCGTAATAAATCGTATCTTCAGATAAATGATACATATGTACATATATCGATATATATCGATTATCGAATATTCAAGTTTTGGTTTACTCAACTTTGTTATCAGCTTTCAGTTTCGAAATAATATCTATCGTTAACCGATATCTATCGTTTAGCTTAACTGGGCGATATCAGTTCGGGTAATCGACTTTGATTTGCATTTAATTGATTATATGTATTGAATTCCTGAAACTAATCGAAACTCTTCTATCCTCTTTATCCACTTCTAGATACTTCATATGAGAAGGCCTGTCGACGCGGCTCGGCGCCCACAACCCCCATTCTGGGCAACAAACAGCATCAGACGGAGCATAATGCCACCTCGCGCTTTACCAATTTCTTCTCGAAGAGGTAGGTGTGCTGTCGTTGAGCTAATCATGAGTTACTAATGTCGCTGCTCTCTGCCCATTCACAGATCGAATCCTCTCAAGCGTACAAAGTCTGTCACCAAATTGGAGCGCACCAAGCGCGGATCGGGTGGTCTGCGTGGCTCGCGCTCCCACGAGAGCCTGCTCTCGAGTCATGCCGTCATGTCCACCATTGGTAAGTGGTCCATCAGCATTAGCTATTTGGCGTGAGCTGCATTCTGAGTCGCGATTAATGAGAGCTCTTAATTTTGATTTCATAAAGTCACACTTGTCGCTCGATAATCGAGCTCGATAAATCTATCGATTAGATCTGCTTACCTAGTCGAAAAGAAACGAGATCTGCATATGAATTTATTTGTATGTTAATTGAATTTTGAGCACTTTTTGATTCGATTACTTTTACTCGCTCCGAAGATTTACTCGTTGTGTAAAAAAAGTCAGTCGACTAGCAAGCTAGCTTAATGAATTCTAGTTACTACGTTACACTCTAAACTAATTTGCGACTCAAAGAAACCTACTCGTTACTTGTAAAGTTTCTCCTCAATTTGCAAGTCAATTTCAACTCATTCGATACTTGGGAAATCGATTCTTCATTTCAGTTGCAGTTCACTCGCTACTCGTTAGCTTGTGTTATTTCAACTTGTTCGTTAATTGCCCGACTTACTCGTTACTCGTTACATTTCTTCATTCATTGCAACTACTCGTTACCCTTGGAGGTAACTCGTTAATCGAAAATCCTTTTCCCAGATATGCTTCTCATTTCTACTTGCTCATTGATTGAGTCTACTCGCTACTCTTAAGACTTACTCATATCTCATTGAATTCGCGCCACACCCACTTAGCTACTCGCCGAATATAATATTTTGTTGGCTTGTTAGACGCCCAGCTCACTCGTTACTTTGCTCCTCTCGCTACAGATTTGTCATGCAGCGGCGCTGTGGGCGTAGCGCCCGTGCATCAGTCGGTGCTGGGGCGCCGGCACTGCTTCCAGGTGCGCGGCGGTCCGCGCGGCGAGCGCTACTACTCGTGTGGGTCGCGGCAGGAGCGAGACCTGTGGATCTACTCGCTGCGCAAGTCGATCGCCCCGAATGCGGAGCACACACGCCGCATGGACAACTCGCTGAAGCTGTGGGTGTACGAGGCAAAGAATTTGCCGGCGAAGAAGAAATACTTCTGCGAGCTGCAGCTGGACAAGACGCTGTACGGCCGGACGAGCGTCAAGCTGCAGACGGATCTGCTGTTCTGGGGCGAGTACTTTGACTTCCCCGACATACCCGAGATCAACGTGATCACGGTGAATGTGTTCCGCGAGGTCGACAAGAAGAAGAAGCGCGACAAGTACCAGTTCGTGGGCTCGGTGAAGATACCCGTGCACGAGGTGACCTCGCGGCCCTACTGCGAGGACTGGTATCCCATACTGAGCGACAAGGCCGGCGACAGCCTCGGCCGCGGCGGCTTGGGCAAGGACAAGGAGCGGGAGCTGCAGCCGACGCTGCGCATCAAGTGCCGCTTCCAGAGCACCGACATCCTGCCCATCAATGTCTATGGCAATTTCCTGGCCTACCTCAAGGAGAACTACAAGCGCGTCTGCGAGACGCTCGAGCCGGTGATCGGGGTCAAGGCCAAGGAGGACATTGGGCAGGCGCTCGTCCTGCTGATGCACGCGCAGGGCCTGGCCGGCGCCTTCCTCACCGACGTCGTGGCCCTCGACCTGCTGCGCGTGGGCGACCAGCGGCTGACCTTCCGCGGCAACTCGCTGGCCACCAAGAGCATGGAGGCGTTTCTGAAGCTGACGGGCGAGCAGTACCTGCAGGACACGCTGTCGGCGCCCATCAACGAGCTCATCCAGTCCGACCGCGACTGCGAGGTGGACCCCACCAAGACGAGCGGCTCCTCGTCCGGCTCGCTGCAGCGGCAGCAGGCGGCGCTGCGCACCGCTGTGCGCAGTGCCTGGCAATGCATTTACGAGTCGCACAAGCATTTTCCGCCCCAGCTGCGCGCCTGCTTCGCGACGTTCCGGGAGCGCCTGCAGCAGCTGGGCCGCCAGGACATGGCTGACAATCTGATCTCGGCCAGCATATTCCTGCGCTTCCTCTGCCCGGCGATCCTCTCGCCGTCGCTGTTCAACATCACCAGCGAGCTGCCGTCGGCGCGCGCCACTCGCAACTTGACGCTGGTGGCCAAGACGCTGCAGACGCTGGCGAACTTCACGCGCTTCCAGGGCAAGGAGAACTTCATGGAGTTCCTCAACGACTTTCTCGAGCAGGAGGCGGGGCGCATGCAGCAGTTCTTGGAGTACATCTCGACGCGGCCCGACCACGCCACGCCCGACTCCATACTGGACTGGGCGGGCTACATCGACCAGGGCAAGCAGCTCTCCATCCTGCACAGCCTGCTCAGCGAGAGTCTGGCCAAGCTGCCGGAGGCGCGCCAGCACGAGCTCGATCCCCTGCAGCACATACTGGACGACATCAGCCGTGCCAAGGAGTTGTCCGCGGGCCATGCCCTGGCCTCCGGCTATCTGCCCACGGTCATGTCCACGCACAGCATTGCCAGTGAGAACCAGGAAAATCGCCAGCCGGATGCCACTGCTGGCTCTGGCATGGTGCCCAGCAGCTCGAGCAGCTCGCTGCAGCACCAACAACAGCAACAACAGCAGCAGCAACATCAGCAGCAGCAGCAGTTGGCCCAGCCGCAGCATGCGGTGGTCAGTAAGCCACTGCCCGCAGAGCGTGGGATCATGCGAGGCGTGCTGACGCCCAGCGCACTGGAGAAGAACATATTCCGCTACAATGATCCCACGGTGAATGTGCGTCTGCAGCAGCAGCAGCAACAGCAGCAGCAGCAGCAGCAACTGGAGCAGCAGCACTCGCATCAGCTGCTATCCAACTCGCAGAGCTGCATTGCGGGCCAAGCAGGAGGAGGAGGAGGAGGGGCAGGTGGTGGCTCCGGCTACATGAACAGTCCGGTGCTGCAGCACGCCCAGTCGCAGAGCTCGATGGCGTCCTCCTCGCTGAATGGCAGCAGCAGCAATCTGCTGCATCAGCACCAGCACCAGCAGCATCCCGCCCAGCATCTCAACCAGCACTGCCCGCCGGCTCCGCAGACGAGCGCTGCCAGCACCATGGAGCGCTTGGAGCGCATGGAGCGGCTGGGCCAGACCTATCAGTATGTGGTCAATCACAATGGCAACGCCAGCGGCAATGGAGACTACGATAGCTCCACGGGTGGCAGCTCCCGGGCGCGTACCTTGCCCCGCAACAACAACAACAATAACGGCAATGCCAACGGCAATGGCAATGGAAATGGCGGAGGCACTGGCAGTGGCAACGGCAACGGCAGCAATAGCAATCAGAGCGGCAGCTATGATGATATGCACGGCGAGTTCATCCAGATCTCTGGCCTGGACACGAGCAGCGCCTTCGTGCGCAAGTCGCCCACGCCGCTGCTGAAGGCGGGCGCCGCAGCGGCGCCGCGCGGCACGCGCGCCAATCGTCACAATCTGAACCTGTACCTGGGCATACCCGACCCGCGTGCGCCGTTCAATCCCAACTCGTATATGCCCAAGAATCTGGAGGATCTGGACGATCTGATCAAGTACGCCGAGGAGCAGGATGTGATTGTGGATCCGCAGCCCAGCGGCAGTCACGCCCATGGCCATGGCCACGCCCACAACAAGCAGCAGCTCTCGGCGAAGAGCAGCCACTGCAGCTCCGGCTACCAGAGCATCTCCACGAATCCCTCCCCCGCACAGTCCTCCAGTCCAGTCGAGAGCCAGCTGCAGCCGCAGCAGCCACAGCAACAGTCGTCGCATAAGCTGGGCGCTCCGCTGGCCTTCAAGAATCCCTCGTACCAGCTGCAGAGCACCGCGCCCACCGCCTCAACACGCGGCCCGCCCACGCCGCAGCAGCAGCAGCAGCAGCAGACGACGACGTCCTTTGGCGGCCGTGTGAAGCTGATGGGCGCTGGACTGGTGGCGGCACGGGCCGCCTTCTTGAACAGCGGCGGCACCTTGGATGCGGCCACCTTGACGCCCAGCTCCTCGGACGAGCAGCTGTCCACGGACAATCACTACAGCTATGCGGCGGCAGCGGCTGCCGGCGCCAATGTGGTCAGCAAATTGGAGGCGCAGCGCTCGCTCAGCGGCGGCAGCAGCTCCTCCAACTCCAACTCGAACTCGAACTCGAACTCGAGCAAGCCGACCCACGCCTACGGCCGTCTCAATGGGCCGCTCAAGCGCGAGGACGTCTACGACAGCGCCACTGGCTTGGCTGTGGCCTATGCCATGTCCACGCACCAGCAGCAGCAACAGCAGCAACAGTTGCAGCAGCATTACCATCACCATCCCCACCAGCAACATCAGCAGCAGCAGACGCAACATCAACAGCAACAGCAGCTGCAGCAGGATCACAAGCAATACGCCAGCAGCGGCGGCGGGGCCAGCAGCACGGCGACATCCTCTACGGCGGTCGCCCAGCGACGGCTCAGCCTCGACTCGGCGCGAACGCTCTCCGACAGCAGCACCGATACGGAGGGTGAGTTGAGAAGCAATCAGAAGGCAGGAGTAGAGCAAGAGTAGAGCACAGTTAGAGTGAGAGACAGTTTGCGCGATGCAGATTGTATAGAAGAGAGCTGATTGTAGAGTGCCTGGTAGATTTGCCATGAACATGTTTCAACAAGAATTGCGTCTGCTTGCTTTCACAGGTCACTGCGCACAGCTGCAGGAGGGGAAGCGACGTCGCCAGCTGCGCAGCAACGCCAACAGCGGGCTCAGCGGCGGCCCTGGAGTCTCGGTCTCGGTGTCGGACTCCTCGGGCTTGAGCCGGGGCTACGATCAGAACGGCCAGATTCAGCAGCTGCAGGAGACGCTGGATACGCTGCGTCACACGCTGGACCGCGACGAGGCGGAGCTGCGCGACTCCAACGATGAGCTGTTCGCCCTGCAGCGGCCAGGCGGAGGAGGGGGCGGCAGCGGAGGCAACGGCGTCAGCAACCTGAGCCTGCAGTCGGAGTCCACCATGCGCAGCATCATCGACAGGTGAGTGTGATTAGCAGCTCGCTCGCACCAGCCGGCCAACTAATATTAGGCAAACTCTTTGCAGGCTCATCACCATGGAGGAGGAGCTGCGGCGCGAGCAGCTGAAGATGTCGCTCGCCCTGTCGCACAAGCAGCGCGTCATCGAGGAGCAGGGGCAGCAGATCGCGGCTCTCGATGCCGCCAACAGTCGGCTGCTGAGTGCGCTGACAGCGCTGCGTCAGCGCTACGAGACGCAGCAGCAGCAGCAACAACAGCAACAGCAACAGCAGCAGCAGCAGTAAGCACCAAAGAACCAGAAGCCACAGTGAACGAACGGTTGGAGCAGAGGAGCAGGCGGAAGCAGGAGCGACAGCAGCGGCAAGTGGGTGGTGGTTGCATGTAGAGTAGCTACAGTCCCAACACACACACACACACACACATGGACATACATACACAAGTTGGGCCGCCGTTGTCGTCGTGTTTTTTTATTGTCATAAGATATATATTTGTTTACGAAATTTTTTTTTGAGCCAATTTTTTTTTTTATTATTGCTATGCTACATAAATTATGCTACATGTTTAAAATATATATTATACACATAAACACACATGTATGTGTGAATGCATATATATAAAAAGATATATATGTATATACATAAAGATATATATATACATAAATAATATATAAATATTTTCTCAAGCTATGTTTAAACCAACTGATGTAAAGGAAAACGAAACTGTTGCTGCAGCGGCGGCAACAGCAGAAGATTGTAAAACTAATATTATAATGATATGAGCAAAGAGTATGAAAGAAGGCAGAAAAAAGGACGCAGAGAAATGCAGAACAAGTTAAGTTAATGAATAAAAATATAACCAAAGTTAGACAAATTTTGATTGCGTATTTATTTTTATACATGGATTAGAGCAGATCGATGCAGCTAAAGAGTTGTTGGAGCAAAATCTCATGATGTATTGTTGGCGCCATCTATTGTAAGTAGGTCATAGCTGCACCTAATACGCGGAACACACGATTGAGTGATAGTAGGTTACGCAAAACGAACAGCTGAACTGTGTCTTTTAACAGTGGGCACAGCCTACATAAACTAAGAGCTAAGAGAGTATGTAGAGCGCCATCTATCATGCAAAGAACATAACCAGCTACTGCCTTCAATTAACGCCCGCTCAAAAGTATGCAATGCCAATGAATGTAGCCAACGGCAACATCTTAGTGTACGCAACTTTGGTGAATTTCTGGCGCCATCTGTTGTAAGCCAGTCTCTGTTGCGTAGCTATAAATTGATTTATTGGTGGCGTCATCTACAGCTCCTGTTTAAAGTAACCCACACCATGAGCCATAGATGCCGGCACGTGCATCACTTTTATGATCGTGGTCAGAGAAACAAAGGATTAGTCGTTTATGTGTTGAGAGCGAATTACGCAACGATAAAAACTGTCACCAAAACTAGGTGACCCGAGCCACAGCGTGTGGCCAGAGCAGACCGGACAGCGAACAGGTAACAGTTAAACAAGCCATAAAATCTCGCCGCCGATTCAATGAGCTGAAATTCCAAGGGATTTCCAGCGTTGTGGGCCATTCATAAAATGTGGCTCAGTGCGACGGCGTCATTGCGCACATGTGTTGTCAATTACCTGGCCGGATGCACAGGTAGCCGCCGTGCAGCCAGGTAGTGCAGCAGCCTGGGATTTTCCACCCAATTTTTGAATGAACGGCCTAACGGCCTGGCACCATTGACATATAAAACCAGCCGGGAGCTGGCCTTACACATTTAGAAGCCAAGGCAACGTCAGACAGTCAAGCCATGTCGTGCTCGTCCTCGTCCACGCTCTCAAACGCAACCATCGTCTGTATCATGGCGCTGCTCGGGCAGCTCGTGCTGGTCGCCTCCACGGATCCTTTACCACTGGCGCAGCAACTGCGCATCTGGCAGTGCAGGCAGCGCTGCTACCATCAGACGGACGTATCGCCCTCGCTGTGCCACGCCCGGCCGGATTGCTACATGTGCCACGACTACTGCCGCGTCCTGGTCGTCGCAGAGTGGAGCCTGGCCAGATCCATGTGCGCGGATCGCATCTTCTGCAGTCGCGGCTGCCGCACCGCCTGCCAGTTCCATCGACTGCACACGGCTACGGCGGCGCCCTTTGCCAATGCGCTCCACAAGGCGTGAGCGCCAAACGATCGCCCGTCCGCCTGGGGAGGGGGTGGCGGCAGTGGGAGCAGCACACTTGTAAATATCGATCTAGTTGTTGGTGCTTAGAGATTAGGCTCTAGTTCTAAGTTAATAAAAATAAAATTAAAATGTAAAAACTACATATTGTTGACTCTCTCTGTCTCTCTTACACTCTCTCTCCCTCTCTCTTCCTTTCTCTGGATGCGAGCACACAAATTGCCACAGCAGCTGTTGCCGCCGACTCGCTTTATTAATCAGCAACGATGACGCTTCGGGCTCAACCCTGCCGCAAAAATAATTTTAAAAAATGCGCAAAAAATAAAGACATTAAATTTTGAAAAGAAAAAAAAAAAAACATAAAAAATGTTCTGCTCGCGCATAGAAAAGCATGCAACAGGTGGCACGCAGCAGCAGCAGCAGAAGCAGCGATCAGAGCTTGGGCCGGATATTGGCTTTGCCTTTAACTTATTTTGTGTTCGCCTGTCTGTTCTGCTTCTTCTTGTATTTGGGCCAACATATGGCGCTCTCTTGGTCAAGCTCGATGCCAGCGCTGCGATAAGGCCAACAGTTCTCATCTAACGGTTCACCCACACACACATACGCACGCATATTCAGCTGACAAATATTTGAATCTCCACGCATATTGTTTGCCTCAACACCTAATTACATAATTGCAGCTCCACGCGCCCCCTTGAGCCACTCACTTGGAGCCGTCCCGCTGGCAGCTGTCACATAAACCAGCAGCGCCTCAGCCTCAGCAGCAGCGGCGAGCGCATAAAAACCAGCGCAATGATCGTAAAAAAATCGATTTGAAGTCTATAAAAATCATATCATACAAATTTTTATACGCCAAGCACATTTAAAAAACAACGGGAAATTTGGAACTGGAGAAGGGAGACGTAGACGGGAGATGCTGCGCGTTAACTCTATTGACAAGCCAACAATAGAAATGAAAACAAGCTACGACTTATATATAGTGTGTACAATATGCATAATATAATAGTATAAATAATAGTTAAAATGTCTACGACCCAAGCAAAGGCAATAGCAACAGCAACAGCAACAGCTCAATGCTCTGTCAATTTCTAGGGACTGGGTGAAGAAACCTTATTCGTAATGAAGATCTAGAGAGTGAATGAAGATATTATACGATAGATAGGCGATAGAAAAAGAGAGGAGTAAGAGCTGGATAGATCAAAATCAATCATGAAAAAGCAAAAAATCAATGTATATACTCATATATATACATATAATCAGTCGAGTCTCGATAAAAATACAAATTTCGATATTTCTCGATAATTTGAATTTCTATGTAAATGAAATGTAAATGTAAATGAAAAAAAAAAAAAAAGACTCACTCCCTTTTCCCATTTTTGAGTTATTGGGACTCGACTGAATATTTTGTTGTTATACAACGTAGAGGGAAAAGGTATTAATAAAAAATATAAAATTCTTATTTAGATAGAGAAGTTGAAAGCAATTATATAAACACATGAATTCTTATTATATACAGAAATAGAATAGGAAATCTCGTATTTATATGTTATTTAAATACAGCAAAAGGAGAGAATAAAATTTTTGATATAGAAATTGAAGGAAAAAAAAAAAAAAATATTATAATATATTTTCATTTGGATACAAATAAATTTGAGTGAAAATATAATTCTATTTAGATATTCAATTTGATACAAAAAAGTATTCAATTGAAATATATTTCTATTCCAATGTAGAACTTAGAGTAAGCAATTAAAATTGAGGAATTCGGAAGAGAATTGAATATAACAATAATATCTAGATAACGGAACTGTTGCTGAAATAATTATAAAAAAAATATATTTATATTAAAATAACTTATCTAATTAGCTAAAATTTAAAATTAACGATTATTTAAGGAAAGTTAATGGAATTTTCTATACATTTATATTTATGGAAAATTTAATTTAATTTAATTCTAATGGAAATTACAATTTTAGGTATTTGGTTCTGTGCTACGTCCGCCGTGCTCTCTACATCTCTCTGTCCGTCCGTCCGTTCGCGTGCCCCTGCAATAGCACAATATATATATATATATATATATATATATATTTATATATATATATATATATATATATATACATATATGTATATCTAAATATGTCTTATATAGATAAAGATTTATTCCGTATTATTCCAGAAATGATTAAATTTGACATGTGACAAGATAACTGAGAAAGTCTGGCGACTTCGAGAGCTGCTGGAGTTCGTGTTCGAGCCCGAGTTGAAGTTGAAAGCAAATTAAAAGCCACGACAAATGGTCCTAAGAAAATAAATGACAAATAAATTTTCCATTGAGCAACAGGTGCTTAAAGGGGCTCTACGTCTAAATGTCTAAACGTCTCTCGGTTTGTCTCTCGACTTGTCCGTCCGTTCGTCCGTCTGACTGGAGAATTGAAAAGTTTTCCGATGATGCAATAAATTTACAGATAAAATTTTTATTTACGATTAAGCTGGCAAAGCTATGCACAGAGGGCCAAGGGAGTGGGACGAGGCCCATAGAGCCACGCTGTCTAGGCCGGATTCTGGGTTACCTTTCGAGCTGGGCATGGCACTTGGGGGGCGTAAGCATTATTGAAATAGTTGCCATCGCGCATCACGACGACTCAAGAGCCGAGCTGAGCCAGCGAAATAAGCAGAAACACACATAATATATACATATACATGTATATTTATATATATGTATATTAATTAATTATAAAGCGGGCACAAAGTTTGAGTGAGTGGAGTGGAAAGGCAGGGGAGAGCAGCAGAGGATCAGACAGCTGGACAGCCGTCCGGTCATAACGTGCACGAAGGTGAGAAATCAATTTTCAGTATCTCGCTTTGTGCTTAATACTTTTTCCAGTGAAATGCGCCGCGCCGAGGATGAGGATGAGGATGAGGTTGAGGTTGGGGCTGAGGAGCTGCGCAGCGCCTGGGGCCATGCAGCAGAGGCAGCGACTGAGTGAGGCACAGGCCATGCTCCGTTGTCGTCAAGCCTCAACAGCGAGGCCACAAATGAGGTTCAATGGAGAATGGCTATGAACTGGACCTGGCTCTGGCTCTGGCTGTGGCTCTGGCTGTGGCTCGGGTTCTGGCTCTGGGTCTGACTCTGGGTCTGGGTCGGGGCAGCCCTGGCACGTAAATTAGGATAACAACGTGAAACATAATTATTACTTTGGACAGATATGGCAACCTCAACTGCGCCTGCGCCGAGTCCTGCGCCGCGACTCTGCACCCATGACTAGCTGATCGAATTCCTATACCCTGCCTAGATAACCAAATTCCAGTTCGTCTAAGCTGCAAAGCGAACATTTCCAGTCTACTTCAAACCCCGAATAATTGTTTGAGAATTATTATTTTGATTAAAAAGGAATTCTTGCATTTTCTTAAACGATGTGAACTATTAAAAAAATATCAATTGAGCACAATTAAAAGAAAAATATTTCCTAATTAATAATAAGTCTTAAAAATATATACATTATCTATAAATACTGAAAAAAAAAAAATATATAAAAAAATGAATTAAATAATAATATGTAAATAATATAATAATATATAATATAACGAAATATATATATGTATATTTTATATATAAATATTTAATTTTATATTATAGGATTTTTAAATTATACTATTATTATATTTTTTTTTATTATACTACTATTTTATTAAATAAAGTTGAATATTAAATAAAATTGAAAAAATAGTATATTGCATTAATAGGTATTTATTTATATACATACATATTTTATTTATTATTTGTACCAATAAAGTTTAGTTTGAAAATATAGAAATATCAAAAGAAACAAAAAATCGAGTTGTGCGTCGGCCGGGAATCGAACCCGGATCAACTGCTTGGAAGGCAACTATGCTGACCATTACACCACCGACGCCACTTGATTAGACGGTGTGTACTACTCAAATTAAATCACAGACGCTTAGCAAAGCTCTAATAATGCTTCAATGCAAATATTAAAATTTTAAAATAGTTTTACATTTATTTTTACTTTTTAAATAACAGCATTTTTAGCATCATTTGAGTTTTTTTTTTTACATTTCATGTTATATTAATATATATAAATTTACATATGTATAACATATACATTTCCAAGTTAGTCTTCTTCTTCCAGCCAAGACAGTTTATAACATTATTCTTTATACAAAATTTATTTAAATTATTATGACTATTAAAACTGCAATAAAAACTTGTTTACATTTAATTATTATTTGTTTTTTTTTTTTTTGCCTGATGATTTCTATTCTTGTCAGCAAATGATATGAAACAGACAAAAATTAATGTACATTTATAATTGAAATGCTTTACAATCGTTGTCCATTGACTACAGCTGCTGGTATAGGGTATCAGCAAGTCGTGCTCTTCCCTATTGTCGACTGCTCAGTTGTTTATTTTGGTTTTGTGGCCCAAATAAATGTATTAAAGTTGGTTAACGCCTTCATTTTTGTGCAGAGACGCAGCTCGGCTCAAGCCTCAAAGTAGGTGTAATAAAAAACATGAATTGTTGTTGTTTTAAGCTGCAGCAGCAGCGGCAACAACAACGGCAACAACAACAACAGGTTGCAGCAGCATCCAAGCAGCAGCCAAAAATCATTCAGCGCATTTTACGAGCCAAAGAAGCGCTGGACTCCAATCGGATTGGCTTGGGCATTGGGAGTGGGACTCAGCTGGAGGATTCCGTGTGAACAGCAAATTGGCAGGCGAAATGTGTGAATAGAAGTGTGAATAACTGGCTGACTGAATGGTCAATTGAATACGTCGAAATGAGTGCTAAAGCAGCAGTAAGTGAATAAAACAAATGCACGCAAGTGCAGCTAAATGAATGCTTGCCTAGCATTCAGTGTATTCAATGGGTGCATCTATTGTCGGTGAGTGTTATTATTCGCAAAATGACTTCAGTTCATTTATCTAATTTATCTTGTATCGTTCTATCTCTGTCTCTCTTTATAAATGTGATTATATTCAAATATTACCATTCATATTGTATTCACTGATAGAGAGTTATTGAAGGTTGTTTATATTAGCGCATACTCTTTGGAATATTCACAGGCACTCAATAGCCTATTTAGGCGTATATTCATGATACATTCATTTACGAGTAGAATGAGTATGTTCAATGTTTTTTTTTAGTGTATATATTTCTGATTTATACTACACTCATACACTCATGATGTTATAGATCTAGATTCGAAACTCTTTTTACCTTCTGTTGATTTATTATGTGGTATTTTTACATAGATTATCATACACTCCTGAGTACATGCACTAAAGTTCTTGAATATATTTGTGATCGAATTTATGTATCTCCAACTCAATCCGAAAGCCTTAGCATCTTTAGTCTGCATATATATAAACCAACTTTATATTTTCACAAAAACTATTATAAAACAATTTCATACAATATTATCAAAATATTTAAATGCTTTTTCATATTTGCATCACTATATTTAAAACTGCACGTGTAGAAAAGTATTCGATAATATATTCATGAGTACATCTACATTCAATTACTTGTTATCAAACTATTTTTAAATACAAGCATATTCATATATATATTTGGGAGTATTCATAATCTATCATATCTGGTAAGCAATTAGTTCATTTATCCATGAGAGTCTATTCATATTCAAATTCACATTTTATGCTGTATTTAATGGCTCTATTGATGAGCATTCCAACTGTAAGTTGGCTAATAAGCCGCACACTGAAAATAGATTTAATTGGGCCTCGAATCAATTAAAAAAGAAGAGGATAATAATAAATGAATTAACAAAAAAAAATATAAACAGAGCCGAAAAGGTGTAAATTGGCATTTGATCCTTGGGCTCATCAGGTAATTAACGCACAGCGGTGCAGCTCGAGCTGGATGGAGGATGGAGGAGCAGGAGTAGGGGCAGGGGCAGGGGCAGGAGCAGAGGCCATGGGGGCATGCCCACCCGCTGTTGCTGCCTGGTCGAAGGAAATGCCACAAAATTGAAAATGCAAAACGAAATTGGCAACTGGCAGCGGCAAACGGAGCGGAGCGGAGCGGAAACGTTGGCCGTGCGTAATGAAGACGTTAAGCTGAGGCTGAGACTGGGGCTGGGGCTGGGGCTGGGGCTAAGGCTGGGGATGGGACTGCGACTGCGCCTGGGACTTGGACTTGAAGTAAGACTGAGACTCGGATTGCGAGTCTGAAATTGGGACTCGCGACTTGGGATCTGCCTCTGTGGCTGGCAGGCATGCGTCGCAGTTGCAGTCGCTGTCGCTGCCGCTGCCGCTGCTGCTGTCGACGTCGCTGGCTGCGTAACTCTTTTGCGGCGGCTCGTTTTGGTTCCGCTTGCATGTTAACTGAAAATTCGTATGAAGGCGAGAAATTAATGAATCATTCACACCTGCATGACGGATTGTCGGCATTACTCGCCGCAGCGCGCTGGCTCCATTTTGTACGACTGCGAACGAGGCAAACGAACTGGACGGGGGCGCGGCGCTCCTGACGCTTCTGCCAAAGGAGTTGCCTTCTAATTTATTTGCCTGATGTGTGTATTACATTTGTGGGCCCCGGCCCCGGCCCCGACCCCGACCCCTGGCAGCCAGCAGTCGGCAGTCGGCAGTCGGCAGTCAGCAGTCGACTGTTGCCTGTTGGCTGTTGGCAGTCGCAACGGTGTCCCGATTCCGGACGCGTTGCATTTCGTAAATTGCCTCACGGCTATGCAGGTCGCAGTTCTCGAGACGATGATGTTGCTGTTGCTGCTGCTGCGGCTGCGGCTGCCTGATGATGCGTTCAGCTGAAAGTATCTCTCAGATACAGTTGCTGCTCTCCAGATACAATGGCCGAAATTCGTTTGTGCGGCAGCGAAAATCCAATTCATTGTTGCTTGCCACGCACGTGTTGTGGGTTGCCAGCCCCTAACACCTGAGCACTTGACGACCTGGGACCTGGGACCTGGGACCTGGCAACACCCTTAACTCGATCTCATTAATTATTAATGACAGCCACTTGTTCTGTCAGCGATGGCAGTCACTCACGATCGGTGCTATCGATAATCGATAGGTTTTATATGTCATTCGACTACAATCAACCAATTTTAAATAGACCTATACCGATTCATTGTTGGTATTCATTGAGTAAACTATCGATAAACGAGTAATTATATACTTTAAGTATATGTACCTACACATATATGATTATAGAACTACCATTTAAACTACCTGTGTTCCACTTCAGGCAAATACTTGAATAATCGATAGGGCAAAATATAAGTCAATCGATCGAATTGGCAAGCTATTGCATCAGTAATATCGATAACATTGATAACTTCCTTTCATATAAAATTTAAGCCATGCCATTTTCAGTTGTTTTATATTTATAGTATATTTGCTTTAGCTTTAACCAATAATCGTTATCGACCGACTAGCTTTCGTTTGCTATAATAATCATCATTGTTATCGATATATCGGCTATAGCTCATTTTATACATTATATAAATGCATATTATGTATATATATATATATATATATATATATATTTCTATTTTAATTACTATAAAGCGTAATATGTACATTGTCGATAGTTATCGAATTCAGTTTTCGATAGTTGCTCGATTACACCCATGGTGTTGGAGCTGTCCCAGCTTCGGGCTGATCTTGCGGTCCAGGTCCATTGCGTGCTGCGTGTGAACTTGATGGATGCACTGCCTCCGCCTGCTGCTCGCTGAGCTCGCACCACTGCACCACACGCAGCCGCCGGGCACTTTGCTGGAAATTAAAATGCATACTCAAATTCATATTCGCATTCGCATTCGCTTGGCCGTTCCTGTCCCCATTCCCATTCCCATTTCGTTCCATTCCGTAACCCTCTTGAAGCAAAAGTCAAAAGTCAGAGAGAAATGCAATTTGGGAATTAAAAAAGAAATTCAATATACTGTAGCCAAGTGAATGCTTTCTACGTCAATACACCACATGGATACCCTGCAAATTGAATATTTAAGGCTAACCCACCGACGAGTATGCAGATTAAATAAAACACCTGCCTCGTAGTTCGAATAATACTGGAATTCAGTTATCAGTTTATTTAGTTCGATTCGTTTTCAATCAGTATACCCTGTAATATTACCAACATACACATACCTTAAGCTAACATACCCAACGTCTACATGGATTGAAACGCTATTCGATTTCAGTTTTAGCCTTCTCAACGCATACATATATATTTGCACAACTTCAATACACCCCTCGTTCTGCACTCCTATTGGGTATTCCTAGAGCTAAACAAAAAAAATTGATGTATAAAAAATAAATGTTTTGTGCTGCAATTAGTTTGGCTGGGACGCGTGCTATGTGCCCAGCAGCGACTCGATGCTGAAGGATGAGTTGTACTGCGGCTTCTGCTGCTTCTGCAGCGGCGGCTGCTCGGGCAGCGCCGTCAGACTCGGTGGCTCCAGTGGTATCGGTGGCTCCAGTGGCTCCAGTTTTATCACAGGGCTGCTGTCGCAGCTGTCGTCCGGGCAGCCTCTTTGGTTGCAATTGTCCAAGCTGTCGCCGCCCACCACATCGATGGCCAGCTCATCGTCCAGCTGCTCCCCTCGCTCCAGCTCCTGCTGCAGCTCCATGTCGCTGGACTCTAGCTGGTGCGTCGCCAGATAGTCGGCGCGCAGCTGCTCCACGTTGACCTCGAGCCCTTTGAGGCGCAGCTTGCGCGCCTGCCGCTCGATCGCCTTGGCTATGCGCTTGCTGCGCTGCGCCCTGCTCGAGAGGATTGGGATCAGTTATGGGGGCAACTGTTGCTCCGCTGTGCCATCCACTTACCGCTCCCTGGCTCGCAGCTCCTGCAGTGGAATCGGCGCACCGCTGCAGCTCTGCGGCTGGGCATTGTGCGCCGGCCGTCCAGGACCCTTCTTCGTGTGCTCCTTCTTGCGCCACTTGGCGCGCCGGTTCTGGAACCACACCTGCAGCAGAAATGAGAGATATATATCAAATCAAAGGATTGTCTTAGGGCATACGAACTACAGCTTAGGCTAGGCTAAAGGACCTGAAGGACGAAAGACAGACGATGCAAATATTCAACATTTTCTCCCAGAAGCTCATAGTAAAAGTCATACGTATATATTCATATATACATATATAACAAATAAGACTCTTTCAGTTGGGTGCTACTGACTGCATAATACTCCTTCACGGTCTAAACAGTTGAATCTTCTTTGATAAAGGACTCAGGAACAAGCTACAGTAGCTTAACTGGTCCATCTTGGAAGATCCCTTGGTTGACATAGTTTTTTTCCCTGATTTTCCACGCGTCTAGTGTGGTTGTTGAGAAAATGATATCAGTTTATAAGTCGAGGGTATCCACGAGTAATTATTTCAATATTAAAAAAATATTCATAAATACTTATATATTGTAGTGGTATATACTTATAGCATAAATGGTAATTCCATTTCAGATCTGTCAGAAATCTTATGAAGAGATCTTACAAATCGACAGATTACCCCACACAGAGAAACAGAGGGATAAACGAAGCGAGAGACTGGGATAAGTCATGGTTACGTAATCATTTAAGCTCAGCTTATTGAAAGAGATTAAAAACAAAATATGTAGATTATATAGAGTACAATGCATATAGATATATGTAGAGTTGATTATAGTCCATAAACCTCTAGAGTTGTACAATTATATTAATATAACAATAATCATGATGATGAGCTCATTAATGAGTACATGCTGCCAATGGTAAGCAGAGTACTAAATATCCTCGCCTTTCGCAATTGGCGAACAATTGATGAGTTCGCATCAGCCGAGTGGCTGAGCGATAGCAATAATAATGAATATTATTATTATAAAGTCGTTATCGTAATTTAGTTATATTATTCTCAGGTTCAGTTTCGGTTTCGGTTTCAGCTTCGATATGCGCTCGTTCGTTATGCATGGGGTTAGACGGCGAATCGTAAACAAAATGGCGTCCCTAATTGGGGGCAGTTTGAGGAGCGACTCAAGCGCAACGCGAACGCATTTCGAGTGGGCGTTCGAATGTCTCTCTGTATGTGTGCGAGTGTGTGTGTGCGAGTGTGTGTGTGCGAGTGTGTCACTTCAATTTGAAGTCATTTGCATGCATTGTGCATTTTTTAATGTGCAGCAAATTGTTTTTGAGTAGCTGCATGCGATGCTCACGTTGCCTGCGCTTTAACGAGCGCCCAAACCTCAACCTGAACCAAAACCAAGTCGAATTGCACCGCCCATCAGCCAGCTGGCTCACCTGTCCAACTGCTCGTCCCGCTGTCTGTCTGTCTGTCTGTCTGTCCGACTGTCTGTCGCAGTCTTGCCTCGTCTTGTTCGCATTGACAAATTGATATGTCATGTCAAGAAACAATTTCTGGCTAAAGCGTAGACGCAGACATAGAATAATGTCCCAGCCCAAGAAACCGACGACGATAATCACACGCCTGACATGCAACTCGGCAATGGCAACGGCAACGTCCATGGCATCGCAGTCGACGTCGTCGTCGTCGTCGTCATCGACAGCGTCAACTCTTTGGGCAATGCAATTGAAATCATTCCAACAGCAGCGAGCGGCACGAAACGCAATTCGAAATGAAATAAACTGAATTATAATGAATAAAAATAGTCGGGTAATTGGTTTTATTGAGTAATTGAGTTGCAGTTGCAGTCAAATTGTTTTACCCAGCAAAAGCACGCAAATGCCGCTGCAATCAGGTGCCATCGAACTAGATGCCGATAGCAATACCTGAGCCGAAAAATGGGATTATCGATGACGATTTCATTGGAAAATAGAATTATGGAATTGCTCATAAGAGTTGGTTTTATTTCTATTGTAGAGCACAGAGTACGTGGATATCGAAATATTGATCAATTACGGCATATCGATGCCAAAGGGATGCTAACTTCATTGGAATCATAGATTAATGGAGTTCATAGCTTCAGATCTTTCAGTAAGCAGGTAAAATCAGCAATACAAAAATATTGACACATCGATCAATTACATAAAGTCGATAGAATAGAGAATATTGATGTCAATTGCATAGGAAAATCGAAATGAAAATATATATTCGACTTTGTTCAGTTGGTATTATAAAATAACCTGAAATATATATTAATCGCATAGACTAAATCGATACCAAAGGACGAAAGCAACTTTTGTCAACTAAGTTGAATGTGTTCATGTAATATAAATATATATGGTAAAACTTAAGAAAAATATATGGATATCAATATATGTAGAAGAGATAGCTTGGATAATGAACTATAATATAAACTTAAATAAAATCGAAAAATATATAAATATAAACTGAGTGGGTTACACCAAACCGATAACTTGTTCGATAGCAAAAAGAAAAAAAGAAAAATATTAATTAAATTAAATGAATTAATGAAAGTGTAGCTTGTTATCGATAAGGTACTGAGATTATGAGGACAAAATTATATTTCTTAACAATAAGGTAATGAGCAATACCATTTCCATTGCTTCATCAAAGTATTTAAGAATCATTAAATCAATCAATTAAAATTATATCTCCATCTAATAAGTTATCGATTTGATTTTGTATACTTATCGATAAGTAATTGATTTAAAAATGTTTCTTGAATGGATGTTAAATGTTAAGAGTTAAAATGAATGAATTGTTACTCGATTGTTTTTATAGGTACACACCACATAGATACATTACATATTAGAGGTACTGATTAGTATCGATTTTTATCGATAGATATTAATTGCAATATTATTATATTTTTTTAGCAATAATTCTCTACTTTAATAATTAGATTTCTTTATCGATTTTAGTTTATGGATATTTTTGCTTTTGTGACTTACCGCTATGCGTCCCTCCTTCAGATCCAGCCGCATGGCCAGCGCCTCGCGCATAAACACGTCCGGATAGTGGCTGCTGAGAAAGGCCCGTTCCAGCTCCTCCAGCTGCCAGGTGTTGAAGTTCGTGCGGCTCCGTCGACGATTGGCGGCGGCTGCTGCGCTGCTCTCGCTGGCCGTCTCATCATCCTGGGCGGAGGCGGAGGCCGAGGCAGAGGCGGAGGCGGAGACGGAGGAGACTGCAAAAGTCGATAAGTCGTTGGCATTAGGCGCTCAGCTCTAAACGCAATTCGCTAATGGTAAATCGCAATTGCAAATCGCGAATCGCAAATCGCAAACGGCAAACGGAGCTGCTGCCAACAAGCGAGCATAATTAACTGACAAGCGCGTGGGCGTGGTGAGAGGCAGGGGCAGAGGGAGACAGCACATGGATCCATAGAGTCAGAGATAGAGAGAGAGAGAGAGAGAGAGAGGGAGAGAGAGGGACTTCTGCTTTTGGGCTCTTTGGCTGTCTATGCATTTCGCTAGGCTCGTATTATAATTGCAAACAATTAAAGTCTATTTATGTAAATTTCCAAGATATGCTAACGGCTAACCGCACACAGGAACACAGAACACAGGAACCAGCCGGCAACGCCAGTGGGCGTGGCACGGCTCTGCCGGCTGGATGGTCGCCCAGCCCTCAAGCAGCCAGCCATAGTTGTCCCTGCCCCCAATTGCCAGTCAGGCCCCGAGTGTTGGCTGGTAGACCCTGCCTCCCTGCCCCTGTCCCCCATTCTTAGCCCCGGACTCGGACGGCCGCATTGCATTTGGCAATGTTGTTGTCGGAGCCGTTGCCGTTGCCGTTGCCGCTGCCGTCGTTTGTCTTTCTAATTTATAGCAGCGCAAATTGGTTTTCACAATTAGGAAGTGGTGGGTGTTGCTTGGGCCTGGTGCCTCGGATATGTTTAAAGCGCCGCTGCGGAAGTAAATTACATGTAGCGCGAACCCAATTCGTTCGCCCCAAATCGCCCCGGCCGCCTCCTTCGTGGCCAAAGGCAAAGCCTGTGTTTAGTTGCAGTTTTAAGTGAAATTTAATTGCAGAATTTGCTGGCTAACCAATTAGAGCTATGGTGGGGCAGGGGCGAGATCGCTTAACAATTCACAAGTAAAACTAAACAAGAGACAGAGAGAGTGACAGAGAGAGAGATAGTGCTAGAGAAAAAGTTAAGCCAATCGAACTCACATTTTGATGCGCATATTCGAGAGCTCCACGTAATGATGACAATGATGCGGCCGACCCCAAAAGCAAAACAAGAGGAAGAACAAACTAGAAGGGAGACAGCCTCAGCCTCAACTCCCCCCTCTTGGCACTACGTGATATTCATATGTTAAAATGCACACAGATTTCAACAATTTATAAACACATCTGCTACCAAATCGAAGGAGTGTCTCGAGGCCCGTTCCAACCCTCGATTGACACAACAAAGGACCCAGAGACTTCATAGATACAAACACACACACAATGGTGCGATGGGTGAGAGGGGAGGGAGAGAGGCAGACAGCGGGTACAGGTCCTTGGTATCGCCTGTCCATTCGTATGGGTCTCTCGGCTCTTGGCTCAGCGGCCTCATCATCACACTTGAAAGAGTAAATAAAATATAATTCCTCAAGGGTGTTATAAATAAAATTATCTGAATTATGGTTTCTGTTGACTTTCTGACTTTGTTCGAGCACGCTCTCTCCCTCACTCTCACTCGCTCTCTCGCTGTCTCTCTCTTTCTCTCAGTTTCAGTTGTGGCATAGTTGTGCTTGGGGTCCATGCCCCTAATTTGCTACAAGGCGCCTTCATACATTAACTCAAATCGATAGCAAACTGTGGCCCAGCCAAGCCTCTGTTTGGGAGTGGGCGTGTCGGAGACGATGGAAAAAGGGCTGCTTATAAATCAGATAATGGACGAGCATTTTGATAAGAGCACAAAAATTATGACAGCTACCAAATCAGTTAGTGAAATAATCAAGCAGCGCTGCAGAGGAACAACAAAGGGTACAGAGCGAGTTCCTTATGGGAAACTCTCAAGAAAAGAGTTACAGAAGCCTTAAGGAATATTTAATTTAATTTTAGATTAGCACTCGGACAGGGAAAGCTGTGCCAGTTCATGTGGAGTATATATGGTCGATCAGGTCGAAGGTCTGATTCGAGCTGACTGGGCCCGTTTATCCCTCCGCTTGATCTGTCACTGGACATCTAATCGTAAAGCGCTCTCTCACTCACCTTGGTGGTTAATCGAACTGAGGCTGGCTCCAATGGACCATTTATCTTCGCTCATCGTTGCTATAATGTGGAAAACGGTTTCTCACTTGGATATTAGGTGATCCAAATTTACTTGACTTCGACTGACAATATCTATATCTGTATATATTTTACATATTATAATTATTGGAATACCCAAAACAGGAAATGTCTTTAATTGCCCCACTTGATGGTTTCAATTATCATTATACTCATTCACGAAAGTTAAATGAGTATACTGCTTACTGTGCTAATAATGTCCATCTTGCTGCCCTTCCATCCGTCTGTCCGTATATTTTTCGTGAGGTTATATTCACTGAGGGCGTGGTCAATCGAAAAAAATATTTCCGGAAAGTTTTCCGAAAACTACTTTACAAGTTCTAGAGACTTGAAATTTTAAGCCTATGCCTACTTGACGCAAGATAAAAAGATATAGAGGATAAAAATTCATATAGTGTTTTTTCTCTGTTTTGCTAATAATTTTAATAGCTTTCCAAAATTTCAGTAATCAGACATATACTCTCATAACAAGTATCGAAAATCAGTGCAGTGCAAGAACGAATCAGATAAGTTATTGTGTAAACAAGAGCATTGAACAAGGTTAATACCGTCGATTCTGGAAGTAGCTATATAAACTGTCTGTTTATCTCTTCTGTTTGCTTAAATCTTATTCTTCTTCATTAAAAATACTCAAGTTAAAAACCTTGGCTAACACGAAACTCTCAACTTCTTCAGGAACTATTCCGATGCAAATATTGAATAGTATTTCACTTTTCGTCAGGGCTTAAGCCCTTGAAATTCTTCATACCCCAATTCAATGATCTTCGTTTCTGTCCCCATTATTTGAATGTGCCTTCATGCATGCACAATTCGTTTTGTCTGTTCGCCCGTCCGTCTTCCCATCCGTCTGTCTGTCTCTGTTCACTTCACATTTTGGCCTAATTAAAAATGTTAGCCCTATTTTAATTAGGCCAGCAAATGGTGCACAGTTGCGAGGCGCTTGCAAATTTGCATATAAATAGTATAAATTGTTATTGTTGTTGCTGTTGTTGTTGTCGCTTTGTCAGACTCTGCGGACAGCGTCTAATCTACGGGCTGCTGCATTGGGTCCATCTAACGCCTATTGCCCCTTAGCTTTGCCTAATTTCAAAGGTCGTTAAGCAAACAAACTCAAGTGGAACAAAATGCAGCGACAAACACCCAAAGAGACAGAGAGACAGCGAGAGAAAGAGAGAGTGTGTGTACCCTAGGGGGAAAAAGAACAAGGCTCGTGACCATAACGCTGAGCGGGCAAAACTACCCGCCTCAGGGGGGTGGGGCTGCCCAAGGGCGAATCAAATCTGCGAGCTCGGCCCAGGGCTCGTGCCAGCGCCCACAAAGAGCCAAACGACCCACAAAGAATTACCCAAAAACTCACCATAAAAATCTATATAAAAAATTAACTTCCAGCAACAAAAACAACAAAAAAATGCAAAAAAAAAAAACTACGGGCATAAAACGAGGCCTCATTAGCATTTATAGGCCACACAAATGTCAGACTCTGGGCGGGCAGACACCGTTTGAGCGGGTCGTGGCACCTTTTGAGGTTCATTAGAAGCTTGTCACATGATTTGATTTGTTTTGCATCACTTTTTGCTTTTGCTCACAAAAAAAAAAAAAAAAAAAAAAAAAATTGAAAAAAGTGGAGAAAATAACTAGAAAAAATGAGAGTCAAATAGAGTTAGAGTCACAGTTAAATAAATAAAAAATAAAAAAAACTATATATAGGCACACACAAATTGTAGTTCACACACACACACCTTTCATTAGGGCTGCTAATTATGCGACCCTCGCGCAGCATCCCAGAAAAAAAAAAAAAAAAACTACAGAATCAGGCCACGCGCCCCTGTTAACGGGGTTTTCTATTTGATTTTCCTAATGTTTTTTTTTGTTTTGCTTTTTTTCAGTAACCCCTTTTGCTTTGGCTGAGTTTTCAGTGGCTGTCAAAGTCGTTTAGCTGCTTGTTTTTGTTGCTCTTCCACTTTGATGAATTGTTCGAGCGTCCACAGCGCCGTCTCTAACTTTGGAGTGTGTTAAATTGTTGCACGCCGCACGCTAAACGCTCCGAGCGTGCCCCATGAGAATCTCGAGACGTGAGAGTCCCGGAATCGTCAAAAGCATTTAACTACATGTGAGCAGCTAACATCTATACGAAAGAAACCCCCGATTTGCCATACAATTATCTAGTTAGTATCTCCAATCGAACACATCTTCGAGACTTACAGATATCGAATAGACTAGACCAGCAAGTCGTCAATCTAATAAAGCCTTTCATATTTTATATATTAAAAAAAAAAAAATAAATAAATAAAGTTTGAATCAAGAATCAAAAATCAATTTTTACTTTCCTTTAAACTTTGTTCAAATCTAAATGGGATTTTCTTATTAATAAGACTAATCAAGACTGTCTTATTATTTGTGTATTTATTGTTATTATTGGATTAGCTAGATTACCTCAATTCTAGCGTATGGGAGATAAATATCATCTGAGATACCTATTTGACAAAATCCCTCTGGTTTAATCGCTTCCGTTGTGTCTCTTTTTTCCATTTTGTCTTTCCTCTATTTCTCTCTATCTCTCTTTCATTCTCTCTCATGCTATCCCTATCTTTCTTTGTGTGTCTCCTTTTATGTATATCTTCTTATCTGGTTAACATATATTCCAATACTATTTATTGGTCTCTCCCACTCTCTCTCTTTCTGCCTCACTCTATACATTCTTATATAAAGTATGTATATCTCCCTACTGTTTTCTTTCTTTCTCCTTGTCTTTGTACCTATCTCTCTCTCAGTTTTCTATCAATAAGCGTTTCTATTTCTCTCAAATTCCCTCTCCTGTTTCGTAGGGTTCCTCTCTATTTCTCATTCCTTACACGCTTCTCTCTTCTTTTTATGTGCATGTCTCTCTTTCTCTCCCATTTATATTTCTCCGACTGTCTTTCTCTTCTTTCGACCTCGCTGTTTCATTTTATATCTTTTTGTATCCTTTCCCACTCTGTATTTCTATCCGTCTTTTTCCTTTTGTTCTATCACTCTCTCTTTCTCTAATTTTTTATAGTCTCTCTTTTCCCCGTCCTCTTTCCATCTTTATTTCATTTTGAATTATTTACTCATATCTTCTATTCAGCTGTTTCTTAAATGTTTCACAGTCGTAACACTCGCCTCGAAAATTTGCACTCAACTCGAAATCGAACTCGGACGCGTAAGTCTCTCTGCTCTACATGACGAGCTCTGAGGTAATCGATGGCATTCGTGTAATTGGCCTGGTTAAGGAGATGTTGCTATTACATTTGCATTGCGTTTACACACCCATTTCCTAAGCCCATGAGTGCCAGAGACAGAGATAGACAGGACAGGCCGAGGGGGCAGCCGCACAGTGGGCAACAAATGTGTGGCACTTAAATTAATGAATTTCTTTGCACTTGCCACGACGGTAATTGGAGAGAGGAGCCCTGGCCAACTGAGTGACTGACCCGAGTGGATACAGAGCAGAGCCAGCTGGGGCTAGCGGGCGAGCGGGTCGGATAAGTGGGGATCCTCGCATTGAGGCCACTTCAATCGACCGATCTGTCGATCTGGCGTCGAGGCTCGAACGGGCACAGCGCCTGCTGCTGCTGCTGCCAAGTTGCACATGAATTTATATGAGTTGTTTGCATTAAAATGAATTGATCGACACGACGAGCTACAGTGCCTGCCCCTGCCCCTGCCTCTACCCCACGCTGCTGTGCTCGTGTGCTGGGTCATTGCTCATCTGCCACGCCAGGCACGTCAACGCAGCAAATTACTTGCTGCTGCCGCTGCTGCTGCTGCTGCGATGCAAAATTGAAAATTCAAGTGGTTAACTTGGCAACATGTTGCCAGTTCTCCTCTCCTCTCCCCCTTTCTCCCCCTCTCTTTCTCTCTCTCTCTGTCTGTCTGTCGCTCGCTGGTCTCGTGTTGCATGTTATGATTAAATTTTGATAGCCAACAACAATCAAGTCAAGGAAAATCAATAATTTTTACGCATCTTGTTACGTTGCCAGAGTCCAGAGCCAGAGCCAGAGTCAGAGCCAGAGCCAGGGCTGAAGCTGGATGCCTGTAGCTGGACTCTTGACGAAAACCTCTCAAGCAAACGAAAAAAAAAAACTAGCGATCGCTGCCTGCGATCGACCTGGACATCGACATCGACATGCCAAAGCGGCGCATAAATGTTTTGTTGTTTTAATGAAGACGTCGGCTCCAGCTCCAGCTCCAGCTTCAGCTCCAGCTCGAGCTCGAGCTCGAGAAGAAGACATCAAGGCGTTGCATGCCAGCAAAAATGTTTCCTCTTCTCCTTTACTCGACTCTACTCTTCTTCGTCGTTCCTTTTTTCTTTCTTTTTTTTTTGCATTCTGCTTTCGAGGGGCGCGTCAGCGTCTGCGTTTGAGTCGTCTGCACGCCATGACTATCGGGCCTTTATACGCCATCCCGCTCTCCCGCTCTCTCTCTCGCTCTCGCTCTCGCTCTTGTTTTGGCTGCCTTGCTGTTGCGGCTGCATTACGAATAGGGTCTAATTATTGTGGCAAGCCCCTGAGCTATAATTTGCCTGATTGATTTACATAACGATCGAAAATGATCAAGACATTAATTTCTTATTAACGTCGCTCGCTCGCTCGCTCTCTTTTGCGCATTTTCGCGCTCGCTCGCTCGCTCGTTAGGCGTTGGCGTCGCTGCCACCGCTTCCAGTTCCAGTACCGATTCCAACATTGTTGCTGCCCGCCTGCAGCCGCATCACTGCTGCGCCTGCGCGTCTGCGCGTCTGGGGCGTAACTCTGGAGCAATGTTTCGTATGCTGCCTCTGCCTCTGCCTCAGCTGCTGCCGTCCATCTTCAGCTGCTGCACATTGACTCTTTTCAATTTCTTCATTTTACTGCCATTTGCGTGTGTGCCTGGGCAGAACTCGGCATTCGTTACACTATCTGCTCGATTTTTGCAACAGGGGGCGCCAACGTCTTTCACTTCAACAATAGCAACAACGGCAATGCTTGCTCTCATTTCTGATTGCCTATTTTGGCACTCTCTCGCGCTCTCACGCTCACGTTCACGCTGGCTCTCTTTGAAAGCTTCGTCCAATTTGGTTTGCTTTCGTGCTCTCCGTTTTCGCCTGCTCGGCTCTCGCTGATCGTTTTGTTCGTTTCGGACATAATTAATGTTAGTTTTAACGCTGCTTGAAAATGTTATTTCCCTTGATTATAGCAGGGCACAGCGGACAACTGCTGCCGTAGCGGCTGTTTCACGTTGCTCTTGTTGTTGTTCTTGTTGTTGTTGCTGGCCTTGTTGTTGCTGTTTACTGCCGCTGATTGTTGGGTCTTGGTGTTGGGCAGTTGCCCGGCTGTTGGTTGGCGTTCCCTCGCCTGGTTTGCTGTAGGCAGTCATGGGGAAACATTTTATGACGATTACTGTAATTCGTTGCCGCAAACAATAATTACTTTCCATTACGAAAATGGCGGGCATATTATCACCTGAATATCACACACATGCACACACAGACACACATGCATTGACTGGCTGACTGCAAGGCGAACACAGGTGTTAAGCGTATGTGCGTCAAGAGCGCAGTCAGCGTCGCAGTCCGACGTCAGCGTCTCTGTCTCTGTCTCTGTTTCTGCCTCTGTCTCTGTATCTGCGTCGCCTCGATCCCAATTCGCCACGGCAAATGAAACGTTTCGATGCGGTTGCGAGTCAAAGTCGTTGTGGCGTTGTCTAAAATTTTCGGTAATAAAATATGACAACTCAATCAAGGCCCATAAAAGCCAAGGCACACCAACAAAACATTAACAACAACAACAACAACAGCAACAACTGATGATCAGGGCGGGTCCGGTTTCAGTTTCGGAGCAAAAGCTCAGTAATTTGCAGAGGCTGCAAAGGCGATCAAAATTTACGATCATTTTGTTTTCAAAATCAATTTAGAAAGGAAGCGCGGCAAAGATCAGCCAGCGCACGACAGATGCTCGGCCGCTGCGAGAGAGCGAGAGCGCTGCAGCGATCGTCTGCTGCTGAAGAGAGATGGCAAACTAAAGCTTCAAATTGAGTTCTTAAGTTGTGGCAGCGTTTTCCTGTTGTTGTTGTTGTTTTTCTCTTTTTTGTTGTTGTTGTGCTTTGTCCGTGTTCGTTCCCTCCTTTCACTGATCGCACGATCCGTTTGCAGTTCAGGTTCGAGGCTGCTAGCTTATCGAAGAGTCTTGGGGTAGGAGGATAGGCGGAGAGGCAGAGGGGAGAGGGTGTATCGTGTTGGTGCAACTGGTATATGGAACTTTTCCTTTTCGGCAGTTATTAGCCGGGTAAAACACGAGTCTTGCACATTTGAGAGCTTGTAATTTACTTAATTTGATTACGAACGACGTCCAGCACGAGTGGGCGTGTACCTTGGAGCCAACGGAACCGAATCTCAAGTTGAATCTGTGTGCTAGTGTGTGTGCGTGTGTGTGTTGTTGGGATTGAAGGAACAACAGCTGCAGGTGCAATGCAAATGCGATGCTTAGGCAAATATGCAATTTAAGTGGGTGGGTGCATTTGATTGGATCGTTAGGTAAATCGAATTCAAAGGAACCAATAAAAAAAAAATCCTGTGTGTATATATGGAAAACGGAAAAGAATCAGTAAGGCACTGAAATGAACTAGTATCATGATAATTGTTCAGATGAACAGAACTTGTTCTAATGAACTGACTCACTTATGGACTGCAAGGTGTTTAAGAATATATTTGTAATTTAATAGAATCCATTGAATTGAACTAGCTCAAATTGATGCTCCATTGTGGTTATTTGTAAACAATTTGTGTGAGCTAGTTCAAATGAACGCAGTCACTGAGGTCTGTATAGCAAATAAACTAATTTAGATATGATTATGAATATATGTATATATAAATTGGTCCAACTCAGACGCATAGTTAGAATAGAATAACTAGTTCAATTGAACTGATTGAAGGTAACTTTAAGTTTTTAGTTCTCGTTCACTGAATTTATTCTGCGGTCATGTGCAATGATTGATCTAACTCAAATGAACTAACTCAAATTAAAAATCGTTTTTAAATTAATTTCCTTATAACTTTGTTTTTGCAATGTTCAAATGAACTGACTCTTGTGAGCGCTTACCATTTCACCAAAAACCAATCAAAACACATTTTTTTTCACACACATGCAGGTATGAATAAAATTAATTGGGCAAACAAATTAAATTTATGGCCAACAAGAAATCTATTAATATAGACAATAGTTTATTAATTGAAAGTTATGTGTGTTTGTGTGTGTCTGGGTTATGGCTTATGATTTATGCTTAAGCCGCAACAACAGCAGCAGCAGAGGTGAAGTGGGCAGCCGAAAAGCTAAAAGCAACAACAACATTGACAACAACAACAACAACAACAACAGCAAAATCAAAGCGAAAAGCAGAGCGCAAAAATAAAGCTGAGCATAAAAATTGATTTCTGCTGCTGCTTTAATAAATTCTCAGCTGCCGTTGTTGTTGTTGCCTTTGTTATAGGCCCGAGCCAGAGCAGCAGCAGCAGCAGCAGCAGCAGCAGCAACAGCAACAACAGTAACAACAACAGCAACACAATCTCAATCAATTTCAAGTCGCACATCACATCAAAACAAATTACCAAGGAATTAATTTGCCATCAGAATCACGCAAGCGCAGAGACTGAAACCGAAACTGAGACTCGAGCTTCAATTCCAGCGAATGGAAGGGGGAGAAGGAGACGATGCAAAGCGCTGCACGGGCAGCGGGCAGCAACGTCGACGTCTGAAGAGAGAGAGAGCGAGAGCAAGAGAGAGGCGCGCCAGGATGAGTTTGTTTGCGGCGATGGCGATTAATAGAGCATCATGACGGTGTAGCAGCAGAGGCAGTGGCAGAGGCAGAGGCAGAGGCGGCGACGTTGTCGGCAGCGACTGCGGCCGTCCGATGATGGTAGGTGCCGTGATTAATACATGAGGATTTAATTAACTTGCCAAGCTGCACACGTGCGCTATCTCGCTCGCACTAGCACACTTGCCGCCCACTTGCCGCCCACTTGCTCGCCCGCACGTCCCTACGCTCTCTGCTTTTAGCACGAAACTATGGCGACGTCGCACGCCGACTGCGACTGCGACTGTGACGCGTCCGCTCTGCAGCGGGTGTGAGAGAGCGACAGAGAGAGCGAGAGAGAGAGAGCCAAACGGAAAGCGCTCTGCTTTGGTAACTTGCGGTGCGTAAAGCAGAGCCTGTATTTAAAATTGATAAAACGGGGAGGCATATTTGAATCTATAAGCGCTATGTGCGTGTGTGTGTGAGAGTGTGTGTGTACATACATATGTATACATGTTTAAGAAGAGCATCAAAGGTTTTTATTGAGCATTAAATATGCATACATGCATGCACACACACATACACATGTACGCATGCATGTATGTGTATGTAATTGAAACGTGTTTTTCCTTCTTTTTGTTTTAGCTGACTTGTTCATGCTTGTAGTTGTTGTTGTTGTTGTTGCTGCTGCTGCTGCGCTGCTGTCGCTGGCGAACGCCTGCAGCGCGAAAATCGGTGGCATGTATAATTTTTATCACCTTTAATTAACTTTTCAATTAATAAAAAAAACGTAACAGCCACTGCCTCAGCAACAGCGGCAACAACGCCAGCAGCAACAACAACAACAACAACAGCAACAACAGCAACAACAGCAACAACACGCTCTTCCGTTTTGGCCAATAAAATGCCGTCGGCATTTGAATTACCTTTTGCATGCACGCAAATTTGTTTCGCATTGAGTCAGAAACAACGAAACAACTTGCCCCAAACGGCGGCAGATGCAAAAGCATTGCAGACACCAAGGCGCAAAGTGTGCTAAAAGCGCCACTAAATAATAAAATGAAATTGAAGAAAAAACCGAATGAATGAACGATGCATATCTCTGTTATATATGTGTGTATATGTATGTGTGCGTGTGTGTGTGTATGCGATTATATATGTATGTGTGCATTAAATGGACTATAACTAGATGTTTATAGTTATATGTAGTCCGTTCGAGTTGAGCTAGTGTCATGTGCGTACAAATTTCTCATATAACAATTTATATGTCTAAAGGCATATAGATACCATATACTATACCATATACTATACCATATACTATACCATATACTATGCTGTGTTAACAGTGTGACGTCACTATATCATAAAATGCTGAGCGCACTGTTAAATTTGTATGACTTTTGACTCTCTTATCTGTCTTACAAGTTCTATATAGATTATCTTGTTCTTCTAACTAGGCAGTCAATGTTCACGCTATCCTTTGACAATATTTACCTTCATGAAGAATGCCTTCAGCTTTGGCCTTGCCTTTATTATCGAAGTCCTCAATTTGTATGATTAAAATATTATGCATAAGTACTGGGAGTTGCCCATCAATCCGCAATCCGTGGACAAAGATGATACGCAGCATTGTTAGATTCTGTCAAGGCTTCTAGAGCTGCTTTATTGATGTACCCTCAAGAATGTATGCAACTCAGTAAACTGTGTCCATTAACCATTCAATTCTGATATATTACCCATTTTGGTCACATCATTTGCAGCTGCCGAAAGGCTTCCCAGTTCATTCTACAATCTACCTATATTGTATACTCATTTTGGAGCTTTGCTCAAATTGGGAATACATATTCGTGTATACCCACAAATTATAAAGTGTTAAAATTCTTCCGATCCTCCCACTAGGGATGTGGGAAATCTAGAAATATATTTTCTGGTATGCTCAAGAGCTAGAAAGCGGGAATTTGGAATGTATTCTTGCATTGACCACCCAAGACCAAAAAGCTTAAATTTTAATTTAAATTTAAATTTAAATAGTTCAGTTACTGGTAGCCTGATGAAACAAAAGGAATGTTTTGGTGTTTATCGATCATAGGAAATGCTTATCGATCAATTTGATGAGATGTCTATAACTTTTGCTTTTATAGGAATAGGAACTCAAAGGACTTTTTTCTTTGGAGCTATTATTTTTCATATATTTTACACTTATCATTCAAAGTTATCGATAATCAGTTAACCAAGATTATAGATGTGTAGATGCATAAGTTTCGAATTGAAAAATAAATGATCTTTTTTAATGTCCGATAAAAATCTATAGCACATAATTTCCGATATTTGGCCTTATACACAGATGTCACAGAGCACACGCATATTGCTAATGTATACCTATACACACACACACACACAGAGTATATCGAGAGAGCTGAAATAGAAAAAGTTATGGCAAAAATGTTTTTTCTTTTTGGGAAAAATTGATTAAAAACCGCACGCAGCCAAACGAGGACAAGCAACAACATTTTCAATACCAAATCAAAGAGCTGAAGAGTGGGTGAGAGTGAGAGAGAGAGAGTGCGACTGATAGTGATAGAGATAGCTAGCAAAATGGCTACAAAGTCAGCTAAAAGTGTCATTACAACTCACAAAAATCCAACAAAAGTTCAGACAAAAAAAAAAAAAAAAATGAAACAAAGCAAGCAAAAAACTTTCAGGGACGTCTGTTGTTGTTGTTGTTTTTCCTGCCTGTGTTGTGGCATAGGGCTCAATTCAATTTTATCGTTTCAATATTAACCCAAAACAACCCCACAATATTGCCTTCATTTAAGGTTTATTAGATACAACGAGGCAAGCGAAGGCAATTGCAGGCGATGGAGACGCGGCGGGGGCTCAACGAGCGGAACGAGCCAGGCGATGGATACAAGAAATATGTACTTACAACAACAACAACAACAACAAGAAGGCAAGGCAGGGCAAGTCAAGTTGCCAGCACATACACAACACCCACACACACACACACACACACAAACATACATACATGCAAGGCAAAAATTTTCCAATTTACAAACGTCGCCAAAAGCCAACGAGCAGGCAGCTCCAAAGTTCTTGTTGTTGTTGTTGTTGTGGCTGGGTGTGTGCGTGGCAAGCACTGTCAGAGTGTGTGTGTGTGTGTGTTTCGTGTAACAAGGATAAATGCCGCGCTGTGATTGTGTGCGTGTGTCTGTGTGTAACGGCATAAACATTGATCCAACCGTAAAACTGGCTGACAAACGTGGCCCGCCTTTGCCTCTGCCACCGTCTCTGCGTCCAGTGCTGCTGCTGCTGGCTCTACCACTGACTGTGGCATGTCCTGGCACAGGACTCCCGACTCGGACCACATTCGCCAGGCGTGGCAGTGAGCCAAACCGAAACGACGCCAAGCCAAGTGTATAAATTGTATTAGCCCCAAAGTGTCGAGCGGTTCGAGCAGAGCAGAGCGCAGAGTGGAGATGGGGCGGGGAGGGGGGCTGGCAGTTGCTTGGCCAATTGCTGGCTAAGAGCAAGAGGGAAGGGGCAAGGCAATGGGGCTGTTGCGGGGGTGGTGCGTGTGTCCTGCCTGGCTGCCTGGCTGCCGGGCTGCCGGGCTGGCTGCCTTTTGGTGGTTGATGCGCGTCGCAGTCAATGCGTCGCCTTCGCACGCACGCACGCACGCATGAAGCGGGCAGCCATGTAGAAGAGGCCAACATGGCTGCCAGGAGCAAGGCTAAGGACGCATCACAGGACAGGAGGCACAGCTGGGAGACAGACAGAGAGACCGAGAGACAGAGAGACCGAGAGACCGAGAGACAGCGCGGGTGCTCACAACAAGTGTCATTTGCAGCAAATTGCAAACCGCAACAATTTCGCAGAGGACACAGCACGAGCGACAGGACGAGCTAGCAAGGAGCAAGAAGCAAGGCGCAGGGAGCAGGGATAGCTCCAGCGGCTGGTGGAGCAATCTGTTTCAATATAAACGCACATGAGGCATTTACGAGCGCCCAGCAAACGTCCTCCTGTGGGTGGAAGCACAGCCAGAAAGTGCTCTCTCGCTCTCTCTTATTCTGCCCCTCTGCCCATCCCTCTATCTGTGTGTGTGTGTGTGGGCATGCCACTTAAATGCCTCATGATGTAGTTTTAGTTTAGATTTGATTTCTGCCTTTTTATGTTTGCGCTGCTTCTTGCGTTTGCGGAGGGTTTTATGCGGGGCCTGAGGACGTTTCGCTTGAACTCGGCCGCATAGCAGAAGCTTAATACTTGGTACGAAAATCAACCATATCAGGTATACCGCTTAGTCATACAACTATTAGTTTGAGTCCATTAATCGTCGCTCTTCACTCAGCACTTCCCTTGGCTAGTCGTTCTTAGAGGCGCTCCCTGAGTTGATGCTTTCGTAATCGCTACACTTTCGGTAATCGTTACTGTTCACTCGTTACTTCTTACTGGTATCTCGTTACTCGTTTCATTGCTTACTCTTCACTCAGAAAACGTTTCGTTTCTTCGCTTACGTCCTTTTCATTTCACTCACATTTTTCACTCGTCACTCGTTAATTCTCGCTTTTTAATACAATTTAATTATTTGGCATTCCTTACATTTTTATCGTATATATTTATTGTTGAGATTGCAGAAACACGTGAGACTCATTTCTGATCACTCGTTACTGTTCTTTTTCCTGTTACTCGTTGTTATTGGTCAGTAGCTATCTGTTTCTGTTCTTCGGCATTCTCTTACTCGTTACTTTGTTTTATTTGTTACTTTGCTTTATACTCATTCGCCGAATCTAATGAATCTCTATACGTGATTCTTTACTATTGGTTTGGTATTCATTGCTCCTCTCTCGTTATTTACTTCCGCCTACCCATTATTACATATTTTGCACTCGTTATTCTTTACTCGGCACTCGCTACTTCTTATTCGATACTCTTTATTCGTTGATTAATTCGTTCCTTAATCTTTACTCGTCATTCATTTCCTATTACTTGCTCGTTACTCTCTATGCCTTATTCGGTACTCAGTCTCTTCTTATGCCTCACTCAAAACTATTTTTCCCCACTCGCTACTCAAAGTTGGCTTCATTAGGATTTTCATAGGGTATTCGATGTTCCTGCATGCCCTTTCCTCTCTTGACTCTTGGCGTTATTTTGGGGTTGTTTAAACAGTGTAGTTATTTGTGTTGTTGTTGTTGTTGTTTGCTTTATTCACTGTTGCGCTTTGCACACATCTTCGTCCCTTGGGTGTCATAATTCTTGACGAGCTCATCTTTTACTTAAGTTTTACATAATTTTCATGTCGTTGGCCGTGCAGCGCTTCTGGGTGGTTTGGGTGGCTGGGTGGTTGGGTGGCTCGGGTGGTTCGGATGGTTCGGTGGACTGAGCCGGGGCGTATCGCTTGGTAAGCCCCATGGAGATAACATAAAATCGAAACGTGTGTGCGCGGGCAGACCAGAAAAAAGGACGACACAACATTTGAGTAGCTGGCATGGAGTAAGCGGGAATTAGGAAATGGGAGAAAGGAAGAGAGGAAAAGGGAAAGGGGCGTTGGTTTTTGTGGTAAAACGCTTAACTCTACGTGTCTGCGGCTTTTCTTTTCCGCCTGCTCTTTCGTATTTATATCAACTGAAGGAATTTCCTACTGAGCTCTGGGCTTTGAGTGGTTAGAGAGCACAGGGGGAGGCTCGCTCTATATCCACGTTTTAATATTCATCAGCGATGAGTGATCGCTTAGATTTGCCTATCTATACGTAAGTATCTTTCATTTATCAATTGAAATCATGTTTATTATATTTATGCTTCCATTCTGTTCCTGTAGTGATAGATTTCGATAGTTGAATTATATTTACGTACGTGTTGCTATATATGTGACAATAGTTATACAATATACTTCTTTTCCTAAATCTTTCATTGGTGTTATTATGATGATATTCATTTGATTTGCACTAAAAACTTTCTAAATTTTGTTTAAAATCAAAATTCTTGGCAATAACTCTAACGATATCAGATAGCAAGTAATATATAGATGATGAGATAGTAAGGGTATATCAGATAGAATATACAGGATGCAAAGCTAAAGGGTAGAAGAATGATCGATGATAGAATATAGAAAGTAAAGTATAGATTATAGATAGAAAGGACCAGATATATGAGTAATCGATGATAGAATATAGAAGACATTAGAAGATACGAAATATGGCAAAAGATAGAAGATACAAGATATCCGATTTAAGATAAAATATGCAGAATAGATAATATAAATCTTTATCTTCAAAATTTAAGAAATGAGTTGTTCTCTCAATTGAATAGTAGGGAACCCCAGAAACAAACTCTAAACCGATTTGAATCTATAGCCCAAGTTATTTTGAAATACTATTCATCTTTTAGTTCCAGATTTTGTACGCAGTATATCAATAGATAACACTGATATCAGCTGCATTTATAGTAGAAAGAAAATATCTGTTCATCTCACATCGCTTTCCTAGATCTACATAGATATGATATTTTAATAGCAATCTCAACTACAACAACAATTCTTGAGATAGATAAATCAAGTCCTTCTAGGCAACCAGGCACCCTTTTCCACTTGAGTTTCCACTTGACAAATTATGAAAAACGAATCATGCAAATTGACAACAAGCGAGGCAGCAAATGCAGGAAGCGAGAGGGGCTGGGGGCGTGGCACTGAATTCATTTGCAATGTGCTCTCGTGCTTAATGGGGACTTCTTGGCTAAACGGCTAATCTCGAATGGCCTGGCCAATTTGGCTGCCAACTTATTGGCCATTTGCTAAAGTGGGCGTTGGGGCGTGGCAGCAACAGAAAAAAGAATAACGCCTCAAAACTGTAAATGGCCAACAACAACAACAACAACAACAGCAACAACGAGGAGAACAACAAAGAGAGTTAACCAAAAGCTAGAGTCGACTCCAAGCCCCACCCCCAACCCCAACCTCAGTCAATCCCCACCCAACATTTTGTTATATTTTGCTTTTTTTCTTTCTTTTATTTCAGCAAATTTCATTATCTGCAGCCGCCATCTTTGTACTAAACGGCAACACACACACACACACCTACACACACACACACACACACACGCTGACAAAGGCAGACAGACAGAGGGAAATTTTTTACTTTTTTGGGAGCTTTATTTTACCTAAGCCAAATCCGCCCCTTGAAGTGTTTATCCTTTTCTGGTTGTTGTTGTTATTGTTGTTGTTGTTGTTGTTGTTGCTGCTGTTTGGCTGAAGTGTTTTCAATTTAAGTTTAGCGAACAAAACGCCTTTTGATTTTTATTAGCTAAATAGCAGCACACGCCCACGCAGTGGGGGGCGGCTGGGTTGCGGCTTTAAAGAAGGGTTTGGGGCTGTCGCTGGGGCTGGACTGGAGCTGGGATGGGACTGGGGCTGGGGCTGTGGGGCTCTTTGCCAAAAATTGCGCTGCTTGGCTGTTGGCCAGAACGGACACAAATTGAGTGAATTTATTGGCCCAGCCAGGGTTGTCGCCCTCGTAAATTATGCAAATAATATGGCGCCCCATTTGCAGCTGTTCCGTTTCGTTTCGTGCCGTTTCGTTCCGTTTTCTTTCAAGTATTTTCTTTCGTTGATTTTTTGGTTTATGTTTTGTTGCTGCTGTTGTTTTTATTTTATTTTATTTTATTTTATTACTATTATTTTTTTTGGCAGCTCTTTGCTTGCTTTAAATGAGAGTCACTTAAATAATTATCATTTCCCGAGGCAAAACGCTCGTCAAAAGCTCATTTGGAGCGTCGGCGCTCATCGTCTCGCTGGGCATCTGACGAGCGACCAATTAGCCAACGAGACGAATGACGTCTCTCAATGCTCAGCGGTTTTATTAATTATGGGGAAAATCGGACTGCCGACTGCCTATTGTGGACTGTGGAAATCGGACCAAACGCACAAATGCGCATTAGCCGCTGATGTTGATGGCTTCGCGTGGCTTCCAGTCTTGTTTTTGGGTTTCCATCAAATACTCTACGGAAAGGGTAGACCAAACAGTCGCTTGCAGCTTGAAAATACCTTTTAAACCTCCTCATGATAAATGGTAATTGACTTGAGCAAACGTTTACGAATGCGATGCGAGTTACAAATAGAAATAGGAAATTTAAGAAGTCTATGAAGCGCTTTCATTCAGGAATTTTACTCAAGGAGGACAATAGGTCAATGCTTTGAGTATGAAATGAGCAATATCTAATAGAGTTTTCAGTAAAACACGTTTAAGAATCAAGAGCGAAAAGAATTCAAGAAAACTGTAAAGCATGAAATAATCAAGGTATTGATGGGAACGTTTAAGGCTAAAGGACAAAGTGAAATTCAAGCTAACTCTGAAGCATGTTAGCGTTTAAGGATAAAGCACAAAATGGAACTAAAATATACCTAAACAATGAGCGGCAAACAAGCAAAGCAAAGACGATGAGCAAAGTATAGGATAAGGATAAGCCGCAAAGAAGACACAAAGAAGTCATTCCAAAGAAGGGGATCCAGTTCAGTTCCCAGTTTCTAATGAGCTGTAAGCGTATCTTCGATTCGTCTTAGGAATCATCCACATTTGCCAGTTTTCTTTTTATTTTGATTTTTAGAAACATTCAACCAATTGACTAACTCGCAACTCAGCAGCTTCTCATTTCTGGCCCCGACTCCAGTTACGGCTGTAGCTCCAGCTCCAGCTCCAGTTCGAGCTCCACTTCAATTAATCTAGGGCCTAGGTAGGCCCCATAGAAATGATGGCAATTACTAGACGCGCTCGCGGTCGGCGAGGCTAATGAGCAGTAGGAGATCAGCTCAATTCATTCATCACTGATGATCACTGCTGATGATGATCAGCAGCAGCAGCAGCAGCAGCAGCAGTAGAAGTCGGAGCAGCAACAGCTAATAGAGAGCATTGGATAGGGCAACTCTGGCGTTTTACGGGGCGTGCCAATGGCGTTCTTATTAATTTGCTCAATTTCCACAAGAGAAAGAGTAAGAGTGAGTGAGAGAGAGAGAGAGAGAGAGGAGAAGGTCAGAGTGAAGTGAAGCGGCGGAGAAGGAGGAGAAGAAGGGAAAACCCAACGAAAAACTTAATTAAAATGTCGTAAACGAAAATTGTATGTTTGTTGGGCTTGTCGGATTCTCGGATTGTCGGGCAGGAGGCGGTTAGCTCCCAAAATAATTAAGACATTTCACTTCGGACCACGGACCACGGACCGCGTACCGAAATGGAAAAATTGTTAATACAAATTGTTTGTTGCCCAATTTGGGCCATGCCAAGTTTTTCCTTAAGCCATTGTAGTAGTAGCAGTTGTTGTTGTTGTTGTTGTCGGGGCCGCGACCGAAAACAATAAAAATGACTAATGGCAGCTAATTTCCCGTCCAAGTAGGATGAGACGAACTGCTTCACTTTACTTGGCCCGTTTATCCAACAGCAGCGCCTCGAATTCAAGAGGCGGCTCAAAAAGAAAACAACAACAGCAACATGAGCAACAATAACTGAATATGTATGCGTGGGCGTTGCCCCATGAGCAATGGGCAGTGCAGTCGCCTCTAATGACAGGACTCGAGACTCGCATCTGAAATTTTTGGCATTGTGGCAATTGAACTGGCAGAGCGAATGGAAAACAAAGGCATGCATTCACCTGTCCGTACTGCACTGCCACACAGCTGCCCTTATGCATATCTAATGAGTTGCATTTCTTTCCCACATCAAGAAATTCTCTTGTTTACCGAATGTTTGTCAACAGCCAGAGAGTTGAGATACGTTTGCTTAATCGGAGCTGAACAAGCTGACTACTCAGTAGGTAATTGGTTTTAGTTTTAGTATTGACTAAACTTAATTCTGGACTGAAGTCTTAATACTTAATATTGTGTTATAATTAATATGTGTTATATTATATGGAATGACTTTCTGACTTTTATAGGTAAATCTGCCCTTTCAGTCTCAATAATATTACAATACTCCCATTATTATGAGCTGAATTGATAAGATAATAGCTAAGAGTCCATTGGAAATTCCTTAATCAATCAACTTTCCCACATAGCATATTCTCAAAACATCTTCAATTTCATGCACAACATCATTCAGCACACATACACACTCACACTCACACACACTCACGCATGGCACATGCTTAATTGCGCTGAATTTCATGCGTTTTGCATTGCCTAGTTTGCTTGCCTGCCTGCTCGCTCTGCATACAGTGGCTTAACTGAGGCACTTCCTGTCTCGCTCTCTCCCTCTCAGTCGCTCGGCCGCGCGCAAGTGCCAAATTATTTTTGCATAGCTAAAAATAAAACGCACAAAATAGCCAACCAAATTTAATTAGGCACAACAACAACAGCAACATCACTAACGGCACTTCTCTGCCGCTCTCGCACACACGAGCTGGCGCGAAGAGAGCGAGAGAGAGAGAGGGAGAGCGCAGAGCGAAAAAGCAACAACCAAAATTGTCACAAATGGCCGCTGCGGGCGTCGCGGCGCCAGCGAAAAATGTTGCTGTTGATTAAAAATTGATCAAAAAACATAACAACAAACAAATTATGCATAGTTGTTGTTGTTGTTGCTGTTGGTGTGCGTGTCGCAGCGAATTGATTAAAAAGAGCAATGCGATTGAAATTTTATTGGTAAATTGAATAAAGTGCGCGCCGGGGCGCCAACAACAATAACAAAACTGGATTTCGTTTTTCGCAGTTGCTGTTTTGATTTCGCTGTTGTTGTTGTTGTTATTGTTGTTGTTCTGGCTTGTGCTTTCCAGCGTTGCGTCGCTGTCGGCGTCGCAGTCGTTGTTGGCGGCGCTGCCAAAATGCTTGGTACAAATTAATGAGCGTGCACAATATATATTTACATATGTGCTTTATGCATACAGCTGTATGAGTGAGTGTACATGTGTGTGTGTGTGTGTGAGCTGATTTGCCATTGGCTGCTGTTGTTGTTGTTATTGCAATGCTAGCAATTTGCTTTGGAGCGTTGTTTGAAATCACTCAGCAATGAAATAATTCAATTAGCGCATGGCTTACAATTTCTCATAGATGCGAAATTAATAAATACTTGTGTAACTATATATAAAATATATATGTACATTGCTAGGGCTTCTCCGCTGATTAGAGAGCACCTTTGCAAATTAGACAGCAAGCAGAATCAAGGGGAGTCCAATTGTGACATGATTGCGATAATTATGAAAATTATACAGTGGACTTCAGCTGCCAGTAAAACGTTTACGAATGCCATTCACAGTGCAAATGCGGAAAAAAATAACTTCCTTTAGAAATGTTTGCAAATTGATCATTTATGACGATCAATGATGTCTGTAATTGTATGGATCAGCCAGTAAAACGTTTACGAAGACCATACAAAGCATAAATATGGAAAGCAGAAAGAGAATACTACTGCTCAATAAGAAATAACCATTTTATAATCCGAAATATATATCTGTAATAGTTTTTGCAATTGTACAGCTGAGTGGAGCAGCCGGTAAAACGTTTACGAAGGCCATACAAAGAAAAAAATAACAGACGAGTCAGTTAAACGTTTGTTAAAAGCATACAAAACAAAAATGTAGAAGATAGCAAGCAAGTTACAAGGATAATAAAATTGCAATTATAATTATAAATAAATATGCGTAGCGCAGCCTGTAAGACGTTTTCGAAAGCCATTAAAGAGAAATCATTGAGGAGTATTACGTAAGCACTGAGCTCGACTTCAGTCAATAAACATAATATTAATTAATAGATCTGTTAAGAAACAATTGAAGAAAGGGGAAAATCAAAAATCTCCGAAACTATAGAGCTATATAAACCAAATCCCGGTAGAGACAGGGGCGCAACTAAAACATTTACGAATGCGAACAGCCATTGGTTCACTTACCCTCATTGGCCTCCGTTTGCATCAAATTGCGTGATGTTGGCTCCATTGCTGTCACCTCCACATCCAGTTCCTGCTCCTGCTGCTGCTGCTCGTCCTCCTCCCGCTGCTGCTCCTGGAGCTGCTGCAGCTTCGTGGCGGCCGCATTTGCCCGCTGCAGCAGCGCCATGTGGCGCAGCATGTGCACGGAGGCGCTGCCACTTGTCGCAGCCTGGCAGCCTGGATAGCTCGAGTCGCTAGCATTGGAGCCACTCAGCTGATTCATGGCCAGAAATGGCGCCCAGCCGGCTGCGGCCGCATACAGCTGCAAAGCGGAGGCGGCATGCGGATGCGGATGTGGTGGATGATGCGGATGTGGCTGTGGATGTGGATGCACGCCATCGAAGTGGGGCAGGCGGTGCAGCGGGGGCTGGGAGTGCGCCTGCGCAGCGGCTGCCAGCTGCTTGAGCAGTTGATCCATTTGTGTGGGGGGCAGGTGGCAACTGTTGCATCACACACACACACACACACACATACACTCACGCGCGTCACTACGACAGGCGTAACGATAAGGACGCTCGCGTCGAGTCCTTTGGCTGCTGTGAGACTCGGCGACCCACTGTGCGGCGGCCGCGGCGGCGACAAACAAATTGATTCGAATTAAAATTACGCTCACAGCTTCGCAGCGCTGATTTACGCGGAAAGCAACAACAGAATGGGAGCGAGTGAGATCGAGAGAGAGTGAGAGAGAGATAGCGAGAGCGTGCAATAGACGGCAGGAGAAAGAGAGCGAGAGAACGAGATAGAGTGAGATGGAGCAGAGGCGTGCGACGACGCTTCAAAGTTGACGTCTAAATGAAAATGGCAAAACGGCAGCGACCGCAGACGACGCGACGTTGACAACAAACGACGACGACGACGACGACGACGACGATGGCGATGGCGATGGCGACGGCGACAGCGACGCTCGTTTTGTGGCATTTGTTTAATAATTGCGTACCCCCATATGTATGCGTGTGTGTGTGTGCGACTAACAACAACAAAAAGTTTCGCAGCTTTGCTTGGCATTGGTGGGTTTGTGTCCATGCTAAAAAGTGAGACGGCAAGCGACACCTGCAAAACAGCAGCAGCAGCAGCAGCAGCAGCAGCAGCACCACAAGCGCAGCACCAACAACAAACAACAGCAACAAACAACAACAAGCGTGAGCATTTTTCAACACTTGTGGCCAGCTGTTGTTATTGTTGTTTTTGTTGTTGCTGGTCGCATGCGCGACTGCAAGCAAAAATCATTAACGTTCAAATTTATGTGCGCCAAAGCGAGAAATAACAAAACGTACGCAGCAGCGACGGCGGCAGCGCTGCCAACTGTCGTCGTCGCCGTCGCCGTCGCCGTCGCTGCTGCCGTTGCAATATAAAGAAAAATGGTTTCACTTAACAAACACGCCAAGGCACTGGGCTCTCTTCCACTCGCCATGCTGCTCATTCCACTAAGCACACACACACATGCACACATGCACAAGAGCGCACGCACACACTCGCACAGTCACGAACACAATAATGGTATTTTTCTGGCTCAGTGCGCGCATGCTAAAGCGAGAGAGCTAGTGAGAGCGAGGCGCAACAGTCAACGATGAGAACGTCGTGAAAATGAAATGAAAAACGCCAAAAAAATTGATTTAAAGTGAATATGTGTGTGTGCCTGTGTGTGTGACTGGCGCTTTTATGTGTATCGTGTGTGTGTGTGTGAGTGAGCAGAGCTGGCAACCAGCTAGATGCTGTTGCTGTTGCCGTCACGGCTGCTGCTAGTGCGGCAGCCAGAGCGAGACAGCGCTACAGACACAGGCGTGGCCAAAATAAATACTGGGAAATTTGTGCATGCGTCGCCCTGCGCTGGCGTTATGATTATGGGCAATCGAGGCGCAAGGCAGCGTCGCTGCCAGCCGTTACGACGCTGCTCGGCGCAGTCAACTGACATTTTATTGATTGTTTTATGCGATTATAATGTAATAATGTCTTAAATATGCAGCAGGACTGGGTGCCCCAGAGCAGCAGCCCCACTGGCTGCTAACGTAGCTGCTTCTGCTGCTGCACACTGCGCAGCTGCGACTTTTGCGTCTTTTAAATGAATTATGCACACACACAGACGCACACACACACACACAGATGCATACCCACACACAAATTGCCGCCCTCGCTGACCATTTGCTGTGCTGCAGCCCAGCTATTCGCCCCGTCTTTCACTTCTTTCGCTCTTATGATTGGCAAAAAAGGCAAACACAAATACACACACATACAGACACAGACGCTCTGCTGCTGCTGCTGCTGCTTCCTCTGCTTCGGCTTTTGTGTGTAAAGTGTTTCGTCTTCTTCTTGCTCATCGTCAGCGTTTTTATCGGCCAGCAAAAATCTATAAACGGGGCAGCGGCCGCCGCACTCAACTCAATTCAATTAATTTTCACTTGATTTTTCCACACACAAACAAATTTTCATTTAATTTGCTGCGGGGCGTTTCGTTTTTCTCGTTTTTCTATTTTACTTCTAGCTGTTGTCTGCTGCCGCAGCCCCTCCCCCTCTTTTTCTTTTTAACCGTCTTCTTCTTCTTCTTCTTCTTCTTCTTCTTCTTCTTCTTCTTCTGTTTCGGCTGCTTATCGTACGCCATTTTCTTGTGCTTGATTTTCTATTAAGTTTACTCTGCACAGTTTCATACCACCCACTCCCCTCGCACTCACTCTCTTCCTCTCTGTATCTCTCTCTTTCTCCCTCTGGTGTTCACACAAATCTACTTTGACATTTGGCCCTCTCTCATTTTATTTATCATTATAGAACTTATTCGCGCATCATCATTATAATGTATATTGTTTTTGATTTGCATTTTCATTTTCATTTTCGTTTTCGTTTTCGTTTCAATGTCATTTTCTTTGGGCTTTTCTCGTGCTGCCCCCTCACCTGCCTGTTTCGAGTGATAAGCGTAATTAAAAGTAAATCAAAAATATGCACGATATGAGCAAATTGGAATTCATGCGAAATCATCTACAGCGGGTCTAATGCGTACAGCCCCAACCATTTTGATGGGCTATAATAGACCAAGTTAATTCCATCCCAAATGAATTCAACTCTTTAAAAAATAGACTATAGCTTAAAGAATATATGATGTACATTATTTTATAACGGGAAAGATTTAACTGAGAATTGGGGCATAGCTTTCAGAGCTATTCATTTCATTTATCTAGATAGTTGTCAAATCAATAGCTTCTATTAGTTTATGAAACCTTCTTGAACATTATCAAGTCCTCCAAGCCTTTTATATTTCCATAGTACTCAATTTGTTATTCAATTTGAGTTATTTTAATTGTATATATAAGTATATTTCATTTATGTGTATATATATAAATCATTTAGGACCTATAGTGCTTAATAAGAATAAAGAGACTGTTCTTAAGTAGTTGCATATGTATATGCATGTAGGTTTTTCAATCTGGGTATACACGGGTAGAACATTCCATTTGCACTTAGAACTTGCAGATATTAATACTTAATATATTTCTGATATTAATTTCATTATTTTTTTAAATTTTAAATACTGAAAGAAATACTGTACTATTCTGTTAAAATTAGTTAAATTAATTCAAGACCTCATTAAAGTCTCATATTGAAATAATATGTTTGGCATACACTTACTTTATAAGCATAGTTGTGAATATGAATAAATGATGATAAAATGATTCAATTTACTTCGTACTTATATATACAATATGTATTACTTTAACAGCTCAAGAAATATCTACAGAGATTATTATGACGACATATTATTAACATATTATTAGATTTTTTCTTAGTAGTTAATATAAATAAAGTAAATAACAATATTTTGAAGTTTTTGTTAACAAATAATAGAATCATTCAGAGTTAAATAAATAATTCAGTCTGAGTTAAAGTTACTTTCCGAGTCTTTGAAAACAAATAGATGGGATAGAAATTGTTAAAGAGATTTGTTCAACAATCAAAATACATTTGTAAATTGAACAACAATTAAAAAATATAAATATATAAAATATACATATAAACAATTTAATATAATATGACTTCAGTATATCAATATATACATATATTTTTACGTACAGTATATAAACATTATCAAAAGTTAATTTTGAAACGATTTCCATTTGGCGTTGTCGTTCGTGAAATGGCCTTTTTATCGCTTGGCTCCGATCAGAAATCAATTATTATTAAAAGCGCATTAAAAACAATAAAAATGGCATTAAAATAAAAATCGACAATTAATGAAAGGCAAAAAGGAAAACAAATACAAATGCAACAACGACTACAACAACAAAACAAAGGCCTAAATAAATAAAACTTTGCCATTTGAATGAATCAAGTTTCGAATGCTTATCAATGGCTGGCTCCATATCAAGCTTCGACCCCCCCCCCCCCCCCCCCCACCAGCGCCCGCCTCTCACCCTCTTTGATTTGTCTGTGATTTTTATTACACTTTATTATTATTTACCTACTGTCGACTAATTTGTTTTTAATTTGTGCTGATAAAATTGATGAATAAATAAAACGAACGTCGAGCAAATAACGAAATTAATAACTCAGTGCGTGGGTGGGGAGGTCTACCTAAAAAAGGAAAAAACTATAGATAAAGGGAGGGGGCGGTTGCTGATGAATAAAATAAGGCAACCCCTCGCCCATCCCCCACCCGCCACATTATGTATATGAGCAGCAACTAAACGACTGAACATGCCACAATAATAATTACAATAACAAATATCAAATATCAAATATCAAATCTCAAATACTCACATTCACATTCATATTTGTATTCGTAATGCCCGCCAACAGGCAACAAATAATGTCATTATTTGCCCCCGATTGATTTGTCAATCGGTATTATTTGATATTTCCAATTGGAATTGGAGCGCGCTTTGATATTGTGTAGTTTTTTTCGTATGGATACTTTGGGGACACGACACCGTTAGGAGACCCTACAATTATAATGGGGGAGATAGAAAGAGAGAGAGAGAGAGACGAAGACATATAATAGAATAAGGAGAAACTGAAAGCGACAGATTGTCAGATAGATTTTAAGAAAAAGAGGGCTAGAAAGTAGGAGAGAAATAAAGAACAATAGATAACAAAGATAGAAAGAGGGAGAGGCAGAGGGAGAGGCAGAGAGAGAGAGAGAGATAGATAGAGAGAGACAGATATTAAAAATAAGCAGAGAGAGCAGAATGGGAAAGTCTGAAAATCCATTTGTTACTACATTCTCTTATCATAGAGTTCTATTAGAGCCATACTAGAAGAAGAAACTCATTAAACTCTGAAGAAACTTATTTAATTTAGATATATACGTAAATATATTACTCTACAAGAGAACATGTAAAGCAATATTCTGCAAACTCTATCTACAAACACTAAAGCAAAGACTAAAGAGTGTAAGAAATAAAAGATCTACAGTAGATATACTCTCTGAAAGGTAGGACAATTGCTACACACTTAATGTTGTTCATGCTTTATAAAAGAAAAAGACTCTGAAAAATAGTTTTCCCATATACATACATATATGATTTTAATGAAGTTATCTTTAGATTCAATACATACGACGAATCTCTAGAAGTTCAGTGAGAAACATTTCTCGAGCGAATACTGAAACGAAATTTCTTTATGTGCCACAGCTAAGACTATTTATTTACATAACAACTATTTAACATAATAAATATATATTTAAAATGAGTAAGCCAATATTCTTGGACTTCAACAAATTAGTGATGGTGCTGAAAGGCCCGCTGGCATCACTGTAGGGTATTGCGTGGCGCGTATATTAACTCAGCTGTTGCCCTTTCGCCCCGCAGCAAATGAAATAATACCTTCTGTTTGCTATCACTGAAGTGTGGCAGTGATTTGATTGGGCGCAGGTGGGGGCTAAAATAATGACTTTATTAGCTAAGTACAATTCGTAAATGTAACACAGGTAGACAGGTGTGCCTGGGCAGGTGGGAGGCGACGATGAATGGGAGCTATGTCTGCTATGCTACAGATTTGCTTGCAAGTTGCCCAAAATCGGAAATCATCTAGAGCGAGAGAGAGAGACAGAGAGGCGGTGTGTGTGAAAGAGAGGGAGAATTGTCATATTTTGTTGATTTGTTTTTGGCGATAAGCACTTAAATGAAGTCTTAATTCCTAATGCCTCTTGTTGCACACGTGTCGCTGCGACGCCCTCCGAAATAGACATTTAATTATTTGCTGTGATTAAACACGCAGCGCACCAAATCACAAACCACCAGCCACCCCTCCCGTCCGCTTCCCCGCAGCACCCCCCTTCGACCACCCTTCGAGCTACGTCACACGTCGTGTGTCAATTTTTATTTTATTTTTATTCAACAGAGGCAAGGGCAGTGGCAAGGGGCAGGGCAAGGGGCTAGTGGGGAGCGGCGGAAGAAAGGGCCAGCTTCATATTCCAATTATTTATCTTATCGGCGTATCTAGTTTTGATTTTTCATGCAGCACCGTAAATAGTTGAACCACAATCCGGAATCCCTTGTTGCACTGCACTTTTGACAGTTGACAGTTGCATCAGCTACCCGGCGTGGCAGGGTGGCAGGGTGGCTGGGTGGGGGGCGTGGCATATTTTGATATCCTTTTGGCAACTTGGCGGCTGCTGCGGGTCTAATTTAGCAACTATCTATGCATCTGTATCGCCCTCTCCCCCTCTCTCTCTCTAGCACCATGTATCTCTCGAAAATATTTATCTTTCCCAGAAATTTGAGCCCTACTCAGTCTGTGTATGTGTGTGACTGAGTGTGTGTGTGTGTTTTGTGCGCAATGCTTGTCAAATTAATGAGATTTAGAGTTTTGATTTCTGATCGATCGACTCGAGATAAAAATGCGGTCGTTAATTAAGCCAGAGCTTAGCAGCAACAGCAGAGCGGAAAAGCTCGAGGAAAATGTGAGAAAACATTAACTAATCTATCCGAAATGCAGTTACTTTATCCATGGTAACCAAATGGTTCCCATGACAACTAAATCTTGGTGCAATATTAGATGAAGAAGCGAGTTAATAAGAGAGAGAGAGCGAGAGAGAGAGACAGAGAGAGAGAGACAGAGAGAGAGACAGAGAGAGAGAGAGAGAGAGAGACAGAGAGAGAAAAGGACAGGGATACATAGGGGGAGATAGAGAGGGAATGATAAAGATAGAAAGGGAAAGGAAGAAAGAGAAAGAGAGGAATATGTACTATTTTCCTTATATAGAGGGAGAGAGGTGTAGAGTATGTGACATCTTATATGGCTGAGCGAAAGATAACATCCATTCCCATCCTTAAGATAAAATAGCTCAAACTATTCAAACTATTTCTGCCAACACTTCGATTTCCACTCACAAAGAACATGGAGGAATCAAAGGGTTTCTGCCTAATGATGCATCTGATCGCCCAGAGGCCCAAAAGCAATCAGAGGGTCAACCCATTTGGTGGCATTTGAGTCGAACCCTTCAGTCGGCCCGCACACCTCAGACGCCATCGCCATTCCCCCTCGGAGGGTAGGGGGCATAGCAAGCTGTAAATATGCAAATGCATATGTTAAATAGATGACCTTTTATTGTATTGGTGGCGTAAGCAAAAGACAATCATAACACAAGTGTAAAAGTTCTCACATGTGCGGCAGGGGGAGGGAGGGGCTCCTGGCGGGGGTGCCAACTCAAATTGACTTCTAAAAGCAGCAAAATCAGCAAAAAATTTGCATTTCAATAAACGATTATCGTAACTTTGCGTACGGTTTTTGGTTACGGTTTACGGTTTACGGCGTATTCTCTCCCTTTGCATTCTTTCTGGCCCGCCAATCTACACCTATACGGGTTAGGGGTCGTACATGTGACTCGGTGTGCGTGTGTGTGTGCATGTATGTGTGTGTGTTTAGGGGTCGCAAAAAGGTTGCCATAGGCAGAATGTTATTGCCGCTGATGTAGGTGTCTGTGGAGAGGGATTGAGTGGTTCTTCGCTTTACGACAGTCAACGGGCAAATTGTCGTTGTAAAAGTCAAATGTGGAAAATTTATTTTATATTTTTAGCTTTTAAATTAAATAAAGTTTTTGTCGCTGTCGTTTTATTTGCATTCGAATTTTGTCACCTTTTCGCTACAGAGCTCCTCCCCTCCCTCGCCTGAGCAGCGAAAGCTGCTCCCAAAATCCGCTCACGTTCGCTACATGCATCTGTCTCTTTCTTTCCTTCGCTCTCTCTCTCTCTCTCTTGTTAAATACATCTCTCTTGGCTGTCTGTGTTTATTGTTTAGGCTTTTTACAGTTTGGGTGGGTGCTTCGCTGGGGCTGACTGCGGTCTGGGGGTTGGACTGGAGCATTCAGACAGGCAACGCCACAAATCACTGGCTCACGTACGATGCTTAAATATGGCGCTCGTTTCCGATGTCCGTGTCCAGCAAAGCAGAAAAATAACAATAATAATAACATCTACAGCAAAAGAAGCAATAAAAGAGAGCTGAATGAGAGCGAGAAGCGGAGCTGGAGAAAAAATCTCGTCCATTCTCTCTGTCCATTCTGCATGCAAACGCAATTTGATAACGAGCGAACGTATTAATATCATTGAGCCCCATTATTTCAGAATCAGCCCCATCCGCAGCCCTGGCCCCCAGCTCTGGCTCTTCGCTCAGTCACTCCCAGCGGCCACCAACCAAAAAAAATTATTCATTTCAACTGGATCACAAAAACAGCAGATAAAACCGGAACAAGTCGCTGCCAGAATGCGCTATAGAACACATTCAATTATCAATCAACTTTATACTATAAATCGAAAAATACAGAAAGAGGGAGAGATAGAGAGAAGGGTATAGTTATATCGAAATGAAACCTATGCGACAACTGTAGTAACTAGAAGTTAACTACGAAAAAGTATGAAGGGACCTCAAGCTATATGAGCGGTACATGAGTACTTGTTAAACTGCCTGTCAAGTATTTGGCAGCAAGGATAAATAAATATATATATATATATATATATATATATATATATATGAGTTATTCCAATGAAATAAACCCCGAGAAAGGAAAAAGAAAGAAGAGCTTAAATCCGTAAATGAAAGGAACATCATAAACTGGCTGTCAAGTGATTGTCAGGAAAGTAGATATATTTAAATATATATGTGTACTGAGAAAATAATGGAAATGAAAATAAATGAAAAAAATAAAATATATTGATATACGAAAAAAAATTAATAAATAATGAAAAACTTTAAAACTATAACTGAAAAGTACGCGTTAAACTGTCTGTCAAGTGATTGTCAGACCAATTTTAATCGATAAAGTAAAAATATATAAAAGATATTATGAAGAGGGTAAAGGAATAGAGAGCTTTATATGTACGAGTGCACGTCAAACTAGCTGTCAAGTAATAGTTAGGCAAGCAAGCAGAAATGTATAGTTTAAGAAAGAGTTTACAAAGAATGAAAAAGAAAGGAGCATTTCAAGTATATGTATATCGATAGCTATAGAAATAAAAGAAATGATAAGAATGGAAAAAGAACAAAGAGCTTTAAGCCCAAATTGTCAAACTGGATGTTAAACTGACTGTCAGCCGAGTACAATAATATAGATCTAGAAAACAATAAACTAATGAAACGAAGGAAGATAGAAGAGACCTAAAACTATATTAGAAAACTGCACGGTAAAGGCTCTAATGAATGTTTAGCAGGCAAGTATAAATATATGATTGACGGTTCTTTATTCAGGTATTGCTCTTAATAGAGTTAATGGTGTTTAATGTTATAAAAAGTAAGACTCTAAAGAAAATCGACTTGAAAAACACTCACAAAAGAAAACTTTGAAAGCAAACTAACAAAGCTCGTCGATGAAAAGCCACCTGACTGACAATCGGATGACCGTTCATAGAAAGACGCGGGGGAAGGGGGCAGCATGTGTGCATGCTACGGCACAATATTCATTATGACATATTGATATTAGTGTCACATAAATTGAGCTCCGATTTGGGCTAGTTTATCCGGAGACTCGCATTCGAGGGGCTCGGATCCGTGAAGAGCTGCCCTGTGAGCATATCTGCAAATGGAAATGGAAGCACGTCAAACAATTTCAAGTACGCCATATTTGACAGGAGCAGGCATTGTGACGGGGGGTGGAGGGAGGAGGTGGGGCTGGCCACTGGACAGGAGCAACGTTGGCAGATCTAGGTAGTTTTTGTTCGCTTTTATTTTTCGGCTGAGGCCGGGGCTTATCGGGGCGCGTGTGCAACATATTGCCACAATTCGTTGCCACATCGCATTGGCAATTGTGACTGATGGCCAATAAATTTTTACAGTCATGCACTGCACATGGACGTAGACAGCGGCGCAGTCGGGCTGGAGGAGGGGGCGCGAGCGGGGGCAATTCATACATGTCGATTTCTTTATGTGAACGCGCGCCGAAGCTTATTAAATAAATCACACACAAACAAAAAGGGGTCTGCCAGGGAGAGGGGCGGGGCGGGGTGCCTAACAGGTTATTGGGCGAGGGGTAGGCGGAGGTGGAGGGGCTCTCCACTTGTCATCCGTTGGAGCGTTGCGGAGCTGCGGCGCCATAAATCCATGTGCCCAATTATCTCGTTTGTCCGCATAACGGAAATGCGAGACGAGCCCAGATAGACCCGAGCCGGGAGCAGATCCGCAGCGAAATGATCTCGCGAGTGGAGGGAGATAGCAGATAGGAGATCCTCACAGACATTTCATTTCATTTCATTTCATTGAATGTCATTTCAATTTCTCATTTGCATTGCGCTCGAAGTTGACCCCAAGCCAACCCTGTCCGCTCCTCGACGAGTCCCCAAGGGAGGGACAACAGAGAGCGAGGCCTGTTTGTCCCGGTCTCAGTCTCAGTCGCAGTCTCGGTCTCAGTCTCTGCTATCAGCGCGTTATCAAGCGAATGCCAACAATGCATAAAATATATACAAGCGAAGAGAGGGATAGAGTGAGAGAGAGAGAGACAGAGAGAGCATGCGAGGGGAGGGGGCAGGTCACGGTGGGGGCGCAACTACGAAACTCTCAGCAGTGAACGATTCTCGGCTTCGCTTTCTGACAAGCGGCTGCCTTCAATAATAATTTGTCCATGACTAATTGGATTTATTGGAATCGAATTTATTATGTTATGCTTATTTAATATTAAATTTATGCGCTGTTTATTTTGTCTTAGACAACTAACGCACACCCTGTACGACATTGCAGCAACGAGGTTAATTGGTGCGACAGACGAGAAGAGCTTTCTTTATTTATTATTCTCATAGAGCTCATACTATCTATAAGTTTGAAGAACTTTCAAGTGTTGCTTGAGTTTACTTTCAAATATCTGGCATTTCTTGAGATCTAATCTCTTTTATAAGACAATATTTTGAGTGGACCTAATACGCTTATACATACTTATGATCTTAAGGTCTCTAAATGTGCGACCTAACAGAATATATCCATAACTTTGTGGGGCATATGAATGGTCGGAGATTTAAGTAAATATAAATATAAAATATATAAATATAGTATATATTTTGATATATGTATATCAATATAAGACTCACATAAATCATCATTATGATCGACTGATCGACTACGACTTACACAGGGATATTGATTTGGTTTTATTTGATGAAATCAATTGTATTTATTTATTTTAAAGTCATAATAAGTTTGTAATCGTATATGAATGTATATATATATATTTTTATTATCGTATATACAATTATATATATTTATTATTTATATTTATATTATTATTATTATTAAGAGTATAATTTATTTATGTTTATAGAATTGATTTTTAATATAATTTATTTATTAATAATTTTTATTATATTATATATATTTAATTTCTTTTTATTTTAAATATATGTATTTGATTTAATATAATCAATATATCTTTATTTAATTTGTATTGATTAGTTTAATGGTATTTGAAGGACTTAATCATTTGCTAAGTTTGTTGGAACGGGAAGTTGCAGCTTTATATATTGCTACTATTCTAAAAAATCTGTTAATCTCTTGTTCAATTATCGATTAAAACTAAGTTTCACATATTGAAAATGGAAAATCGGGCTATAATGGGTTTGCTAAAATTTATATAGCAAAGGCAAAGTAAGGCGTGACAGATCCTGAGATCCTGAGTCTATTTAGTCTTGTGAAGCTGAAGAGCGCGAATAAATCAAATAATCAATAAATATTTCTATTTTGATGATATTCACGGAATGCCTCAGTAAAACTCTCTAGGCAATATGTAAAATAAATAGTAGGTGTATTAGATTTGCAGATATTCAATAGAAAATGTATGGAGATCATATGCTGAAAAGTGCATTCATATAAGCTATTAAATTTATATTATATATAGTATATTAAATGGTATATGTATATATTAATATATTGCACCGATTGCAGTCCAAGTCCCAGTCTTGGTAGGATCTATTAGCGGATTCCAGAAGAGATAAAGTTGCGCTTCCGCATTTATCTTTCCCTCCAATCAACATTCAACATTCAGAGCCGACTCGTCTGTGCCAGCCGTTGCCTCATATCTAACACCTGCCCAGTGTCTCGTGTGTGTGTGCGTTTGTGTGTGTTGTGTTGTGGCTGGAGCATTTAAGTGTGCTCCAGTTACAGTGTTACAGAGGCGACTCCTGCCAGTGGCTGGCAGCAAGGCAAAGTGGCCGAAGACCAAGCTCAGAGGCGCCGCTAATGACCCTAATAAACAGCTTTGTGGGCGCTACGCATACTAATGAGCATCCGGACTAGCTGGCAGTTAGGCAGCACCACCGACAGCACCACCGGCAGCACCAGCAGCAGCAGCAACAATAACTACACCACCATCGACAGCAGCCACAAAATGTGGCACAAAGTGCAGGACGTCAACACCTTGCAATAGCTCTTGCTTTCTCGCTCTCGCCCACACAGTCTCCGTCTATGTCGCTTTCAAGTCTAAGTCTCTGCTCCCACCCCACTCGCAGCGGCCTTCGTGCTGCCCCACCAACCCCACACCTTGTGGCACATAATGAGCAATCCATCTGCACAACACCCGCACGTAGTTTAGTGAAATTTGTTGATTTACATGACGCGAACTACATCAGCAACCCCCTGCTCCACCACCCACCCACCTCTCCACTACTCTCCTCTATGCCTCCCTTAGCGTCTCGTCCTTGCGATTCAGCATGTGTGAGTCCTTTGCCTCGCAGCTTAATAAATTGTTTGCCATTAATAACAATAAAAATAGATAATCTCCGTATAACAAATTAATGATGTGCGCAGCGACCAGACCAGACGAGAGCGAGGGAGAGAGGGCGACCCAAATAGAGAGACAGAGAGAGAGAGAGAGACGTGAGCAGTGCGTGCGACAGGAATAGAGAATGAAAGGCACTGATTGTTGTTGGCAAATATGAAAAACTTCTGTGGCATTCTACACTGTCCAGCAAAACATCAAAGAATGGAATCTTATATATTTAATATTATATTTATTTATCTTATTTCTTATTTTTATAAAGTAAATTATAAGAGAAAAATATTTAATATATTTTATTTGGTATTTATATATATTATTTATTATCTTTTTAAAGTACATTATCAGAATATGGAGTCATATAATTTATATTATATTTATATATCTTATTTCTTGCATTTATATAGCACAACAAGAGCAAGAAATCTTATCTATTTTATATAAGATATATTATTTTTATATATCCTATTTCATATAGCACAGAATCAAAGAATTAAAATTTGATTTTTTTTATATGTATATTTATATCATATATATACCTTTTTAACTGGTTTAATCACAGCAGGAAATCTTATATATTATATATATTATTTATTTATCTTGTAGCTCCCCTCATTTCTCACTTCTCTTTAACTATCCTTTTCATTTATCCTTTTCGACGCTCGTCTCCAAAATCCTGATGTCTAGTGTTGTAGACTAACAGGACTTTTAGTGGCTGGTGGTTGTTGTCCAAAGTCAAAAGTCGCGTCAAGGTATGCAATGCTCTCTCTCTCTCCCCCTCTCTTTCCTTCCCGCGCTCTCTCTCTTTCTTGCGCAGTGTCTCCTGCTGTATGTTTCGCTCTCCGTGTGGACGTGCCACTTGCCACAGGAACAACTCCCCGGGGGCCATGCAGTTGAGTACGGATTTGAAGTAAATTAAAAGTCACTCACACTCCTCTGCGCTCCGCTGCGAGTCGCTCGCGCTCGCTCGTCCAGGGGTCGAGGGTTGTCGCCCAGCTACTGTCCCCTTGGCCGGCTGCCAGCGAGCTCGCCTCCACAACGCACTTGAGTTCATTATTATGATATTTGGTGTCAGCGCCATCCCCGGGCTAGCTGCGGCTGCGGCTGCGGCTGTGGCTGCGGCTGCTGTGGGCGTGGCAGCGTGTGGGCAAAAACTCAATTATAACAATATGCTCAGATTTTGTAGAAAACCCAAAGTAGGTTTTTAGCCAGATATTGATGATGTTGTTGCTGCTGATGTTTCTTGTTTTTCATTTTCAATTTCAATTTGGTGCGAGCTACCTGCGCATCGCACACAATGCAGCGGATGGAGCTGGCCATAAAAAGGCCTGGCCCGGCCCGTAGGCCCATAAACTACTGCGCTGGCCATAACTATCAGCTAATAAGCCGGACCGGCGCGTTTCTCTCAGCGCTGCTTCGAGCCAGCTACAAACATCGAATTCCAAATCAAAACAATGAAAGTGGAGCACAATTCACGATGTCTTCATTTGGAGCCATTCCAGCTAGCACCACCACCTCCTCCTCCTCCTCCAACTGCAGCTACAGCTACAGCTTCTTCTCTGCCAGCTTCAATTCAATCTGCTGAAGAAATGCCTGCTAATCATCGCACAATGAAATAAATTACAAACATTGTTCGGGGTTTTTATTTTTTATTTGTGGCCAGGCCTGATCATGAGCTCCGAAAACCTTTTCAGGCCCCGTTTGTGCCCGCTGTGAAAATTGAAAAGCGCTCGAAAGCAAATAGAAAACGCCGAGAGCCAAGACACTGAGGCGCAAAGATTAACACCAGCCGCTGACCCATGCTCCAAAGAGTGTGAATAAATTAAGGCATCAAGATCATAATACTCTGCGATCGGCCACGATAAACACTTTGATTAGCAATCTGTAATGTATGTGTGTGTGTGTGTCTGTGTGTGTGAGTGGGGACTCCCGCTGCGAAAATGAAATGGAAGCGGCAGCAAAACGAGCAACAGCAGCCACAGTGAACCCAAAACTAAAACTTGAGCCGTACCGGACTCAGAATTGTGCTCTAATTGCCATTGCCTGACTAGCAGATACCCTGTACGGTCAGATAATGCAGAGGTATATGTTAAATGAGGCCTTAGCCTTGCTTTCTCCTTCTTCCAGATATAGTTTTAGATCTCAATATTTAATAATTGGATCCACATTCGACGAAAAACTAGCTATCGATATATATCGAAGTTACTTATATATTATAAGAGCATCAATAAAACATTTGGTTTATTTTTTAGCAAATGTAGGAATATTCAAAGGAAACATAATTATCGATAAATATCGAAGTAGAGAAAAACTTAATAGGGCATAAACATATGGAAATTGTGTAATGCATGTGGAGAGGCCAAATCATAAATCGATATATATAGAAATTGTATAGTAATGGATAAAACATTATACAAAAATGTATTCCATGAACAGTTCCGAAAGTGATAATGACGATTGCGCTATCAGCATGTATCATTTGTTGAATGCAATATGAAATCGATAATTATCGAAACATCATTTAAAGATAATTTCAGACAAAAAAAATTGACTATTCTCGGTAGAAGAAACACCGAACAGATACCTTCATTTGTACCCCACTTAGCGACTAACGTAGAGCCACCCCTCATCAGCATATACAGGGTATCTATGGGTAAATACAAAAAAGAAACGAAACACAGCTCAATTCTTGAAGGCTGCGGCTCAAGAGAGCAAAACACGGCAAACACCAAAATGCCCCATAATTATGACAATCAGTTGTTGTTGCTGCTGCTGCTGTTGTTGTTGTTGTTATTATTGCTGTTTATGATGAAGCGCTAATCCGTATTGTTGTTGAGCTGTTATTCAGTTGTTGGGCTAAGAATCTGTTACAGAAAACTTAAAAGCGTCGTTTTAATAACTTTATTGATTTCGATTAAGCGCTATAACGTAGGGTGCACAGCATTTCTGGTCGGGCATATCGATTTGATGTGCCACCAAGTTTTTGATGTAAATATATGAGAGCGAATAAAAAGAGTAGAGTCTATTAAACAGAAGATATAATAGACTAAATATTGAAATTATTTCTCGAATTCCTGGAGTAGGGTGTATAAGAACTGATTTATGCAATATGTTAATATATGCAATCAGAGCTTTTCGTAATTATGTATGTAAGCGATATATGGAATGTACTGGCAGATCAAACATGATTAATAAAAAAGTAATTTATTCATAATAAATATTAGCTAATTTACAAAATAATATTTATAAAAAATACAAAAAGTTCTACTATTTATATTAAATAGGAGACAATGTAGGGTATTTGAAGTCTTAAAGATTTCAAATCGTTCATTTCTTTCTTCGAAGTTTCAATCCCAGTTGGCAGTGAAAAGAACTTAATTAGCTTAAAGAGCTTGCGAGCATTAAACTATGATAAGCAGGAAGCATATTGGAGCAGTCGAGTGTGCCCGAACAACGGTGTTATATCTGCCGTATACAAAGCCAATAAACAACAATTCATGAACAATAAGGCAAACAGAAATAACTTTTCAGCTCAATAAAAACTCATTTACAAAGAGATCTGGAGAGCATAATATATAGAAAAGGTGAATCCGTAAAATGATGAGGCAAAGCAAAGAGAGAGAGATTCGATTTTCGTTGTTGTTGTTGGCAAAGAGTTTAAGGAGGAAAATATTTAATGAAAAACGTGTGAAGAATAGTTAAAAGGCGACCAATTTGATTTGCATCGAAAAGTAATTGAGCCACAAAAGTTATGGACGCTCCACGGGGCACACGACCACGAAACGAAACCGAGGATCATACGAACATACCTACACACATACAAACATATACATACATACAAAGACGTACGCAGCTAGCATGAAAGTTAAGATCAGCCAGAGCTACATAAGCTCTATTCAAACGCAGAGAAGAGAGATAGAGAGAGAAGGGCGAGAGGGGAATAGAGAGTGGAGAAAAATCTTTCAAATCATGCAACAATTATTAAAATACATAAACGTAATAATCATATCAACAGGCCAACACAAAGAGGGCAGGGCAGGGGGCAGCAGCAGCAGTTCCAGCAGGAGAAGCAGCAGCAGCAGCAGCAGCAAGCGGAATCATTAACAGCATGCAGCAGCAGCAGCAACAACAACAACAAGAGTAACAATAAAAGCGCGAACACTGAAAAATTAATAAGCAATAAAATTGCCATGAAATGAACGCCACAAATTCCCATGAAAGCGGCCGCAGTTCATGTCGACGTCGACGTCGACGTTGACGTTGCCGTCCCGTTCGCTGTCGACGTCATGCTGTGTAGCCACAGCAAACAGCGACAGCAGCAACCAGTTAAACTTACCAAGCTTAAAGTTTAAACGGTTAATTGTAGCTTACCGCGACTTGTGGTACACAGAGTGTGTGTGTGAGAGAGAGAGAGAGAGAGAAATATACAAAAAAAAAAAAAAAAAACAAAAAAACAAAAACAAATGCAAATTCAATTGACACATTTTGTAGCATGCAACAAACAGCTGTAATCAGTGCTCGGGGAAGGGGCATTGTCTGTTGATCAGCTATATATGTCTCTCTCTCTCTCTCTTTCTTCTTCTTCACTCTCTGCTTGAGTTATACAACTGCTCCAAATTGTCTATGGAGAGACATCATATAAAGCTAATTAGAGTGGCTCAAATTCGGAAACAAGAGTAAAACAAGGCAAACACTTAGGTTAAATAGGCCGTAGTTAAGCTCATGAGAATCGCAGAGTGAGGAAATAGAGCTAAAGCTAAATATATTTGGCATTGCCAATTTAACAAGGTAAATTTGGTATATGCTTAAAAGTTTGAAATAAGCTTGTAGAGAGAGAGCGAGAGAGAAGGAGAAGGAGCGATATATACAGAGAACAAATGGGAGATAACTTCTAAAGCTAAAGTAGAGATTCTAAAGTATGTCAAATAAAACATATCAAAGGAAATACGAGGGTAGAGACCGTGAGAGGGAGAGAGAGAGAGAGGGAGCGAGAAAAATAAAGCAAGAGAAAGAGAGAAAAAGACAGAATTGAAGAGTTATTGAGAGCTAACTAGTAGATGATAGTAGAGTAGTAGTAGGTAAGTAAGAGGGAAAGAGAAAGTACTCTAATTGTAGAGTCAATTGGCAAGAAGAGCAACACAATTTCTTTAGCTATTAATATTCCCGGTGACTTATAAGTTTGTATTTTGTCTCTGTTTAAAGATAATAAAAGTCCCTCTACAATTCTTGGTCTAACCAGTCCAGCCTTATTTCCCAGAGCATCTTTATGGCTCTCTACAATTTTCTCATCCATCCTTTACCTCTGTTTTCGTCTATTCTAAATGTATCACATCTCTCTCTATCTCTTTCTTTCATTGCCACTATCAGACTACCTTTTCATATTCTTCCATATCGCTTAGTTGGTCTCTATTTGTTTGCCCACTTTTTCACTTTATGTCTTTAGCTCTCTCTCTCCCTCTCTCTCTCTCTCTCTCTCTCTCTCTCGGTTTTTCTCTTTCTCTTTGTAATCGTTTCTTTTTCTCTCTCTTTCGCTTGCTCATATTATCTCTCCTGTTCTCTTTCTCTCATTCGATTTGTCTTCTCAGCTTTAGCTCCCATCATTGACTTTCCCGCTCTCTCTCTCCCTCTCTCTCTTTCTCTCTCTTAGTTTTCTTTTTCATATCTCTATTTCTCTGTAATTACCCCCCACTCTTTCTCCCTTTCTCCAGCCAGTCAACCCGTGCTCCCGCTTTTTTTCATTTCCGATTGCCCATTTGAATTCGATTTGGTTATTTCGATTTTTACAGCTGGCAATTGATTTGTTTATGCCATATTTTTATCTGCAGAGCTGTTGAGCGACAATCCGATTTTTAATACGCTGCATAAAAGCGAGGCGGGTCCATTAACTGCCCATTGGCTGGCGATAAAAAACACTTTTGCTTCGTTTATGCGTATTTCTCATTTGGGAATTGTTTTCATTTTCATTTTTTATTTTATTGAATTCTTCGCCAATTTTTATATGACCAAAAAAAAAAAACATTATTTTAGTGTTTTTTCATTACAATTCATTTTGTGTTTTGTTTTTGTTTGTTTATTATTTTTGTTGGACAATATTTTTGTTGCTCTTGTCTTTATTTTTATTTTTAAAATACAATATATGTACTTTGCATTCTATTTATAGTATTCTGTGTGTCTCATATGTGTTATATTTTATATGTACTGCTTCCTCTTGGTTTTTACATTCTCTCAATCGGGACAAAAAAAAAATTCACTTATTACGTTTGCTTTTATGTTGCTTTTTGTTTCGTGTTTCCTTTTATTTTTTTGCTAGTTTAAATTACATTTTTTACATACACACTCTGTCTCTCTCTTTCACACACACACTCATACAGCAAAAAAAAAAACTTATTTTATATATATATATATATGTATTTATATATCATATTTATCGTAAATATTACCATTTGTTATAAGCATTGCTTAGCCACACGACAAAACTATTAAAAAAAAAAAAAAATAGATTTTATTTATATCTTAAAAATAATGTAAAATGCGCACTACGAAGCTAATTTTTAGTCTCTCATGGAACAATACAAAGTAAGAAAAAAAAAATTAATTAATTAATAATAAATAAAATCACTTAGCTATAGTTAAGCTCGCAGCCCCGAACTGGATTGAAAAGTGAAAGCATAAAAGGAAACCCCTTACTGTAGATTGTTTACACATAGACTAAAAAAAAAACATAGACTAAAAAAACCCTAAATACATCAAAAAACACGCAAAATGAGCAAAACGGAGAAGAAGAAACATTTAGGAACTCATAATTCAAATGACGAGGAAATTGTAATCAAAAACAGAGCAAAAACCTCTAAACTGACCCCCTCTAAGCAGCAGAACCAGCCCAGATTCAGATTCAGATCCAGCTCCAGTTCCAGTTCCAGTTCCAGTTGCAGCTCCAGTTCCAGCTCCAGCGCCAGCTCCAGTTGTCAGCTGGAGTGCCTCACGTATTGTTAAAGAGCAGCGATTCGATGCTGAACGGATTGCTGCGCCGCATGCTGATGGGCAAGGTCTGATGGACGAGATTGGCCGCTGCTGCGACCGCTGCCGCCGTCGCCGTCGCTGCCGCAGCGCTGTGGCTGTGGCCGTGGCTGTGCTGTGTGCTCTGCAGGTTCAGTTGGTGGAATGCCTTGGCGGGAAAGAGCAGCGCCTTGGGCGATGCCGACTCGCGCTCATCCATCTCGCCGCCATCGGATTGCTCTGAGTGCATATAGCTGCCACCTCCAGCAGCACCACAAGCACCACCGCCACCACCTCCGCCGCCGGCAGCACCAGCGCCGCCTGCCCCATTGCTGCCGTGCAGCGTCGCTGGCGCCGCCGAGCTGGGACTGCCCAGGCTGCCGCCGCCCCCAATGTAGCTGCCGGCGCGCGAGCTGTCGCCATCGCCGTCGCAGTGCGAGAGTGGGTGGTGGCCGCCGCCCATGCGGGGCGGACTCACTGCGTCGCTGTCCAGCTCGTCGTCGCTGTCCGTGCCGCCCACCACATCGATCTGTATGCCGTCGTCCTCCAGGTCGGAGTCGGAGAACGTGCCGTTCGCCTTGTGCTGTGATATGTATTCGGCCTTGAGCGCCTCCAGGTCGACGGTGATCCCCTTCGCCTGCAGCTTGCGCGCCTGCCTGTCGATCGCCTTGGCCAGCTTCTTGCGCCGTCGCGCTCTGCAATAGATGGAGCAGATGGGGGGAAGAGAATGTCCCGATTAGAAGTGCAAATAGGGTCTACAAAAGGATATTTATATATTCCTAAAATTTCCATATTTGTGTATCAGAGTCTCACTTAGATCTTCCAGGTACATAAGGAAGAGATAAATAAAGAATTTAGATATGCCTTTGGAAGGCAATGCATAAATACTTAGCAGCGATTTCTCAAAGATGGCATGAATATATACTCACAATGCGGAAGGGATACTTTCAAATAAATATATGTTTAAATATTCAAATTTTAAACATATATTTTTATACCCTAGACCCATTGAAAATTTGAAATCAAATTTAAAAATTTTATAAATTTCATAAAAGTCGATAACTATTCCCGATTTAGTGTTATCGATTGAAAGCTAGAGTCTCAAAATATGGCAGTTGCAATAGATTCAAGTGTATTCCATACCAATTCTGTTTTTATTTGGGAAATCCGAAAATTATTTAAAGAAATTCTTATGGTCATAATAACTTTTTGGTATTTTAATTCCATTTTTGAATTCAAACTCTTGATTGATGTGAGTCAGCCTTCAATTTTTGTGATTAATTTATGATAATCATACGTCTCTGTGCTATGTATACAAATTATAAGGAAGGGAAAACGTAGTGTAGATCGGAATTTCTCAATTAGCTGCTGAATCAATGTATGCGAAAAGTAAAACTCTCCAAAAATATTCTCATGTTTACAAAAACTATAAAGCTATGCAAGATATTAGAAGATGTAATATTTATCAGAGTGTAACAATATAGACATACAATAGGGATGAATTCTACATGGGCTTATGTATGTAACAGAATATAATAGAAGTTAGGAAGGCAACTTAGAATACTAAGAAGAACTAAGGTGAGTTGAGACATTAATTTGGATAGCCTTAAAATGTATTTCTCCAATGCCTCTTACTAGAGTGCCCATATATACTCAGTGTATGGATTGAACTCTTCAGATAACAAAAAAAAGATTCCCTTGCTTAATTATGTAAGAACTATTATGGAAGAGCTACTACACTTGTGCAAATACTACGGTCTTAGATTGATATCACTCAAGTGTTGGCAATTTGCAGCACGTAGATGATAGTACAAACTTTTCATGATGATAATAAATTGTAATTGCTTCACTTACCGCTCCTTGGCCTTTAGCTCGTTGGGAGGGATCGGTTCGCCGCTGCACGTCTGCGGCTGGGCGTTGTGGGCGGGCCGGCCGGGACCCTTTTTGGTGTGCTCGCGCTTACGCACCTTGGCACGTCGATTCTGGAACCATACCTATCTGGAACAAAGCGTATAATCTCAGCAAAGGTGAACTCTCCGGCAGGCGCACAGCTTTCTGGGTGCGTTCGATCGCAACTGAACTCACCGCAACTCGCGATTCCTTCAGGTCGAGCCGCATGGCCAGGGCCTCGCGCATGAAGATGTCCGGATAGTGGCTGGCCGAGAAGGCGCGCTCCAGCTCCTCCAGCTGCCACGAGTTGAAGTTTGTGCGTGAGCGTCGACGCTTCGCGGCGCTGCTGTCGTCGTCCCCATCGCCGGGGAAGCCTGCAAGAGTGAGAGACATTAGGATTAATTGAAACTAATTGCGGTTGGCCCAAACTAAAAACTAAATCCAGTGGGACTCAGAGTTGGGGACGACTGGGGCTTATCTCACAAAAGAGCTCCCAGATCAAGTGTTATTTAAATTAGTCAAGACAAAACGCACACACATACCGAGAGAGAGTGCTCAATAGATATAAATAGAGAGAGAGAGAGAGAGAGAGAGACACACATTATAAATATATACAAATACAATTGGAAAACGAAATGAAATGCATAAATATTCATAATCATATATTTCAATTAGAACGCGCCCCGCTTGGCCAGCGGTCCATGCATGCTGATAATGTGTCTCTCCCTCCCATTCCGGCAACACCCCCCCCCCCCTCTCAGTCCTCTTGCGCTTAAATCCATTTGCCATGTCCTGGCTCGCTTTAAAAACAACAATTTAATTACGTTTCTATTCGGCCCATTCCCTTTGCGTCGCATAGTTTTCCATATGCCAAAGCGAGCGGGGGGCGTGGCATGCACAGATGGACCGGACGGGCAGACGCCGAGCCAGACAACCGGACAGAGGTCCGAGTGGCATGCAAGAGCTGAGCAATTTATCAAATTAACTGCGCGATCGAGCCGCAGCAGAATCGCAACAAAAGCCGACAAAAGCCTAAAAGGTGTTGCTGTCCGAGACGATTCAGAGAACTGGCCTCAAATACAGCGCGAGCCAACTGCATAGGTCTGCTGAATGGGGTTTGCAAAGAGCAAAGTGTACCCTCCCCTCTGGATGTACCTGCGGCCAGAGAGGTTCAGGTGGAAGCGGAGACAATTTTGAAGATTCCTTAAGCATATATATATATAGCAGAAGCAGATCTACGAGCCTTTAAGAAATGAGCAGCATACATATGTATATATATATGTATGTATGTACATGAATATCAGAAAATGTTCAGTGTATTAAAAAGAGTTCCTTAATAATAATAATAATAAAAACTGTTCCGAGGTATTAAAAATTTCCAATATCTAAAGATTTTTTATATATTACAGAATGTGTGTAATGTATGTACTAATACTAAACAGCGTGATATGTACATACATATATGTGTTTATATATATTTATTAAGTCAATCTCTAAGTGAATTTTTATATTAATTTATGTTCAATGCTTTGTTAATTAAAACATGGAAAAGAAATGTAGGCATTTTATATATATTTTCACTAAAATAAAATAAAGAATTTTTATTATTATAGCTCATATCAACAAAAAATATATTTTTACAATAATTCATTTGAATAATTTTTTCTTCATTCTTCAATTTTCAAAACTTGTCTAAATAATTTTTCAAACGAAATTTCCTTCTCAGCTTTAAGCTCTAAATTATTTATCATTAAGAGAGCTTGAGTGGATCTATAGGTTGTTGTCAAATATACAATATTAAAATATGAATTAGCATCGAATTGGAAATTAAGAAATTGGTAGACAAACTCGAACTCAGGAATATAAATCAATAAATGAGCTTCGCCTATCGTAATTACCTCAGATATACATGTAAATTAACATACAACTATGTATTTATATGTTTCCATTCTTGGCAGTGCCTAAAATGCCCAAGTCAAATGCCTCAATTCATGCATTATGCAAAGCCCATTTCATTGCGATCGCATTCGAATTTCGAATTAGGTGCAGGTAGAATTAACACGACTGCCGCTTCGAATAGAATAGCCATAAATGCAGTTATTACGATATAGATATGCTATCTATATATGAGTAAGTAAATATACGGTTAAGCATGGCTTAAGTTATGCACTCGCACACATTGTTGCCACTTTGTAAACATATCCTTGGAGCTAGTGGCAGAGCCAGAGCCAGAGCCAGAGCCAGAGCCGGAGCCAGCGCTAGGGCCTAATGTGGAACTAGACAGCAACTAACCCTCGGTACACACACTTGGGCCACGCCCCTAATGAAGGGTCTTGTGCAGTTTGCTGTTAAGTGTATCTAATTATGCGCAAGGCGCTGTAACATTTGCCGCAACGCTTGGCCAAAGCGACAAAAAACTCGTTTGTTTTAAACGACGCGCGACGGTCAGCTAGACGCGATATAGGTCTGCCTGTATGTGTGTATGTGTGTGTGTGTTAATAACTCAATAACAACAGCAAATATACAACAATAATAGAGACATTAAGAGCAAAGCGACAAACGCCAAACGCCTAACAAAACGTTCAGGCCAAAGGGCGCAGCGTTGCCAGACTTCAGTTGCCCTCTGTCTGTGTGAGTCTGACTCCATTTGTGTGTGTGTGTGTGTGTGTGTGTATGGGAGAGTGCGTTTTGTGGGGCGGTCTGGCATGCACACAAAGTGCATTCAAATGACTTAATAATAACAGTTACCCGCCCTCTCTCTCCCTCTCTGCCCCTCTCCCTCTTTCCCTGTTTCTCTCTTTGTGTGCACACATAATTCATGTTTCGGCCAGAGTTTTGCACTCTACATGCAGCAGAGGGACGAGAGTAGGTGGAGATGAGGCGGGGACGGCGACTTTCTGTGATTTGTGCTGCTCAGGATAATTGAAATTTATTATGATTATTGCGCCCAGCGAGTGGCAAGTGGCATGTGGCAAGTGGAAAATGGCAAATGCAACGAAGCGATAGCCAAGCAGCTGCCACACCTTTGGCTGCCCCTGCAATTCGGCAACGCTGCACGCTGTCGGCCCTAACCTTAAAGTGCACGAAAAATGTAAAAAAAAACCAGTCGCAACAAAATCAGAGCGAAAACGAGTTGTGTGCATGCCACAGACACATTCCGTGGCATGTTCGGTTCGTTTATAGCGCGCGTCACTCGAGCAATATAACAGTTACACACACCCCTAGCCGACTGCCAACCCCCCTCGCCCCGTCCGCTGCTGAGTCCGCCCCTGGCAAGACGCGCGGGCCACTTAAGTCATAAAAATTAAGGCAACTACAACAAACAAGGAAGCAGGGAAGCAGCGCAAAGAGGAGCGCGAAAAAAAGGAGCCTGTCCGACAACAATTTGCCCCAGAGGAGCTCCGCTTGCCAGGCGAAGCACGTTGAGGAGGGAGGGGCGCCAGGTGGCTAAGGACTTGGCTGGGGGTTGATTGGTGGCTTCGCTAGAAGCTGAAAGCTAATTGCAGCCAAAAGTCAAATGCTTAGAGCGCGGCACTAGTTGCATGTCCAGCACGAAGCCCATCAACCCAATCGGACGAGCGACACAGCCAGACAGGGTATTCACTATTCAATTCAATCGATTCAGTATCTGTGGGTAATTTATTTACTATATCCAAACTACTTTTGACCATCTTTCTATTGCTGTATTTCTATTTCTTTCTGCTTCCTTCTTCACTCTATTTAGCATTCCTTCGCTCCTCCAGTCCATCCGGATTATTTATCTCTATCTCTACATATCTATGTTCTTTCTATCTGTCTCTCTTTCTCTCTCTCTTTCTCTCTCTGTATATCTCTTAACTCACCCAAAGTCTTTAGCTCTCTGCATATCTTTTTCTCTCCTTCTGGCTCTCCCTCTCTCTCCCTCTATCTTCCCTTGCTCACTATTTCCTTCTGTCAATTTGTTTTTTTTCTTTGCGAGTCAATTTTATGATGATTTCGTAAACGTTTTCGACCGCTAGCGATTCTATTCTCTCTAACCTCTACCTCGCATTACTAAGAGTCGATGTTGTTGATATTCAGATGATAATAAAATTGATGCAATTCCTGAATGAATCAGTGCATAACATAGACTTTGAACTTATTTTCTTTACGAATTAATTGATCACTGGAAGTAGTAGTTGGTCAAGCTGTAAATCATTTGCTTTGGCTCTCCCACTCGCTTATTGAATTCTCTCTCTTGATGGGAGAAACTTTCTTTCGATAATTATTATAATTATTATTATTTCTGTGTGTGTTTTTTCTTCGTTTAGACTTCCGTGCAGGGCCCTCCCGGACCTGCGCTTGACCCAACAACCTCGTTACGAGACGGAAATACTTTTCAAATTGAAATCAAATCTATTTGCCAGCGAGCGATTCATCATCTGTCAGATGTCGTTCACGAGGCGGAAGTGCTGCCTCTTGCAACTCCTTCAGCTCATTTCGGATTCATTACGAAGTGCCAGCAAAGCAAATACAAAACAAAAGAGGAAGAACGTCGGCAAGAAGAAAATGAAGAAGAAGACCACGAAGGCAAAACAAAATGGCGGCGCCCAGCGAAAAATCGCATGATAAATGATTTCGATCGTTTTATGACAGTTTCTTCATTTCCGGCATGAAATGAGCAAAAGCGGAGCCAAGCCAAAAAACCGGAGCATGGCCATGTGACTGACTGATGGTGATGTGCACCAAGCACAAACACACACACACACACATACACACACACACACTTACACACCCTCGCTTTACCCCTTACACAAGCAAACGCTTTTCTTTGTTTTTTTTTTTTTCTCTCAGCTTTTTGTTTTTGTCTTGACTCGCAATGATTAATGAGCTTTGGCAACGACACACAGCTGAGGCGTTCCCCGTTCTGCCACCTCTTGCAGCGATCCCAACACCCACCCAACCACACACGCCATACCGCGACATGCCACGCCCCCGCCCTCGCCCCCGCCATCGCTGCGTGCGCCCACGTCGAGGCGCCGTAGCTGGGAGCTGGTTCCTATCTGCCATCGCGCGTTGGCCTAATCAAATTGAATCAAATCAAATTAATAATTACTTTTTAAAATGGCGACGCAGTCAGGAAGTGGGCGCAGACAGTCGCCCTCCCTGGCTCATCGGTTGCCTGGCAATTAATTAAACATGTCTCCTCCCCCTCGCCATCCCCCTCGGCGCACTCGACAGAAGAATAAAAAAGTGAATGAAAAAGAAAAAGGGGAAAAAACGCTGCTCACTTGGAGTACGCGCCTCGCATGCCACGCCCCCAAAACTGTTGTCTCGACCCGGTATTGGATATATGCATTATGGCCATAATTACACCAACTAGCCGTCATTTGTTAATGCTAATTGGCCAATGAGCCGCGGCTCCAACAAGGACGTCTCCTGCCACTTGGCTCTTGGCCAAGGCTGAGGCAGTGACAGAGGCAGAGGCAGAGGTAGAGGCAGAGGCAGTGGGCAATCAGAGTGTAGTGGAATGGACGGCAATTGTCGGGCATGAGCTCATCAATTTGGGCCCAACAACTGCAACTGGGCTGGGTTAGGCTAATGGGCAAACAGAGAAAGACAGAGGCGAGAGAGTGAGTGAGAGCGGGAGAGTGGGAGAGAGAGGTGGATAAAGAGATCATAAGATATTTCAGCTTTGTCTTTGGTCCGGCTTTCGTCTATAAGCATTCGAACACATTATAACCCAGAACTGAATATGATCTACTTCAATGACAAGATAGACAGAGAGACTTGACTACATATAAGAAATGGCATTATAAGTTCTCTACTTACTTAGACTTAGGCGACTTGAACTCATTAACTCCAACGATAATGCTCAGTGAGAGCACATGAAAACAAAGTTAATGAGGGATAGCACACGGTTTTCTGATGCGAGTCAGTCTAAGAAAAAGGGTTTCTTGAGTCGGTAAGCTTAATGCATTACGCAACACGAGGTGGAAGGAATTCATTGTCTGAAGGAAAAAGCATTTAGTCACCAAAAAAGCAAACAGCTTTGATTCGATCTCATGTTTACTAAATGATTTGAAACAGTCGTCATTTGTCTCTCTCTATCTCTCTTAGGCTTTCGCTCTCTTTCTGTTCTTCATTCAATGTTTTTCCTCTGAGAAGAGGGGTTTTCAAAGCCTTTAAAGTATTATCCTTTGCTGCCTCCCTCTCTCTATCTGTCTATACATATTCATTTATTTACATATATATTTTTGTATTTTATTTTATTTACATATATCTATCTTGTTATTCCTATATATACGTATATATATATATTTCTTTTGACAGATTCCATATCTCTTTCTTTCTCTGTATATTTCTCTCTCTTCTTTGTTCTGTCATTTACATCCTTACGTCATTCTTTCTATATCTGGCATTTACCAGGTATTTCCATTGGTGCCTCCTCTCCGTGGCGCTTTCGTCAACGTTTTCACTGGCTATACAATAATTCTTTCAATTTCTGAAACGAACTCTGAATCCACATAATAGAAATAAATTGTCTTTCACTAAGGAATTTGCACATTCTGTCGCTATTTAAGTCTTCTTTCTGCTATCAATTCGATTTTGAACTCTATTGAAATATATCAATATCGCGATATGAATATCTGTTGTTCACGTTGGCTAATTCCATATGGAAATCTTGTTCACAATTTGTAAGTATTCATCAAGATGAATGCATATTTATAGCTATATGCTTACGCCCATAACAAATGCCATTCTCGCCTGAGTCTGACTGGCCCAATTTGCTAATTAATACTCCGAGTCGAGCTTATAGACTCGGAGCTATTCAATAAATCGTATATGGTTATATTAATGGCAGAACTGTCAGAGTCGTGAATAGAGTCTCGAATATTTGCCTAAAATGTGAATGGAAAACGCGTGTAGAGCCCATACTTAAAATGTGCCTAATGACGATCATGAAACCGATCAGAGGCGACTTCTGTCATTGTCATTCACGGCGATTCGGAATCAGAGCCGAGTTCCACTTCCAGCTCGAGCTCGAAATCGAACACGAATTCCACTTGCTGAATGCGACCTTCAGCAGATCGCTCAGCAGGTAGCACAAATCATATATGTATTTATATTAATAGTTCCCGGTTCGAGGCTCGCAGCTACTTTGTATGCTAAATCAATCGGATTTTTACATAATAAGCGCTCGCTGATTAGCTAAATCAATAAATAAGTTTTGTAGGTAGCAAAAGTCAAGCGACTGGCAAAAGCTGACAATCCCAATACGTTTAGCGCACGGCTAATTGAATGAATTAGCATACTGCGACGTGCCACAGATAACGCACAGGAGGTGGATCTTAATAAAAAAAAAAAAAAAAACACACACACACACACAAAAATAATAATAATAATAAAATTGCCTCTCTCGATAACCCCAACAGCTCAGCCCATCTACCCACTCGTCCCTCACGCGAGGCACTTGGGAACTGACCTCCAGACTCTGATTAGCCAATTGCTGCCCTGTACTTAAATGGAAATGGGTATTTGGATGATAACTCTCTCTATCTCTCTCTCTCTGAAATCATAATCCTACACGTATTTATATTAATAACATTCTTTGGGTATGCATGACTCAACTAATTAAGATTAACATGTCTTTCCCAGGAATTCATATGTAATTATCAATATTTGTTAAAGTTTTCAATAATCGATATGTTATCGATTAGAAGATAAACTTTATTTACTAGGAAACTAAGCGAAGAAGGACCGTATCCAGTTTAGACTCAGTTAAAGAGCAATCAAAAATACGAAAATTTTAATAATTAAGAGCTTATGTAGCTATAGAACTTTGGAAAACAATAGGAATATCAGATTTGTTATGATATTTGAAGAGCTATGAACATAAAATGGGAATGTCATAAATTATCGACTATACATTTTGCGATTTAATACTCAACAGTAGGAATATTATACATGGTTTGAAATGATGATATAATGATGAAGATATTTAAAAATCATTTTCAAAAACTTGGGAATATCATATAAAATATGAAATGATATCTTAAGCATCTAGCATAAATATCTTCAATTTAACGAAAAAATAAATGAATGAATATGAAGATTTGTTACAGATTCAATAACCCTAATCAAAAAGATACTGCAAAGAGAGTCACACATTCTTAAGATTTTTTGATAAAAAAAAAAAAAAAAAAATCAGTAATTTAAGATTTCCTTATAGCTTCAAAAAAATGTTTAATCTATGATGTGCATTTTCAGCTATATAAACAGATACATTCAAAGAGTTTTCTATATAATAATAATATATCCTTTAATACTATACATATCTCTTTAGATTTGTTAAGTTTAATCCTGGAATAAGTACCTCGTAAATGAGTCTTCTTTAATACGAAGTCCACTGACCCAATTCTATTTAATCAATATAATATTGGCATTTAAAAGATGTATATTACATATTGTTGTATAAATAAGAGAACACAAAGCATATCTATATGTACCTGTGTAAAAAAAATAAAAGTAAACAAACATATTCCATTCTGTTCTCTTCCTCATATATTGCATTTTCCTATACATATGTATCAATAGTTACAATAATTATATATTTGCCTTGCGATGTCCAAATGCATTCCATACGGGTTTAAGAATTTAAATTTACTTAAATATCTTCTGTTCATGTAATTTAAACTTTGCTTTAATCAAGCTAATCAACTACCTAATCTGCTACTAGATCTACTACGAAAACTACTACCAAATGGGAGTTCTTAGATGGCACGCTTTAATAGATCTCATCTTTAGATTGCTTCGATTCATTGAAGACCAGGGGAATGGTGTTTTGCATTCAACTATTCCAGTCCGTTATGAAGCAACGGTAGCTTCACGCTTTAGTGGTTTCAACATGCTCGGATATATCAGATGCAGTGCTACAGCCAGAGCATGTCGATCCACATTTGCAGATTTAGATTGATCAAGGTCTTGGGCACTTACCGCCATCCTCATTGGAGCCCTCGCTGGGCGGCCCCGCCGGCGGCAGGCTCTGCCGGTTGCCAATCATGAGCCGGTGCTGGATGGTGGCCACGGTGCTGGCGACCGCTGCCACGGCTGTTGTTTGGGCGGCGCTGACGTTGCGGAGCGCCGCGGCGCTGAGGCCCGTAAGATTGGCGAATGCATTGCTCGCATTGACCGCCGCCATTTGGGTGGCGGCTGCAGCTGCAGCGGCTGTGGTGGGATGTCCGCCGGCCGACGCCTCGAAGCGCGGCCGGCCCAGGAACGGGCCGTTCGGTCCGAATACGCCGGGCACTCCGAACTGCAGAAAGGGTCCCCAGGGCGGCACGCGCACCCCGCCGGGCGCCAGCTGGGCGGCGGCCGCATAGAGCTGCAAAGCGGCCGTCGGATGCAGTCCCTCCGACGGCATTGTGACAGCACTGCTGCTGCTGTTGCTGCTGCTGTTAGAGGCGGCGGCGGCAGCGGCTGCTGCTGCGGCTGCTGCTGCTGCTGTGGCGGAGGCGCCGCTCAGGCGTTGCTGCAGTTGTGGCGGCGTGGCGGCCAAATGGCTGTGCAGACTATGACTGTGACTCGAACTGTGACTCGAACTGTGATTCGAACTGTGGTGGCTCGAGCTGTGACTCGTCCTTTGTCGCTTGAATTCCGTTGGCTCGCAGCTGTTGTTGTCCTCCTGCTTGAAGATGAAGTTGTTGTTGACGCTGCTGTTGTTGTTGTTATTATTGCTATTGTTATTGTTGTTGTTATTGTTATTGTTGCTGTTGTTGTTGTTAATATTGTTGAGCTTCTTGCTCTCCGTAGCGCTTGTCGTTGGCTGATGCTGTTGCTCTAGTACCATTATGGCCCACTCTGCGGCAGCTGCTCAGGCCATGGAACACGCCATAAAGTTGCTCAGCGAACGCGCACACATGAAACGCAATTGGAACGTACGCGCACTTGACACTGGGACACACAAATACTATAGCACCCGTTTACCGTTGGCTGTGTTGGCTAGACGTGCTCAAAAAAAAAAAAACAACTTGCATATACAGGTATATACAGGTGCGTTTGCCGTCGGCCGGCGTGCAAAAATGCGAAAATGCGAAAACAAAACACACTGCGCGACTCTCCAAATTTATTGTTCAACTGTATCTGCGATTATGCACATGTATATATAATTAATATTATGAGTGAATGAGAGAGGAGAGGAGCAATGAGCGTATGTGTGTGTGTGTGTGTGCGGCAGCGGCAAAACAGCAGCAGACGGACGCAAACGCTCGCAATGAAAATTCAATTTGAACTGAGCGCCGCTGACGACGCGCCAAGCGAGGAAACCAAAAGTTTCACGCAAGGCTGCGTCGCCAGCGTCGTCAACGACTGCGCGAGAGCGCGTCGGCGCGAGCGAGAGGCAGCCAGCGGGCGTGCGCATTGGCGAGAGCGAGCCAGACAGAGGGGCACACGGCCAGCACAGCCACCACCGCCGCCACCAACACCAACCAAAACGAGCAGCGGCAGCGCAGTCCAAGCGCAAGCAGAGATTGTTGCCATGTTGTTGCGGTCGAGCTCGTGTCTGTGTGTGCGAGTGTGTGTGTGTGTGTCTGTGTGTGCGAGCGAGCTGGAAATTCATCAAAAAGCAACAACCACTTAATTTTTATATGCGCAGCGTCGCCTGTTTCAATTTTGATCAACTTGGCGCTGCTGCCTCTGCTGCCTCTGCTGCTGCTGCGTCGCGTCCCGGGGTAATTCATTTAAAAGAAATGCTGTTTTGTCTGTGCACGTGTGTGTGTGTGTGTGTGTGCGTGTGCTTGTGGCCATTTTCAATATGGAGTCACTGAGCGGCGGCACGAGTGCGAGCGAGACAAACAGCTGTCGCCTGGCAACTTTCATTGGCTGCGAGGCTGCTTTATGAATACTGGGAATTTTTGCAGCGACTGAGGCGCCATTGCCGAAAACGACTTGAAGAGTTTTCAATTTTCTTCGCCAGCGAGTGTGTGCGTGCGTGCGTGTGTGTGAGCAACTTTTCCAAGGGCGGAGTTATGCAGCATTTTTCAATTTGCGCCACATCAAATTATTATGCTCCACTCTCAGCCAGCGTCGACGTCAGAGCCAACGCCAACGCTAGCGCCGATGCCACCCCGGCCCCTGCGCTGCGTTTGCTGCTACCAATAACCATAAATGGCAATTTCGCAGCGTCAAATAGAAAATGAAAATTCGTTAACAATTAATTAGCCAACGATATTTTCTATGCCCTACACCAGAGCGAGTCGAGTCGAGTCGCGCGCGTTTTGCCCGCGTTCTGCGAGCGTTTCTTAGCGCCTGCTCGGCTCTTTTGCTTGTGCTCTTCTTTTCTCCATTTTCGCACTTCTTTTCAATTAAAATCTGTGCACTGGCTCCTGGGAGCAGCTGCAGCTGCCTGCAGTTGCGAGCGATGCGGGAGAGCGAGCGAGTCGGCTATAGGCCGAAGCGAGAGGCAGACAGAGCGGCGCCCAATTTGCTTTTAATTTGTTAACATAAACGCCTCGTCCTCCAGCTGCGCCTCCCACAACACGATGCCAGCGACGACTCCAGCCTCGGCTACAGCCTCAAGTCTCATGTGTGCATGTGTGTGTGTGTGTGTGTGTGGCCTGCGCATGAATCATTCATTTTATTAGCGCAGCCAGCTGCGACGTCAGCTCCGACTGCGACTGCAACACCAGAGCAGCAGAGCAGCAGCAGCGCTGCTTCACTTAACCCATTTGCTCTGCAGCATCCCCCACTGGCAGCCCGCCACCCACTCGTCAGCCCCCACCCGCCCCTCGGCCGGTCAAGCACACAGCAAAGCTAACTAAAAGCTGAGCAATCAATGTCAATGTGTGGCGGGGGCGTCTATAAAGCATATTTTTCCGTTAGCCCTCACATTGCCACACCCCTTCTCTGTGGGGGGTAAAGGGGACGGGGCTTGGATCTGCTCCCAATGTTTGTTTCTGTTTTATTTTTTGTTTTATTTTGTTTTTTTTTTTCGGTACGCTGCAGCAGTGTCAACTGTTTCGTTGGCAGGTTACTTAATTGCTCTGCTCTTTGCTCGCTGCTGTTGCACCCACACACACACACATACACGAACGCTCTTCCTCTCTCTCTCTCTCTCTCTCTCTCATTCCCCGTCCCTGCCCCTGTCAAGCTGTTTCCTTGTGACATGTGCAACGTTGTCTGCTAGTGTTAATTTTATTAATGACATACAATGCCAGTGGCCGACACAGAGTCCCCATTGACCCGCCACCACACCCCGCTCCCCTCCCCGTGTTTTGCGCACCTGGCTGGCCACCTGCCTGCCCCCAGCCATTCCCATTTGTTAATACAATTTTCATGCGTACGAAAACTTAATTAATTCTGCTACAGTTTGTTGCAAAAGTTTTTCCTCTCCTTTCTATCTGTGTGCGTGTGTGTGTGTTTTCCTTGACACCCTGTGCACAAAATGGCAGCCGTGCGCTGCAGCGCCGCGTTGAAGGGAAGTCCGCAGCTCTGCTCAGCTCAGCCTGCAAATCAAATGAATGAATTTTAATTATTTTTTGCGGTCTCCCTGCTCCACAAATCCCCCTACACACGCAAAGTCAGCGCAAAAAGAGGAAGCAAAACAGAGAGAGAGAGAGAGTGAGAGAAATCAGCAAACAGAAGAAAAGAGCCGAAGGAAGAAAAGTTTTTGGTAAAGCGAAAAGTTTTTGGAGCAGGTAGCTGGCAAAACTTTTTCTGACTAGCCGGAAACAGGAACATAAGCCGCCCCGGGGAGACTTGCCTGCCACATGCCACAAAAGCGGAAATAATATGAAAAACAAGCAGAAAGCAACAAGAATTATATATGAAAAGAACATGTGAACAATCACCAAACAGAGGCCAACAGTCGAGCTACCCAGCTACAGCCCAAATATTTGCTATAGCATATGAGAGATATATCAAAGATATTTATACATATGAATGGTATATGATGAAAGTTATTTAGATACACATATAGATTGTAGAGGATTAATTATAGATGATCAACTGACCTCTTATTGATGAATCTAATATGTACTTGGGTATTATTTATTATGTGTGTATATACATAACTTATTTGTTTACGTTTTAGAGTATAAATTTATAATACACTCTTTTATCCTCTCTGTTAACTCCCTTACAACAAACTATCTCCATCTATCTCCATCTATCTCTATCTATAGAGTAGATCAGATTCAATTGGGCAATTTCCGACGAGGAAAAGACTGTAAACATACATAAAATTTGGTTATATACTGGATACACATCTGCTCTGATGGAACCCATTAGCCCACTGTCTGCCTTCTTTAAGATTTAAGATTGTAAATTACATACATTACATACATACATAGATATTGATTATTTTATAAAGTTTTTTGTAGGTCTTAAACATAAAAAGATTCTATACATATATATCTATATATCCGTATTTATCTGTTGAAGAACCTCTCTCAGTAGGTATGTTAATATGCATATCTTGTACATAGCTTGTAAGGACTCAAGTGGGTACGACTCACCGTATGTACTTAGCGGATTGCTTCATTTCAATTTCATATCAATATTGAAATAATCGCTAAACTCTGTTTTAAGCCTCGTTTATAAGAGAAAACAAACTCTCTACACGAAAGCAGCTAACTCGAAAAGCAAATTACAAATGCAAATTACAGATAGGTTATAAAGTTTAACATCAAAACGAAAAAAAAAAAAAAAAAAAACACAATCTAACTACTAAATAGTTAGCTCTATTATAAAACATATAATCGGTAGATGAACTAAATATAACCAATACTCATTTTTATAGAACTTTAGAGAATTAAACAAAACCGACTTTTCTCATCACAGTTTCCACTTCAACTTAATGGGAAACCATCTATTTAGAGCTAAAGTTTTTTGAAATCAAGTATCAAATTATAATCGGCTATTTATAATTCATTGTACGCATTTACTTATATTTATTGTATTCATTTTATATACGTACGATCACGATTTAACCATTCATTTATATCTGATTACTCGTTTACTGCCCAAAACTAATTTGAATCAAACTAACCTAAATAAACTATATATAATAGGCATGTGTCACGCCCCTAAATGACACTTGAACAGCTAAATGTAAACTAAATATATTTAAGTAGACCCTTAAAGCATCTATTTTATTATTTTAGTCTATTCTTGGAATAAGAAGTGAAATAATATTAATCAAATCTATCTACACTTTAATTAATTTCAATTAACTAAAATATTTAATTTATTCAACTCAAAAGAGCTTCAATTAATTGAGCTAAACGGAATATTTGCGCGTTTAGCTCTAAAGAAGTACATAACTCAGGAGAAGCCTCATGCTTAGCAAACAGTGGGAAATAATCGTCTTATACTGGGAAATTTTATGCTCAACTTGGGATATTCTCATGCGACTGCTGCTATACAATAGAAATGGCCCCTTGACCGTCACGAGGGACAACAAAAGAACGCTAAGACGAAGATGATGATGATGATGATGATGTTGATGATGATCATGATGTTGATGATGATCATGATGTTGATGTTGATGCAGATAATGATGACGGTGTGGGAATAAAGTACAGGAAATTACCATCGGTTGAAATCAGATGATATCTGTATTATAAACATGTTTTGGGAACAGTTTTGTTTGCATAAAGCAACTTTTTCGATTAGAGAGAATTTTCTAGTATATTCTGGAAATATTGAAGCAACTGACAGTTGAGAATAAGTTAATAAAATATATGATTTTTCGTTAATTAAGAAAGTAAGTATACATGTATAATCATAACATCGATAGGTGTAGATGTAAATATTAAAATATTAAAGCTGGTAGTTGGTAGGGGAAGCACACTAGTTAGGTTTTTAGTCAAAAAAAATTTTCTATAATATAAGTAAATGATATGCTCTTATATTAATATCATAATATAAAATAGTATTCAATATAATAAATAATAATATATAATAAACCTCTCACATAATATGGCTTTGATATCTTAAAAAAGTGAAAAATATATGGATAGAACTCTCTCCCTCTCTCTCTCTCTCTCTCTCTATTTCTGTCAATCTCTTTATCTCCGTCTTTCTTTCTGGCTATCCATCTCTATCTTAATTTCTCTCAGTATCCTAAATTTGTGCTCTCCACGTCTGAAGATAGCTTTCCACTATACTTTACTACACACACTCTCTCTCTCTCTTTCTCTCTATCTCTCTCTCCATCTCTGTAAAATATTTATATCTTTGATTATATTATTGACTTTATTCTAACGTAAGAAAAGTTGGAGGAATCTAATTTCTTGCTGATCTAATCGGCAGCTTCGCCTTCGTCATCTGAAGTCGAGGCAGTCAGTGCTTGCCACAAAATGTTGCAATTGGAACAGTTGGGCTTTCAATTAAATGGCAGCGGTAATAGCCGTGTTAATTGCTCGTCAAATGTGACAGGGCACAGAGATAAACCATAACCATAATGTGGTCGCACCATATCAAAAGTCAAATGCCACGCCCACTTGACACATAATGTGGCACCAGCAGCAGCAGCAGCCAAAGGATCAACAGATGCAGCGCAAAATTTTCGACGCATCTTCGCATTGTTATTATTATAATGCGAGTTCGTCTCTTTTGTATTTTTTTTTTTTTTTTTTGGTTTTGGAACAACGAAAACAAAACACATGTGTCGCTAATTTGGTACGGAATCTGGGCCACGCCCACTGCAAAAGGGGGCAATCGATGCTGTTGTTGTTGCTCGTAAAAAATCGTTTGAATGCAGGCGAGGAGGCGCACCCCTCAGGGACTGTGCCCCTGCCACAGCCACAGCGTGTGGCACTCTTCATCTTCTACTACCACTACTGATTGTTGTTGTTGCTGCTGCTGTTGTTGTTGTTGTTTTTGCTGCCTGCATCCAGCGGACAAAGTCGAAGTCACACAAAATTATGGCAATTACGTTAAGCAGCCATTTATTTTTATGAGGCCCACGAATTATGAATAATTGCGGCAACAACAACTGAAACTAGCAAAGGTGGCAGAGGCAGGGGCAGCAGCAGCGTGAAGCACACACAGCTAGAGAGGGAGAGACGGATAGAGAGACAGAGAGAGACAGAGAGAGAGAGAGGGAGACATTTCGAAGGCAATGCATGTCAACAATATCGTTAGCACACACAAGTTCGAAAATCCATTTGACACTCGATGGGCAAATAATGAACAAATTAGTTCAATGACAAATGCACGACTAAGCTATACCCTTTACATATAGAGTCTTACACAGGAAGCGTTTGGTATATAAAAATAAAAGTATCTGTAGCTTAAAAAAAATTAGTTAAATTAAATATTTAGTAAATATTTATAACATTAAAAACAATATATAGAAGGTAAGCGCTCCCACACTGGAGTACTAGGGAGTGGGTCCTTGTAAATATAAATAACTTTCTGTTCAATGAAGTAATATATTTTATATAATTTAGTAATAATAGGTCTAAACTATCTCTCTCCCTCTCGTCCGAATATGAACTGAGCCACATCAGTTCTAATGGATGGGCTCTCCCTTTAAATATCTGACTGGATTCTGCAGCCTCCTCAGATTGTTGATAGTCTTAACTTAGATAATATGATCATCAGAAAATCAAAATATTAATGCTATTATAGACAGGTAACTTAAAAGATATCAATTCTAATATAAGTCAAGCTTAATGCTCCTGTTATGAATATAAATAGCATTAGCATGTAATAATACGAGATTTTCGGATTGAATGTCGTAAGCTTAAGCATAAGCTCTTTAAGCTTTAAGATTTCAGCTTTGAGACGTAAGTATATCTATATCTATATATGTATATAATAGGAAAGAGCTTTGCAGCAAAAAATTTTGAAATTTTTAGGTTGAAAATAAAACTTTAGGCGAAAAGGTTTGATGAAAAATAACAAACAAATTTTGAGGAATAATATTATATGATATATAAAAGCTTTGGATTATCGTTTTTGCTTTCTGTTGAATCTAAACTCAATAAGAAAAGCTCACATATATACAAGTATTTGGAATTATCTTGAATTATCAAGTTTCATTTCAACTACAAATATTGAGTTCATATAAAAGCTAATCAGATATACCCCTTATAATCTAGAAGTACATCCATCTTCTCAGTTGCTATTTCATTTTTCATTTTTTTTTTCTTCTTTTTTTGGCTGAGGCGTTGACGGCCCTGAATGTCGAGCCAAATAGTCCAGACGCCCACCAGCAATGGGCAACAGAAGCGAGGGTGTGCAAATGGAAATTCGTCATTAGGCTCATAAAATTGCAAAGACTTGGCATCGTCGAACAACACCCAAAATCAAAGCCACATACAAGAGACAATGAGAATCAAAGCAAGGCAAGTGCAGCCAGCTAGGCGACTTGGTAATACCCTTTAAATGAGAAGACGAATTCTGATATCTATAAATTATAATGGTTTATTAAGTTTCTCTTGGTTTATATTTAAGATAACTTTAAAAGGTTTTTAATTCTTCCTAAAGATAATGAGATAGATCCACTGATATCACAGGTGATTCTGAGAAAAGCACGAAATATGTGGGCTACCTAGAAATATGATCAAAAATATGGAAAAGCTGTGCAATTGTAGCAGAAATATATAAATATAATAAATGAATAAAAAGATAGCAGCAATAAGTTGTTAATATAACTTTGTGCAGCAAATCGACAAAATATACGTATATAATATATACATGAGTATATGGGAGAGAAAGAATAGAAGAGCGGCAAATATTTGTCGCCAAGCTCAAGTGACAGTCAACAGGCTCAGCTCAGCTCAGCTCAGCTCGGCGTGAGCGAGCATTTGCCAGATAGACAGCTTGAGGAATGGCAACGGATGGCTTCTGGTTTCAACGACAAGGACAACGGAGCAGGAGGAGGACAACGACAACAATTGACATTCATTGGCCAGTTTGATGGCCCTGGCAGCGACCCCAAACAAAAAACTAAAGCTGGCCAAATGTTTTGTCGTTCGCTTCGTTCGCATTCTCTCTGCTTCTACTTAGCTGTCGCGATTGATTTTCTCTAACGTTATCCTGCGGGCAGCCTTTGACCAGCATTCTCTCTCCTTCACTCTCTCTCTATCTCTCTTTCTCTCTTTCTCTCTCTCTTTCTCTTGGTGCTTGTTTCGGGTTGTGTCTACTCTTCGTCTCGCGACGCTGGCGGCAAATAAATTACATTGTAATTTGTGTGTCCTCGACGTGATTGTTGTTGTTGCTTCTGTTGTTGTTGTTGTTGTTGTCCTGGCTAGACCGTCGTTCTACCCTCTTGTTTCCTTGTTGCTGCGATGCTCGTAATTTGATTTCGAGTGCCTTTTGCCCAACGCCCATCGCCCAACGCCCACCGTTTTGGCATTGCTCATTTTTAGCTTGGCGACGTGCCCAGCAGCCCTCGCCCTCTCTCTCTCTCTCTCATACACTCTCCCTTTCTCTCTTTCACTTGCTCTCTTCTGCCTGAGCTGTGAGCTCATTTAAAGTTGATGGTGTGTGAAAAAATGTGAACAGATTGTTATGTAATTGAGTTTTTAGGCAGCCGTTTTGAGGTCGACTTTTGTGGCTGTGACTCCGTTGTTTGGTTGCTTGCTTGAATGTCCTTGCTCCTTGCTCCCACTGCTCCTGCTGCTCCTGCCGCTGTTCTCGTTGGGTGTTGTTGTCGTATTTGTTACATTTATTTGTCGCTTGATTTGATTTCGTTCCCCAGCCGCTCGTTGGCGGCACGTTTTCCCTGCCTTGCCTTGCCTCGCCTTTCCTTTTCATTCCATGCCCGCCCATTTGGCCCGCCCCTTGCGGTTTATTTGCCATGACAAGTTTGGCAGCATTAGCTGACCAATTTTAACTGATACACAGCTAAGTGATTGTACTTTAAACGTATTACAGCTCCCATAATTCCTCACTGGCCACAGCCAACATCAGATTTTTCAATGCCTTCGTTTCGTATCAAGTTGAGAAGGTCAATAATTACATATTACACACACATACATATATAAGAAGATTGATTGGTTAATTAGCTAGAAGTATAATAATACTATAACACCAATGCAGCTTCCAACCGACCCCAAAACAGAAAAATTTATTCATAAAGCATCCCAATTCCATTTGTCATGCCCCAATGGGTGGACCATTTAGCTAATACCTCTATTTCTAATAGACCTGAACACTGACATACATTAGTGAAAAATTTGATAAAAGGTGTATAGATCGGAAACATAAACATGCGCATATGCAGTAGTATGATGTAGTATGATCAATGCTGCTGACTCTAGCTCTAGAGCTGTAGAAGATATTGATTATTCGCCTCATAGATATACATATAATTCAAGTCCGAAACTAATATACATACAAGTACACCTGTATATATAGCTGTAATATATACAAGTACACTTTATATACATATACCTAATGATATAATAATATATGATATAATATACCGAATAGGAGACTGCTTGACTACGAGATCCTCTAAAGCCTTCCACGAACTGATATTATAATAGTATATGAAATACAACAAACTATTGTATGAAGTTCTAAACATAAAATCTACAGAGATGAGAAAGATATAATATTACAGTTCATTTTATATAAGGAATGTAATCGATAGCACTAAAATGGGAATAATTATACTTATATATTTTTGTATAACTCGGTCTACGCGTTATGCAGGGACCTACAAAAAATATCAGCTAGAACGTTCAGACGGAGGGATGGACGAACAGAGAGACGGACATAGCTAAAGTTACTCAGCTCAGCACAAAACTGCCACGCCCACTTCTGCCTGTTAAAAACATTTTAACAAAGCCAGTATATTATTATATTTTTATATAATTTAATACGAATTAGAAAATAATTTCCATACGTACATACATATGTATATGTACATATATGTATATGATGATCTTATATGTTCAGATATATGTAATATGATCGCATTGAGGAAGGGTGTTGAAAATATCATCTGTACCAATGCGATATGTATCGATAAGAGCATTTACCATATGTATGTGACATAATATAGTATTGATCGAATTAAAATTCACTAAACTTACACAGTATCTATTCGTCGGGTTCACTTTAAAGATATAAAGATAGATTAATACAATAAGTTCGCATTTTATGCATATTTATACTTAATATGGGATTCAAAGACTTCATGTGGGTCATGTGGGTACAAAACATTTATACACATATCATGAATCCATTATATACCTGGCTTTTATGCTCGTTTATCAAAAAAAAAAAAAAAAGAGTATATACATGTAGGACTTATTTTGAAAATGCTGTGCATCTATCTTGGGATATATAATATCATATAATTATAACCGTTATTCAGTTATATATAGACTCTCTCTGGGACTAGCTAGCTTTAAAGTTGTCTTACCCAATAGGGTAGATATTACACAAATCTCGAGTCTTTTTGAGAGAGATCACAAGAAATTTCCTTTCTATAAAAAATAGCCTCAAATAATGAAGAATTTCATTTTGAAGGCGTGTCAAAATGGCGAAGAAGATATCTGTTATCAAAATCTCCTAGAGAATTCAAAGGAGTTACTATGGAATAGACCGACATATTAAACGTTTCACGTTAATTAGGAACATTTTAGCATTTTTTAGCATTTTTTTTTAGCTTGGGCGAGCATTATGCAGTCGACTAGGCACATCTGCAATGTTATTCTGTTGGCTTTTTGTTATTTGAGAATTTGGGAAGCACTATAAGAAAACAAAATGCATTTTGGCATCGACCACGATCCGCACACATTGGTCATGGCTGTCCAGATCTCGTCTCAGTCGCCTCATCTCGTCGCGACTGTCGGCCGGTTGTAACGATCACGAGGAGCGGGCCCAAGATCTGGGACTTGTTTGTGTGCCGGCTCAATCGTTCCTTTCCCTCGCTCTCGCCCATTCCCTTTCCCTTCGCCCTTCCAGTTTCCCGTTGCCTTCGGCTTTGCCTTTTGCCTTCGCCTTTGCTTTTGCCTTTGCTTTGCCTTTGCCGTTGCCGTTCCCATTCTTATTAGCTTGCATTTAAAACGCAGCAGGGTTTTCACACCTTTTGCGCCCCACTGCGTCTATCCATCTCGCTCTCACTGTTGATGTCCGTCGCCCTCTCTCGCTCACACTCTCTCTCTGTCTCTAGAGCTGCAGCTGAAGCTGGGGCACAGCGCACGCGCGGCACAATCAAATTCAAATCACTTTGCATCTTTGAGATCTCAATAAAAATCTTGTTCTGCGTTGCCTTTGTTGCTCTTCTTGTTATTGTTGTTGTTGCTGTTGCTGTTGTTGCTGTTGTTGGAGTTGACTTTAATTGTTGCCGCAGGAGCATTGCTCAAATATTAATTGGTTTTTGTCTGTATGCCAAGCTGGAGGATTTCTCGCTAAAGACGCTGACGCCGACTTCAGCAGCGACCGCAACGGCAACGGCAACGGCACCAGCAACGGCAACGGCAACAGCAACGTCGACGTCAGCGTCAACGTCGACGCGGCTGTCTTTTGAGTTTTGTGTTGCGGGCTGCAAAAATTAATTACGATATCATGATTTACAAAATTAGCCGCAAATGGCGCGGCCTTTTTTCCAGTTTCCCCTGCTCCCTCTCCACCTCTCTCTCTCTCTCTCTCACTCTCTCTCTCTCTCTTTCTCATTCTTATTCTGTTTGTATTATTGTTGGCAATTCGCTTTGGGGAGGGCGTGACACGCATAAGCCCGGGCTATTCCCAAAGATCTGATGCCTGCGCATCCGTCCTAAACGGTAACATGTTATTAAAGGATTGTGCAAATATCTGGAACTGTCAGAAGCGTAGCCCAGCGACATAATTGAAGCATTTTAATCAACATTTTAACGAAACAGACAACAATTCAGGACTTTGTTAAAGTTGAAGTTGAACTTCAATCGAAGCAAGCAACTATTTGATTAGCCTAATTTGCTCTCTACCAGAACTGTTAGTTTGCATTAAGAGTCAATTAACTTATAACAATGACAACTACTTCTTGGAGCTCGTCTTTAAGGAGAGGAGCATTGCGGCTACGATGCGCCCATCCACACAGCTCCAAGCTCAATAAGACTTATTATAGAATCTCAGAAGCTCCAGCTTTAGTTCCGAAAGAAAGTGTTTGGAGTATCTTAACTCAACGGAAATCAATTGCAAATTTAATTGAATTTCAAAATTTCTATTGAAAAATACAAAATTACGAGGGCCTAAATATTTCTAGCCAGCACGAATAAAAAAGTGTTGAGCAACAAAAATTTCTATTCATTTTCTCTAGTTTCAGGATGCAAATTTTGAATTGTATTAATTAATTACTTATTTCTCAGTTATTTATTTATTTCTTAGTTATTTATTTCATCTGAAAATATTTTGTTTATTTTGTTGTTAACTTTTGTAAGCTATTTAGGTACAGTAGATTCCGGTTATAAAGACTCCGCTTATCGCGTCCATATAGTTATTACGACGAAAATTCTGGTCACGAGACTAACTTATATGAGAAAACTTTTATGGTTATAGCGACGGGACCATTGTTATAACCGAATTCTACTGTATATTTACATTACATTACATTTACTATATTACTTTTAAATTTACATTACATTACATTTACTATATTACTAAATTTTGATTTTTTTCTAATATCTTGTTCGGTTCAGTTTTCATATGAATTTATATTTACTTATTTTGAATGCCCAATATCTGAATGAAAAAAATGTAAGTCCGCATTTCATCAACGCTTTAAATCGTAGTCAAAGCCCAAGGCAAGTTAAGGCACTGCTATTTTTGTGAACACATCTGTATATAGCAAAGATCTCAATTGTGGGTGCAATAGAAGAGGCAAACAAATTTCGAATATACTATATATGTTTCATTTCAGTCAAAATAGAGATTCCCTATTTCATACTCCGATTTCCTTTAAGTAATCCACCACAATCAGCTGGGCTGGCCTTGCAGAGCGAGTGCATGATATAATTAGATTGAATAATGCCCGTCATTACTATTATTATTTCTATTATTATTATTATTTGCATTAGTATGGCAGCAATGTGTGCTCGGGCTTTATCGGCTGCGAGCATCGCTGGCAACTCATCAAGCAATCTGCTCGGGCCTCGGATGGGTATTGTTCCAGGGCCGCCCACAAATCGCATCGCTTGCCAAATTGGCTGGCCCAATTTATTTGGCGCCCAGCGCTTGGAGCCGCCGCCACCCGGCCAATATGTAGCGGCGTTTGATGGACACGTAGAAGTCATCAGTGGCTCTCATTATGGCTGCTTTGTCAAGCTGGGAGGGAGCATGTGGAGCTGTGGGGCTGTGGGGCTGAATCAAATTGTGGCCTCATTCATTTTCATAAGCACTAAGCTACACACAGCACATGCTGCACGCAGGGGAGGCGGCTGGGCTTAGATGTGGAGTGGGGCGAGTGCTGCAAGTGCTGCAAGTGGTGCAAGTGGTGCAAGTGTTGCCCTCAATCGCTCCGTTCTCAGCTGCAGCTTCTGCTCGCCGAGGAAGGCAATTAATGCACTTCAAGTGGTCGGCCTTGGGCCTTTTCCGTTGCTGATGCTGATGCTGATGCGGATGCTCCACATACCAAGCACCGATGCTCGGATGCTGCTTCAGCTCCAGCAGCTCCCCAGTTTCTCGGCCTGGCCACGCCCATTCGCAGAGCGCCTCAGGCATTGCCACTGTTACAATTTTGTCGCTTTGGCTTTGGCTTTGGTAATTAACATTGCTGCAGTTGCAGTTGCAGTTGCATTTGTCCGCTTTTTTTTCGCTGGCTTCTCCCGCCTTTTGATGCCTTTTGCATATGCGAACTGCGTTTATTAATGTCATCAACGCCCAGCTGCCCGGCAGCCACGCCCCGCTCGCAGGCCCGAACAGTTGACAACTCAATTGTTTGCTGTTTGCTGTTGGCCGCTGCCGATGTCATTAAAATGATTTCTGCGATCGCCGCAGCAAAAAGCGTTGCCTAAGCCAAAGGCGAGCAAAACACAAAGTGAACCACAAAATAAAAAAAAAATAAAATAAAAATAAAAAAAATTGGAGCTAATTTGATTAATATGCAACGCATGCAGCCCCAGTCCCTCCATCTGGCATTCCCTCTATCGTTCACTCACTCACCCAGCCTAATGATGGGAAGTGCGAACGCATTTTGGCTCCCAAGCGAACGCGGACGCGGATTTGCAATTCGCACGACGCGTAATTGCAATTGTAATTAGTGCAAGTGCTCGATGCAGCTGAGCAAGTGGAGCAATCGGCGAGCCCCAAAGCCAAGCGCCGCCCCTCGCCTCCATTTACAGCCCCAACTTGGCAGCGTAAACCCCAGCTAGCCCAGCTACCCCAGCTAACCGCAGTCCAGCAGCTTAGGGATTGCAGCCAACGAGGTGAACTACAGAAGCACAGCCCTGCATTTCTGGGCAATACACTAAGGGCTTGCACCCTACACCTAGAGTCCGCTTTCTTCCCTTCTAAGTGTAGTAGACTACCTAAACTTAAATGGTAATCACAGCATCACACATAAAGACGAAATCCTATAGCTGGAATCCATTGTCATCCTCATTTGTCATCGACACTCAATCTATAGTCCGCCCTTGAGTTAGGCACTTATACCATACACTCTATCTATCAAGCTGATGTCCTACATTCTTTATCCTGTTACTTGCACCCATACACAACGTAGTACGTCTACTTATAACACATCATATCATATCACTTATAACACATATATCATACCATACATCTATAGATCCATATACCTAGTACCAGGCATCCTAGTCCCTCTTCTCATTGTACTTCATCTCCTGCACAAATGACAGTGTTTTTGTGCTCTAAAAATTAACCATAACTTAGTATATCTTTTTTACCCTACAGCTAACTTCCATCCATGTAACATGAAAATTACAAATTACAAATTATATTTAACATTTCATATATTTCAGAGATCATGATTGAGATCTAATATACATATTACGTAATTTGGTTATTATATGTTATACTCTTATATATTTATGTACATATATCATACTTTCTACGCTACATCAATATGTACTTCGATGCACGATCGAGCATCCCTTAGGCTAGGCTACTAAATTATGGACATCAACTTCTTTATTAGCTTCATGCCGATCTACAATTAGCACCCTACGTCCGACACCTTACAGCTACCGACAGACATTAACACCGCTTCATTCATTATCATACATCTTGTACCCTAGACAGAGAGACCTTCATCTCGAACTCTACAGCTGACTATATTTGCAGCTTTTTCAGCATTCAGCACTCTACAACTAGTAGCCTACATGGTCTTACCTCCAGCACCGTACACCACGTTAATCAATACATGAAATAACCTACATATAGTAGCCTAGGTCTAGCAGTTTACATCTAGCACCCTCTCTCTGGCATCTATATATATTTAGTGTAGTACACCCAGCACCCTCTCTCTGGCATCTATATACATCTAGTGTAGTACATCTAGCACCTTCTCTCTGGAATCTATATATATTTAGTGTAGTACACCCAGCACCCTCTCTCTGGCATTTATATACATCTAGTGTAGTACATCTAGCACCTTCTCTGTGGAATCTATATATATTTAGTGTAGTACACCCAGCACCCTCTCTCTGGCATCTATATACATATAGTGTAGTACATCTAGCACCTTCTCTCTGGAATCTATATATATTTAGTGTAGTACACCCAGCACCCTCTCTCTGGCATCTATATACATCTAGTGTAGTACATCTAGCACTCTCTCTCTCTGGCATCTATATATATTTAGTGTAGTACATCTAGCACCCTCTCTCTGGCATCTATATACATCTAGTGTAGTACACCTAGTACCCTACAACTGGCATCTACATACATCTGATGTAGTACACCCAGCACCCTCCGTCTAGTATCAATCTAGTTTACCACATCTAGCACCCTCCATATTGTATTTACATTCATTTAGTGTACTACACCAGCGAGTCTATTCATCTCCAATCAGCCCGAGAGAAATACGCTACAATCTTCAGCTAGTAACCGAAGCACAGCTACATTCTCGTCCTACACTGCACAACCTACACCTACAGTATATACTTCAATTAAATACCCTAGCCTACACTATGCAATCTACATCGAGCCACGCCAAATCTTCTGCGCGTACACACGGCTTGAAATTTGCCTAATCCTAGACGCATGCAGCGATTTCATGGGCAGCCACAGCCGCAGTTGAGACTAGTGCTCCACTGGGAACTGGGAACTGGAAGCTGGAAGCTAGATGCTGGTTTCTGGCCATGCTGTACAACCTGGCAAATCCTGGCGGTGGGCGCATGTCGAGGCTTTGCTGCTTCGACACGGCAACGTGCGACAGCGGATTTCACGCCTCCTTTGGCCTCCGTGGCCCAGTGAAATATGTTTTGGCAGGCGCAGCAACAAGCGCAAACAACCACCGCCAGATGCTCAGATAAGGATATGACAAATTTCACGGCGAGCGTCCTTTTTGGGTCTCACCGACCGGTGGCTAAGGTGGACGTCGCCAGCGGCTTAACTTGCCGACCCGCTCGAACGTTGGCCAGATTTCAAATTTTCCAAAAATTTCGAAAAGCCGATAATGAAGTCAAGATTGCAATCGACCCGGATACAAAGCAAGGCATTCAAGAACGACGCCAGGCCAGAGCCTCGACACACTTTAATCAATCGCAACCGATTTGTCGGCTTAACATGTACAACATGACGTAAATAGTGAACAGGGGAATGCCATTCCGAATGCCAAACCCCAAATGGAAGCCAGCTTTGCGGGGTGTCGCGTATTAAAGTGAGCAATCGACAAGGATTTGCGTCTCTCGAGGCGGCTCGACTCGGCTCGGTTCGACTCGACTCGACTTGGCTCTCGACTGTTGGTGGCTTCGTCGGATTATCGCCAGTTGCCTGAACAAAGTGGCCAGCTAATAGTTGTTGTTGTCCTTGTTATTGTTGTTGTTGTTACCACAGCATGAGAAGATGAGGTTGGCTAACGTTAAAAGAACAGAGCTTCCCGAAAGGGGCGGGAGGAAGTATTGAAAGAAATTGAGAAAAATGCGCAGTTAGGAAAGAGACTAAGCGTTTGGGATAGTCAAAGGTGGGGGTAGAGTATAGGTAGGGAATTTATAAGCAAACAGCTGAGAGAGGGGGAGGTACATAGATAGAGGACGAGAGAGAGGAATATGGGGAGGGAAAAAGAGAGAAAGCGAGCGAAAGAGAGATAGCGAGCGAGAGAGAAAGATTGAAGTAGAGAAAAATAGAGAGGGAGAAAAAGAAAGATACAAGGATCATGAAGGAAGAAGGGAGAGAGGGATAAAGAGAAATGGAAAGTGAGAAAAAGAGACAGAGATAGAGGGTTATATTGAAAGAATTAAGAGAAGAAGCAGAAACGAAATCGAATTCCTTCTGAATTAGAGACATAGATGGAATGGGACGAAAAAGAGATAAAACAGATAGAGAGAAAGTGAGAGAATAATGGCGAGCGAGAGATAGAGAAATGAAGAAGAGTAGGAGGATGATAGACAGCGAGAAAGAGAGAGAGTTGGAGAGAGAGAGAGAGAGAGTTGGAGAGAGAGAGAGTTGGAGAGAGAGAGAGTTGGAGAGAGAGAGAGTTGGAGAGAAAGAGGTAATAGTAGATGGGTAGGATCACTGGACAAGAAAGACATTCCAAAGTGGAACCAAACACGAAACGCCTAGGATAGGAGATGTAAAATTGATTTTAATAAAAAGAGAAAGTGTCAAGATATTTTCAGAGATAGATCATATGGTACGCATAAATAGTTAAAGTACTTAAGCAGGATTCCCATAATTATATATTTGCCACACAGAAATCCGAATTAACAGCTAACCCGATATAAATGCAGTACAAAGTAAACGAATTATAAGAGAGAAATAAGTCAAATGAAATGAATTAGAAGAGATACGTATTTAGTGTGAGAAGATCGAGCAGTTAAGCGATAGAGATAGAGATAGAGATAGAGATAGAGATAGAGATAGAGATAGAGATAGAGATAGAGATAGAGATAGAGATAGAGATAGAGATAGAGATAGAGATAGAGATAGAGATAGAGATAGAGATAGAGATAGAGATAGAGATAGAGATAGAGATAGAGATAGAGATAGAGATAGAGATAGAGATAGAGATAGAGATAGAGATAGAGATAGATGACTTGACAGCCAAATAAAACAAATGAATGGCACTCGAAATTTATAATGGCCTAAATGCGACTATAATAATAACTAATCGGGGCTTAGGATCAGATCTCGACGCCTCTTTTGTTTCGGCTGACTTGGGACATAGCCGGAAAGGGCGAGCCACCCCACGCAACGCCCCTCCGGGCCCAGCACTCTGGACCCCTTGACAATGGCTCAATTTTTATGCGATTTGCTTGTTTTGATAAACATTCGTCGTCGCTTGTCGCTTCTCGCTTCTCGATTGTCGATGGTCCTTTCGTCTCGTGTCTCGTGTCTCGTGTTTAGTGTCTCGTGTCAAACGACACCCCAGAACAAGTCGAAATCGGATGTCGAAATCAAAAATTTCATTGGCAACCCCAAAGCTGCTGGAAATAATTTCAAAATTACTTTTGTTCCAAAGAGGGCAACATTTTTATGAAGGTCGCGTGCGGTTTGCATTTTGATCATTTCGATAAGCCAAACCAAAATTTTATATATACATACATACATATATATGTGTGTGTATATAATAAATCAAGTAAATCTACATAGCGCAAAGACCAAAAGCTAACCCTAATTCTAGCCTATGCCAAACCTCCTGCTCCTGCCCCTCCTCCACCTCCTCCTTCTCCTCTTCCAGCCTGCTGGTAAGTTTGCTTTATTGTTTGATAAGTATTTTGATAATATTTTGAGTGCTGTGCGAAAACAATGGCCAAGAAATGTTGCCCAAAAGAGCGCAGCGTTTAACACCCCGCTGCCAGCGGGGCGACAGGGTGTGCCGGGGGGTGGCCAAACGGGTTTTTATCAGCTAACTCAATTGAGATTTATGCCTAACTAGTTGGGCAACAGCCACTCCATATGCATCTCATTTCAAACTCGAAGCTAAATCGTAATTTTAATCAATTTAAAAGGCAAAACCATTAAGACAATGGAGCATTAACGAATAGTTGCTTTAGATTTGCCAAATCAAGTATAAAAAATTGAAATATGGAATTAAGTTTGTTATAAGTCACTAGCCAACACTGTCAGAAAATTGATATTGACTAACCCTTTCTATATGTTGGCTATGACTCGGTCTTATCTATAATTTGCTTCGAAACTCATATAAAGTCAACCAACACTTGTGATAGTTATAGTTATCCAACACTGCTTTAACAGAGAAACACCTCTGTATATTCTTGCTCAATTACTAAACAATTACTAATCCCATTAACAAAGAAGTTTTTCTAAATATATATACAGTATATGTTGCCTAACATACCACAACGAGAAAGACATTTACCAACACTTCTTTTAGAAGTAGCTGGCAAATAGCATTGAATAGCCAGCATTCTAGGCAAATTGTGTTAACCAACACTGGTGTGATACGAAATTTGAGTTGCGTGCGTATGTATGTATGTGTGCCTAAAATAAGTGCAGAGTGATTAGAATATCAGATTGGAGAGTTCAGGGTATCTCCCAGTCGAGCAGTCTCGACTGGAGCCTTCTTACTTGTTTTTTTAAGGTGAAGAGAGGAATGAGTACACTGATAGTGAAGCAAAATATTGTAATAAATTGTTTTTAATTCTAATTATTTCAAAATACATACTAACCATTTAATTTTAATGTTGGCTAATTACATTCTTGCCAACACTGTCTTGAATGAGATATTTGAGGTAAGCTAAGAGATAGAAACACATTAAAATTCAAGTATGCTATAAATGTGTTTGGGTATAATTAACAATCACTTTTTGTGATTGTAGTTACCAACACTGGCCCAGCACGCAAGCACATACAGTTTGATCTACATATAGAGCAGTCGTTAATAAATAATTTGAGTCCGATAAACATTTTCACCAAAAATATTAATTCAATTCAAATACTTTCTAAACTAGGCAACTAGTTAGCCAACACTTAAAGCACAGCATGTTTACCAACACTGTTTTGCATGAGATGTATAAAATACGCAAAAGTATATATAGTATATCAAAATTTCATGCAGGTGTAATTGTATCAAGAAAAAGTTACTCAACACTTAAGTCATATTTCCAGCACTTTAACGACCCGATGTAGGATCTAAGACGAAGAGCTATCGTAAATGAATAGCTAGGCATGCGAACAAAACGGGTTAAATCATTTCAAATACGAAGCTAGTTAGGCAACACTTAATGCATGTGCCATTTACCAACACTGCCCAATGAGCGTCTCCAGCTCAAGGTACGACCACTGCGTCGGACAGTAATGAGCACCTTGGCGCGCCAAAATGACAACCTGCGCACAAATTGGATTACTTCATTCTCAATGCGGTCAGATAAGAGCAAACCAGCAGCAACAGCAGGAGCCGTAGCAGCAGCAGCAGCAGCAGCAGCCGCAGCAGCAACAACTGTGTCGGCTAAGATCAAGCGGGGCAGAAACGAGGCGCAAGAAAAAGAGGGAAAAACAAAAGCGATATAAATAAATAAATACAATTTTGCGGCCAGGCATTTGGCCGATTGATTTCTGCAGCACGAAAAATGGCCAACTGGCCAAAGGAGAGGGAGTAGCAGGAGCAGTAGGAGGAGCAGGAGTATGCCTCTCTTGGCCAACTCGAGCTGGTTCGCTTGCAGGCTCGCAAATTGCCGCATATTTGTTGAGTAATAAAGAAGACAAACAATAAAACGAGGATCCCAGGATGAAGTTTCTCGAGCGGCACAGCGCAACACTCGATGCTGTCTGGTTGGCTGCTCGACTTGCTGGCTGTCTGGCTAGCCGGCTGAAGGAGGCCTTCGAACATCTGTGCGGCGCACTCTCAATTGAAAAGCGTGAATAACAAACGTGAACGGGCCGCAAACGCGCAAATTGGCTAAGAAGTCAGTCAAGCGACGTCTTCGTTCAGCGAGATTTCAGTTTATGCGCAGACAGAGATTGTGTTCCCTCTAAATCATGATAGTTGCGCATTTGACCCAATGCTGACTAGGGAAACAACAAATTTGGCTCTTTTTCTGGCTTTGAAATCGAAAATATGGCAAGTTTTCTAGCTACCAAATCGAATATAGCTAGTTTTCTAGCTGAAGAGACAAATATACCTAGTTCTTTCTAGTAAAAAAGGCCAATCCCACTTATTTTCTAGCTGAAAAACATGCAAATTTGACACGCTATCTGGCTTCAAAGTTTATAGCAAATGGATAGAATCTTTTCTAGCTGCAAACTTTAAATATGGCTAGTTTTCTAGCCACAAACGCGAACAGGGCTAGTTTTCAAGCTAGAAAGAAAAATACGGCTAGATTTATTGACAGCAAAAGACAATCTCTGAAAAGCACAAACAAATAAAACAGAATCTGGTTAATATCTAGCTGGAAAATTGTAAACATAGCTTGTTACTAGCTACCATAGAAATCAGGTGTTTTCTAGCAAAAAGGACGCATCATTTTATCTAGAGTTTTAAATATTGTTTATTTGCATAGTTTAGAAGATAAAATGTAACAGAAAACTAAACTTTCCATAGACAATTTTCAGAAAAGGTATTAAGATATGCAGAGCATGATATTATGGTATTATTACAATTAAGTTAATCAGCTTTCTAATCATCTAACGAAAAAGAGACTTGCATCCCATCCAAACTGTGTCAGATGTTATTACATATTGCTCCAAAGTTCTATAGTTTCATAGTTTAATAGGTTTATAGTTCATTAGCTCCATAGCTGCATAGCTCCATAGTTGCAGGGCTTCATAGTTCCACAATTCCATAATTCCATAGAGTGGTAACTCAATTAGTTTCATAGTCGCTCTAAAGTAACAGAGTTACTCCACATAGCTCCACAGCTCCATAGTACTCAACAATTCCTTAAATAACTAACACAAAAAAAAAAAAAAACTGTGAATATTCTATATATAGTTATTTTCAATTATAAAACTTATCTGTATCAAAAAGCAGAGCTAAAGTAACGAATTATATTATATATGATATATATTATCGATAGAAATGATATAAATTATTTTCATATAATGCTGCACGCATGAGCTAACATTGAAATTGTGGACTATCTCTCTCTTTCTCTCTCTGCAATAGCTAGATATTGCACTCTCTCTCTCTCTCTCTCTCTCTCTCTCTCTCTCTCTCTCTGTCTCTCTCTCTCTCTCTCTCTATTGGTAAGTTAAGCAGAAAACAAATCTTTGCACTAAGCAGCCGCAGTCAAAGAGCCAAAAGAGCCAAACGTAGCAATGCTTAATTTACTGTTGGAGACTGTGGGAGAGGCGAGCGGAGGAGCGGAAGATGCAGCCGAGATGCGAAGATGCGAAGTTGGCGACTGAGACGGAGCGAGTGAGCTGCGGCTGCGACTGCGACTGCGAGAGGCTAGCTGGCTGGACTGGCAAAGCCATAAAATGCATTATTATGCTAAATGACTATAAAAATCACGTTTACAATCCATTTATGCCTGGGATAATAACCCATCTCTTTTGAACTGAGGCGCAAGGAAGAAGCTGCCCCATGGACCGCGGCGGCCTGGGCCGGGATCTGGACCTGGCACCGGAACGCAGTTGCAGTTGGACGTTGGCTCCAGTTCGAGAATTGAGAGTTAAGAGTCGAGTCGAGTCGAGTCGAGATGTTGGCTAAAAACCCTGAAAGGCAGCATTTGTTTACGCCGCGAATAATTGAGTTATCTGATCCCCTGCTAGCCACAAGACAGACACGAATGAGCTGCAACAGCTACAAACGAGACCTAGGCTAGGCACAGACTGGCAGGAGTAGGGGGGTCAGATAGAGTGAGAGGGGCAGGGGCAGGGGCAGGGGCAGGTGGTGGGCTGTTCGTTCGTGTTGCATGTTTGGCAGCAGGTAGGTGTGGCCGGGCTACGTAGCAAATTGCTGGGGCGCATTAGAAGGCAATGCCGCCCAGGAACCCCGCCCATCCCCCTGCACCCACCCGACATCTCCCTCCCTCTCCCTCACTGCCTCTCTGTCTCTATTAGCTGCCCTTAGCTGTGGCCTGGCACTTGGTAATGACTTTATTTGGTTGCTGCGTTAATGGGCCCGCAGTCGTTGCCTCTGCCGCTGCCGCTGCCGCTGTCGACGCAGGCAGCGCAAATTGAAAGCGCATTTCAAAATTTTTCACACCTGAAAATTGTTTCGTTTCAAGAAGGTTGACGGACGCTCTCGAAGCCAGCGGGACGGCGGTACAAGTGCAGCGAATTTCAACAAGCAGAGAGTGGGAGAGAAAGAAGGAGAGAGAGAGGGAGATAGAGCGAGAGACAAAAACACTTTTCACGTAGCGCCGACTGACCAAAAAGGTGCCGACCGGCGGCGGCTGCAATTAATCAAAATTTAATTTCAAATCGCAACGTCGACGTCGACGTTGACGTCGCTGAAGCAGCCGAAAAAATTGAAAAGGCTAAAGAGAAAACTGGCTAAAAAGAAAATGTAATTAATCACAAGGCGGTTGCAGTTGCATTTACCTTAACAGCTTGCCGATGTTGTTGTTGTTGTTTCTCTTGTTGTTGTTGTTTTCGTTGTTGTTGTGCGTCTTCGTCTCTCGCTGCTGGAATCGATCGATGGAAAAGCCACAAGAAAAGCAACAAAAGCCGCGGCATGCAAAGGCGCCCCCCATCTCTCAGGCATACCCCTACCCTGCCGCTACCCCCACTCCAACCACCACTTGTCTTTTATCTGGCTGACCATAGAAGACCGTTACAGTTTATTGTAAAACTTATGATAATATTGAAGCTCAGTGCACAAAGGCAATTAATTACATGCTAATGCTGGAATATAGATCTTTCATTTGTTTAAAATTAAGGTTTTTTAGCTCTGCGTAAGGCTAAGATGATTGACCAAAGGTGTGATCCAATGATGATTATAATAATATTATGCTAATTCCATTGATGGTTTTCTCCGCTGCATCAACCAATTCTATTTGTTATTTTACTTTCGAATAATGATTTAATGATCGTTAAGTATTATAAAATATACTTATATCATAATTTAACTAGTTCAATCAATTCAAGTCAATTTTGCCTTTTATTCTCAGTTTGAAAAAAAAAAAACGCTTTTCTGCAGGAAGTAAAGTTAAGCTGACTAATAGATGGCGCCACTTGCCACCGCATGATGTCAAAGTCGCATAGCAACTATTACAATAGATGGCGCTAAACAAAGTGAGCTAGCAATAGGTGGAGTACGTTAACAACTTTGGTGAATATAGGCAAAAAGTAAAATGACCATCCATTAATACTTGAGCCAATTCATTGGAGCACTGATATTAACTATGTTGGCAAAAGTCTTGGCATTATGTTAAGTCGTTCTCTAAACAAGAAAGTCATGTTAAGTAACAGTCTGTAAACTCGAAGCGTTGATTTTAGTAGTCCTCAAATGTATATGTATTGATCTTACACAAAATTTTACTCTCTCTAAATTATTTCTAGCAATGCGTCTATCCCATTCATTCAGTAAAAACAGAAGCGTAGCAACAATTTCGTTTAATTTTTATTATTAAAAATTTGTTATATTGCCTTTCCATTGCTCATGTTTCTTGCTTTCATTTCGCTGGTCTTTTTTGGTGTTTTTTTTTTCTTTTTTAATTTTTTTGTATTTTTTAAATGATGTCCTGCTTATTACATTTTAATGAACAATTAACACTATGCAACAGGGTTTAATTTTTAACAGAAAACAGAAAGAAAAACGTTTCGTATTCTCAAATGAAATTGCTAACTGAAAGGTTTTGCTATTTGTTATTTGTGGTGAGAAACTTTGTTGCACAGTGTAATTGAATGTGTTTATTGTATTCGCTGCATTGTTGTAAGTTCGAAGAAAAAGCATAAACCAAAAAACAACAGATTTAAATCGGATTGTTTTTGCATGTTTAAAATAAATATATACAAGGTGTAGTTCAATAAAATTAAAAACAAATAATATACAGTAGAAAAATATAAAGAGGAGATATACAGTAAGTAAATATATATATGATTGAATACTTATAGAACTGAGCTTTAAACATAAATAACGAATAAGTACAAAAAGGAAAACAAATATGGTTAACAATCAATTAAATAAATGTACATATTGCATTTGGAGCCCGCAATTGCTCAACTAAGTCATAATAATAAATATATATACTAATGATACAGATACATTAATCATTAGATTATCAATTACAATCAACATTATACAGATGTTTACATTGATCTATATAATAAATGACATACTTTCATATTTCTCGTTACATTTCGTTTCGTGTACTTTTCCTTCTGCTTTTCTTCTTTTTTCTTTTTTTTTTTTTTTGGGTCTTGCTGCACTCTGGGCACGATGCTGAGAGCGACACAAGCTTAGCAAATTAATTAATTAAGGCTACGAAAAACAGGGATACAAAACAATAAATTAAGAATCATAAATATACATATTAACATTGGTTCCGTTTGAGCAATTGTCGAGTATTTCATTTCATCCAAGTGTCAGACCTTAAATTCATCTCGCCTAACATTTTTACTTCAACTTGCTTCTAAGGTTTCAAATACAACAATGTCGCAACCCTTGTGGGTCATGTCTCAAGTTCCTAAACGATATTATTGCATTGAGCTTCGAGCACTTGAGCAAATTTACAGTTTGAATTTGTTTGAATCGGTAAGAAAGCATAGCTCTGAATAAACATCTTATGCCAAACTTATAAAAACAAATACATAGATATTTATATATATATTTAGATGTACGGGTGGCAACAGCTAAGAATCACAGCTAAAAGGCAAGCATTCAAGTTTTATACAATAATCTAGAAATCGAGAATTCAACGCGCTCGCCAAATTCATCGTGCTCAAAGTTTGCAGCTGGCTGTGTAAATTGTTATTATAATTATTATTATTATTTGTTATCTATTATCGATTCTAGTTATGCATAAGTATATACATTGTTTGTGTGTTGCTGTTGTTGCTATTGATGTTGTTGTTGTTGTCGTTACTGTTGGTGTTTTGTTGTTCTTGTTTTACTTGACTACGCATAATCATATCAATTAATATATGTTTTGTTTTATGTTTTGTTTCGCTTTTGCTTTGTCATTAATTAGTTAATATTTATAGTATAGCACCGAGTACAAAAATGATCAATAAACAGAGTTTTGAATTTCTTCTTCTTCTTCCTTGCATCCTTTTATCAACAATTGTTTATGTTGCCATTGCTCTTATGTGTTTCGTGTTTTTAAATGCCTTCGCTCTTGCCTTGATTTTATCATTTACTTGTTTTGTTTGTTAAATTCTACTACTTATATAATGTAATAATTTCTGTTGCTTTCGCATTCGATCAATTTCTTTGCCGGCATTCGCCTTGCTTAATTTTACATAGAGCCATCGCCAGATATCTACAAAGACAGACAGTTTATTGACGGAATTATTCATATATGTATATACCTATGCCCACTCACCTGAGAGTGCGAACTGTCGCTCTCCACCTGCTCGGAGTAGCAATGCTTATAGTTAAGATAGTCTAGAAGTCTTCTTGGTAATGGCAATGTCTGTATTAGATCCTTTCGTATAACCGCCTTTAGTATAACAAATCTGTGCAAAGGACAACGAATCGCATTCAATGTGGGTTCATAAAAGCATTATTCAGAAATTCTCTGAACTGCCCCACTCACCTGCACATATGCTGCAAGCTTTGTACATGCTTAAACCTAGATACTGGATTGGTTAATTGCACACGCATTGGTCCATGCTCCGGCCGACGATGCAGAAAGAACAAATATCTGCAAGAAAATGCGGATTTATAGTTTGATATATTCTAGTTTGTGTTTCGGGTTGATCAAACGCACCTGCCGCTGCGCGAATGCTCGACTGCCTTCTCAATGAACTCGGTTATAGTTTGTGATTTGAACTTGGCGTACGAGCCAAACGAGAATGTGCCTGCAATGGAAACAGAGACAGACAATGAAAGAGAGAGAGACAGAGGGTGAGAGTGAGAGCGAGAGCGAGAGCGAGAGAGTCACTCATAATAAACTCAAACTTACCCTGATCCTGCTCGATGCGCACATGCCGCACGCAGTTGTTTAGCTTGAAGCTCAACGAGAATATATAATGATCATCGGAGCTGTCGCGCACTATGAACGAGCCGTCCGGCTCGTTGGAAAGTACCTTCTCGGCGGCCTCGCTGGACAGTGGACCCCAGTACCAGCCATACTGCAAAGGCGAACGATAAGTTAAATGAATCAAATTAAATAACGAGAATATGGAGTCAAGCTGGACGCAAACAATTCAAAGTGCTCCAGTCTAGTCGAGCTTGACTTGGGCCTTATATCCCTAACGCTAACGGTGTACAAGGCAAAATAGAGAACGGAGTCAAATTATCCATCTAAATTATAGCTCTAGCCCATTTTATAGCGATTATCGATTCACTCTAGTGTCTAGCTCTTATATATTCTGCGATCGACGTGTTCATGCATTCTGACGGACGGACAGGCGGAAGGAGCTATATCGATTCAGCTCCTCTCGCGAGAAAGGAACAACAATTGGCGAGGAGGAACAAATAAAAGAAAGTTAACATTTGACAAGAGAATTAAAGGGCTGTAAAGCGAAACATATCAACGATATCGATTGGGATGGATCACATACGTCTTTGACTTTCTCAATGCTTGAGGTAAACTGCAGTGCACGCGGCTCTTGCGCTCCGGCGCTCTTCTTCTGCTCCTCCGGCTCCGCTTCGGCGGCATCAATGGCATAAGCTGCAAAGAGTGCATCAGAGGATTAAAGTGACTCCAATCACTCCATAGAAGATGCCAGCTCACCTTTTCGTGGCAGCGGCGGCAAAGCGCGCGATTGAAACTTTTTGCGTAGATCGGCGCTGGGCTCGCTGCGGCTGAGACACTGATTATTAGCCTCCTCCGCATCGGCGGCGTCTGTCGTGGACGCTGTGGCACTGACAGCGGCAGCTGTGGCAGTGGCGGCACCCGCTGAGGCGGCTGCTGCTGCCGCCACTGACGCATTGGAGCTCCGACAACGACTGTGATTGCTGCGCCGAAAGCGAAAGATGCTGCAGAACTTTTGCTTCAGATTCAGCGAGAACTGCGACTTCTTCTCCGACTGCAGCAGATGCTTGTTGTTGTTCGGCTGCTGCTGCTCGGCCAGCAGCTTCTCTGAGGAGTTGGGCAGCTGCGTGGTGCTGCCAGCGGCTGCTGCTGCTGCTGCTGCCGCCGACGGTAGCTGCTGCTGCTGTGCGTAATTGTTGCTGCTGCTGTTGTTGTTGTTGTTGTTGTTCAGCTTATCATTGTCGATGTTGTGCTTGCTCTGCTTGCTCAGATACTTGGCGGTGGTGTCGCTGCTCGCGGCACCGCCGCCGCTCGCCCGCGTGGTGCCCGCACTGCTGCGCGTGCGCGCCGTCGTCGTCGTTGTGTTCGTCGTGTTGGTGGTGTTCGTCGACATGCTCCAGATGGTCTCGTTGCTCGACTTGACGCCCAGCGCTTTGCTGCCGACGCCAGCTGCGGCAGTGCCGAGCATTTTATTGCCAGCTGCACCACTCGCACCACACCACGAGGACTTGCCCGCGTCCGAGTACAGCGTGTGATAGAACTGCTTCACCTCGTCGAGCGTCATGTGCAGCGGCTCCGCCTCGCCACTCTGCACCACCGGCGTGCGATATTTGCCATGCTTGCCCGTCTTGTCGCCGCCATCGTCGCTGGTCTCCACCACCGTAGTCGACCCCGCTGCCGCCGCCGCTGCTGCTGCTGCAGCTGCCGCCGCGTAGCGCTGCTTGCGCTTGTTCCGCTTGTTGCGCCTGCTCGAGGCCTTGTGGTACGCCACGCTCTGCTGCGGTTTTTCCAGCGGCTGCTGCTGCTTCTCCAGTTGCTGCTGCTCGAGCTGCTGCTTCTCCAGCTGCTGCTCGATCATGTCGACGGGAAAGGCATAGATGTCCGAGTCGATGGGCACGTTGTAGAAGTCGGAGATCTCGCGCGTGAACAGCGCATCGTGCGACATCGCCTGCGTTATGAAGATCGAGTCGTCCGGCTTGTTCGCCGACGACACGTTCAGCGAGTTGTGCGAGCTGCTAAGCCGGCTGTTCAGCGAGTTGCGCGAGTTCGGCCGCTGGCCGTGGTGCTGCTGGTGATGATGGTGGCCGTGATGGTGGTGGTGGTGGTGCGAGTGGTAGTGACAGTGGCTTGTGTGGCCCAGCGGGCTGTACAGCAGCTGCCGCCGCTGCAGACTGCTGCTGCCGTTGTCCCCCGGCGGCTGCAGCGCCGCGGACTGCCTGCCGCGCGCCCCGTAGTACAGATCGTAGTCGTGTATTTCGGAGAGGCCGGCGCTGTTGAAGCGCTGCTGGGCCACAGCCGCAGCCGCTGCCGCCGCCGCCTTCGCGCTGGCAATGCTGTCCTGCTCCGTGGGAATGGCCTTGAAGTAGCGCGTGTGATCCTGGTAGTAGGGGCACAGCGTCTGCTTGATTTTGATTATCGAGACGGGCGGCGGTGGCGATGGCAGCGAGGGCGAGCAGCTGCTCTGCTCCGAGGCCGCCTCGACATCGTCGTCGTCCGCATCAGCATCAGCATCATCCTCATCATTGTCGTTCTCATCGTCCTCGTCGTCGTCGAGCAGATCGATGCTGTTGCCCAGCGAGCTGCTTATGATATTATTTGGTTCGTCGTATATGTTGTCCGTGTGGCTGTTCAGTATGGAGTCGCTCGAGTAGAGGTGCTTGTTGATGGCATACGACTCCTTGAGCGTGCGCTCCTGGCACAGCGCAGCGCACTGCTGGCTCGAGTGGCTGGCCGCAACAGCAGCAGCAGCAGCCGCCGCCGCCGCTGCCGCTGCGGCAGCAGAGGTCGCATCGCTGCCGGACAGCTTGCAGCTGCTGCTGCTGCTGGTGCTGGTGCCGCTGACATCCAGCGCCGGTTTGGCCAGCAGCAGGACCAGCTCCTGGTTGGCACCTGTGGCCCCGCTGGCCACCGCAGCGCTGACCATGGTCACGTCGTCCTTGAGATGCTCGAACGACGACTGCGACGAGGTCCAGCGGCGCAGGCTGTTCACAATGTTCTTCGAGATGGAGCGCACGAGCGTCGTTTGCGGCGAGTCCTGGAACTCGGGCGGCGGATCGATTGGCGCCAGCGGCCCCTTCTTAAGCGTATTGAAGTTCTCCGCGCTCATGCCGCCCTCCGAGCAGTTGTCCAGCGAATCGAACTGCGACACCTCGCCGTCGCTCTCCACCATCTGCAAGCGAAACGAAACGGTTAATTGAGAGGCGGTAGCTGGGCCCGCAGGCAGCTCATGGCGCACTCACCTCGATCTCGAACTTGCACATGCCAATGCGATACGAGTCGCCGCTGGATATGGAGCTGTTGGTGGTCAATGGGACGCCGCTGTCATCGCTCAGCGAGGCGGCCGCATTCAGCTCGATGCTGTTCGCGCTGACCAGCTCGTGGTCGCGCGTCGTTGCGGGCGGTGGCATCATGCTGCTAAAGCTGTCGCTGCTGCAAATGCTAACGGTCACGCCACCACCGTTGCCGGTGACTCCGGAGTTGGTGGTGCAGTTGCTGTTCCCATTGCACAGTTGGCTCTGATTGAGGCTCTGATTTGGATTACCGTTCGAGTTGTTGCACTCCTTAAGCTTAATGGACGATTCCATGTTCAGTATGTGTGTGTGTGCTGTGTGTGGGTGAGTGTGTGTGTGTGTGTGTGTGTGTGCTGCAAGGTAGAGGTAGAGTAAATTAGTTAATTAATTGACTGATCGATTGATTGCTTTGAGCCGAGCCAAAAGAGAACACAAACGTTTCATCTGATTCGCTCTTCGTGTGACTCAAATGCAAATTGCAATTAAATCTGATTAAGAGTTGATGCTCTCCGCTTTTCTTCAGTCTGCTTGTGCTATTTATAATAGGAAAAGTAATTGAATTCAAATCGTATGGCTATATTTTCTGTTCTCTAATAAGTCTGACGAACACTTCAGTCTGCGTTTGCTTAGCTCAATGCAAAAACTACTCAAGCAGCCTTTCACATTCGGCACACACACACTTGCCGGCTCTCGATTGAGCGCTGTCAATCATCAGATTGATTGATTGATGAATTGATTGGCTTCGTCCACAAATCAAAGCTGGAGCAATTTTCGGTTTCACTCCGGGCTCATTCGTTCATTCATTATGATAACGCTGCCTCGGCTAGCGGCTCGCACTACATGTCTTTTCAATGTATTGCCAATTAACGCTTGATGAATTGATAAATTGATTAATTGATGACACACATCGCACAGCGCGCCGCACACATCATATGACCTTTGGGTGCGGCGTCGTTGCTGCCGCTGCTGCTGCACAACAACGAATGCTGCACCGAATTGAAGGTCAATGACAGTTGCGTGCGCCCAGCCACCCACCCAACCGGCCGCGCCTCCCCCTCTGCCAAAGCATTTCGCACAGCATTCGCTTGTGCGCAGAAATTGTTGTCAATTTAGTAGTAGATTTTGGGCGTAGATATTCGCTACGTTTTTTCTCCATTTCTGGCAGTTTGAAAAGGCACACACACACATATATATATACTAACACAATGCTAAAGCCTTTGAGTGCGTAAAATATTGCGTTGTGTGTAGTACACACATACACAAGCGCATACATATATGTATATATATATAATATATATATATCAATATATGTATATATGTATATACACACGAACACAGGAGCAGCACCGCCCAGCAGCATCAGCCAAAAGGAATAGCCGGAAAATTTGACGCTACTGCGCTGCCGCTGCCGACGTTAACAGCATCCTCGTCGTTGGCGTCGTTGTCGTCGTTTTCGTAGTAACTCGTGCGGTGTAGTATTTTTTTATAACGGAATGCCGCTATTAAAATGCGTTGCATCCAGTCAAGCGTTATTGCAATATATATATACATATATATATAAATGAATATATACATATATATTATTATGGCAAAAGCGTGCAGGAGCGAGAAGGCGATAGTGATAACAAATATTCTTATTAGAATTTTTTGTCACTTTGTATATACACAACTGGGCGCACGCACACATGCACACACACACGCGCTGACAGCGACGCAGCAGCAGCACCAACTCACATGAACGTAACACCTTAGCTTAATTTAATTATTGCTCTCCTGGCTCTCGCGTACACATAGCCAGACACTAAGGCACACACACACATGCACACTTTTTTACTTTTAATACGAGTGTCGCGCACTCACTCACACATACACATGACAAATGCATTAGCATTCATTACAATTCCACGGCGCATACAATTTTCATTGCACTTGCCTTGGCTGTGGGCACTGGCGCTCTCTCTTGCCTTGTTGCGATTGCACTGCTACGCCTACAGATCGCACTTTTTGCTTAACACACGCACTTTGTTAATAAACACATATTGATTGCTTGCATTTGCACACATTGCAATTGTTTTTCGGCTGCTGCTTTCAATTTCAGCATTATTTCATTCGTCCAAAACTCCGACGTCGTCTCAGCGTCGTTCCCAGTGTGACCAGCGCCGGCAAATGGCAAAAATGCTAAGCAGCGGTTTTTTGGGCTACACTTTATAAACACTATATGCTATCGATATATGTATATGTTAGTTTTCAAATAAACATTGTGAAAACAATCGATATAATTTTGAAAATTTGACAATTTTTATTTAGCACAATTTAAAATTGGCAACAACTTTTTACTTATTGACTAAGAGAAGAACAGAGAAAAAAAAAACACACGGTGACTGCTATAAATGCAAGACTGATTTGAGAGTGACAGTTCCATTTTAGGGCATCATGCGCAAGGCACCGTCCAGGCGGATGACCTCGCCGTTGAGCAACGGATTCTCGTAGATAGCCTGAACCAGCTGGGCGTACTCGCTGGGATCGCCCAGACGCTGCGGAAACGGTATTGACTTGGCCAGGAACGTGCGCACCTTCTCCGGCAGCGCAGCCAGCATCGGGGTGTTGAAGAGACCCGGGGCAATCGTGCAAATGCGAATTCCCTGGGTGCTCAGGTCGCGGGCAATGGGCAAGGTCATGCCCACAACGGCCGCCTTCGAGGCCGAGTAGGCTGCCTGGCCAATCTGCCCATCAAAGGCAGCCACCGAGGCGGTGTTCACAATGACGCCGCGTTGGCCATCTTGGTTGGGTGCATTGGCGCCCATTAGGCCGGCGGACAGGCGAATCACATTGAAGGTGCCCACCGTGTTGATGTTGATCACCCGCTGGAAGTCCTCCAGGCGATGAGCCACGTTCTTATTGAAGTTGTAGGTCTTCACGGCGGTTGCGGTGCCCGCACAGTTGACCGTTAAATCGAGACGCCCGAACTTGTCCTTGGCCGTTTGGAGAGCGGCGCTCACGTCCTGCTCGGAGGTGACATCGACGGGCACAAAGACCACCTTGTCGCCCAGCTCCTTCGCCACCTCAGTTCCCTTGGAGGAAGGCAGATCGGCGAGCACAACACTGGCGCCCTGCTTGGCCAGACGCTCGGCTGTGGCCCTGCCCAGGCCAGAGGCGCCACCAGTCACCAGGGAAACAACGTTCTACAAGTGATATTAATAATTTGCATTAAATTTGGCAGATAATGGAATCTTTTTTAATTATTTTTAATCATTGTGTAACGATAAGGCGTCGAATCAGATCTTTAGGTACAAGGTACACTGTACACGGCACACATACATACAGTTATTCTTAGCAGACAATGATTGTCCCAATTGGACTTTGTACTCAATTGCTAGAGTTCAAATCAAATCTGGTAAAGGCTGGACGATTTGTTTAGTGCTTCCCTTCTTTTATTGTTTTTTGTTTTTGCACATACTATGAGCTTACCTTGATCATGTTTAATGAATTTGTGAAAAATTTAAATCAATTGGTTAGACAACTGCAGAGTAATCTGGAAGACTGGCTGACGACTGCGGCTCTATTGGAAAAACACCGGTTGCTGCTTTGACAAGCTCCAGGGCTGGACTATAATACAATCTATACATCGCTCAGGAAGCTCATCGATAGTTGAGCGAACAAGTACCAAATCATTCAAATAATTGACAGTTCACAGACAATCGACTACAGATAATTGTCTATTAAAATATTAGAAAAATTGTTGAAATATATATAGTAATACAAAATGAAGGAAGAGTCAATAAAAAACAAGCGCACCGTAGAAGTATAAATATTTTTGTAGCCTATAGTATTAAGCTATCGATTAATTTTGATAGACTAGGATAGTAAGAAATCAGCTGTTTTCATTGTTTTTATTTTTATTTAGTTTCGCTGTTCTTAAATAAAACGTACGGTTAGCTTGTGACGTGCTTTTAGGCTGCCGGGCGAGCTATGGAACAAGGAAATCCGAAAAATAGAATTCACAAAACAATTGATTGCGACGCCCAAGACAAAATCATCTTAGGTCTACGTCAGCAGCAAAGTAAGTACTCCCTGGATATTCATAAATAATTATATATAAGAACCATTGTTTGTTTGTCCTACTCCCTGGCAGAAAACTTGAATCAGCCTGCCCAGGAGAGGCTGAAACGTCTGCAATCGAGCTTAAAGCAATTGAGAGACCGAAAAGTTGACAAAGAACGAGGCGTGGCCAAGAGACTCACCAGAAGCAGCAGTAACAACGTCCGCAGCAATTCGGACAGCCCAAGCGCCACTGCCACACATCACACAATATGCAAAGTCCAGACCCCACTCAATGTGACAAAACAGCAACTGCCAAATCGTAGATGGAATCCGAGATCACGCACTCCCGTCACAAATGCCTGGGCAAAGCCCAAGGCGCTGCTTGATGCTAGCAATAGACTGGAAAATAGCCGATCCACAAGTGGTATTTATTGAGATTATGTAGGCGTGCATTTGTTAATAAGTCTTGCAATCCCCAGCCAACCAACGCCTTTCAATACTGCGCGAGACTCTGCAACAGCAGCAAAGGGAGGCGAACAATAATTACAATAAAAACACAGACAGCAACCAACTGCCAATTGTAACTGTCACAACTACTGTTAGGGCGACCGCTTTATCAAGTCCCAAGGGCGATGTGGAGCCCATGGACTTAGACTTCACGGAAGAGGAGAGGCGAGAGGAAAAGGAAGAGCAGCAGGACAGCAGCTGTACAGTAGTACGTATTGTGATGTTATGTTGTGATGTTATGTTTTGACGATTAGGACTGTAAAAGTAGTTTATAGCAAAGTTAACGGTTAATCTACAGTGGACTGTTTTTCGGGAATCAGGGAGCTCCCATGGACCATTGAGCTGTGTGCTTTAAACAAACTAACAGAACTGACTTTTGGGTAGCCTAAACAGTACTTTAACATGCAACATCAATTGCAAGTGCCGTATGGTGTAACCAAGAAGGATATGGTCAACCTTCTTAGGGAATATAATGTGGACGTGCCACCGCGGGCTACATTATTCAAAGTGATTCGACTCTTTGTCAAACTACTAAAATCGACTGCCAGTGCTGTAAGTACTGACGCCCCTGCTTTTGTGGCTGTCGCCACATGAAAGAGAAGAGTCACAGATTCCAATGGAGACCCCTGTTTGTCGAGACTCACTCAAGCAACTAGCTGCCAACTTTATGAGAATGTATGCAATCGTCTTATATAGAGCTTCTTTTCTTGTTCATACGTTTCGCACGGACGATTACGAAGAGCTAAAGGTTAATTTGGAAGATCGTCGATATAAATCTGGTAAAGGCTTCCGTTATTACAAGAACATAAAGAATCGTTGAATGATGGGAATATGTACTTTGCAGATCTCCTAGTCGAGCAGTCTCGACTTGACCACATAGCTTTATATATCTTTATAGAAATGAGTATATTGGTTTTCCATAATATCCACCTGAAAAAATTGAAATTAGGAATATACATACATTAATTACGATCATCTAATAATGCTGAGACATGACTTAACAATGATGAGTAAAATTTCATAGCTATTATCGATCGATGCCTCTAGCTAAATTCGTTCAACTTTATCCTGTCACGAATACTAGTTCTTGGGAAGCACGATCCCACTGAATCATTCACGATTCAGGTACGGGTTTCACCTCTGTCGTACCAATAGGCTGATAGATGCCCAGTCAATATTGCATTTTAGGTAAATTATGCATGCTGAGTAAATTGGCTGAACCAGTAAACCATACCGATTGGCTAAAACACATTCCGGAATTCGAGTTTACCCTGACCAAGTCTGTCCACTTCACAACTGAGTTAGCAATCTCCAAGGAGGTTCGATAGATGAATGTTTGGACTGTTTGGTCGGTGGATATCAACTTGTCTGCATCCAATGTTCATGTGATTGCCTAGCCTAAACAAAGTGAAATCTTTTACCGAGTAAAGCATATAACTAATTCGGCCATACCACAGTACATGTCATTCATAAGAAACATCCGAAAGATCGATATGTAGTACGGGATGTGGAAGGCGCTCAGATCCATTCCCTATGCAAATTGTCTATTGATTAGGAATGCAGTGTAAGAATTTATGATAAGAAAATATCCAAGTGGATTTCACGGAGATATTGGACATTGTGCTATAATCGTATTCCTGCCAGTTTTAGATCCAATACAATTTAATTGATGCCTCCTCTTCCAGCTAAGTGTGAATAAAAGGCGGAGCCAGCCGGAAAATACATCGGATCTAACGCTACAAAGACTATTGGGTACCAGACAAGAGCTGCCCGCGCGCTGTGTGGACTACCTGTACTTTGTGCTGGATACGAATGTGCTAATGGAAAACCTTGAGTTTGTGGAGGATCTGTGCCGCGTGACACTGGGCGAGACAAAGGGCAGCATGCTGTATATACCATATATAGTGATCAAGGAGCTGGACAAGCTCAAGGAGAGACACAGCGATAACGATCGCAAGCGCAAACCGGCCATACGAGCGATCCACTATCTGAACAAGAAATTTGACGAGACTCTCAAAATTCAAGGTCTGTAAATGTGATTCCATTATGAGAGTTTCGATCGATGTTGAATTACATATGTAATTGATGCAGCTCAATCTGCGCTGGAGGAAGCCAACCATTTGATCGAGGTGGACTGCCCGGATGACAGCATTGTGAACTGCTGCCTGCAGCTGCAGTCGCAGGTGCCGCATCTGATGCTGCTGACCAACGACAACAATTTGCGCCTCAAGGCCAACGCCTCAGCTATACAAGTGTCCTGCCGTTCCGATTTGCTCCACGACTATCCATATCAGTTCGAAGCATTGTCCCCATCATCCTAGCCCAAGAGCGTGGAGGACACTAGTCGAGGAATGCGTTTGTGATGGACGTGTGGACCGAGCCACTGCACCGCTGACAACACGAAGTACAACTTATACATACATATATGTATATATATATATATATCAAACATTCACGTGTCAATAGTCATACATATAGATATTCAGATTGGGCTTAAAATAGACATCACAGATTTATATGCAATAAACCTTGTACACTAATCAACTGTTTGCCTTTCGAGTGTGAGCTGATAAAGCACTTGAGAGTGAGAGAGATGCCTTAACGAATGCTCCTAAGTTCCTTCTGATTCCGCTTTAAATGATTCTGTTACTCTTGGGGGAACAGAGAACAGTTGATCGAAATGTCCAGCAGAGTTGGCCATATATTATATAAAAGTCATGTATGTTATGGCGTTGCCGCTGTGCGTAGAATCAATGGGGTCCAATAGACGCTTGCCCGATCGGTGAGCAGATAAGCTCGCAGCCATATATCAAGTGACATCGACTTATCTAAGCGCAAGATAGGAGCAGATAGGGGCTATCTGAGCAGCGTATTTGGCTGTCGGTGTCAGAGTCGGCCGTTATAGATAGATAATTTATGTATTTTCCGTGTTTAATTTTAATTAGGCGAAAACTCCAGGCGTCTTATCAACGGGCAAATAAATGTGGATCCGCCGGGCTCGGCCCCGCCAGCTGCAGCTGCCAAGTTGCCAAGCCGGGCGACTTGCGACGTTTTTAAAGCGCATCGAACGCTTGTGCCGTGCGGGTGGTGTCGAATGTGGTGTGCCGCTAAAGAGCCTAGAAGAACGGGAAACGAAAGACGGGAAAATAGAGATCCGGAATAACACTGACGTATGCGGATGCGCACTTTGGGTGACAGCGACAATTGTTTATTGCCTGACACAATTAACTTAAGCTATATAAAAATTGTATGTACGAACTATATATATATAATGTGTATGTATATATATGTGTGTATGAGTGTGTGTGCATGTGTATTGTGTATTGTTTATATATATATATGTGTGTGTGTGTGTGTCTGTGTTTGGTTTGCTAATTTACAAACTGGCGAGTTAAGCAGCGACGAAATTTGATTAGATCCTCTCGACATTCACGTTTGTTCTGTTGCCCGGTTTTCCGATACTCCGGTATTTCGATTTTCCGGTTGCCCGCGTTGCCCTCGATCCTTCTTTATACACATTGCAATTGGAAGCTAATATCGCTCCAAATGCTATGACGTTCCCACTGCTGCAGCAGCATTGCCGCCCGATGCAGCGCCATTAACTGACGCCAGCTCCAGGCCAAGCTCCTGTCCTACAACTTGCCATCGCCGACCCCGCTCATCAGCTGCATGCGCTCCAGCTGCTCGGCCAAAGCCCGCTGCTCGCTGGTTAGCCGGAGTATTTCCTGTTTCTCCTCGTTCGTGTGGACCTTGCGCTTGGCCCGGTACTGCTGCATTCGCTTGTAGCACTCGAGGATCTCCTGATCGATGCAGTCCAGTTTGCGCTTTAGTTCGATGCGCTTGATCTCCTCGCTGGCACCGGCGCGCAGTCGCTGCAGTTCGTCGCTATTGAACTGAGCCACCGTGTTGATCTCGGCGGTGACCCGCTTGATTTCGAGCAGCACCTCATCCACATCCTCGTGGGCGCCCAGCTCATTCGCGTCGATCAGTCCGCTGTCCATCAGCTCCTTTTTCAGCCGCTGCTCAATGCCAACGCCGTGCTTGAGCATGGCCAGGGAGCGGAAATTGCCAGAGGCGGCCGCCGCATTGCTCGTGGATGAGGAATGGGTGTTCTCGTTGCTGCTACTGTTGCTGTGCTCCCCCACCGCCGCCTGCTCGCTGGGCAGTGACTCGTCCATCAGCGCCGAAACGAGTCTCTGGGTCAATGGGCCCGTTATGCCCTCCTCCAGCATGCCCTCGGCCTTCTTCAGCATGGCCGTCGCATTCTGTGACTTTTGGCGCGCCCCTCCCGGCTGCAAGGCCTTCATGTCCTCCTGTGCCCACACCGTGGAGTAGTGTGGCCCCAGCGGCGGCACCGGCGGCACCAACGGACCCCGATACTGCTCCAGCAGATCGTCAATCAGTCGCAGATCTTCGTTGGTCAGTGGCATGCAATAAGGCTCAACGGATAGCCAAAACTTATTCGGCATGTCGTTTTTAGGCATCGCCACCTTTGGTAGAATCTGTTGTTGCTGTTGCGCCTGCTGCTGTTGATGGCTGATGGCGGGCATAGTCGGAATGTAGTCCATGCTGTCGTCCGTGTGCGTGGCCAGGGGACTGTTCTTGGCCATGTGCTTGGAGCCCGCCATCTGCTGCTGCTTGAGTATCGTCATGGAGGATTGTTTTTTGCGCACACCCGTCGGCTCGTCCCGCAGTTTTCTCTTCGTGCTGCTGTTGGCCGTTGCTGTCGCTGGGCTGCCGACGCCGCTGCTGCTGCCTCCGCCACTGTTGCTGCCCAATCCCAGCAGGCCGTTGAGCATGCCCAGCGTTGTGGGCGGTGAGCCGGGCGGCGCGCGTTCCAATTTCCGACGATCCTGACGCTTCTCGTCCTTATCCAGGCTATCGTATTCCGCTTTTAGTACGCGCGTACGCAAGGCCACATTTGACAGCATCAGCTCCAGCTCCAACTGCACCGCATCTAGGTCTTCGGCAGCCAAGTGCTCGTCCGCTGGCCGCTGCAGCGCGGCAGCAATCGTTGGCAGCTGCTTCGGCACATCTCTGCTGCGTATTAGAGGTATTACCGTACCACTCGGCGTCACAAAGATGTCCGTATCAGCCACCACATGGGACGCTGACTTGCTGCTGCCAGCGCCCGCACCTCCTCCGCCTCCACCCACACCCCCACTTCCACTGATTCCACAGCCTGCGCCGCTATTGCCGTTGGTGTTATTGTTTGCAAGCAACTTGCCAGCTGAGATGCCAAAGCCAGCAGTGCCGAAGTGGCTCATCTTCAGATTCTTGAGGTTCGCACTCATTTCGAGCGGCTCAGAGCTGCGCAGTTTCACGTGTGTTGTGCTTGCGAAATTCGCTGCAATTTATTTGCGTATAAAAAAGCTGAGAGGCACTCGCGAGCTAGCGTCGCTTGCGATATCCAAGAACTAACGCAAGAAGTGGCCAAAGAATCGATAACCGCGAATGCAGAGTATCGCTGCATAAATACCGATACCCGCGACTTGCTCAGAAACATGATTTAAATCAAGCATTTAACATATATACATATAAATATTTAGATTGATATCTATTTTATTTTTTTTATATTCATTTTGCACTTAGCTGTTGAGCATCCGTACCAGTGTTATCATAATTATGAAAAGTGTACTTATCGATAGTCGGCGAGTGACGAGCGCGCATTATTAATTTTCCGATTAGCATAGTGTAGCGATAGCGCCCTGGTACTTTGTTTCGTTTGCTTTTTGTTCTTTGTTGTTCCGTGCGCGCTATTCTGTGATAAAGTGTACTTAACCAATTCTTTAATGTTATTTTAATTAGTAATGATTAGATCTTGTCCTAAATGCACGCC